>NC_053154.1:333624430-334224430 GCF_016835505.1 Polypterus senegalus
ACACAGACTCACACTGGAGGCACGTTTAAAAATAAATAAACTTTTATTTTTCTTCACCGGTGGGGCACGTCTTCCCCGCGACCCCCACAGGCACAGCACATTCCCAAGTACACAAAGTAAAGCACACCACACTCTTTCTTCCTCCACCACTCCTCCTCCTCCCGACTCTGGCTCCTTTTATAGTCCTCCTGAAGTGCTCCTTGTGGTGGATGGCCGAGTTCCTGACTGCACTTCTCGGTATGGCGAATACGCTGCCCATACGGGCTCAGGAGTCCCAGCTGCAGCACCTCCTGGCAGCGCCTGCAGGACCCAACAGGGCAGCACCCAACTCCAATTCCCATGGAGCCCTGCGGGAAACCGAGGCACCGCTCCAACCCAGGGGGCCGGCCATCTAGTGTCTGTTGGGAGGTATTGCACAGTCCATGGCTGCTCCCACTGAGTATGTAATGAAGGGGCGTCACGATCATAGAATGTTACATAGTTTACTGTCAAAAAATGCAAAGAGTACGCGACACGTGTTTCACTCTTGTTTGGGCTCATCAGGCGTACACACCCCACTATGTAACATCCTGTGATCTGCTTCTCGCAACTGAGAGGATCTGCAGTTCGAAAGCTCGATCTCGTCCCAGTGCACTTCACTGTCATGCACAGGAGCATTTCTCAGCACTGGCTAATTGACATACAAAGACATTGTGAGCGAAGCGAACGTCTGGACACATGACAACTGGATTACGCAACACAAGCCACTGGAATTTATTTTTTCATGGTGTTGTTTGCTCTTGTTCAAGCTGGGGTCTCCATTCAAGCCCGTTGTGTTGAGCATTTTGTGTTCTCCGTTCTGCATGATAATGTATTTCTTAAGCACCACTACAAACAGTGCAGGGTGATGAAAGGCCCTGTCCCATTTAACGATTTTTCCTTCAATTGTCGTTTACGTAATCTTGCCAAGTTGACGGCAGTCGTGTAGTCCGATATCCTCAGCGTTTCATTCTAGCTGGTTTGATTTTTGTCTTAAGCCGTAATGTCGGCTTGTGTGTGTGCGAGTGCTGACAGCGAATGTAATGTATGTAGTGCAGCTACGCTCGGGCTTTCAAACAGAAGAGACGCTTGCCTGACCGCTGTCTAAAATTAGATAGATGATTTTATGATACCGACAGAATGGATAGATAGAAGAGTGAAAACTATATGATAGATAGATAATGAAGGACTAAAATTAGATAGATAGATAGTTAGATAGATAGATTGATAGATAGAGTGAAAGGCACTATATGATAGATAGATAGATAGATAGATAGATAGATAGATAGATAGATAGATAGATAGATAGATAGAGTGAAAGGCACTATATGATAGATAGATAGATAGATAGATAGATAGATAGATAGATAGATAGATACTTTCTTAATCCCAAGGGGAGATTCCCATACTCCAGCAGCAGCATACTGATAATAACAATAATAAATTAAAGAGTGATAACAATGCAGGTATAACAGACAATAACTTTCTATAATGTTAACGTTTATACAGGGTGGAATTGAAGAGTCGCATAGTGTGGGGTCTCCTCAGTCGTCAGTGGAGCAGGATGGTGACAGCAGTGCCTTCCCTGAATGCGTTTATGCGGAACTGGTGTGGTCAGGCAGCACATTATTGGCTGTCACACAAGCGGACGGCCTGGAGATCCGTTGGAAATGTGAAACTGCGCTGGAAATCCATCATAGAGTGGTGGAGTTTGTCATTCTCCGCCATTTCCGGTGTAAATGTGACATCTTTCGGTAACCAGATGAGCAGGTGCATGTCGTCACATTGGACATCTCTGACTATAAGTCACGTAATTTACGTTACATGTCCATGTATTTGCTCAGCTGATGCTTTTATCCAAAGTGACTTACAAAAAGAGGTCACCATAATCGAGTAAACATCAGTCTAGGGCATTGTCGGGCATCCGGTGCGCCAGTGCGCCATGGAATTTTCTAGGGGCGCCGCCAAAACTTTTGTAAAATATTTAAAATTGCTAGTGTTTTTGAACTTTTGGTTGATTAAAAAGATAATGTTTAAAAAAATATATTTTATGTTGGAAAAACAGATCACAGAACACTTACGGAAATGAAGTCTAAGAAACGCGAGAGACTTCAAGTGATCGACAAGGAAATGCGCGTCTGTCTTTCGAAAATTGATCCTCGCATCAATCTCATATGTGCTGAAAAACAATCTCAACGTTCACATTAATTAAATTTAAGATTTATCCTTTGATTCCTTTATTAATAAAATGTCTTTCAAACTTGTAAAGTTAACTGTTTTTATTGGCGATTGTCCATAGATTGTGTCATCACGACTTTATTTATGGGCAGTCCCTCAGGTGCGCTGCGAAAGAAAATTTTTGGACTTAGTGCGCCGCAACTCGAAAAAGGTTGCCTTTCACTGGTCTAGGGGACTGTTAGGGAACAAGTGTGACAGGACAAGAGGACAAAACTGATCATCACAAGGGAAGAGCTCAGTTACAAAACCGAACAGCTGATATCAGTGAGACAGAAATTCACCAAACATGAGGGTCTTCAAGTGCTCCTCAAACACATTGAGGGATTCTGAATTCTGAAAGGAGGTGGGCAGCTCGCTTCAACATGAAGATCATCTGATTTGAGATTGGATGCCATGCAGAGGTAGCATCACCAGACGCCATTCAATAGCAGACCTGTGTGGTCGAGACGGAGCCGAGGACCTCATAAGTGTAGAGCCACTGACTCCTCTGTAGGTAGGCATCATGGACTTGAACTTGATAGATACTGTACGTGCTGCTGCTGCTACTCCAAGAAGCCACTGTGGCGATCTGAAGGGAAGAGTGACCTGTGCCCGCCTCAACTGGCTGACCATCAGACATGCTGCTGCTTTATGAGTCATCTGTAATGTCTTGGTGACACACACTGGTGCTCCTGCCAGCAGAGATGTGACAAGACCAAAGCCTGCACCAGTGGCTGTGCTGCATGAAATACGTGGACAGGACTGGCGAGCTTTGTTGGGCTGAATGGCCTGTTCTCGACTAGAGTGTTCTAATTTTCTTTAAGGTATGATCTGATCTTGAGGGCGTTGTACGCAGGAAATCTGCAAGTCTGGCAAACCATAACAACATGGTCCATGAAGAACAGCTGGCCATCAATCACTACCCCAAGGTTACGTACTGACTTGACGGGTGTTAGCGATAGTGACCTCAGAGATGGGATCTGGGACAACAAGTAGGGCCATATCTGCCAGTTTGAGTTGGAGATGGTGCTCCGTCATCCAGTTTGCAATATCAGAGAGACATGCAGAGAGTCTCGCCAATGGCATATGGTCCTCTGGAGGCAATGATGGGTGGAGATGTGTATCATCAGCCTAACGCTGATAGGTCAAACCATGGGACCGGATGATAGGACTTAGTGAGGAGGTGCATAGAGAGAAGAAGAGAGGACCCAGCACCGATCCTCGGGCAGCCAGAGTGCTTACCTGGTGCCCCCTTGACATCTCTCTACGCCAGGAAACACAGTAAGATCTGCCCAAGAGGTAGGAATCAAAGCACCTAAAGGGCATCAGAGAGGGTGAGAGATCCAGCAAGATGAGCACAGATGGCATGTTGGAAGCTCTGACCTGCCATAACATTTCGACAGCCGTGAGTGAGAGCCGCCTCGGCCGAGTTGTCCTTCTAGACTTCTGACTGATTAGGATCAAGCAGTCTGTCCTGTAGAACATTTGATGTTAAACTATGGGTGACAAGCCATCTTGATTCACGTGTTATCTGAATTTAGGTTAAGCGGAGTTGTGATTCACAATTTGGGTGTGGCCTGTGGAGTATCTTTCGATGGGTCGCAGCGGGCAGTTTTATCAAACGCCATTGCTCAGCTATGACCTGGCAATTTTCCATGGACCACAGTGGGTGGGGACTCTCTGAGGGGGACACCCAACCCCACCACCACCACCACCACCATCACCATCTGCACAGGATGACGGCGATTCTGGGTCTTGAAGACGCAAAAAAGAAAAAAGTTTATGAACATCTGCTGTAGAAGAATTGACATTAGCTTAATGGATAAAGAATGATCATTTTTGACTGAAGTGTTCCTCTGAAGTCTTCTAAAACGGACCACGGTAGTCACATGGATCTGCAACCATAGGCCACTCTCAAGCACCCCCACCACAGGTGGGCAACAAGAACAACAGTCTCACACCAGCGAGCCCGTCTCCAGTATTGGCCACATTGCAGATGGCATCTCTTAATGCAGTACCAGTCCACCACAGGCAGGAGCATGGCTCTTGGAGGTACAGGGATGGATGATATTATTGTCCAACGACCCAATGAAAGAACCAAAGTTAGATTATTTTGGTGTTTTGTTGCCCTCTCTACATATCCAAATGCTCACCCCAGGATGGTATCCTGGTAATGTCATTGACCCAGGGCCAGTTTGGTATCACTTGGCGCAGCTGAAGGAAAGCCCACACAGACAACAGGGAGAACATGCAAACTCAACACGGACAACAACAAGCAGGCCGACAACAGGAGCTATGACACACGGCCATGCCAGCCACTGCGCCACCATGCAGCATGTGGGCGCCGTTCTTAAATGTAGATTTCCAGGCAGAGCATTTGCATTTTATGAAGCCTACAGATAATGCCTACCAGCTTCTCTTGAAAGCTCTACAGAATAAGCATTTTATAAAGCTCAGCGCGGCACTCTTGCGACAGCATTAACATATGCAAATGGCATTAATTGCATGTAATTGCTTGAAAATCTTGGGGAAAAATGTGAGTAATCAGTCCGCGTCTGCATTTGCATCGTTTTACTGCTTTTCTTCAAAGCGTCTTTCTTGTCCAAGTTGTCACTGGGCTTCTCCGTAGGGTGGCGTCTGAGGCAGGGACCCAGGCTGTGACGATGGCATCCTCCTTTCTGAGCTCTCATTCAAGCCATAGATAGATAGAAATGAAGAGCACTAAATAACAGATAGATAGATAGATAGATAGATGAAAGGCACTATATAATAGATAGATAGATAGATAGATAGATAGATAGATAGATAGATAGATAGATAGATAGATAGATAGATAGATAGATACTTTATTAATCCCAAGGGGAAATTCCCATACTCCAGCAGCAGCATACTGATAAAAACAATATTAAATTAAAGAGTGATAACAATGCATGTAAAAACAGACAATAACTTTGTATAATGTTAATGTTTACCCCCCCGGTGGAATTGAGGAGTCGCATAGTGTGGGGTCTCCTCAGTCTGTCAGTGGAGCAGGATGGTGACAGCAGTCTGTCGCTGAAGCTGCTCCTCTGTCTGGAGATGATCCTGTTCAGTGGATTCTCCATGATTGACAGGAGTCTGCTCAGTGCCCGTCGCTCTGCCACGGATGTTAAACTGTCCAGCTCCGTGCCTACAATAGAGCCTGCCTTCCTCACCAGTTTGTCCAGACCTGAGGCCTCCCTCTTCTTTATTCTGCCTCCCAGGCAGGCAGTACACCACTGCATAGAAGAGGGCGCTCGCCACAACCGTCTGATAGAACATCTGCAGCATCTTATTGCAGTTGTTTAAGGACGCCATTCTTCTAATGAAGTATAGTTGGCTCTGTCCTTTCTTACACAAATCATCAGTGTTGGCAGTCCAGTCCAGTTTATCATCCAGCTGCACTCCCAGGTATTTATAGGTCTGCACCCTCTGCACAGTCACCTCTGATGATCACGTGGCTCAGCAAATTCCTGAGATTAAGGGGGTTCAGGTCCTTGACCCTGGGGGCCTCCTGTCTCACCCTAGTTTTATACTCTTAGCTGCTGCTGGCATGGAAATTAAGGAGATGGATGGGCACAATTAGCCTCTACATGCTTCTGAGATTAAAGATGTCTTTTCGTACTCTCGTGTCCTGCGTGCCAGTGCCCGCTGTGTGGCAGAGGGCTATGTGTGTGTTTGCTGACCTCAGATGCCACCTTCTTAAGGAGTCTCTGCTTGGAGCCAATGGACTCATCCCAGTGCCAGGCTTGATTCCTCACATGGCGTTTTGGCCATTTTGGGCCTTTCTGCTTTTTGGCGTGCCTACCTGACTTTTTAAGTCGTGCCATGCTTCACGATTTTTTTTCTTTTTGTTTTGTCATGATCATCTCATCAAGCCCAAGCAGCTACCATCCCTGTTGTGGACATGCATTTGCATTTCGTCCTGCCATATATGGACAGGGACTGGCGATTCAGCGAGGTGGGTGATGCCATAGGTGAGGTAACCCATCACTATACTCCAATAAATGCTAAGATGCGGCATGGGCATCTGAGGTGTGGTGGGCATGCTGGACTGGTCAGCAAAACAACATCAAGCAGATCACATGGGCTTGCACACACACACTCGCTGAATCTGTATTAAGATGGTGAGTGTGTGTGTAAAGTCCAAGCACACACACTCATTGCTCTGTATTAGTACAGCACCTTGGCGGGGTCCTTGCCTTCTGTGTGAGTAAGTGTGTACACAGGTGTGTGTAGACCAAGCACACACACTCACTGGCGCTGCATCAGTACCATATAAGGACTTCAATTTCTCAGTTGTGTGAGTGTGACGACGCATGCACACACTCAGCAGCTCATTACTGGTACTGTGACAGGGTCTCACTTTGGTGTGTGTGCAGACCAAGCCCACTCTCTCAGTGGCCCTGTATTAGCATCATAAGATGAGGTCTTCCTTCTTTGTATGTGAGTGTGAACACACGTGAGTGTGTGTGTGTAGGCCAGGCACTCGCCCATTAGCTCTGCATTACATTAATATAAGGGGCTAAGCTGCCTGTCTGTCTGTCTGTGTGTGTGAGTGTGAACACGTGTGTGTAGACCAAGCACACACACTCACTGACGTTGTGTCAGTACCTTAGAAGGACTTCACTTTCTTGTATGTGTGTGTGTGAGTGTGAACACACACTTATATGTCCCTCATAACCAGGGCTGCCCAGTTTGTGCACGTCCTCCTCCTCCTGCTGGACTGACCAATGCCAGTCGTGATGCTCTGGCGGGTCCCATCAGTGCTGGTCTTGCCGTTTCATTTCCTTGCCGTTTTTTTTTTTATTTGTTTTGCTGTTTGTAAATCAGGACCCCTACAGGGTGAACAGGAGGTGGTCATGTAGCTAAATCTGAGCCTTATGCCAGTCTGATGCCATGCCTGAATCTATTCCACAGGTGTCCATTTGACCTGCTCTTGTTTTTCATGTGGCATCAAGCCTGGCATTGGAGGTGGAGTCTGTGTGGCTGTAGTTCTCCTCGTGGTGGGCGCACAAATTCCCGAATGTCCTTCTGGGGTTGGCATTGGCACTTGAGCTGACTGAGGTCTTGCGATGGTCCAAGTGGACTAAGTGGTGGTCGTATGAGAATTAGTTATGACAAGCACCCAGTGCTGGGTCATGTTCTGCTGGACTGTCACCAGAGTGTCTCCTAATATCCCATCCATTGGTATTTCACTGTAAGCAGCCCTTCTCCTAGCTGGTATTCATTGGTGCCAGGCTCGGTCTGCACCTCTACCACCACCAATTGTATGTGGCCTTCCACACAAGTGAAAGCAATGCTGGGGTGTGTAGACCGGCTGGCACGGGCACACCTGTCTTTGACAGCATCGATGGTGCCAGCCTAAGTCAGAGTCTCAGCATGGATGCCGGTCAGCCTTGGGCAGAACAGCTTTAATGCCCCCGTAAATCGCTCTCAGTGGCTCTGGGGCCTGACAGGCCCTATTAAGACAAACGGCTGTGCTCATCGGGTATATCAAATAAATCAGACGTTCAGTCAAATTGAAACAGTTGAACTGCAGTGGCCCCCCCGAGGGGTCCCTGAGAGAAACACGAGACACATGTGGATGAAGGGCAGTAGCCGGTATGAGGAAGCCAACCTTCCAACATCTGCCCAACTCTCCGTCACCACGGTGGAGTTTACCTGGCACACTTCCAAATAGTCTTACCAGTTTAGGGACAAGGGGATCACAACAAACTGAGAAGATGACAAGGACACAAAGGAATAAAGGAGGTTGATGGACTTGTGTCATCAGGGAAGACCTTAAGCAAGTGGAAGACAGGACAGACAACAAGACATCAGTTGGGGGGGTGGGGTGAGTGTGACAAAAGTGACTGTCAGTGACTGGATCACAGGAGAGACACCAGTGACCTGAAAAAGAGGAGCAGGAGTGGCAGCCGAAGAAGAAGAGGAAGCCATGGAAGAGAAGTGGGCATTGAGCGCTTGTGCAGCAGCGGACTGGATGAGAAGATGTGACAGCTCTGGGGGACAGAGTGAGTGACAATAGGGGAATTTCAAGTAAAGGCAGAAGGGTCGTGTCTAGCAGTGATTGGGAGAGAGGAGGAGACCATCAGAGACCTCCACAGTAGCCTTCTGTGACTATACGGAGGGGCCGTCACAAATCCTTTGTAGAGCAGGAGTGACCTGTGGAGAGTCGGAGGATGGAGGTCATGGTGGACCTCAGAAAGTGGACAACTGGATAAGTGGAAGAGTTTAGCTGGCATCAGTGGGCCATTTCTCCCTTTATGAGCAGGAAAACGGGGACGATAAGTAAGACTAAAATGACCATCCCTGATTAGGTGAAAGGATGTGACCACTTGTGATTGGGTAAGAACAATATGGCTGAGAGGAGGTGACCACAGATATCATCTGCTATTGAGTGACCGGAGGTAACTGCAGTTGGCTGAGGTGACTTGACTGCAGTGGCTGTCTGTGAATAGCTGAGATGATGTGAACACACTGGGCATCCTTGACTGGGTGAGAGAAGGTGACCACAGTTATTGTCTTTTGTTTGGGTAAGAGGTGACTGCAGTGACTATCAGTGATTGGCCAAGATGTTGTGACCACAGTGGACATCCTTGATTGGGTGAGAGGAAGTGACCATAATGACCACAACACATTAGATTAGAAGAGGTGACCACAGTGGCCATCAGACCTTCAGTGACTGGATGGAGGGGCAGTAGTGACCTTTACATTCATGTTTAGAAGAGGAATGATATTAGGAGCCTTGATCAGTAGATGACGAGTGACCAGACCAGTCAAGGGGGTAGCGGCATCAGTGGCCTTTTCTGAGCAGGAACAGAAGTGTAGCTCCAGGAGTGGACAAGGGTTACATCGATAGGGACAGCAGTGGCATCTTCTGTCTATTCTGGTGGGGCCCTGTCACTCCCTTGTTTTCTAAAGGCTGTGCCCTCCTTGCCCTCTGGCACCTGTACATCCTCCCTCGCCTTCTGCTCTTCCTTGCACATCCGCGGATGTTCATTGAATGCTGGATGACGGCACGCGGCACTGAGTGTCACTGTAATGATGTGAATGTTCACAGCACACAGGCCTTGTTTCCCCCATTATCCGTCATTGTCTGCCACTAATTTGCCACCTCCGACCTGCGACAGATCCCTAATTTACACGGAACAATCCAGAGGCTTCCTGCCTATAGAAAAAGCTGTGAGGAAGTGAGAGTGCCGGCGTGCCGCGTGAATGAGCTGTGACTGGCGCTTAGCCTGAAGAAAGGCCTCTTGTGAATATAGTGCCTGACTGCAGCTCGGGACCAATGTTGGTGACAACATTTGTAGTAGTGAAAGGCGCTTTATACAGCAGAGACAGCATGGTTGTCTGAGCAGGAGCATGCCAGCCTGGACTGGCGTTCAGTAATGGGTGAATGTCCCTGTCTAACGACTGGTTGGCACATATTGCTCTTCTTGTGCTTTCTTTTTGACTTTTGCGAAGTGCCCTGCGATGATGGCTTGCTACACCAACGTGCCACGCCTGCCTTCAGGGTACCACGTTGTGATTCCTCATGTTTATCCTGCCCAGAGTGTGTGGGCCATGCTGAGCATTGGCAACAACTCCAGTGTTCATTATTTTACTGCTGTTTTCCACATTACATAATAAACCCTGTCTGTGAGTCGATGTGTGTGACAAAGCCACCAGTCAGGCTCGGGTCTCACCTGTGACCCTCTTTCTGTTCCCTTCTTATTTCTAAGGTACTCCTGAAAGTCTGGCAGAAAAGGAGCGGCAGCTTTCAACCATGATCACCCAGCTCATCAGCTTACGAGAACAGCTCCTGGCCGCTCACGACGAGCAGAAGAAGCTGGCAGCCTCACAAATCGAGAAGCAGCGGCAGCAAATGGAGCTCGCCCGACAGCAGCAGGAGCAGGTGAGGCGTGGGGGGGCAGCGTGTACCAGTCTGTGCTTGGCATTGCACCTCGCATGCCAGGCTTTAATCACAACTGGCTTACACTTACAGCACCTTTCAAGTCTGTTTACTATGTAACATCTTCCAGTCTTTAATCGATATACTATCATATAGTGCATTTCATATCTATCAATTATATAGAGCCTTTCTTATTGTCTATTATATAATGTCTTTCATCTATCTATCTATCTATCTATCTATCTATCTATCTATCTATCTATCTATCTATCTATCTATGAGTAACTGATAAAAAAGTGCTATATAAATGTAATGAATTATTATTATTATTATATTATCTATCTATCATATAGTGCCTTTCATATCTATCTATCTATCTATCTATCTATCTATCTATCTATCATCTATCTATCTATCTATCATATAGTGCCTTTCATCTATCTATCTATCTATCTATCTATCTATCTATCTATCTATCTATCTATCTATCTATCTATCATATAGTGCCTTTCATCTATTTATCTATCTGTCTATCTATCTATCTATCTATCTATCTATCTATCTATCTATCTATCATATAGTGCCTTTCATCTATCTATCTATCTATCTATCTATCTATCTATCTATCTATCTATCTATCTATCATATAGTGTCATATTTGTGCCTACTGCACACGTGTTTATTATCTTTCACATCTGTTTATCTGTCTTTATATTTTGATTATATAGTGCCTTCATATCCGTTCAGATCTGTTACATACCATCTTGCACATCTATTTCTTATTTAGTACGTATCATACAGTATGTGTGTATCTTATAGTATAGTATTTGAGTAACATTCTAATTTTCCATATGTTTACTTTTTGTTTTATGTGTATTACTCCATTCTATAATTTCTGCCTTTATTTTTTTTTTTAAATACATTTTGTTTATCTTTTTATATATGTAAAAAAATAATATATATATATATATATAATCTTTTCTGGTTCTGCTTACTTTATTTTCTGGTCATTATCCCGGATTGTTTATATTTTTGGTAGTTTTGCAGTAGTGCTTGATTTATATCTTGTAGTATATCCTATAGTGCCTTTTGTTTCTCCATTATATAAAGCGTTTTCTTTCTTTCTTTCTTTCTTTCTTTCTTTCTCCTTCCCTGTCTGTTTTTGCTCCTTTTCTTCTGCTGGTGACGTTTTGTATTTTTCTTTGTTTCTTTACGTATTTTCCTCTGTTTGTATGAGGGGGGACTTCAAAATACCCGGAATTTTGTAGTTGTTAGGTTGGTACTTGTAGTACGTGGTTGGGCCGCTAGGGCGATCTAGTTACACTCCTCACAAGTCAGTCAGCCAAGTGCCATCAGTCTGGAAAGGTTGTGCTTGTGTTCAGTGAATTTTGTAAAAGTAGTTTTGTGCAAGCGTCGTTTTTTTACGATGGCCGATTATCGTGAGCAACGCGCGGCAGTGAAATTTTGTTTTCTTCTTGAAAAAAGTGTTGCAGAAACTATTGTTACTGAAACGGTATGACAACCCTGAACCACCCACCCTACTCACTGGATTTAGCTCCGTGTGATTTCTTTTTGTTCCCTCGGATAAAAAAGACTTGAAAGGAAGGCGTTTTGCTGACGTCAAAAAGTTAAAACAAGAAACGACCAGAGCATTAATGGGCATTACTTCAGACGAATTTAAAAAATGTTTCAAACAATGGAACAAATGGTTAGATAAGTGTATTTCCGCCAATGGAGAGTACTTTGAAGGAGACTAATTGTAGTTTGTACAGAGAATTAAATTAAACACGTTTTAAAAATATTTCTGGTTATTTTTGGGTCCCCCTCGTATTTGGCCCACCTCTGGCCCCTTTTCTCTGCAGCCTCATTTCAAACGCCCGCCAGTTTTCAGGGTCTCGTCTCATTTGTATTTTTACTCCCGTGATGTTCCTTTACACTTCTTCATCAGCTAAACTGAGCCGTTAACTCCTTCCCAGGGCCTAGCGTGTGTTCCACTTACACTGAGCCCGCCCGGTGCCCACTCAGCTCAGGTGAAGGACTCCAGCTTGGTACTCATTCACAGATTTTTACCTGCAACATTGAAACAAAAAAAGAAACACAGAGTGGCCTAAATAAAGGGGCCTTTATCCAGCGCTGTTCTTGTAGTGACTGAGGTTGTCGCACGCTGGTCCCTGGCGTGACACGGGCAGGTCACTCGGCTCGCAAGCCGCCTCATGACGTTTTCCACACTGGTTATTTTGCAGTTTGGGTGTCTCCCCCATTTGTGTGTCTGTGCCCACACAATTAATGTGCTCTTGTAGGAGAGCCGAACGGCATGATGTGTTCAGTTAAGCCGTGTTTTATGGGGACGCAGCGGCGTGTCGTATGCTCAGATGGTTTTAATGAATACTGATTGCTGATATTTAATGCGCCTTAATATTTGCCCACATGTAAGAGTATAGACTGAGCCCTTAATGGAAAGGAAGAGGAAGAGCATTATAAAAAAAATGTGAAGTTAGAATGTCATTTAGCCATGGAGACACGACACAGTAATTAACTGTTGACACTTGTGAATAAGCTCGCACAAATTAATCTTGACACATTTGCAGACGAGTGATATCTTACAGTGAACACTTTGTAATTATATTTGAAAATGAAAATTAAATGACACTTAAGACTAGGTTGTCATGCTCAGTGAAGCGGGCATGCAGTCAGAATGGGAGCTGAAATAAAAACCTGCAAGGCGAGAGCCCCTGTGCACCTCGGGCAGCCGCCGCTCGCCTTCTGCTGTGTGATTGTGCTGAGGAGTAAACGGCGAGCCAAGAGCACAGCGCCTCCTGGAGGCCGCGGGGCGCGGAGAGCTGCCATTTGGGACCGCATCTCGTGGTGGGGCCTTGACGTCGTCGTGTTACACTCAGGGCCGCCTCGTCTCTTCTCGTCTCTCCTCTTCTCTTTTCTTCTCTTCTCCATGTTTGTCTTGTCTAATCTTCTCTTCTTATTTATTTTCTCCTCTCTTCTCTTCTCCATTCTTCTCTTCTTTTATCCATTTTTATCTTCTCCATTTTTGCTTAGTCTATTCTTTTCTTTTCTTCTCCATCCTTCTCTTTTCTTCTCTTCTCCATTCTTCTATTCTCCATGTTTGTCTTGTCTAATCTTCTCTTCTTTTATTTTCTCCTCTCTTCTCTTCTCCTCTCCATTCTTCTCTTCTCTTCTTTTCTCCATTCTTCTTTTCTAAATGTTTGTCTTGTCTAATCTTCTCTTCTTTTATTTTCTCCTCTCTTCTCTTCTCCTCTCCATTCTTCTCTTCTCTTCTTTTCTCCATTCTTTTCTTCTCTTCCCTATTCTTGTCTTGTCTATTCTTCTCTTTTCATCTTTTCTCCATTCTTCTATTTTCCTCTCTTCTCCATTCTTCTTTTCTAAATGTTTGTCTTGTCTAATTTCTCTTCTCTTTTATTTTCTCCTCTCTTCTCTTCTCCATTCTTTTCTTCTCTTCTCCATTTTTGTCTTGTCTAATCTTCTCTTCTCTTTTTTTCTCCATTCTTCTCTTTTCTTCTCTTCTCCATGTTTGTCTTGTCTAATCTTCTCTTCCCTTTTCTTTTCTCCTCTTTTCTGTTCTCTTCTCCATTCTTCTCTTCTTTTATCCATTGTTCTCTTTTATTTTCTGTTCTTTACTCGTTTGTGTTTCACCTTCTCCGTTTTCCTTTTCTCCTGCAGATCGCCCGACAGCAGCAGCAGCTCTTACAGCAGCAGCACAAGATCAACCTTCTGCAGCAGCAAATTCAGGTTAGTGTTGCCGCTCCTCTCTGCTCTCGTCTTTGTGCTCAAATTGGGGACGAAAGGCCCAAAGCTGGTCACCGGGCCAGCAGCACTGCTTCCTTCTCCTGGACAATGTGGGCCCAGGTGGATGTTCTTCTCTCGAGTGTCATTAGTGGGATGACAGTTTTCAGGCCCCACCTTTGATTGTCAGGGGCTCTAGAGGTGCTAAGGAGGAGCACGGGGGGCAGCTGACTTGATTCACTGAGGGTCATTGGGTTGTGGTCCTTATCATTGTTTGGTGTTTTCTAGCACAAGAGCACGTGGCTGACCAGCTCGCCTTCGCGCTGTTGAACTTTAGAACGGCACACGTGCCTCTTTGTGTATGACGTCCCACCATTCACACTGCATGTCAGTTCAAGAACCAATCCCAAGGCCAAGGAAGATCTCTGCAATCAAAAGCCTTTTAGAAAGCTTTGAGTGTCCATAGGAGTGAAAACGAAGAATTTTGGAAGCAGCAGGACTCTCCCAAGAGTTGATCAAGCAGCCAAACTAAGTAACTGGGCAATCAGGGCCTTGGTCAGGGTGGTCACTCGAGCAGAGCTTTCAAAGTCCTCTGCTGAGTTGGGGCAGGAGAGCCATCTCAGCAGCACTCCGCCACTCGGATGGACGCCACCCTTGACGAAGAGGCGTATTGTGGCCTTCAAAGGGCTCTTGACAGCATGAAGATAAAAGATCCTCTGGTCTGATGAGACCACAGTTGAACTCTTTGGGCAGAAATCCCAGCGTTAAGTCTGGCAGCACAGTCCAGTTTGAAAATGAAAGAAGTCCGGGACTCTTCCTAGAGTTGGCCATCCGGCCAAAGCTTCAGCCTGTGCTGTAAATGCCGGAAACAAGTGTGACGCCAGGGTGACGGGCGCATTCACTGCAGGGTGGGGACTTTAAGTGACGTCCCTCTGGCTCTCGGCTACCCACCAATGTTTTGGCCGCGGTGCCCGGCCTCCTTCCTCTCTCTACAAGGCATAATAGGCCAGTGTTTCCAAGGGAAGGCGTTGTGGAACATGTGGGAAGTGCACGTTGCATGTTTCCCTAGATTGTCCCGGCAACTGTTCCCATGATTTAATAACACAAAAAAGAAAAAGAAAAAGAATCAGTCAGGCCACGGCGTCTTATTGTGTCAGGAAATGCTTGCCATGTTTTTCCATTACCGTAGCGCCGTCTTTTCTCGTTTGGCTGAAGGGTGCCCGCATGATGACAAAGACAATGGACAGGCCCTTAACTCCGGCGACGCGCTTTTTTATTTCTTTTCTTTTTTCATTCTCCCAGTGTTTTTAAAGCATGGTGGATTTTAATTGGTTTGAATAAAAAAAGAAACTTCCCAGATTATACAAAATATCACAGCCTACGTTAGCAGCTGGCTAAAAATATCCCCCCGCCGTCCCGCCTGCTGCGATTTGTATGAATATTAACACCAATGCTGAGTGAGAGAGTGAGTGAGTGAGCGAGTGAGGAAGAGAGTGAGTGAGTGAGAGTGAATGAGTGTGGGAGAGAGTGATGAGTGAGTGAGTGAGTGAATGAATGAGTGAGTGAGTGAGTGAATGAGTGAGTGAGTTAGTGAGTGAGTGAGTGAGGAAGAGAGAGTGAGTGAGTGAGAGTGAATGAGTGAGGGAGAGAGTGAGTGAGTGAGACTGAATGAGTGAATGAGTGAGAGTGAGAGAGTGAGTGAGTGAGCTGAATGAGTGAATAAGTGAGAGTGAGAGAGTGAGTGAGTGAGCAGACAAGTGAGTAAGTGAGTGAGCAAGTAAGAGAGTGAGTGAGTGAGTGAGTGAGAGTGAGTGAGAGAGTGAGCAAAAGAGTGAGAGTGAGTGAGCGAGTGTCTGATAGAGTGAGTGTGCGTTTGCCAGCTGGCTCAGCAGTGAGAGTCTGCGCCCTGACCAGCCCCATGTGGGCTTTGGTGCGGCCACATGAGCTCCACCTCTGTCTCTACTCCTCCATTCCCTTACGTTTGGCCTAGTAGGCCTTGATGATGATGATGATGATGGTGGTGTTAGCAGATCACGTGCAGACCCTCAGTAAAGCCCTTATCGGCACACAGTGTGCATTCAAAGAAGTGCTAAAGTCGGCTAAGAATTCCTGTCTCGCTGGCCCGTGTGTGTGTGTGTGTGTGTCTCTCTTTATCCCTTTTCACTGGGGGTGGCGCTTGAGCCTTTGTCCTTGGAGATTACATTGTCACTTGTTTTAAGATGCCAGATGTTTTGATTACTACGTTAGCAGCTTATCAGAACTTTAAGCCCAAGCTCACTCGTTTTTTTTTTTTTCTTCTTCTTCTTTCATGGCCTTTTTTTCGTTTTCTCGTTTTTCTTTTTTTTCTTTCTCTTACTCTTACTGAATGTAATGCTGCCTGCGACCAAATCCGTGTCGCCAGGGCTTACATCATAACAACCTTAGCGAGAGAACAAGAGGATTAGAATGACGAAAAAAAATACAAGGCTGCAAATAGGAAGCATCCACAAAAAAAGGGAAGAAGAAGAAGAGGAGGAGGAGGAGGGCGACCACTCGCGTCCACAGCGCCACCCGTCCGCACCCGCAGCCTCGAGACATATTTATACTTCGCTACGGCGCAGGCACATCTACTTGACAATTAAAATGTCTTTTTTTTTCCCAACTCCAAACAAATGAAGCTTATTTTAGTATTTGAATGTGCGTTCTCTCTTTCATATGGCTTTTCTAATTACAGGGTAGGAAATGGCAGAATGGCATATGTTCGCAACATGAGCAGCAGTCTATGAAATGAGCGAGGAGTTAATAAAATGATCTTGTGGTGTTGTTGGCCAAATGTTAGCACACATGTTTGGGAGAGTGATATTTCAACAGGCTTATAATTTGGCAGCCCGATATGCACGGGGGTCTCCTTCATGCAGATTGGCAGAATTGCTGATAGGTGACGCTTATTGCCATTTGCCAGGCACGTCCTTAATACGCAGGCATGCAAGGATGGCACCCTGGACGAAATGTGACAGTGCCTTGAGGTCCAGAGCTGTCTACCTGGGACTGCTACTCTGTGACACCCATTCCCAGTTTCTACAGTAGTGGGCCGAAGTGCTGAAACACACCTCTTGGTATTGGTGTTGGGCCGTGACAGTGAAAGCAGGAGAGGTCAAAAAACATGACACAGTGGACAAGGAAAGTATGAAATGTAAACTAGTGCGCCTCCTCTGAAGAACTAATGAACAGAAGTGGCAGAAAGCTACTCGGGCACAAGCTGGGGGCTCATCGTGTATGGCTTGGGTGAGGGTGGTCGGCTGAGGAAAGACCCAAAAAACCCAGTGACCCCAAGGTACGTCACCAATGATAAGTGGCCAGCCAGCAAAAGACACACAGCATATCTCCTGTGCATTCCGACCCCCTTCAGTTATTGCGCACGTTAGATGTAAACATTTGATATTTTTGTCCATCAGTCTACACTCGATAACCCATAATGACAAAGTAAAATGTGTTTTCAGATAAATGTGCAAATTTATTAAAAATCACAATCCGAAATCTCTCATCCCTACAAGTATTCAGACTCTTCATTCCGTACTTTGTAGAAGCCCCTTTGGCAGCTTTAAGTCTTCCTGGACTAGTCTCTACAAGCTCTGCACACCTACAGTCGGCCAGTTTATTCCATTCTTCCTGGCAGATCCTCACAAGTTCTGTTAGACTGGACAGGTAGTGTCTGTGAATGGTCATCTTCTGGTCTCTCCATACACGCTCTATGGAATTGAAGTCCGGGCTTTGGCTGGTCCATTGAAGACTTGCCACAAAGCCACTCCAACATCATCTCAACCATCTGCTTCAGGTCATTCTCATACTGAAAGGTAAACCGCTACACCAGTCTGAGGTCACGTGCCCTCTGGAGCAGGGGTCCTGCAAGGTCCTCTCTATATTGGATTGCATTCATCCTTCCCCCAGTTCTGACCAGTTTTCTTATCCCTGTACCCCCATAGCATGATTGTGCCACCACCAAGCTTCACTGTAGTTAGAAAGGTGATGAGTGGTACCTGCACTTCAGAAGGCCAGAGAATGGAACTACTATTTGTAATTTGTATGTGTATTTTACTGGAGCTCTTAGATAGATAGATAGATCGATAGATAGAGTGAAAGGCACTATATAAGGATAGATAGATAGATAGATAGAGTGAAAGGCACTATATAAGGATAGATAGATAGATAGATAGATAGATAGATAGATAGATAGATAGATAGATAGATAGAGTGAAAGGCACTATATAGGGATAGATAGATAGATAGAGTGAAAGGCACTATATAAGGATAGATAGATAGATAGATAGATAGATAGATAGATAGATAGAGTGAAAGGCACTATATAGGGATAGATAGATAGATAGAGTGAAAGGCACTATATAAGGATAGATAGATAGATAGATAGATAGATAGATAGATAGATAGATAGATAGATAGATAGATAGAGTGAAAGGCACTATATAAGGATAGATAGATAGACAGACGTCCCAGACACACGTGTAAAAGCACAGAAGAATAATCTTTAACATTTCTTCAATAAAGTGCCCACCACCACAATTCTTCAATAATAAATGAATAATTAATACAATTCACAATTAACAATCCTCCCAGCAGCTCCGTCACACTCCCACCCAACTCCGGCTCGTTCTTCTGGGACTTCCGAGAGTCCTTTTAAAGTCCATGACCCGGAAGTATTGCTTCTCCAGGTCAATACCACATCTTCTTTCGTCAAGTGCCCCGGAAGTACTGCGGGCTTCCGTCCTCATGACCTCAAAGTACTTCTGGGGTGGCGTAATTGTAAAAGTCCCCGGGTTCTTGGTGAGCTCCCCCTGGCGGCACCCACGGCACCCAACAGGGCTGAAGAGATGGACTCCATGTCCCATGCTGCCCTGCGGGATTCCGAGGAACCATTTCCATCCAGGGGAGCTGCCATCTAGTGTCCCGGGGATGTAATGCCCTGAAACGGCTGCTTTCTTCTGTAGAGGGATCGTCCCGGCCATCACAATAGATAAAGTGAAGGCACTATATAATAGATAGATAGGCAAGGCACTATATAATACAAATAGCGATAGATAGGTATCATACCCAGGGTTTGTTTCCTGCCTTGTGCCCTGTGTTGGCTGGGATTAGCTCCGGCAGACCCCCATGACCCTGTAGTTAGGATATAGCAAGTTGGATAGTGGATGGATAGATAGATAGATAGACAGAGTGAAAGGCACTATATAATGCAAATAGCGATAGATAGAGAGGTATTTTGCTGTTAGCCTTAAGGAGCCCCCATTGCATTTCTTGCCACACGTCTGCTGAATGATTTGGTGGCTGAAAGTCCTCAGTGTACTCAAGAGTTGTTTCTGTCTAATTGAGATGGCCGTCCTGCCGACGGGGTCTCCCGTCTCTCTTAGAGTGACCACTGGGTTCTCGATCGCCTGACCAACGCCTGGTTACTCCGTCTGGCTGGATGACCAACTCTTAGATGAGTCCTGGTGCCTCCAAACGTCTTCCCTTTCTCAATCCTTGAGGCCACTGAGCTCCAGGGTACACTCAGAGCTTTTGGTTTGATCTCCTTCTCCCTGATGTGTTTCGTGTCTCAGCACAGTTTGACCGTGGATGTGTCGTCTGTTGCCTGGGTTACGCTCTTGTCACTCGCCAGGACTGTGCGTCATTGGACGTTATTCAGCACGACAGTATGAAGGTCGACCACTGAAGCTCCATAGGTAAACTTTCTGGTGATTTTGTGCGGTTCACTCTTTGTTAGCTGACTGCTTCTAACAAGTCTCTGATTTTTGGTTTTGCATGATGGATTTTTTGAAGATTGATTGTTGATTTCCAGTTTTGACCACATGTTTATTTATTTATTTATTTATTTTATGACCCTGTTATTCTCCTGGCCCTTCCATCCAGATATCCTACCCCGTCAATCAACTGCATGCTGGCCTGTTGAGTAAGGTTGTGTGTTTCATTTTGCATTCCACCTTAGTTTCGATTTGTTTAATATTAGGACTCGGTAGGACATGGCAGTCCGTAGAGTTGGACAAGTGGGCATTTCCTTTTTTAGGTCACTGTAATTTTGCTCGTACATTTCTTTTGTACTTTGGGATGTGAGCCTCACTGCTTCAGCAGATTTTTTCGGAGCTGAGCGTGACCCTTCTCTGCGTGGCCCACCCTGTGTCTATGTGGCTCTACTCGGATTTTAAAGACGTGCATATCAGGTAGCTGAGCAGCTCTGAATTGACTTTGTGTGTGCCCTGCAGTGGACTGGCACCCTGCCCAAGGCCTGGCTGCTGCCCTGTGTCTGATGCTGCTGGCTCAGCTTCTAGAGAGCCTGAAGTGCTGTGAGGGGGTTCAGTTAATGGATGGATGTGTTTTTTTATATAGTGCCTTTCTTTAATGATTGCAAGGGCCAAAGTGGTTCATCATTCTAATGCATTTGCTTCCATATTTCTTTAGTGGGAATGGCTGGATTGAGCCAGCAGGAGCTGAATGTCACACCACGTTGGGAATGTGATGGTGTTAAAGGTGAAAGGGGCAAGTGACCGAGTGAGTAGCCTGTAGAGACCCCTTATAGAGACCTGCCTCAGCAGTGAAATGCTTGTGCCATTGGACGCTCACCTCTGCCACCCCAGCGTCACTTGGCTGACTGACTGACTGGGTGAACAGCCCACTATCGCCCTGGAGGAACTCCTTCCGTTCACGTTAACATGGCTGACGTGATTATCGTGGTGTAATAACACAAGGTTTCTAATTTTGCAGCATGTTGAGAGCCATCAACATTCCTCGTTTTGAAGCTGATTGTCACATTAAGGTTCAGGAAGCCACCGTGTGCATGGCCGGACTGTGCACCGGGCACACAGGGCACATGACAGGGTGGCGCAGAAGTTCCTCATCCACAATCAGTACCCTTTAGCATATCACCAATTTAATTAAAATGTGACCCTACCGAACCCACCATCCCAATTAATTCTGTGCTCCATCTTTGAGGATCAATTGGCTGGGGTGCAGATGAGTATTTACACTTTTTATTTTGAGTAAACTCAAAAAACTAAAAGCTATCAGATGTTTTCCACAACTGTTTGAGTTGATTGGCAAGAGACTTATCTCGATCGATTACAGGGGGCCCTTTGGGGGTCAAGAATCAGCCGTGACTACGTGAAGGTCTGCAGGGGTATGTAGTGTGTGTGTGTGTGTGTGTGCTTGTGTGTGTGGCCCTGTCTAATAGAATTACTGATTTTAGTGGAGTTTGGTGTCACCGACAAGTGATGTTAATCTTAACTGCAGAACCCTGAAACGGTCTCACTTGAGACGGCTTTTCCACACATCACAAGCAGAGCGAGTGGGACAGGCCCCTCGTTTTCTGCCTTTTCCTCATTTTCTCTTCTGCAGTCGCCTGTCACACGTTCCACACGTGCAGGTCAGGGTTCAATTGGCTCTGCCAGTTCAGCTTTCCTATTGGCCTAGGGCTTTAAGGTAGGCCTCATGACCTCGACTTGAAAGTGGAACATTTGACCCCTGACCCCCCCCCAATAACAGCCGACAGGCCCTTTGTGTATAAGAAGGAAACACAGCGGCAAGGATGGAGTACAAAATGACTGTTAGAATTATTAAGGGAGAAGATTCATTATAGGGACTTATGAGTCATTACTGTCACTGTGACTGAGGACAGAGAAATAGATAGATAGATAGATAGATAGATAGATAGATAGATAGATAGATAGATAGATAGAGGAAAGGCACTATATAATAGATAGATAGATAGATAGATAGATAGATAGATAGATAGATAGATAGATAGATAGATAGATAGATAGAGGAAAGGCACTATATAATAGATAGATAGATAGATAGATAGATAGATAGATAGATAGATAGATAGATAGATAGATAGATAGATAGAGGAAAGGCACTATATAATAGATAAATAGATAGATAGATAGATAGATAGATAGAGGAAAGACACTATATAATAGATAGTGTGAACGCTGGCCCGGACACAGACAGACGGACAACATATTTACAATATTTACAAGCAGTCCCGCGCTCAACTCCCCAGTGCCTCTTGCACCAATTCCCCAAATCCAGGCCTTACAATGCCTCTCTTTCTCTTCTCAGGCCTTACAATGCCTCTCTCTCTCTTCTGGCCGCCTCCAGTCCTCCCGCTAGCTCCGTCCTCTTCCACCTGACTTCCGCTCTAGACTGAAGGGAGGCGGCCCCTATATACTGCTCCCGGATGAGCACCAGGTGTTTCCGGCATTCCCTCCTTGGCCACGCCCCAGCGTGGCGGAAGTGCCAGCTGTCCTCCCGGCAGCTCTCCGGGCGCCACAATAAGTCTTTCCCCCAGCACTTCCTGGTGTGGCGGAAGTGCTGGGCTCCAGGGTTCCTCAGGCTCCAGGGCGCCGCCTGGCAGTGGCCACAGGCCCCTACAGGGTTGGGCTTCTAAGCCCTCTACCCGTGGCCCCCTATATAACCAGGGCGATCGCCCCCTTGCGGTCTGGAGGAGGCACAAGCCCTCCTCTGGTCTTCCTGGGCGTCCCGGCCGGGCTCCATCATCAACCGGCATCAGGGCGCCGCCTGGCGGCGACCTCGGGTCCCTACGGGGTTGGGCTTCTAATAGATAGATAGATAGATAGATAGATGAAAGGCACTATATAATAGATAGAAAGAGGAAAGGCAGTATATAATAGATAGATAGATAAATAGATAGATAGATGAAAGGTACTATATAATAGATAGATAGACGAAAGGCACTATATAATAGATAGATAGATCTATCGGACCTTACTTATTCTATGTTAATTAATGTTGACTTGTGTTTATTTTGTATTGTGTCTTCTATTTTTCTATTCATTTTGTAAAGCACTTTGAGCTACATTTTTTTGTATGAATATGTGCTATATAAATAAATGTTGATTGATTGATTGATTGACTCTCTCTCTCTCTCTCTCTCTCTCTTCTGTCAAGCGACCTAGCCCAGAAGGGGCGTGGCTTAGGAGGTTTCAAGGGGCGTGGTCAGGTGTCTTGTGGCTCCAGTCTTTCAGAGCTGTGGATGCAGAGATGAGTTAGTTAGTGACAGAGCCCCCTGTCCAGCCCTAGTGGCATTTTTACCTTATCAGAGCCCCATCAGGTGCCCCGCTATGCACACGTGTGTGACCAGAGATATGTGTTCCTTACTTGCATGTGTTAATCAACGTGCAGCTCCTTTATGTCGTATTAAGTGAGTTGAACGTCTTTACCTTGAAACTTCTCTCAACTTGATGCTAGAAGGTATTTTTTGTATCCCTCCAGTTACCTGTCAGTGTTTAGGAGTCCTGTACATCCATTAAGGTTTACAACTTGCAATCACTCGCCACAATGCGTGCTCCAGCTAGTGTTCTCATTTATGACATGCTCACCTGGTGCTGCCATTACATTCTTTGGGCCTTAAGCTGAGCCTGGCCAGTGCCGACATTCCATGTTCACTCTGCTTGTTGTGTATAGTGCCCTGTTACATGCACACACTCTGCGCAGAGTCACTGATCTCTAAGGACTGACATGTCACCTTTGACACCATCACGTCATCACATTGTCTAGCCATCTCTCATGACACCCACTCGATCCACTTCAGAAGGACCAGCGCTCGTCCCAGAAGCAGATGGAGCTGCCAGTCCGTCATCATGCTAACGTCGGCAGTTAAAATTCACATTTTGGAAAGTGACAAAGTGCACACTCACTGCTAAGGGCCTCCGGGATGAGAGACCTGCACAGTTGCGACTCAGAATGGGCTTGAATGTCAGCTTGGCAACTTCTCGACTGTAGAAGAGCGGTGGCTTCACAGAGAGGGCCTCCCGACCGATTTCTCCGGGCCTCTTGTAAGGGTTAAATGAGAGCCGTGGCAGGGCCCCCTGTGTAAATCGGCAGCGCTCCCCACCTCTTAGGCGTGCTCTAGCAGGCTCCTGTACAGCAGTCCATCATGCAACAAAAGGCCTGCCGGTGTTTATTAGGCCGAGCAGATGAAGTGATTTATGGCGCTTTATTTCCAGGCGTGTGAGTGAGTGGCAGCCAGAGGGCTGGGCCGCCGCGCGCACTCTAGGGATGGCGGCCTTTGTTCCTCTGGGCTTGACAGACATGTGTCTCTGCTAAACGAGGCTTTAATTTCTTTCATATGCTCGCAATTTTCCATGGCCGTAAAGCCTGCCGAGAGGCGGGCGCTCTTTATGAGCGTCAGCTTTCACAATCGAGGCTAATGAAGTGCCCGGTGGGCCCAAACACCTCGGGCGGGAAGGGCACACAGCTTCGGGTCACGCAGTTTCTGTCCCTTTTTGTCCGTTTGTCTGAAAAGTGGAGGGATGTGCGGCTGATCAGCTCCTCTTTGCCTCCTCAGATGCGCAAATCAAACGCCTGTTTGTGCTTTCATCTCTCTTTAAAACTTTGCCAACAGGCAAACACCGACAAAAAGTCCCCCCGCCACCCCTTTGATCCCTTCTGTTATGTAGTGCCTTGCGGGTTTTGCTGTTAACGACTTGGACTCTCCCTCAATTTCCATTTTTGTTAGCTTAGTACTTCTTTACTTAATTCACAGTTTGCCATTCTGCTCCTTTCACTCGTTCAGCACGGGCATTTTGCTTTCTCGATGTCTTCTGCCGAGGCCACTTGCTGCTCCCTTCTTTGGCCAATCGCAGGACCACCCGCCTTGACTTCTCCACATACGTTACGTTTCATTTTAAATTACGAAGAGGACTCGTCAGCATTCACAAAGCTTGAGCTCATATCCCGAGAGAAGCCCCTTTGTGTTTCCAATGTGTCACCACGGACAGGCTCAAGGTGACAAGGGCACAGCATTCATTGCATTGTGGGTGTCCTGCCCTCCCATTTCTACAAGGATGGGGGTCTGCTTGCCTGCATGTCAAAGCTCATCCCACTGGCATGAAGGGCACTGCAGTTATACAGAGCAAGCGGCTGTGGGTACAAAATCATGTTTTGTGCATCATACTCCCCTCCCAACTTCAAATGAGGCGGGCATCACATCGCCAGTCTGTGTCCATCACCCTGGTATTGTAATACTCCACACATGGTTCCTCCCCAGGCTGGTCTTCCTTCTTTATGTCCATTTTATGTTTATGTTAATAATCTTCCTGTCATTACGTATTTGCATTGTTAGTTCTGTGTATTATTTGGTTTCTAGATGTCTGTGCTTGTCCCTTGTATCGTGTGGGTGGTTCCCCAAGAGGCAGGGCCACCTGTCCATCACTGTCATGACAACTGACAGTCCAATAAAGGCTGAGTAAAACCCACAGTCCCTTGCGGTTCATTGAATGCGCCGGCATCGGTGAATTGTCACTGGTGATTATTCTGTGCTTTTTGTTAATTTCTTGATCTTTGAACTTTTTGTGTTCTGCGGTGGGCTGGCACCCTGCCCGGGGTTTGTTTCCTGTCTTGCGCCCTGTGTTAGCTGGGATTGGCTCCAGCAGACCCCTGTGACCCTGTAGTTGGGATATAGCGGGTTGGATAATGGATGGATGGATAGATTTTCTGTTTTGAAGGCATTGCCTTAGTGCCGTTATGTACCTCGGAGTTTCATTTTCTGCCACATGGTATTTTGGTAAAAGTGAATTTTTTTTATTTATGAAGATTCTATGTTTGCCCTTTTTTGTGACTACCCAGGGTTTGACGGTTCTCTCATGCCCCCGAGTTTGCATTTTGAGTCTATTATGTCTATTATGCTTTGGCACCCCATAGATACTTAGATCAGTATAGATACTTACTTGTAGCATAGGCAGCTCTGAGTCATGCTTCTTTAAATTTAAGGTGAGGGGCATCACGGCACCCACCTTGAGCTAATTCTGTGTCCATCACCCTGGCATGAATGGCACTTCATATATATAAATATTTGTAGAATAAACAGCTCTACATATAGCGCCAGGCTTTCTGGACCTCATCCTTGTACCAAGTCTATGCCCATTATCCTGGCATGAAGGGCACTACATGTTTAAAGATACCTACTTGTAGCTCAGAGTCAAGTTTTATGGGTGTCGTTCTCCCAGTCTTTAGGTGGGAGTCATTGTGTTACCACCTTTAAGACCCTGAGAGTGCCCTGGTATATAAAGATTCTTGTAGCATCAATAGCTCTGATTACAACATCATGTTTCTAGGCCTCATTGTCTTACTTTTTAGGTAAGGGGAATCATGGTGCCAGTCTTGCAAAGAGCCTGTCTCCATCACCCTGGCACTACATATATAGATAACGATGGAATAAGCCGCTCTAAGTAAAGCACCACACTTTGAGGACCTCATCCTCCCAGCCTGTGAGTGAGAGGCATCGTTCTACCAGCCTTGCACACAGTCTGTGTCCACCACCCTGGCATGAAGGGCACTACACATACAGAGATACTCTCATGCAGCATAGGCAGCTCTGAGTACAGCGTCATGCCACATGAGACTGACTGTTTCCAAATTAAGATTGCATCACCAGCCTTGTCAAATATCAGTGCCACTCACCTTGGCATGATGTGAGTAATAACTATATATGTAAAATAAGTGGCTCAGAGTACAACAGCAGGCTTTATGGGCCTTGTTTTCCCAGTCTTTAGGTAAAGAGCATTGTGTCACCCACCTTGAAATGAAGGTGGCACGAAGGGCATTCCATATGTAAAGATGCCTACTTATAGCATGAGTGTCTCTTAGTACAACATCATGCTTCATGAGTCTTGCTGTCCCCAGATATAAGACAAGGGGCATCATGTCAGCAGCCTTATGCTGGGTGTATTCGTCTGTGCCCATTACCCTGACATGGCATGAGTGTAATGATGTGCACACATGTAAAATCTGCGGCTATGAGTACGACCTAATGCTTTTTGGGGCTTGCTGTCCTCAAGATGTAGAGCATTGTGCCACTAGCCTTTTGCCGAGTGTGGATATCAATGCCCATTACCCTGGCATAACATGAGTGTGCACTTAGTACTGTATACATACACGTAAAATAAGGACCTCTGAGGGCAAAGTAGGGATTTCTGAGGCCTGCTCTCGTAGATTTAAGATGATGGGCATTGTGGCATGAAAGGCACTAAATGTACTATATAAAGATACCGACTTGTAGGATAAGTGGCTCTGAGTACAACAACTTGTGTTATGAGGCTCACTGTCCTACAGGTAAGGTGAAGTGCACATGTCACCTGCCTTCTGCTGATTATGGACCTCGGTGCCCATTACCCTGGCACAATGTGAATGTAAGTATATATAAACAACGCAGAATAAGGGGGTCTGGGTACAAAGTCATGCCTAATGGGCCTTGCTGTCCCAGACTTTAGGTGTGAGGTATTGTGTTACCAGCCTTGTGATGAGTATATGTCCATCGCCCTGGCATGAAGGGCACAACTCCTAAACAGGTACTTGTAGAATAAGGGGCTGTGAGTACAAAAACATGCCTTATGGGCCTCATTCTCCCTGACTATAGGTGAGGGGCACCGAGTATGAGCCAGTGCCCACTACCATTGACACGGAGGGAGCGGTGAGTACATACACTGCCCTGGCATACCCCGTGGCACTGTGCCAGTGTCACCATATATTCAGGCTTAAAGATTCTGTCTCCACACCCGGGTCTCGCTGTGGTGGGCCCATCTAAACAGATCTGCCCTGCTGACGTCCACATGTCGGAGATCAGGCCTGTGTCATTAGCCCCCTGATTTAATGTATTGACACTTGGGTACAAATAATTCCGTCTAGTGGCTTTTGCTTCCGAGGGATCAATTTAATTAGTTCTAAAATCCGACTCCTTGTCAGGAGCCAGAAGAAGTGCTGACGTTAAATAAAGTCCTGTGCAGTGTCTACAATAAAACTATGGAGGCCTGGTTAAAAGTTAATGATGCACAAAAAATGGCTTGCAAGAAAGCAGCTGGGCGTCGAGTGCGTCGCTTTGGAAATTAAGCTAAGTGGAGGAGCAGGGAGCCGTAACGATGGCGGCCCTTTAAACAAATTCATAAATTAGGACAATGAGCTGCTCAAATGATCTGAGGACCCCGGCTGATGAGCGGCGAGGGAGGCCGGGGTGTCGGCAGGTCGTTTCCCGTTCATTTTATATAGCTCCCTGCACGCCAGCTCGGCTCAGATCTCTGTTACAAAGCGCAGGGCACGCGGCGCTTCACTCCGACTCCCCACACGAGCGTAGACCTGCGCGCCCGAATCCTCGGCTTGCCGCCGTCGAGCAAACTTCCCACCGCATCCAACGGAGAGAAAGGGCTGCTTTGATACAGTAGCTTGTTGTGTGTGCGGCCAGCCGGCAGTCGCAGAGGGGGCCCGTGTTTTCTTAGGGCTCGGGTGGCAAAGCAAAGCATTCAGCCTACGGCGGGTAACAAAAAAGGCCTTTTTGTTATCTGGCTGGAGAGTCCGAGCATTCCCCAAGGAACACAATGAATGGGCCATTTTGTCCGAGCGCGTTTTCATAGACACACAAGTTTCGCTTTTTTTTCATAATTATTCTTGCCTGTCACTGGGTGTGCACATGACATCTGAGCGTGTTTTAAACTTTTAACACACTCATGTGCCTTCAATAAAGTTGGCCGAACAATCCGGCCATTCTGCAGATAACAGAGCCGGCTCTGTTGTCTTCACACTTCTCTGCAGCTGGGAGGCGACTGGCAAGAGAGGAGCGCCGAGCAGAGGAAGCCTCAGCAAAGCTATCCTCGAGGCGGCTTGTGGGGGGCATCGGGCCACTCCCTCGCCGACATCTCGTTTTTTTCCCCCTTTGCCAGTAAAGGACTGAGTGTGAGAATCACTGGGGCAGATGCCATGGCACTTTGGGCCTCGTTCATCTGTGCCCTCTTCGGTCTCAGGTTTACTGCACTGTGATGTGCCAATAGGCAAGAAAACTTATTAAGGGTCGCTTTGTATGAAGTGAGAATGAAAGAGAGCCGGACCTTCATGGTGGAGCTCCTCCATCTGCAGTGCTACACTCCACCACCAGCTAAAACAAAACGTGTGGGGGGCAGTGGGCCACCCTAGGAGGCACTTACATACAGAACAACAGACTAGGCCGGACCGGGCTGCCTCGCCGAGATGGCTTGTGGATATTCAGTACACGGAGACTGTGCCCACGGTGAGCTACAGGCCCCAGTGTATCAGCCAACTGTTGTGCCAAAGTGGAAGTGAAGAAGTGCTTTAGCTATAGGCAGTGCTGGGGGTGGGCAGTTTCATTGGGGCCCATGGGGAATGGGGGCCAACCCATGGCTTTCTTATTATCATTAGGCTTTCGGCCACAAAATAACATAATCCAGAAATACCCGGGTTGACACTTTTTACCATGGCTCCTCTGACATCAGAAGTGTCGCGCACCTCAAGGGATTCTGGGTAGATTGGTATTGGAGGTCCCAAGGTGGCATCATTTGCAACATGTTACAAAATGGTAACTCTGCCATCCTGCTTTCAATTCAAAAACTAATGCTGAAACCAAATGCCCTTGGGTCACAAAACTCCTAAACAGATGTTGCGATCAAATATATCTATGCGAGAATTACCATATATACTCACGTGTAAGTCAGCTCTTGAAACCCGAAAAATTGATCATAAAATCAGACCCCGACTTACACGACCGTTCAAAAATGCGACACTAAATTTTTTTTTGTACATCTTCTTGCCTCCTCCAAACTCACATCGAGTTTTGTTGCAGCAGCGCAGTTACCGATTTCTTTCGCCACTTCAAAGCCAGCGTCATGTTTTCTTCTGATCGAATGCTCCATCGTAGATAAGGGATGCTCTCTCAATAAAGGTTTGTGAGGGTGTGAGATACAAAAAAACACAAAACAGTGCAAATGTTGCTTCAGAATAGTTTGGGTATCACCGTGTGGTCACGTAGGCACAATAGAGAGAGAGAGGTGAGGAGCACCCACTGATACCGCGCATTGCCACACCCACATAGAAGTAAAAGGCCGTGTGCTCCATGGCGACTCTCTCAGGAGGGCATCAGTTAGCATATCATTCTCTTGGACCAATAGCGTGAGTTTTCTGCATTCGACTTATACAACTGACATTCTAAAATACCAGAAATTATATGATAAAATCAAGCCCCGACCTATCCGCAGGAGAACTTATCCGTGAGAATATACGGTACCACAAAAAAAACGATAAAACCAAACTAATCGTAACATCAACATGCGGGCCCAGCAGGATCAGCTCTGTGATTCTGAAAATCCATGGAGGCTGTGCCCGGGGTGAGCTACAGGCAAACTGTTGTGCCAGGGTGGGACTGAAGACAGTAGGGGAGGCAGTGAATCGGGGGCTCATGGGGGGGCCCATGATTGGTTTTATTATTACCAGGTTTGAGAAGGCCACTGATGTTATCATTCCCAGAGCTCCATCCATCTTAACTTGGACTGTTGCTCTTTTATGTCCATTATATCCTTGACATATCCTGTTGATGGCAGTCAATTTTAAGTTCAATGTTATTACATTTTTTTAGTTTCTAATCTATGAACGATGTGTGTCTACACATGCCATACATGTCCTGAATAAAAAGTGGGGGCTGTGTGGCAGTAACCTTCTGACCTGACTTCATCATGCCAAGCCTCACCATGCCACCCTGTCTGGGTAGGCTGGCACACTTTCTCAGATTTCAAGTGCCTAAGGGTTTGTAGCCTCAAATGTCTTCTACAGGCCAGCCAGCCAGCCCACATGCCCGTTTAGTGGACACAAGTCCCATGCTCAGTGAAGGGGCAGCGGCCCGCCAGAGAGAGTAAGATGTTGCTGACGGGGAGGCTCTTCAGGATGATCCGCTTCTCATTCAGCATTGTGAAGACAGCATAATACGGCATGGCAGCCTCCACTCGAGAGTCTTTTGTCAAAGGTCGGCTGGCGCAACGCAAACTAATTCGCTCGTGTGAGGCTTTTCAGCAAACACCTTGCTAAGCGCGTGCAGCCTGTAGATGTTATCTTGGCTGTCGCTGAACACAGCGGAGCGATTCTGATAAGAGCTGGCAGCAGGGTGCACTGGGGGCCTGAGTGGTGTGCACACCACAAGGGTGGGTGGTACACATGGGGGCGTTATGAGTCTGGGAAATAGAGAAGCTAAGCGCTGGTGTTTACTGCTGCTTCGTCAAGGAACATGGGAAAAAAAAGTGAGGTGGAGCGTCACTGGCCCAAAAGTTCATCTGCAACCTTTAGGTCTTCAGTTGTGTCAGCTTTGTGATTTTAGCTGCAGAAATGTGGCGGTGAGAAATTGGGGTCTCAAAAGGAAAGCTGCGGAGTCTTCTAACAAGCTGCAGCTTTGCCCTTTTCCCAACTAGCTTGTGGGTTGTTGAACATGACAAAGGGCTTTCTTAATGACAGTAGCCCATCATGAGGTAAGCCCACCAACTTTATTCTTTCCACATTGATTTGGAGGGTGTATCAATACAATACAATTTGTTTTTGTATGGCCCAAAATCACACAAGGAGCGCCGCAGTGGGCTTTAACAGGCCCTCCCTTTTGACAGCCCCCCAGCCTTGACTCTCTAGGATGACAAGGAAAAACTCCCCAGAGGATAAAAAAATGGAAGAAACCTCGGGAAAGGCGGTTCAAAGAGAGACCCCTTTATAGGTAGGTTGGGTGTGCAGTGGGTGTCAAACAAAAAGGGGGTCAATACAACACAATACACAGAACAGAACACAAGTCATCCTCAATACAACATAATATCACAACAGAAATATCACAAGCACAGAGCAGAATTCAACAGTAAATTACATCCCATAATGCAATTTGGATTTGTTCAGAGTCCTGGAGACCTCGGCCATCAAGCTGCCTCCCCCTGTTGACCATTCCACAGCTGAGACAGCCAGTCCGATGATAGGACCCCTCTACCTGACGATTCCTGCGATCCTCCATCAGAGAACAATTTGGCAGATGGGCAGTGGCACCAAGTGGCACATTTGAGTACCGAGAAGAGAAACAGAATAGGTGAGGGTGAGTAACAAATTAGGACATAGATCATGTGACTTCTGTTTTAGTGCTAATGAACAACAGCAGAGATGCAGTCGGCACAATTAATCAGCAGCTCTAGTCAGGGTGTGCTAAACTAAAGTCGTGAGTCTTCAGCCTGAGAGAGAAGGGGCATCTCTTATAGTAGCAGGCAGACCACTCCACAGTTTAGGGGGGTCCTGTAACTAAAAGCTCGACCTCCCACTGTTATTTTATTTAATCCTTGGAATCCTAAGCAGACCGGCATCCTGAGATGTTAACGTACATTCAGATGATAAGTTCAGACAAGTAAGCCAGACCTCGGCCATTGAAGGCTTTATATGTTAAAAGGAGGATTTTGAAATCTGCCCTAAACTCCCCTGGCATCCAGTGTAAGGAGGAGCGAACTGGAGTTATGTGTTCGTATTTTCCTTCACATAGGCATGATATGGCCCTAAATGGAAGTCGTCTGCCTCCATTCTTTTAATTGTCCCACAAAAATTCACAGTGACAGCACTGACCATTAAAGCCAGCTTCTGATCTCGGGTCCCAGTTATAGACGCACACTTCTTAGTGTTTGACAGGCTCGATTTTCAGGACGACTGCCTGCACATTTCTTCTCAGCTTGTTTACGAGCATTATCACAATTGTAATTTTATTTTTACCCTTATTTGTTCCTACATGAGAGGAATCGGATGAACGGATGCTGTTGCTGCGTCTGTGTGTTTAGACTGCACTTTTATAGAATTATGGCGTGGGCTTTAATTTTTGATCTCTCGCTGCTGACCTTTGTTTGCCTTTCCTCTTTGCTCCTGGCTCATTCTCAAACCTGGTCCACTTGCAGACATTACGGGCTCATTAATGTGTTTGTTATTTTTTTAAAACATGTCTTTTAGTCTCTAAAATGTATACAAACACATTATTCCGGTATCTACTAAAAGGGTCAGAACTGTGAATGATGCTCTGAGGAAGCTTTTTGGACAGTCCACAGGCAGTGCACCTGCTCGCTCTCATCAGGTTTTATTTCCCCATACAAGGCAGATTTGGAAGAAATGAAAAAGAAAAACTTTCCAGCTGGGTCATGCAGTGGCAAGATTTTTTCCGTTTTGTCATCCAATTAAAATCCCGGCCTTTGCGTTACCTTAAACCACAAATCAATTTACCATACAGCCCTAGACTGTCGTTTCTTAAAAGCCCCACACCTGAGCACCTTGGCACTGAGGCCATCGAGAGTCCTTTTGTCCACCCTCTAGTCTCGGGCAACAGCAAGTAGGGGTGCACATCACTTCAAACACCCTCACACTCAATACAGGGGGGCACCTCAGAGGTGGGTGCTTAGTCCTTTTCTGTGACTCAGTGGCTACGTACAGCTCTGTGTGCAGTTTGTGGACGGCATAGTGGTGGTGGGCTGCTTCTCGGGGAGGATGACTGCTACCTACGTGAAGTTCTGTTAGGGCAGTCACTTAAACCTGAATGTCAGCAGCACCAAGAAGATGACCGTGGACTTTAGGAGGGATCAACGGACAAATCACACCCCCTCGTCGTAAACGGTACCCCTGTAGAGCAGGTAAAGAGTTCTAAGAAATCAGAAGAACCAAGGACTGGACATGGAGCCCACGTGCAGAAACGTTACCACCTTAGTCACCTTATTCACCATCAAATTCCAAAGACTTTTTACTCTGGAGCCACTGAGCCCATCGTCACAGACTGTTTGGTACGGGAGCAGAAGTATGATAAGTAATAATAATTCTTTACATTTATATAGCGCTTTTCTTACTCAGGGCACTTCAGAGAGTGGGGAGCCATTTCAGCCATCACTAATATGCAAAATCCACGCAGCGGCAGCCATTTTGTGCCAGTCTGCTCACCACACATTAACTATTAGGCGGTGAAGGGGCGAGAGATAGAGAGAGGCAGTCAGTGACAGGGGATCATTAGGGGGCCAGAATGGCCAGGCCACGGTGGGCAATTTAGGCAGGACATCAGGGTACACCCTACTCTTTACCAAGGATGCCCAGGGATCTCTTATTACCACATAGAGTCAGGGCCACAGTTTTACATCTCATCATATTGCCAAGGACTTGGCATGGAGCACACGTGTAGATACGGTTACCAGTAAAGCCTGACAGAAACGTTACCACCGTAGTCAGCTGAGGACGTTCTCACTCACCACCAAATTCCAACGATTGTTTACTCCGGGGCCACTGAGCCCGTTGTCACAAACTGTTTGGTACGGGAGCAGAAGTATGATAAGTAATAATAATTCTTTACATTTATATAGCGCTTTTCTTACTACTCAAAGCACTTCCGAGAGTAGGGAGCCATTTCAACCATCACTAATATGCAAAATCCACGCAACGGCAGCCATTTTGTGCCAGTCCGCTCACCACACATTAACTATTAGGTGGTGAAAGGGGCAAGAGAAAGAGAGAGTGACAATTAGAGACGGGGGATGATTAGGGGGCCAGAATGACCAGGCCATGATGGGCAATTTAGCCAGGACCTCAGGGTACACCCTACTCTTTACCAAGGATGCCCAGGGATCTCTTATGACCACAGAGAGTCAGAGTCTCAGTTTTACATTTCATCCGAAGCAGGGCCATCTTAACAGCATCATAGCCCCCCGGGCAAAGTAGTATTCTTGGGCCCCAGTTTTGATAGCCCAAGAGAAACATACATATGCATCAGAAACATCGTTGTGCCCATACATTAAGATGGCCCTGATCCATTTCACTGCACTGGGGCATTGGGATTCACATGCAGACCACAGGGTAGGAGCCCCCCTGCTGTGTGGTGTGGTGTAGAAATCTCTAGAGAGGGTTGTATGCCTAGCTGATTGCATCATAGGGGGCGCCATTTCCTGCTCTACATGAGACTCTTCATCAGGACTCTCAGGATATGCAGGGACCCCAGTCATCTCAGCAATACATTTTGCCAGCTGCTGTAGTCAGGCTAGCCTGGGGGAACACAGGTGGGCTGAGAGGAAAAGAAATGAATAGTCCGCCATAAGCTTGGATGGAAGGAATACGTAACATTTGTGCCACACTGTCCACTTCCAGGAGGAAAGCATTGGCTGGAATGGGGTCCTCATCTACTTGCGCTGTGTCTGCAGCCTTAAAGACCTCATGAGAGCTTCTATGAATACACCATCAGATTAAGAAGTGTTAGCTTTTTATTTAGGTAAGCATGGGGTCTGCAGGGATCAAACATTTCATTGCAACTTATGCTGCTATATGATCTTTGCATGTGACAAATAAAATCTTAAATCTGAATGGGAAGGTTAAATTGGACTTCTGCTGTATTAACGAAATAAAAGCTGCACACGTGTCTAAAAATTAAAGTACATAATAAAATCGGAAAGAGCAGTAATGGCAGAGTAAGAAGCAAATATAAACAGAGCCCGATAGTTGTGTCACACAAGCATGTAAACACGTTAGGCATATTAATGGAGAGACGTATTTAGAAGCTCTCAGGCCTTGAGCAGTTGTGTCCCCGTCGTAAGGAAAGGCAGACGACTCGCTTAAAGAACTCGGCATTGCAAACGTCTGCTGGTCAGTGGAAGCTCCTCATCAATACCATGAAACGTTCCACTCAAGCACGTCAGTTGTGTTGCATAAGGCGACTCTTGTCTCATGTCCATACAATACGATACAATACAATTTATTTGTTGTATAGCCCAAATTCACACAAGGAGTGCCACAATGGGCTTTAACAGGCCCTTCCTCTTGACGGACCCCCAGCCTTGACTCTCTTAAGAAGAGAGAGTCCCAAAAAAACCCTTATAGGGAAAAAAATGGAAAAAAACCTCGGGAAAGGCAGTTCAAAGAGAGACCTCTTTCCATGTAGGATGGGCGTGCAGTGGGTGTCAAAAAGAAAAAGGGGGTCAATACAACACAATAGACAGAACAGAACAAACCCTCAATACAGTATAAAAATAAAACTTTTAGAAATATGGAGCAGAATTTAACAATGGATGACATCACATGATATGATTTGGATTTGTTTAGAGTCCTGGAGACCTCAGCCATCAAGCTGCCTCCCCCATTTGGCCAGTGCTGGGCCTGCCAGTCCGATGAAAGGACCTCTCCTCCATCAGGGGTGACTTTACCATAAGCAAGCACAACAACCTGGCAGGTGGGCCATGTCAATTTGGAATAAAGTAAAGGCAAGGCAACTTTGGAAAAAAACGACAGCGGGAGGGGACGACGTTATCTGTTTATTCGGAGTGTTGTCTCTTGATAAATAAAACACGATGGCTTCATTTGTCAATTGGCTTTCGATAGCCGGCTGGATACAGAGCTGCGTCATATCGCAAATTCACCGTTATCTGTGTCGCTTGTAGAAAGCGCTGTGCCCTCCATAATGTTTGGGACAAGGACCCAAATGTCCTCGGTGTGCTCCACGGTTTAAAATTTTAAAATGACCAATTAAACAATTCAGACATTGGGATGCACAAACCAGTGTGTTTCTTCGTGCCGGTCCCGAGCCTGGATAAATGGGGAGGGCTGTGTCAGGAAGGGCATCCGGTGTAAAATTTTGCCAAATCAATATGCTGTGGAGAGGAGAGGAATGAAGGTCAGTAGGACCACCAAGACAGAATACATGTGTGTGAATGAGAGGGAGGTCAGTGGAATGGTGAGGATGAGGGGAGTAGAGTTGGCGAAGGTGGAGGAGTTTAAATACTTGGGATCAACAGTACAGAGTGATGGGGATTGTGGAAGAGAAGTGAAGAAGAGAGTGTAGGCAGGGTGGAGAAGAGTCAGGAGTGACAGACGGGTATCAGCAAGAGTGACAGTGAAGGTCTACAGGACGGTAGTGAGACCAGAAATGTCATATGGGCTGGAGTTAAAGATGCTAAGATTTGCATTGGGTGTGACAAGGATGGACAGGATTAGAAATGAGGACATTAGAGGGTCAGCTCAGGTGGGACGGTTGGGATACAAAGTCAGAGAGGCGAGGTGGCGTTGGTTTGGACATGTGCAGAGGAGAGATGCATGCTGGGTATATTGGGAGAAGGATGTTAAGGATAGAGCTGCCAGGTAAGAGGAGAAGAGGAAGGCCTTAGAGAAGGTTTATGGATGTGGTGAGAGAGGACATGCAGGTGACGGGGGTGACAGAACAATATGACGAGGACAGGAAGATATGGAAGAAGATGATCCGCTGTGGCGACCCCTAACGGGAGCAGCCGACAGAAGCAGAAGACATTTTATTTAAATTGCACACTTTTTATGTGTGGTCCCCCCAATTTCAGGGCACAATAATGTGTGGCACACAGCAATGCCAGGTCCAGTCATTGTCATATTTAGGACTTTGTCACGTATCCATGTTTGAAGTCTGCGGTTCACAGGTGTTCATGCAGCCATCTTCAGCTCCTGTTTTTTTGGCTTGTCCCCTTCAGTTTTCTCTTCAAAATATGGAAAGCCTGCTCAGTTGGATTTCAATCGGGTGACTGGCATGGCCATTCAAGAATTTTCCATTTTTTAGCTTTGATAAACTCCTGTGTTCCCTCAGCAGTACGTTTGGCTCATCGTCTTGTGTAGAATGAAGCGCCATCTGATGAGTTTGGAGACGTTCACTTTAACTCGAGCAGATCAGATGTTTCTACACACCTCAGAATTCATTAGGCCACTGCAGTCGGCAATCACATCGTCAATGAAGACAAGTGTGCCAGGACCTGTGGCAGCAATACATGCCCAAGCCATAAGACTCCCAGCACCACCATGTTTCACAGATGAGGTGGTCTGCTTTGGATCTTGGGAAGTTCCTTCATGTCTTCACACTTTGCCCTCGTCATCACTCTGATCAGGTTCATCTTTGTCTTGTCGGTCCACTTGACCTTTTCCCAGAATGCTGCAGGCTCTTTGAAGTCTGGCTGTCCTGTGTTTTGTGCTTCTGTTCATGAAGTCTTCTGCTGATGGTCATCTCTGACACACACATCGGCCTCCCAAAGACGGTTTCTGATCTGTCGGACAGGCGTTGAGACTTTTTCTGCACCATACTGAGGATTCTCCTGTCATCAGCAGTGGTGGTCTTCCTTGGTCTGCCAGGCCCTTTGCGATTCGTCGTTCTTCATGATTTTCCAGACCATTGATTTCAGTCATCCTAAGGTCTTCCCGATGTCTCCAGTGGTTTTATTCTTGTATTTTAGCCTCATAATGGCTTCTTTGACTGTCACTGGCACATCTCTTATCCTAATGTTGAACAATGCCAACTACAGACTGCAAAGAGTAGAAGCAAGCCGAGTTATCTTAGGAAGACATGAAACCCACCTGAGGAATCACAAACACTTGGGACGCCAAACATCATGGTGCCCTGAAATGGGGGGATCGTGTAGAAAAAGTTGTGTGTGCAAATCCCCTTAAATGAAAGTCTCTCTGCCATGTGGGCTTTAATCACGATGTCTGAATTGATGGATTTGTCATTTTAAACTCCGGAGCAGAGGTGGGAATCAAGGAGCTGTGTGTCTTTGTCCCACACTTTATGGAGGGCGCTGCTCAGTTTTTCTGGAGGCTGCTAACTGTGCATTCTTTAAAGGATAACGTTAGGGGCGAGACTCCTAAAAACACGACTGCCGTGGTCGCCTGTTATTATTCATATGACATCGGCGCACGTACTGACGGTGTCTGGGGTTGATTACAACATTCAGCTGTGGTTCAGAGTGGTCTGTCTGTCCGTCAGGAGTACTAAGTGTAACGTGAGGGCTGCACTCTTCGAGATTGGCTGCCGTAATCGTAATCACTTTAAGTATACGCGTCACTGTGCAGCCCCACAAGCATGTGTAGAGTGACTCCACAAGCCTCCATGTTCTCCACTTATACACCTGGGCCTCCATTTTACGACTCCTTCACAGTCAAGGCTCCAACTGGCTAAACACGACGAGACTACAGAAAGTCCCCATGTCACCCGTCTTGCCCAAATTTAGCCCCCCTCCGCAATGTCTAAAGAGATGAGCCTGCCGTAGCGCTCAAAGTCGGTGATGACAGGTTTATGGGATGCGCGCGACGCCCTTGTTTGCTGATCTGTTCATCCTGACCTGAGTGCGCCTTTAGATCGACGGATGAATAAATCTGCATAGTTGGGGTTGAGAGGCCTGGAGCTCGAGGATTTCAATTTCCTAGTTGGCACAGCTCACTCTTGAATAGATTGCTTAGTAGGATTAAACATGTGAATATTATGGGTTACAACTGGAGGTTGGGCAAATGACTCCATTAATCATTCTTTTACATGTCATATGGTGCGGGTGCCCTGGGATAGTCTGGCGGCCTGCCCGTGGTTATTTCCCTCCGTGTACCCTGCGTTGCTGCCACCTTTGCCTAGTTTTATGTCGGCACTTGGCCTCGTATGGCACACTCCAGGCTGCATTATTGGGCGTATTATCCTTACACACGGCCTTATGATCATCCTCATCATCTTGGTGGACATTTTATAGGATTCCCTTCAAATTATCACACTCCCTCGATGGGCATTCTTTGGGGTGAGGCCCCTTCTTTTCCTATAATCCACCACCATCACCTGCAAACAGGTCTTCTCATGGCCCGATTTTGGTGCCAGTCTTCACCCGCTAGCACAGATGAGAGTTGTAATCTTCATCCAGTGCACCCTCAGTCTGTTTCTGCTACCTCCACCTCTCCTAACTTTGCTGTTCTTCATCTTCCCGCTCCGTGACATTCCACACATTTGCCAGATCCTCCTCATCTCCCTTCTTTCTAGCTTTGCTTCACTTCCTGCCAGCCTTAATATCGTTTTTTTTTTTGTGAACGTGGAGTGGATTGTTTGTCCTAACTGGAAACAACAGCCACATCATCTTACTTTTACTTTCTCATATCCATATGTCCATATTATTGTCCAAAGATTCATTTTTGAGATTTTGATTAATCTTGATGTTTTAAACCTCAAAAATACCATTTTTTGGAATTAGGTCTGTGTGTGTAAACACGATAACTTGAGTTCGCTTTCACTTTGCATACAAGTATTCGGTACAAAACGTAGATTTCGATCCACTTTTGAACAAAGGCTCTCCTCAAATGTTCAGCCTTGTTACTTTCTCTTATCCGAAGTATAGGGAGAGTATTGTAATTGTCCAAAAATTCGATATCGAGATTTTAGACCTCCATGAGTCTGAAAAGTATGTTTGAAATGATGTCTTGTGTGTAAACACGATAACTTGAGTTCACTTTCACTTTGGTCAACCAAATTTTGCATACACGTATTCCGTACAAAACGTAGATTTCTATCCCCTTTTCAGCTATTTCCACTAACCGGAAGTGGTGCTTTACTTGAAATGTTTCCTCCAAAAATGTTCAAAATGTGATCTCTTCACATCATGTTATGGTAACGCAGCGCATTCTAAGCATTTTTTTGTTGCTTTGCATTTTTTTGAAAAACAAGATAATTGCAGTTTTCCATTTGACGTTCAAATGGTTAACACATACATACTTGCTTTATGTAAATGAAATTTTGTGTCCAAGTATTACATTACACACGTTACTAAAGTCTCTCGCAACTTTTGACCCACGTAATTTACCTGAATTGTTCAGCAAAATCAAATTATCATGGCAAATGTTTTATTCTTGCAGCTGCAGAGTCTGATTTATTTAACTTTACAAACTTCCAAGCAGGCCAGGGCACAGACCGATCACACTAGTCAAACGAATGAGACTTTGGGAGGGTTACATGCGGACAAACTTGCTCGGGCACGGAACGCATTGCCAGTGTGAGTACAACGTTAGACTTTTGGACCCTCCTGAAACACCCAGCCACGTCCCAAACTTTCAGGTCCTTCTCGTACATTCAGCTCCACACCAGACATCCATCCGCATCTCAAACGTCCCGCTTATCCTCAGATATCCAGGCATGTCCCAAACATTCAGTCACATGTTAAACATCCAGCTCCTCCTCAAATCTTCACCCATACCTAAAACAACTGGACCTTCTTTAAGCATCTAATCGGGTCTCAAACATTCAGGCCCTCCCGACACATCCAGCTTCACCTCAAACATCAGCCACAGCCCTCAGCTGTGTCCCAAACAACCAATCGCAGCCTCAACATCCAGGCACGTCCTGAAATATGCAACTGCATCTCAAACACTGAGCCACATCTTAAACATTTGGACCCTCTAAGCATGTCCCAAATATTCAGGCCGTCCAGCAACACTGACCTTCACCTCAAACATCAGCCACATTGTGAACATACAGGCCCTCTCAGCTCTGCCCCAAACAGGCAGGCAAAACACTGAGCTGTACCTCCAACATCCAGATGTGCCCAGGACGTCCAGCCACTTTCTAAACACCCATCCAAGTCTCAAATATCCAGCCCGTCTTCAAGTGTCGGGGTGCATCCCAAAAATTCTACCGCATCTTAACCACCCAGCCCCACCTCAAACTTTCAGCCATACTGGAAACTCTTCAAACTCTTCAAACTGCAACCCATGTCCCAAACATTCAGGTCCTCCCGAAACATCCAGCCACATAATAAAATACGGCTCCCCACAGAAACGCAGCCTTGTTACTTTCTCATATACAAAGTATTAGGAGACTATCGTAATCGTCCAAAGAGTCGATGTCGAGATTTTGATCAGCATTGTCAACATTTTAGACCTCCCCGAGTCCGAAAATCCCATTTTTGGAGTTATGTCTGTGTGTAAACACGGTAACTTGAGTTCGCTTTCACTGAGGTCAACCAAATTTTACAGACACGTATGAGGTACAAAAACAATCAACTTTTGAGCTATTTCCGCTAACCTGAAGTGGTCCTTTACCTTTTATTCACGCAGCTGCAGAGTCTGATTTATTAAACTTGACTTTTAGAATAATTGTTCAATATATTATTCATTTGATTTGATTTGTTGTTGCTGGTTCTTTAATGTACATAATATAAAAGTAGAATCCTTGTCTTGTGGTTTACACCTCAAATATCCATCCCCATATCTGAGTGTCTGCTGCCCGGGGTTTGTTCCTGCCGTGCGCTCTGTGTTGGCTGGGATTGGCTCCAGCAGACCCCCGTGACCCTGTGTTCGGATATAGCGGGTTGGATAATGACTGACTGACTGTTCAGCCTTGGGCGGCACGGTGGCACAGTGGGTAGCGCTGCTGCCTCGCAGTTAGGAGACCTGGGTGTTCCTCCCTGCTTGGAGTTTGCGTGTTCTTCCCGTGTCTGCGTGGGTTTCCTCCCACAGTCCAAAGACGTGCAGGTCAGGTGCATTGGTGATCGTAAATTGTCCCTAGTGTGTGCTTGGTGTGTGTGTGTGTGTGTGCCCTGCGGTGGGCTGGCTTCCTGCCGTGCGCTCTGTGTTGCCTGGGATTGGCTCCAGCAGACCCCCGTGACCCTGTGTTCGGATATAGCGGGTTGGATAATGACTGACTGACTGACTGTTCAGCCTTATGGGTGTCACACTTGGCACAATCTGTGCTGCTGATGTGCACTAGATCAGGGGTGGGCAAACCTTTTGGCTCAGCGGCCACATTGACTTTTAAAATTTGACAGACGGGTCGCGCCAGCACTAGATGCACACGTATCAAATGTAAACATAAAAAAGGCATGACAGTGTTAATATTTAGTGGGAACAGTGTTGTTGATGACCCTTTTCTGCCTGGTGTGTGTTTTGTTGCGGCAGATCTGAGGTGTTCATCGCTCAACTGGGATCTGTGGGGTGCTTTGTTGGTGTTCATCATCCTAAAAGTCTGTTCACACACATACGTAGACACTTCTGGATGTTTGGAAATTTGGCTGCGCTTAATGAAGCATAAAACTCATCCAGTTTAGAGAGTTGAACTTCTCCTTTACTGCAGTGGGCTGGCGCCCTGCCCGGGGTTTGTTTCCTGCCTTGCACCCTGTGCTGGCTGGGATTGGCTCTAGCAGACCCCCGTGACCCGTTAGTTAGGATATAACAGGTTGGATGATGGATGGATGGATGGATATCTGAGTATAGGGGAGACCGCTGCCGAGTTTTTGTGTGGCGCTCTTCTTGTGCTTTCCGTATTCTGCTCTTTTAAAGCTGTCAGCCATAACAGGACGTCCTCAGAGGATGGGCAGCAACTACAAAATGGGGTCCACCCTGAAATACAGCGAGACCTTTGCCTAGTGAGGTGTGCGTGTTGAGGGGCCGAGCGGCTCCCCTGCGTTTGTCTCTTTTTTCCCCTCCCAGCAGTATCAGCACCGTTTCAGTTTGGCCAGCGCTGCTCACAGACATTCTTGAATTTTGTCTCCCCCTTTATTGCATGACCCTCGCGTTCATCGTTCTGTCTGCGTGACCCCGCGCCGCCTTACGTGCGTTTGATGATTCAGCATCCGCTTGGCTTTGGGTTTGCTGAACCCGACGTGTGAAGCTCCGATCTACCGTCAGCCTATACCAACATCTGCCCCCCTCCCGCCCGATTGCTTCTGCCGCTGACCCCGGCCAAGCGTGTTCAGGATGAGCCCCTCGGTAATTAGGGGCTGCGCACACGTGCCTCTCGGTTTGGGAGCCGGCACTCGACGTGTGCATCTTTTTTTATCATTAAAAACATTCTTTAGGTCTGGGCAGAAGTGAGAGCTGCGCGGCTCCTCTTAAATCAAACAAATGCACCCCAGAGAATAAGGGGCTGCTAAAAATATGCAGATTTCACAAGACAAAGCCGGAGAAAGAAAAGCCTAATAGATCCTAAAGGAGCCGTAAACACGCCGGCGCTCTCCGAGCCTGCACTCTGAAATGATCTTAACAAACTTCCGCACCCCAACAATGATGTTTAACTGACAAAATTATACATTTAAATGAAACGCTTAGATGTGGATATTAGGATGCAAACAGATTAACATCCCACTTTGCATAATATGTTTTATTAACTTCTTTCAAGAAATTCCAAGCACTTTTGTGTCACACGCTTTCTGGCTTCGGAATGAGACATTTGCACATAAACACAATTAATTAACCCATTTGAAGTCTATTTAGCCCGATGACGATTACCGCAAAGCGCCGAGAAAGAAGGCGTCTCCGGCGGAAGAGCAACCTTCCTGCCCGGGAATCTCAAGCATCTGATGAGGCGTCTGGCAGCCACGTGTCACTCAGCTGTCATGTGAAGCCTACCTGCTGGCGTCCACTCCGGGGACATCCACAGGGACTGACAACATTCATCACAGGCACGAGTGGATTTCTGTGATGTCCTTTCAGATGTTTTTGTTTTCTTTTTATCCGTGTCACATTAGCTTTTTGACATTTTATGTTAATTCCACCAGTTCTTGTTTTTGTGACAGTCCTTGTCCTTTGCTTTGTTAAGCCTAAAGGGGTGGGGCCCCCGATGCTGCTGCTGTGGCTCCGCCCTCAGACACCTGAGACACCTGTAGAAAACTCGGAGGTCTGAGGCTTTGCGCTGTCACTGATCATCTTCGGCTCTCCCTTGTGTTTTGTTTTCAGATAACCTGTTGTAAGTGTTACGGTATAGCCAGCAGTCAGCTCTCTTTTCTTTTTAGAAAATCTTTTTGTTTTTTTTAATATGTAAATGTTTTTATTCAATATGCGTTTTTTTCTTTTTTGCGGTAGTGTATCACCTTTCTTAGTAAGCATTTTAGATTTTATGTTAGTTCTAGTTGGGGTTCTACATTTATTGAGCCTGAGGGGGCAGAGCCTCCTGTCATCTCCTTCGGCTTTGTTTAGCGATTTTGTGTGGATTGTTGTTGGTGTTGCAGTGTGCTCAGGCCTTTTCATTTACTCTTTTCATTGGATTGTATTTTCCTGTTAGATTGTCAGCTTTTGTTTATAATATTTCCATTTGCTCAAGTGGCATGGGGAGGCCCCACCCCCTTTGGTTCAACATAAAGGCAGCAAGGCACTAAATACATAATTAGATAAATAGAGAGATAGTCATGAAAGGCGATAGATAGATAGATAGATAGATTAGAGAAAGGCACTATATAATAGATAGATAGATAGAGTGAAAGGCGCTATATGATAGATAGATAGATAGATAGATAGATAGATAGATAGATAGATAGATAGATAGATAGATAGAGTGAAAGGCGCTATAGATAGATAGATAGATACAGTGAAAGGCGCTATATGATAGATAGATAGATAGATAGATAGATAGATAGATAGATAGATAGATAGATAGATAGATAGAGTGATAGGCGCTATATGATAGATAGATAGATAGATAGATAGATAGAGAAAGGCACTATATACTAGATAGATAGATAGATAGATAGATAGATAGATAGATAGATAGATAGATAGATAGATGTTTTAGTGTAGTTGGCAGGATTAGATAGACAATCAATAAATTTCCAAATATATTAAAATATATTAAAGTCCGACTTTCTTTTCTCCTTCCAGGCTTGAGTACTTTTGGATCCTACAGTCTTGTCTTGTCATCCCCTTATTGTCCATCCATCTTCATCCCTCACTACCATTAATCCATCCCCTCATTGCCACCATATGTCAGTAGTTACCCTCCCTCAGCGTGCCCGACACCCAGATGTAGTTGTGTCTCTCACCTGCTGTTGAGACCACCACAAGGGGGCCCACTCAACATCACCCTGGGACGGTGACCCCTGACAGCATGGATTTGCCATCTTCTTAAGATGACCTAAAATGGCCGTGCCGGGGTCCTAGTTACCTCCAGACAACACTTGTGTAGTGTTTCAGGTGTGCTGAAGAGTTGAGAGCTCAGCGACTGTTTTGGGTCTTACGCCCATTTTGTCTTCCAGGTGTCCGCGTTGGTCTTTGGTTTTGGTGTTTTTTTCCCCCCATGCTGTCCCTTCAGTCCCCCCCCCAGGTCTTTAATTCATCCATTTTCGCCCCGTTGGCAGCACACTTTTGTTGACTTTGATTGCACTCCTGACACTTTTCGATTGGCTCTTTCAGTTATTTCTCTGGTCGTCTCCTGAACTCACCTTCACCTTCACCTTTACCTTTTGATCTTTTTAATCTCCTGGCCATTTTATTTGAAATCTGTAAATGTTAACACTCACGGGTGACTGCAGCTTGTGACCCCCAAATCTACACTCACGTCTCTCAGAGACTAGCAAGTCATCTTGTGGTGTGTGTGTGTGTGTGTGTGTGTGTGTGTGTGTGTGTGTGTGTGCGCGCCCTACAGAGTGTCCCCGAGTGGGATATGCACCGGCTTATCAAAGTCATGTATTAGAGTTAAACATGAGCAGGCCACAAAGAAAGAAAATAAATAAATAAATAAAAATAAAAATGTGGTTTGTGTAAGCAGGGATTGAGCAGGGCCTGGCAGATAAGCCTGGCCGGGTATTAGCCGTCTTTGGCAGTAAAGATAACGCCGAGCAGAACTTCTTTACTTTAATGCTGCTCTAAATGAAATTTCCACCAGCATTGTGCAATGATAAGAAACCTGAGCAGGAATTGAAGCGGCGGGCCGAGGGGCTGGCAGGCCGGCCGTCTCTGTCTGTGTGCCTTTTTTTTATTGTTACATGCCGGGAATGCTCCGTGCGAGGGGCCGCGTCTTCAAAGCTGACGGCCATTCTGGTGAAGGACCTGCACTCAACTGGGGAGCCTGCGATCACACGTTGGGTCTCTAGGGGGCCATCAGATCCGTAAACTCATATCTAGCGCCTTTCAGGACAGACCGCCGTAGACCACCAAACAGGTAAGATGACGACAGCAGCAGCAACAACAACAGCATCATCACTCATTTGTATCACACATTTTCACGCACAGTCTTGGCTCAAAGTGCTTCTGGGTTACAAAAAAAAGAAAATCTAAGGAGCGATTGTTTAGTTCTTGACGTTATTGTGCTCCTCAGGCAGTTGATAAGTCCAGAGAAACTACCAGAAGGGAGAGGCTGTAGGTCGGTGCCCCTAATTTGATGGAGCGCCCCCTCAGGATCAGCACGGTTTGTTTTGGTGTTAAACCCTGGCCTTGATTTTGTTTTCTTCTACTCGTTTGCCAGCCAGACACGTCTCAATTACCGGATTTCCCGGAACAAGAAAGGACCACTTTGCAAAAATTCAGGGGCACAAAGTCATCTAGCAGCCGAGCGGCGGCACCGCCAGTCCAAGAGCACCGCGCTGTGGCTTGTGGAGCGGGATGGGAAGGGCTGGATGTTCGAGGAGGGCGCGAATGTTTGAGATGGGGCAGAGCTGGACACTGGAGCAGGAGGCGGAGTGTTTCATTAGGGCCTGAATGTTTGGTACGTGGCTGAGCGTTTGAGGAGGCTCCAGATGTTTGACACTTTTGAGGAGGGCCTGAATATCTCGGACGTGGCTGGATGGTTGAGATGCAGCCCAGGCTTTGGGACATGCCTGGATACTCGAGGAGGTTTGGAGCAGAGCTGGACATTGGACAAAAAGCGAAATGTTTCATTAATGTTTGGGATATGACTTTGGTGTTTGAGGAGGGCCCAGATGTTGGAGGTGTGGCTAGATGTTTCAGGAGGGCCTGAATGTTTGGGACATGGTGGGATGTTCGAGGAGGATCCAAATTTTTGAGATGTGGCTGGACATTTGAGGCGAGACTGGAAGTTTTAAGAAGGGCCTGAATGTTTCAAATGCAGCTGAACATCTGAGGTGGGGCTGAATGTTTGGGAAGAACCTGGATGTTTGAGGAAAGGCTGGATGTTTGAGATGTGGATGAATGTTTTGGCCAGAGCTTTACGGCTGACACAGAAATTGAATATTTGAGGAGAGCCTTAGTTTAGGGTGTTCCTGGAGGTTTGAGGTGTGGCTGGATGTTTCGGGATGACCTGAATGTTTGGATTGAAGAGGGTCCGTGTGTTTCCAGTATGGCTTGAAGTTTGAGGTGGGGCTGGGTGTGTAAGATGTGGTAGAATGTTTGGGATGCACCTCGACACTTAAAGATGGGCTGGATATCTGAGACATGGATGGATGTTTTAAGAAAGGCCTGAATGTTTCAGATGCAGCTGAACATCTGAGGTGGGGTTGAATGTTAGGGAAGAACCTGGATGTTTGAGGAAAGGCTGGATGTTTGAGATGTGGATGAATGTTTGGGCCAGAGCTTTACATTTGACAAACTCAGCAGTGGTCTCCCCTCGACTTTCTCATATACTCAAATATGGGGATGGATATTTGAGGAATAAACTGCAAGACAATAATTCTATTTTTATATTATGTACATTAAAAACATTAGAAACAAATCAAATCAAATGAATAATATATTGAACAATTATTAGAAAAGTAAAGTTGAATAAATCGGACTCTGCAGCTGCGTGAATAAAAGGTAAAGGACCACATCCGGTTAGCGGAAAGAGCCCAAAAGTTGAATCCTTTACTTGTATGCCAAATTTGGTCGACCAAAGTGAAAGCGAACTCAAGTTATCGTGTTTACACACACCCATAATTCCAACAATGGTATTTTCGGACTCGGGGAGGTCTAAAACATCGAGATTCATCAAAATCTCAACATCGACTCTTTGGACGATTACGATAGTCTCCTTATACTTCGTATACGAGAAAGTAACAAGGCTGAATATTTGAGGAGAGCCGTAGTTTAGGACGTGGCTGGATGTTTGAGGTGTGGCTGGATGTTTCGGGAGGACCTGAATGTTTGGGACATGGTTGGCGGTGAGAAGAAGGTCCGTGTGTTTTCAGTACAGCTTGAAGTTTGATGTGGGGCTGGGTGTGTAAGATGTGGTAGAATGTTTGGGATGCACCTCAACACCTGAAGATGAGCTGGATATCGGAGACATGGATGGATGTTTGGAGCAAAGCTGGCTGGTCGATTGACATGAGGCTGAATGTTTGGGATGTGCCTGAAAGTTTGAAGCAGGCCTGGGTCCAGGGCACATCTGGATGTTGGAGGTACAGCTCAGTGTTTTGCCTGCCTGTTTGGGCCAGAACTGAGAAGGCCTGTATGTTCACAATGTGGCTGATGTTTGAGGTGAAGGTCAGTGTTGCTGGACGGCCTGAATATTTCAGACATGTTTAGATGTTTCAAGAGGGTCCAAATGTTTAAGATGTGGCTGCATATTTCAGGACGCGCCTGGATGTTAAGGATGCGATTGGTTGTTTGGGACACAGCTAAGGGCGCCTGAATGCGGCAATGTGGCTGATGTTTGAGGTGAAGCTGGATGTGTCGGGAGGGCCTGAATGTTTGAAACCTGATTCGATGCTTAAAGAAAGTCCAGTTGTTTCCGGTATGGCTGAAGGTTTGAGGAGGGGCTGGATGTTTAACGTGGCCCGAATGTTTGGGACATGCCTGGATATCTGAGGATGAGCTGGACGTTTGAGACGTGGGTGGATGTCTGGTGTGGAGCTGAATGTACGAGAAAGACCTGAAGGGTTGGGACGTGGCTGGGTGTTTCAGGAGGGTCCAAAAGTCTAACGTTGTACTCACACTGGCAATGCGTTCCGTGCCCGCATGTAACCCTCCCAAAGTCTCATTCGTTTGACTAGTGTCATCGCTCTGTGCCCTGGCCCGCTTGGAAGAGGTGGGCCCGAACACGACTCGGGAGCATTCAGAAACGGTGTGATTGCTAAACGTGCGCAGAAAACAGACGTGACAAGTCAGATAGTGTGATTCTCGTTTCATTCAGCATCCTTTGAGTTAAAAACAGGTTTCTATTCTCATCTTACACATGAATGTGAATGGGAGTTGTCAAGAAAAGCTGCAAATTCCTCCCTTAACATCTTTTGTCACCGTAAAGTTCTTCTCAGCAGCACACGTGCAGCACAATTAACAGCAAAATGCTGCTCTGCACACTCAGTCTGTCTGTGCGAGGGGAGAGCGTCGTCCTGCCCGATACGACGCCAACACAACCACCAGATAAGTGCCATCATTTTGTCACTCCGTGTTCACGTCTTGTTTTGGATTTACACGAAGTCGCCTGGTCCTGATAGGCCCTGAACGTTAAGCGCAGTGTGAGCGCAGGCCAGTGGGGGACAATCACATTTGGGCACAGAACAGAATAAACGGGGCCTAGTGTGAGTCTACCCTGAGATGTGCCCGAGAGTTCGTGCCTGGATGTTTGGGGGCAGCGCCAGTCCTCTGACACGAGGGTGGATGTTTGAGTTGTAGCCGCGTGTTTAGCTGCAGTTATGTTGGATTCGGGGCTGATGTTGCGTTCACGTCAGCTTGTCACGGGTGTCGCCCACACGTCTGTTAACATTATCGTGATCGTTGTGACTCCAAATAAATCAGACAAGAGCTGGAAAAGCCCAGGAAACTTCTGAAGGTCGATCTTCTGAACGCGATAACTCACGGGTGGAAGCGTACCTAACAGAGGCTGAATGCCCGGTCAGGGTTTGTTTTGATGACCGACGCTCTTTTCAAACTTCAAGCTCATCCTGTAAGTGAACAGCAGCAGGAGAAAAGGAGGAGAGAGCAGCGGCGGCGGCCCGCACACGCGAGGGTAGCATTGGCCGGCTGAGCTCAGCTAAAATGCAGCGACTTGATTTCATGCCTCAGCGCCAAGGCCGTAATTGCACGCAGCCCCTTTATTACGAGCTGATTTTCAGGAGAAATGAATTCGGAAGCGGAGGCAAAGTGTTTATTTCTCTGGTGACCTTTATTAACCCGCTTCCCTTGGCTTTTTCCCCTGTGGGTGCGAAGCGATGTGGCAGCTCGGTTGCGTTTGGTGGAGCCACACGTGGCATCCTGGGAGTCGGAGGCATGTCGAAGGTCAGCCCTGGCCCCAGTGTCTGTCGCCCCCAAAGTCGTCGGCCCCACCAGTCTCTCTCTTCTGGTGTTGGCATCGTGAAGCAGTGGTGGGTAAAAGAGTTGCCAGCTCGCTGCAGTGTCTGATCACAGGCCTCTTTGTGTTTAGCAGGTCCAGGGTCACATGCCTCCCCTCATGATCCCGATTTTCCCACACGACCAGCGGACTTTGGCAGCGGCGGCGGCGGCCCAGCAGGGATTCCTCTTTCCCCCAGGAATCACGTACAAGCCAGGTAACGTGTGCCGTCCTGGGCGATGGGGCTGGAGGGTGGGCATTCGGGAGGAGCAGGCCGGCCGGCTCCTTTTCACCTCTCTGTTGATGACGAGCGGCTCTTCCTCTTTGTTTATTCCTTTCTTTTTCTTTTTTTTCTTCAGTTCTTCCCTTTCTCTTTCACAGCAACATGTTGTCCGCTGAGCCCCTGGCCACTTCTCGCTGAAAGGTTCACACGCTGGTGCTTACTTTAGCCTAATGGTTCTACCTGAATGAATGAGGACTAGCTGGGCTCTGGGGGGCTGTGAATGGCCGTTCAGGTGTTTGGGGTTTGCTTCTTTTGTCCCTTAATCAATTTACACTCATTTTGGATTTTTGGGGGTCACTGAGTCAAATTTGAGTGTCCAAATTTCTCTGTCCTCCTACAAAATGTTTTTTCACTACTTTGTCATTTTGCGGTCACCGCTATTTTAGTTCAGCGTGTCGGTTGTTAGGGGGCGTGTCCTCAGAGGTCATGACCTTTGCTCATGATGCAGCAGGATAAAAGTCCACTTCCTGATTTTTTGATATCTTTTTGTATCTTTGATTCCTGGTATTTCTGACCACAATGTGTTTTTTTTCTCCCACGTTTTGGTTAAGATCAGGGGTCGCCAAGTCCGTGGTTGCAGGTTTTCATTCTAACCCTTTTTTTAATTAGTCACCCGTTTGTGCTGCTAATTAACTTCTTGTGAATTCATTTTAATTGAATTGCTTTTTTAAGAATTGCTTCATTTCTTTCCTTAAATGTCATCCAAACAGACATGAAGTGTGATGTGAGTGAAGCCAACAGAAGACCAACAAAGTCAGGGCCTCAAACTCCAACCGATTTCACTCCAACCAGCTCCTTAATGCGGTGTCGATTCTTGTCGTTAATTAAACTCGTTCTTTAATTCCGTAGCTTGCTGCTGCTCTCCTTGCGCAACAGCAGACATTTACGAAATTGTTGATTTACTCTTTTCTGTTAAAATGTTTTGGGGACCTGAGAAGATTGACATTCCTGTGACCTTCACCTTTCTTTATTTTCAGATATTGTATGATGGACACCAGTTGTTTGGGCTCATTTTGTATCTCATTATTGTTTACCTGCTAATTAAGGATAAACAATCAATAAAGGGTCTGAGTCTTCAAGAGCAATTCAATTAAAATGAATTCAAAAGAAGTGAATTAGCAGCAAAAACAGGACACTCATTAAGAAAAGGGTGTGACAGGCGTCTGGCGTCCATGCCCAGTCGGGACGCCCCTGCACACTGTATTCAGGGGGAGCAGCACTGGACAGTGCAATACTTCCCCCTGGACGATAGATGGCCGCCCCCCTGGCCTGGTGAAGTGCCTCAGTTTCCCACAGGGCTCTCTGAGAATCGGAGTTGGGGGCAGCCCTGTTGGGTCCCACACGTACCGCCAGGGGGTGCTGTGTTTGGGACTCCTGAGCCCATATGGAGTGCAGCTTCATCACACCTGGAAGTGCCGTCAGATCTTGGTGATCAAACACCTGGAGCACTTCCAGGTGACCTATAAAAGGAACCAGTGACCACCACTCATCGGCCAGAGTCGGGTGGAGGAAGAAAAGGTTGTGAGGGAGGAGTGGTGGTGCCAAGTGTTTGTGATTGTGCTGCACTGGTGGTTACCGGTGCTTGGGACTGTGTTGTGGCTGGGGGATTACGGGGAAGACGTGCCCTCCAGCTGAAGAAGAATAAAAAAGCATTTTATTTTACACGTGCCTCCAGTGTCCAATCTGTGTCGGGTCAGGGGCTATATAGTGCCGTTTACAAGGGTTGGAATGAAAACCTGCAGCCACGGTGGCCCTCCAGGACCGGAGCTGGCGACCTCTGGTTTAGATGCTCGTTTTTACTGACCTCCTGGTTTTGTTTCTAGCGTTCGTTCTTCTCCTGCCTCACCCTCACAAACTTGTCTGTTCAGAGATGTGTCATTAGCTTGGGACGTCACGAGTGACCCTGAGGTGACACGGTCAAACAAATAAAAAGAAGCGGAGAAATTTGGACACTCGAATTGGCTTCAATGGCCCCACCCAAAAAAAAAAATATGGGAACTTCAATAAAATTAGGTTAAAGGGTCAATCCTAGTGAAATCTCAGAGGACCCCCGACTAACCATTTTGCTTTATACTTTGCAGAGATATTGCTGTTGCCTCCAAAGTCCAGAGATCCCAATTTTCATTGGTGTCTGAGTTACGGGGGGGCTTTAACAAGGCGACTGTGGCCCTCATTTCACTGTCGGAACAAGAACTACAAAAAGTCATCACTTTGAAAGTCTTCATGCTAGTCACACAAAATCTTCAGGGGTTGTCCATTAATATGAGATGTCCTTTAATTCTTTAATAAAAATCATACAAAAAGACAAAACACAAAAGCTTTGTCCCTCGATATCTCCACACTGAGTCACGTCACATCTTTCCAGTCTTGCTGGGTGTCACAGTATTCACGTTATACTTCTTCTTTAGCCAACCAGGTGCGCCTCTGAAAGAAATCGAAACATTTTGATTTATGAGACGTTGCAAATGGAAAAAAAAATCACGTCATGTCTGTGAGTCAAATGCATATCGGCCATGAATGGCAAAGAAGCGTGTGGTTGAATTAATAAACGCACAAAGTTGGAAGTTGGTACCTTGAACCAAACTCTGTTCACTAACTTATCAAACATGTCATGTTTTAACACAAAGGTGTTATGGCACAAAACTTCAGAAGGTAACTGGAAGACGATAAAAAGAGCAGTGAGGGTCAGAACCAGGAGAACATCCATCAGTAACCAAAGCCACAGTCAGAGAGTTGAAGAACCAGAGAAACAAAGCAAAGAAGGTTTTGGTTGCCATGTAGTCGGATGGGGAAGCAAACTCCTGGCTGACCTTTCACCCCATTGCATCGTGATTGACAGGCTAAGACTTCTGAGGATACGCCCACTACGGGACACTCTTAGCTCTAACGGGTCACTCTAACGGGTGGTGATATGCCGTAAAGCCCCAAGCCACAATTAAAACTATATTTCAAAAACAAATGAGCCCAATGGATACTGTGGCCACTGGGAGGCGTTCCAGCACCCCAGACCCCACTCACAGAGCTACCACAGACCACCAAAGTGCACCTTGTGCTGGTCTCTTCCTCGCACTGCCACACTTTGTTTCCAACACCCGACAGGACAGCGCGGCACTTTCTGCACTCCTTCCTTTGTTCTCTCCAAACTCCTCCACCCGACCCCCTGGAGGGCTCAGTGACCCAGGAGTACTTCTGGTGCTTCATCTGTTACCTCTGGGAAGCACTTCCGGGTCAGGCAGGACCATAGTGGTCCTTGTGACATCACTATCTGAGAGCTCCCCCCAGTGGCCCCCACAGAACCTGACGGAGCAAAACTTGCTGGACGGGATGCTGCCACCCCGTGTACATAGCAGGCAGTCCCCCACTGTGCTCTCCTTCCTGGTTCCCAAGACCATCCCGGGTATTGCTCAGTGGCTGTTGAGATGCCAGCCTCCGATGTAGCCGCTATAATGTCCTGGCACAGAAAGGGAATATTGTTGCTCCCTCCTAGACCTTCCATTATAAAGGCCTCCTGGCCAGGTTAGGGAGCAGCGCCCATACTGGCTGGAATGCTGGTTTGTCCCTCACAATAACCTTGGGGTATAAAACCAGCCAATAGAAGCACACAATAGTCAAAATGGGAGACCCTGACTAAAGAGTGATGTAAAGTACAGAGGCTTACTATTAAGATATAATCACAGATCTGCGGAATACAATTATAAAAATGTATTTATGTATTTAATGTTTGAATAGCCAATGCTTTTATTCTTGCATATTCTTCTAAACCCCATTCTACAATTGAAACTATTTGCTTTAAGATTTTGATGCACGCACGGGTGTCCTGCTCCACATCATTTGGAAGTTTATAGCGCCTGCCTGTTGAGATGAGTGGCACACTAAGGGTATGCTGTTAGCCTTAGAGGGTCCATGATGATGCATGAATCTTCCCCGTATGGCTTGATCCTCCTCTGACGTTGCACGAATGTTGCCTGTTGGTCACAGACATCCATCCATTATCCAACCCACTATATCCTAACTACAGGGTCACAGGGGTCTGCCAGAGACAATCCCAGCCAACACAGGGCACAAGGCAGGACACAGGGCACACACACACCAGGGACAATTTAGAATCGCCAATGCACCTAACCTGCATGTCTCTGGACTGTGGGAGAAAACCGGAGCGCAGACAACATGCAAACTCCACGCAGGGAGGACCCGGGAAGCGAACTCGGGTCTCCTAACTGCGAGGCAGCAGCGCTACCCACTGCGCCACCATGCCCACAGACATACATGGCTACTGCTAATGATAATTATAATATTTTCTGTATATGCCTTGGAATAACTTTTCTCTTTACCATGGCCTGCCGGGGTCCACGTAGTTTGGTTCAAGGTATCAAATTCACATTTTGTGCATTGGCTTAATTTTTTCTGGTGGTCTTTTTATGCCACACTTTGTCATACACGGCCAATATGCATTTGAAATGATTGGACAGACACAGGAAGAGGTTTAGGGGCAGCCGCCCATATACTTGAATTAGGCTGCCAGAATTGAAAGGTTGGTTCCATAGAACAGGTCTCAACAGACTTCAGTCCAACAACAGAACAATCGTAACTGGCAAAGATGGTGGTTTTAAAGCCAGCAAAGGGAAGTGATGTCATCGGGAGAGGAATCGGAAATCAACTCTACGCAAAACTTCCCATGGTTGTCTGCCAATGAAAAAAAGGGAGGACTAGTGCACCCTGCCACCGCCTGGTCTGGCATTATCCTTTTGTGAGCTTTTCAGTTGCCTCCCATGGGCACATGTGTAACAACACAGACGTGAAATGATATTTTTTTCCCCATTTTTAACGCCTCATAAATTAGAAATTCAAACTTTGATGTGGCTTAGTGTGGAGATATACACAGAAATGTGAAGTTGCTCTGAAGCACGAAAGACAATATGTTGGTAAAATTTTCAGAAAGCCATCAGTTGTCAAATTTGCAACTGCTTACCAGCTATTTTAGATGTTAAAGACACCTAATAGTCAATGACAATCCCTGAAGATTTCACACATCTAACATTAACGAGTTAGGACTTATGCAACATTGTCGTTTGTTATAGCAGGGCTCGTTTTTGTTATAAAGTTGATCGGCCACACCTTGAAAGAGTGATGGATGCTGGGCTGAGAGGAAAGATGGTGATCTTTGAGCAGCAATATGGTTTCATGCCAGGAAGAAGTGCTACTTGCTTTAAGAGCGTTGATGGAGAAGTACAGAGAAGGTCAGAAGGAATCGCATTGCGTGTTTGACAGGGGGCTTCGACAGGAGTTATGGTCCTGTATGAGGAAGTCGGGAGTAGCAGAGAAGTATGCGAGAGTGGCACAGGATATGTATGGGGCCAGTGTGACAGTGGTGAGGTCTGTGGTGGGAATGACAGCCTGGTTCAAGGTGACAGTGGGATAACATCAGGGATCTTCAAGGACCCTTTCCTGTTTGCAATGGGGTTGGACAGGCTGACAGACGAGGAGTCTCTGTGGACTGTGGTGTTCACAGTTGACATTGAGATCTGTAGTGAGAGCAGACAGCAGGTTGTGACCAACCCAGAGAGGTGGAGGTACGCACTGCAGAGAAGGGGAGTGAGGGTCAGTAAGATGGAGTCCATGTGTGTGATTGAGAGGGAAGGTGCTGGGAGGTGCAGGGGTGGTAAAGGGAGGCAAGTTTAAATACTTGGCTTCAACAGTCCAAAGCAACAGCGAGAGAGGTGAGGAAGAGAGTGCAGGCAGGATGGACTGGGTGGAGAACAGTGGCAGGAGTGATTTGTGATAGAAGAGCACCTACAAGAGTGAAAGAGAAGGTCTATAAAACGTTAGTGTGACCAGCCATGTTGTATGGTCTGGAGTCGGTGGCACTGATGACAAGACAGCAGGCAGAGCAGGCAGTGGCACAGTTGTAGATGCTACAGTTTCCACTCAGAGTAACGAGGGCAGACAGGATTAGGAATCAGATGTGGTGGCCAAGTGAGGGAGGCAAGGTTGAGATGGTTTGGGTACAAGTAGAGGAGAGATGAGGGGTACATCGGGAAAAGAATGTCGAGGATGGAACCGCCAGGCAAAAGGAAGACCAAGGAGGAGGTTTGTGGATGTGGTGAGGGAGGACATGAAGGCAGTTGGTGTGGCAGAAAATGATGTCAAAGACAGGGAGCGATGGAGATGGATGATCTGCTCTGGTGACTCCTTAAAGTTTTTACAGTAAATTATGGCCACGCTGCCTTCTTAAAGCCTCCACATTTCAGACATCAATGAAGATACAGGCCTAAAGTTTCCCATACATGGTTTTGGACACAGTGACATTGTTTTCAGCAAGTATGAAGCAAATCGGACACAGTCAGTCAAGAACATTTTTGAACAATTGGTTGATGTGACACAAATTGACTCAAACTCCTAACCAGAATGGGCACACTTGCTGATTGGACCATAGCATTCCTACAGATGCCCCCAAAGTGAAGCTCGCCCTGCACAGGTGTTTGACCTTCTCTTTTAGGAGACCGAGGCCTTGTGGTCAGAGCTGGGAGGTGGACTCCAGTCCGTTAAGTTCAGAGTGGTTGAGGTGGCAGCTTGGTATCACACTTGCCACATATTGAACCAGGGGCTCGTATTGAGCAGGTGACAAGAGCTCAGCCCAAAGAACTGATGATGTTAATGGCCTGGACTGGCAAATGATGGCACCATCAAAAGGGGCAAGGCAAAGAAGGAAGCGGGCAGAGGTCAAAACCAAAGATTATCGAGGAGTAAGAATGCCAAAACCCAAAATGAAATTGATGAACTCATTTAGAGTGTTATGGCGGTTTCATTGTGATTTTATTTCACATTCCTCCTGGCTCTTTTAAAAATTTCATATACAGACGACCCCCGAAATTCGTGGGGGTTACATTCCTAGAGCACCCGCGAATTGTGACACACCGCAAATTTTGAATGTGGTCAAAAAAATATTTTTATAGTTTAAACCCTAAATATACCCCTAAAACACTTTTATTTCATTTCAAACACAGCTTAATACATTACCTAAAATAAAGAATATAAAGGTAAACCCGTCTACTGTACAGGACTGTACTGCTACGTCTCCCGCAGTGCTAGAATGTCAAATACCGACGTTACCCCTATGTGTCCTGGAAATCGTGCAAGGGCATTTTCTTTGGTATAAGTAGGGTAAATACATAATAATTTAATATAATAAAAATACAGTAAAATGTATAGGCACTCACCAATAATGGATGATGTTGATTGAAGATGATGATGAATTAGCTGTGCAGTACGATGAAGGTATGTAATGAAGATAATGACTGCACAGCAAAGCAGCGGATTTACAGCTCCTCGTGTGGCTACTGCGGCCTAACTTTTTAGTTCCCGGAGCAAATCCAGTAGTTCAGCCTTCTCCTGGAGTGTCTTAAACTTCTTCTGGCGCTTCGGTTCATTGCCAGAAGCCTTAGAAGGTGCAGGGCGTTTGGGCGAAGAAGAACAAAACGAAAAACACAAGAACGCTACACGCGGTAAACTGTTATGATACAGGAATGCTGGGCTGCATCTGCCGGAGATGCGTCACAGAGCAGCAGCCAATCAGCAGCAAGGAGAAATGAATAACGCTCTCGGATTGGCTACTTTCACCATCACAAGCCACCATTTCCTCTACGGTTGCTTTGTGTTCTCTCTACAGTACAGTATTGCCACAAAAAAGCCATAAAAAATATTGTATATTTTCGGTTTCCGCTAACAATTGTTACTTAGGCTCTGAAGAAAAATCTGCGAACGACTTGAGGCCGCAACCTCGCGGAGGTCTACTGTATTTTTAAAACCTTTTTGGGTTACAAAATCCACGTTTTTGTGTTTATTTTTAGCTTTGAATTCATTTTGTGGCAGTTAAAATCATTCACATTATTTCCTGACACCATGTCGTTTTTCTATGTCTTCCTCCATTTTAGGTGCCATTTCCACAATGTTGCTATGCACTGATGACCAGAAGTGCAAGTGCACTGCATGTGACGTCACCATCTCCACCGTGTGATGGTCAGCTCTATGGACTAGACGGCACTTTAGTGTTAGTTTATGGTGACGATATATTACTGGTCAAGAAATCTTTAACTTTGAATTTTGACCTTTATTGTTGGAGAGTCTTTTAGCTTTAGACATCAATAATTAGAGCAGTTGTGATGAGAAAAGGCCATTCAACCCAACAAACTCACCATTCCCATCACCTGAATTCCCCAATTTCCACCATGTACTGCGTTAGTTAGTGATTTATTCTAAAGCTTGGTGTTTTTTTTGTGTGACGAAAGAGGCCCAAGGCCAACCCTCTCGAAAGAGACGTAAGGCCTAAAATCTCAGAAAAGAAGGAGCGGAATCACCCAAACCTGCTGACCCCCACAAAATTAAAACCTGTAATAAAAAAAAAAATAATAATGAAACCTTTAATAAAAAAAAATGAAAAAAATAAAATAAAACCTTTACTAAAAAAAGAAAAACCGCAGGACTGAGGCCTACACATTCAAAAGGGCCTAAGAGCTACAGTCTCCAAAGAGGAAAGGGGAGCTTCTGAAATCCCTGGTGCAATTAAACACAAACTTAAATTTAGTGTATTAAATTAAAGAACAAAATGGCAAATTTTTTTTTTGGTTCTTTATTTTGCCTTATACGATTTCTTGTATTAGGAATTTGTTAGTTTTCGCATACCCCTTGGGGTCAGAGTGCAGGGTCAGCCATTGTACAGCACCCCTTGAGCAATTACAGGTTAAGGGCCTTGCTCAAGGGCCCAGCAGAGTAGGATCTCTTTTGACAGTGACGGGGATTTGAACCGGCAACCTTCGGGATACCAGCGCAGATCCTTAGCCTCAGAGCCATCACTCCGCCCTTAATTGAATCAAATCTCAAAATTCTCCTGGTCTAAACAAACAAAACTTTTAATGTAAAGAAAGGAATCCAGGCCAGAGGCCTACACATTCAAACATTTGTAAGATCTACAATCTCAAATGAGAAATTGAGAGCCCCCCCCAAATTCCTGCTTTTGGGAGGAATATCATGAGCTCTTACCGTATGGTTATCTTGATTAATATTTGTCTCTGGATCAATAATAGATTTTGTTCATGTTATTTGCTTTTGTTTTCAGTGGATGATGCCATTTTATGTGTGACGCATTGTTGTTAGGTGTGATTTCGGGAAGTAATAAACCAGGTTGAATGTTGTGTAGCGTCCAAGATTGTGGATTCAGTAGACTATTAACTTCGTTAGAGTTAACCCAAAGAATTTTGACTTCAGAAAAGGCATCCAGTCGTAGAAATCACATTGAAACCTATCAAATATTCGACCTTACATAGAAGTGGGAAAAGGTGAAGAAGGAGAAAATCAGCTTTTAACTCCTTTTAACTTTTATTTGCACGTAGTGTTTTGGTTTTACAGAGAGATCTTTGATGTCTGTTCTGGTTTTGGCCCCTCCTTCGTTGTAGGTATTTGATTCATCTCCTGGTCTGTCCTTTAATCGATACAAAAACTGATGTGTTCCTGTTTGCAGGTAAAACAAGTAGGGGACAATTAAAGGAATGGGGACAATTACAGAAAGAAACAAGGACAGAATCCCAACCATCATGATCGGGAAGCCTAATTTACTTACTAAATGAACAAAACAGAAACAAACCAAAATAAAATGTACAGTCGTGTACTTCACCCCGTAAATGATACCCAGAAGCTGAGAGCTCCGCACCAGAAGGTACCAAACTGTGAGGGCTGCCGTTGTTATTTTCGCATGTAGGGACAAAGTTGCTCAAGGTGAATTTGACAGACATGGTGCTTTTGATGTGAATTAGCAGTCAGTGCAGATCTCTGACCAATGACAAACTCGTACTCAACGGTCCATGACAAAAAAAAAAAAAATGGAAGCCAACACTCAAACCCAAAGAAACATCAAAGGTCCTGAGGTCTAAAATGATTTCGCTACTGCATGAAGTTTTGTATCGAAATCCAAAATCCTGGACACCAGAACACATGATGTCAAGCCCAGTACGTACGTGACAGCAGCAGAATGTCATTGCCGATGACAGTAGAAACACCTGAAATGGCCACAAAAAAAAAGAATTCAATTAAACTAAATGAATGACTGTTGGAAATTGGGATGGAGCTTTGAAGAAATTATTTGTTTGTTTTGTTTTTTTTTATATTTTATATTGGTATTTTTGCACCACCATTTTGTTTATTCATGAGTGCTGGTATTTTTTATTGACAATGGCCATCATACGATGACAAGAAGGTACATTGTATGGCATCATCACCTACTCACTATGTAAGATGGTGGCGCACTACTTCTGGCCTCCAAGATTATGGATTTAGTGCGATAGCTTTTGTTTGTGCGGCTTTCAAAAACTTAAATACGTTGCTTTGTATGGTACCCATCCTCACAGGGGACATCATGAAATGATTCAAATGAACAAGGTAAAGTACGAGATCCAAGAGCCAGCACTGGCGGGACTCGAAACGGACAGGCCGACATAATCAGGATCAGGACTGGCTGAAACCAGCCTTGTCTCTGTCTCCTTTTGTAACTCGCTGAGATAGAACAGTCGACACTGTGCCCAGATCTCTTGATCCTGGCTGCTCTGTGAATTTCAGACATTTTAAGTTTTAATGTTCGTTTATTATTATGGCCAAATAAGATTGGATGCAGAGTCGTCAGAAAAGAGAGGGCCAGGAGATGATAAATCAGAGCGCTAACCACAATAGTTGTCATTTTTACATGCAAGAGTCCGAGCCAGAAGAGAGCAAAAGTAAAACTTCGGTCAAATGAAAGAAGAGCAGAGACTGAAAGAACGCCGGACCAGGAGATGAGCTGATCAAACAACAACTCAAAAGTTAGAAACCACAATAATGAATGCAAACTGTGAGTCAGGAACCACGTAAACGATTTAATTGGCATAAATATGTTGTGACACTAGGGGGGCTGTCACTCCTCAAACCCCACAGACAAACGTCCAAGACAACAAGCAAAAGTGCTGGAAGTAATTTTCATTTCTTTTCCTTTTGATATCGTGCCACAGTAGACGCCACACACGCCACAATAATCAATAATCCAATACAAATAACAGATCACAATAATACAATCCTCCTGTCCTTCTAGTAGCTCCGTCACTCCACCTCCCGATTCCAGCTCAGCTTGCTGTATTTCCCATAGTCCTTTAAATAGTCCACGACCATGTGATTCACTAGCACTTCCGGGTCAGTTGAAGATTTACATTTTTCTTCAGCCCGGAAGTACTTCTGTTCTTCCTTCCCCGTGACTTGGGCGTACCTCCGGGCTACAGGGAAAATAAAAATCCCTGCGTCTCCCTGCAGCGTCACCCGACGGCACCCAACAGGGCTGTGAAGTTGAACTCCACCTCTCATGATGCCCTCCGGGAATCCGGGGCACCTCCATGCTGCAGGGAAGATGCCATCAAGCGGCCTGGATGTGTTGACCGGGATGAGCTGCCAGCTGTCTCTCACAACGTACAACACCACACACTGAATCGCTGCAAAACTCTTTGCTTAAATGGAGTCCTTCTTCGGCAACGGAGGGCTTTGGCCACCACGGTCGCCGGATCTGACACCACCAGACTTCATCCTTTTTGGTCTGCTCAAAGCAAAAGTCTATCAGAACAACACTCTGGAAGATGTGAAGGAAAACATCCAACGTGAAGTTGCTGCTATTCCCCCTCCCGAGACGCTTGCCGATACGTTCAGGAACATGGAGTGCCGCATCGAAATGTGTGTGGCAGGAAATGGAAGTCATTTCCAGCATGGCATGTCATGCAATCGATTACACATCCGTCAAGATATAGAGCACGTTGTTTGGGTTCAGATTGCTTCATCCTAACGGAGTTACGACAGAATATTCAGGGCCTCTTTCAAGTCAATCTCCTGGTATTAAGTTATTGTTATGATTCGACTTTTGATCTTTCATATTTTTCTTGACCTCTCAAAATAACTGAAACTTCACACTGAGGGTTCACATCTCACGTCTCGATTTGACACATTTAAATCTCTCTTTTGGAGCAGTCATTTTGAGTGTCGGTAGGCCGTGCGGCCCTGAGTGTGCGACACGTGTCCTCATTACCGAGTCTGTCCAAGTCTCTTTGGATTCGACCTAAAAAGTCTCTTGCGTTGTTTTGATTCCTCGTTCACCTTTCCGTCTTTTTGACCGGAAACCGAACGCTTTGGCTCGGTTTACGTGCCTATCCTGGTTTTCGACACTCTTGCCAAGCCCCCTATCTACGACCGCGAGTCTGTTTCCAAGAGTCTTACTCTCCCAGTTTACTTTTCGACTCCATTTCTTTCCAAAACTGTGCAGCCAGTACAATTTGGTCTGTGTATTTGATATTTATTTAGTTTTACACGACTATTATGTTTTGTCAGTTTGTGATGACAAAAGGGACAATACAGCATGAAGTTTTGGGGTCTCCAGGGAGGTCCCTGTTTTATAGCACCGATGCTAATATTCAAAAAAACAAACGATAGAACACTGTCTTTTGTTGATCCTTAGTGGTCATTGTTGTGGTGGTCATAATCCGTGTAATGAACGATGACCACCGGTTGTGTTGTTTCTTTTATAGCTGGTCGACTGGAAGGGGTGGGGCTTCTGGACCCCACAGGGCTTCTCCTCCCCTCTAGACCTGGAAGAGGAGTAAAGGTTAGGCTGCGCCCCACTCCTCTTTGTCCCCCAGTTTACCTCCCACACACTCCCATAGCACATTCATGACAACATCCTAAGCACTAAAATGTCCCAAAGCACTAAACACTTCCAGTAAAGGCCACTAGAGGGGGATATCACCGTCAAACCCCAGCTAGCAATAACGGCAAACACCGAATCTTCACAAGACCGTTTTCCGATCACAATGAGGGTCCATGGAGCACAACGGCAACACGGAATTGCCTGTAAAAAGAAGTCTATCCCAGTCCCAGTACAGAATCCGAATGGAGGTTGAGATGCAGAGGAAAACAGTCGAAAAAATCCAGAAAAAACACAAGGCTTAAAGAATTTAGAAAAGCAGAAGAACTCGGCACTCCACAGCACATTCACAAAGAACCACCAGGAACTGTGGGAGACCCTCCGGATTTATAGGGCAGATCCTGGTGGTGAGTAGTGGGTGGGACCACCCAAAAACACATGGAACATGACAAAGGCAAAGCCAAAAATAGAAAAAAAGAAAGAAGCAGGTAATCGATGTAAAAAGAATAAAAAATGAACCAAAGAGACGTGAAACCTGAATTTGAAGCCTAGTCAGTGGAGGAGCCTGTCTGAGTCATGACAGACGAGTTCTTTAAATTGTGATCTTGGTGTTCTTCATGTTGAACTAAGGGGGGCAGAGCCGCCTGACGCAGCCCAGAGTGCTGTTTAGGAGTGAGCAGTACATGACAAAGAGGCGTATATTTTACGAAAAGTTCACCGCTTGTATTCCCAAATGAACGATAACGTAAATCGTACAGGTGGTTCTTCTTGTTGCACCGTCACCTCGTCACAAGGACTTAACCTCGACTTGCTGTCACACCGGCACATCCAGCAGAAGTGAGTTACCTGAGTCCTGTCCAGTAGAGTATAGCGCCTTACAGCAAGACCCCATTCCCCCTTAGACGGCTCGTGGTTATCGGACGTCTGTGCACAACGTGAACCCTCACTGACGGATCCCGTGCTCCGGCTTTTCCTAGAAGTTCCGCACGTCCCTCGCCTCCAGTAATTGCTTTTTTCTTACTTTGAATGCATGAATGGACAGCGTGCAATTGAAAGCTATTATTTCTTCTATCGAATTGCACTAAAAATTAGCCGCTGCTTGGCTACATCACAAACTGGATCCCAGAGTTATTAACCCGGCTCCCAGGTCACATCCCATGAAAGGTGCCGTTTTATTTATTAATTTAATTTTTTTTAGCCAGTCAGTTAATTCTGGATTTAATAACCCTGTGGCCCCCGTCGAGTGCTTACTGTATGAGACAGTCAGGCGGGTGCCGATCAGTGATTTTGTGGGAATCTTTTTTTTGTGAAGCCACACAAAGGTGACGATGGCCAGATAAGGTGACATGAGCCTCCGTTTTTGTTCTTTTTTCATCCTCAGTTTCAGTCAGTAGGCCTGCCGCTCCTGTTGGTCTGTTTTCACGTCTCTGTTGTATGCCATGTTGTCCTGGCTCTTTTAAACTTAAAAAATGTGCTGCACGTTTACAAAAGTGAAGTTATCTGCTTTGATTGATGCGAGCCAAAGCCGAAAAAGCATTTCTAGGATTCCTTGAGGGAAACATTTAGTGTCAAATCAGAGAGGATTTTAGGGTGTGTGTGTGTGTGTGTGTGTGTGGGATGGGAGTGAGCAGGTCCTCAATCCAGCGGCAGAGTCCGATGTAACAAACGCGGTCAATGGAAATAAAAATGGCAGCCGTTAAACGGTGGTCTTTCTTAATGTGTGCTCTCAAAAAGGGGTCTACTGGCACAGAAAGAAGAGACGATGCATACTGTAGTCATAAATCAGACCAACTCATTACCAAGGAAGCAAAAACTTTATGTTACATAGTGCAGTCAGTAACCGGGAAACCCCCAGCAAATGCAGACGCATACAAAGCCTCTGTTTGGATCCGCGATCTCGGACCGCCCTGACCTTTCCACCAATGTAGCGCACTTCTGGCAAAGCTTCAAACGTTGAGAGTGGCACTTTGAGGGGGTGGGTTTCCTCCGGGTACTCTGGTTTCGTCCCACATTCCAAAGACATGCAGGTTAGGTGCATTGGCAATTCTAACTTGTGCTTGGTGTGTGTGTGTGCCCTGCGGTGGGCTGGCGCCCTGCCCGGGGTTTGTTTCCTGCCCTGTGCTGGCTGGGATTGGCTCCAGCAGACCCCCGTGACCCTGTAGTTAGGATATGGCAGGTTGATTAAGACTGACTGACTGACTTTGAGGGGCTTTTGAATGAAGACCACTTTGTACAATCAGCCTTTGTTAGGAGGTTTGTTATTTTATAGGATATCCTGCCTGAAATCGTGTAACTTTACACTCATTTTGGGTTTCAGGTCACTGAAGCTAATTCTAATTTCCAAATTTTTCAATTCCTTTTCATTTTGATCACAAACTTTTTTTTATTTTTTTTTTCCATTTAATGAATTAAAAACATATAACATTCCATACCATCAAGTCAAAATTTATCAAAATGAAATTAAAGTTGCCTCAAAAGCTTGCATATTGTAATCTTTTTAGTTAGCCAATAAAAGGGGTCATTTTGCTTGCCCCATGCACGAGAAAGAGAGGAAGGCCAGCCGCTCCCGAGTAAAACTATTGAGCGTAGTAAAGAGAGAAAGGAGTCTTCTCCCCCCAATATGAATGCTTATTCTAAAATGTTATTGATCAGATCCTGCCAAGTTTTTAAAACGTTTTGAAACTCCATTTTTGGTACCCGTTGCTGGGAGCAACGCTCAGGGTGTTGATGAAAGCAGGTCTTCATCGGAACTTATTGAGTACACAACGAGACGATTTGACGCAGATTATGTGGCACGAGTAAGATGACATTCTTTCATGGATGTTTTGATATTGTTTGCTCTTCTGGGGCCTCATGTATAAACGGTGCGTACGCACAAAAATGTTACGTAAGAACGTTTCCACGTTCAAATCGCGATGATTTTTGGGAGTTTTTCCTTGTCTTCTTAGAGAGTCAGGCTGGGGGGCTGTCAAGAGGCAGGGCCTGTTAAAGCCCATTGCGGAACTTCCTGTGTGGTCTGGGCTATACAAAAGTAAACTGTATTGTATTGTATAAAACCTAAACTTGGCGTAAAGCCACGCACATTTCCATGGTACCTCATACCCTGGCGTACGCAAGTTCAGACTGGCAGCACCTAGCGTCAAAGCAGTGCTACTGTTCCAGTGTGGTTACCCTTTAATTTTTTAGATCCACATCCCTGACGTGGCTTTATAAATTCACTGAAATTAACCGCATATTGTTTATTAGTTTAATGCATCTGATTGTAATTAACCAGTAAATATACAATGGTCCACAGAATGGCCAAACTATTCTAAATACCATAGCCGCTTTAGCGTTGTTACTCTCACTGCACCTTCTTCTTCTTTCAGCTGCTCCCGTTAGGCGTTGCCACAGCGGATCATCTTTTTCCATATTTCTCTCACTGCACCACTCGGAGTATTTATATCACTGTATCTGAGTGTGAATCACAGCAGCAGCTGATTGGAAAGAGAATTATCAGATACAGCATCAAGCACACGCTGCCTCAACCATGCACACAGTCTATTTGAACTTCTCGCATACGGCAAATGCTTCAGAGCCTTTCCTGTGCGGACCTCGCGGTTCACAAACCGTTTCATTCCAAGAATCAGTCCATCAAGTGCTCCTTGTAGACCTGTTAGTTCTTATAAGTACAATCACCTCACTGTAAACTTGCACTGCAGTTATAATATTACACAACCTGAGCCACTTTATAAAGCGCGTATTTACACATTTTTAAGATGAAATGCAGCAAAATATGTTTATTATATTATACAGATAAAACTTTAACTTCATTTAAATAATCTATATTGTTAATAATTAAACATGTGAGGACACGGTGCTGCAGTGCTAGCGATGATCTGGTACTCCGTTCGCGGATTGTTCCTGCCTCGCGCTGTATTCCTGCTGGCACTGGTGCAACACTGGAAGGATAGATGGATAGAATAATTAAACATGTAATACAAAGATATTTCAATGTTCCTTAAAAGTTTTGAAGAATCGCCGTTCTAAGCTTACAGATGGCTTAACGTCTATTACAGAGCTGATTGTGTGGCTACTGGTTACTTGGAGAAAGAAAAGGAAGGACAGGAATTGGAGGTTAGTAAGTTTGAAAGAGACAGGACTGCTACAATAAAGTATTTCATCGAAGGTCGCGCACAGTGCAGCAAGCATCTTGAGTGAGACACGAACAATCACTGCGCCATCGTGTTCCCATGTTTAATAACATGCTTTAACTCCTATCATCATGAAAATGATATCACGTATACATCTCAGTATTTTAATTTTTAGAGAGCTGTAATATCACGAATGTCATGGATTCTGTGTCCTGTTGGAGGAAGAGAAAGCCAGGAAGCACGTAGTGATTCACACACACATAGCACATAGAAGATCAAATACAAAACAAACTATTTATGGTGCTACTTTAGTTACGATGGGATTTGAGAAACTGGTTAATTAAATGATTTTAAGATGAAATTTATGATGTTCTACTTTAATGACAAAATAAACTATGTGGTTAAAGTGGAAATTTCAAGATTAAAGTTGACATTTCATGCTTTTTTCCCACTGTGTGCCTTTTTTTTTTTTCTCTGTACCCTAATAAGCTTTCATACGACACTCAGACAGTGGGCTACGACTCCCCTTTTCACGGCGACTTTGATATGTGACTTTTTTCTTATTTCCGGCACTGTGCGACTTTGTGAACGTGAGCTTTCGAGTTTCTCCGACACTATGTCACTCGATCAACTTCCTTTTGTTGTTCATACCACTGTTTAAACCAACAAATGGTATGTTTTTTCTTTGCCTCCACTTGGTATTCACTGAAATTCTTCTATTTCCCTCTGTGCTTTTACCATTGCCTTTTCACAGAAGGCTGAGCTTAAGGGCTATTTATATTGATTTGCATATTCAAAGAGGCGTAATTCTGGGAGGAGTTGGGGCGGGACAGCAGGCGCATGCACGTGTGTTACTTTTCACGCTGACCAGGATTTATGGAGCAGAAGAACATGGAAGTTGGCGTTCGCAGAGATTTATACATCTGGATTTTTTTGTGCGTACGCATATTTCTGCTTTTGACCAAACGCCATGTTATAGTGTGAGTTCTACGCACGCCGTTATGCCCCCAGTCACCACCCACTTCCATTAAACTTAGACTTGGTTCACTCCGTTCTGCATGAAAACATGAAATTAAAATTTTTCTTGTCTGTCACTACAAACCACTTAGGGTAAGTCACGTTTAAATAAATCTAAATAATTTTTGGGTGAGGTATTCCCTTAAAATACAGATGTGCTGTGTTTTTGTGGCCCAGCGGGTTTTAGAGAGATTGCCCTGACTTCAATTGATGTAAAAGTGCGACCCTAAACCCAGAACAACATTATTCTGCTGGAGTCGTAAAACGTGTCAGGATGAATAAATTAGTGACCAGGAGATGAGACAAGTCGAGAACGAGCCAGAAACTCAAATTTAGGAAGTCAATAAGTCAAAACTCAAGCCAAAAAAAAAAACGAAATCGCTGCCATCAAGCCAAAGTGAAAAGATTGGTAGCCAGATTACTAAAGCGCATGTCAGAAGGGTTATCCACAATCTTGGATGCACTGTGCGGCAGGCGTGCTGTTAGTTTAAACGGCTTTATGGAGTTGACATCACAAACCACAACTTCATGACAACAGCAAAGACAAGATGGTGGCAAACAAAACCGTTGTGAGACATCAAGAACAACACGTCCAGACTAATCAGATTGTTTACAGCCAAACCAAAAAATCGATGATAAGAACGAAATGTGGAGGAAACCAAAAAAGGGCCAACGTACCAAAAATTCAAAATGATGCAACTGTTATCTGTTTCTTCTCAGGTTTCCCTGATGCTAGAAAATTAATCTCGGTGTTGTTTCCTCACCCAAGGAATCCAATTCTCCAGTTTTATTTAGAGCTTTCGTTTCTCCCGTCTTTCCTGATGGCAATGGCACCTGCCATTTTGTGGCTTTTCGGTTGTCTGTTTCCATGGGGGTTTTTCCCAATATGCACCTGGGCTTGTCGTGTCGTCTACACGTCACTCTTCAACAGTCGCTGCTATCTGAGTTTGGACCAAACGCAGCAAATCCCTGACTGTGAAATTCCCATTGCTGGTTGTTTGAACGTTTGCTCTGCCATTTGAGCGATCTTCGCTCTGTGATCCGACGTTTCTCTCTTCTTGACTGTGGGTTTTGCTTTGCCCTTTAGCTTTGTACTTCTTCCCAATCCTCACTTTTTATTTCTTGAGCTGTCAGTACAAACAGTCGAGTTTTGTTTTCACGAAAATTTCCCCTAAAATGCTTTTGCGTGCAATTTGCAATTTTGAAATGCGAGACTCGCTGAAAGTACAAAGTGCTCTCTAAGGTTTGTTTCGCAGCTGACACCTTTATATTCTTCATCTGCTGCCCTTCAGTGCCAGCAGATCTTCCGTGACAGCTCCCACGTGGCGCCATGTGCTGTCATCTGCCTCATGTGCTGCGCTCTTCTCTGCCAATTCACGCCACCTCACACTGCCTACTTGAGGTCAGAGGTTACGCCACCCGTGCTCACTTTCCACAACTGCATTAGCCAATCCAAGGTGGGATCCTGCCAGAGTCTTGTCAAGCGGCCACATACTCCCAGCCAATGGACTTTAGTAGCACCTCTGAAGTGGTCTCTAGTCACGGCCCCATTCCAAAATGAAGGTGGCAAACAGTTGTAGATGGCCAGCAGCCATAGCACCCAGGGCCGTCTTAACGCATGGGCACACTTGGCAGTTACCCGGGGGCCCCACTCTAGTCTATGTATGCTGTGACATGCTGAGTGGTTGTGTAGGTAGGGGGTCCCAGTGCACTGCTTTGCCTGGGGGGTCTATAATGCTGTTAAGACAGCCCTTATACTTCAGGAACAGGTAACCCGACTGAAGCTAAGCAGTTTGATCCTGCCCAGTGCTTGGATAGTAGACCAGCTGGGAAGAGTTTGGGTGGCTGCTGGTAGAGGTGTTACCGAAGCCAGCCGGGGGTCTCGATGCCCCAGTGCAGTGTCCGGTACACTATGCTGCTAAAATGGCACCGTCCTTCAGGTGAGAGGTAAAAAAATGAGGTCCTGATTCGTAAACAGTAGGGTGTACCCTGATGCCCTGGCTAAACTGCCCACCGTGGCCTTTTCCATTCTGCGCCTCCCCCAATCATCTTCTGTCTTCTGATGAGCCTTCACTGTCCATGTGGTGAGCGAACTGCCATGGCATCATCTTGGTGGGTGCCACACATTGGCTGTGATTGTCTAAGTAGAGTGCTTTGAGTTTTTGGAAAAAGTGTTTGATTCTCGAATGTTCTTGCAAAAAACTCCTTACATTTCAATTTTGTGCAAAGTCGTTTTTCGAATTTTCTGACAAAAGTTTCCATTAAGTTTCCATTTTGTGCAAATCGTCCCTGATAATAATAATAAGAAGAAGAAGAATTAAGAATTCTTGACGTTTATGTAGTTCTGTAGTTGCCACACGATGAGAGGGGGGCCACTTCAGCCACCACTAATGTGCAGCACCCACCTGAATGATGTGGCGGCAGCCATTTTGGCTCCAGGACGCTCACCTACACATACGCTGTTAGATGGTGAAGTGCTGAGAGGCAGTTAGCCAATTAGAGTCACGGGATGATTAGACGGTCAGAATGACCAGACCATCAGCCAGGATAACCAATAAGTGACATCATCGATGAAGCGGCCAATAGGAACACAAAACAAACGCAGCTGACTGAATCGAGCGAGAGTGTAGCCCTGACAGGGCCGGCCAATCAGAAGCGCTCGATTCAGCCGAGTTATGAGACCCTTCTGCAGGTCTCTGGCCTCGGGACACCTGCGTTACGGTGTGACAGGTGTGCCGTCCCCAGTGCCAGTGTTGTCATCGTTGGCGCCGCACACAGCACGGAGGGTGTGCACCTGAGTCGGCGTTCGTTCACAGGCCCGGTGGAGCCGGGTAGCGCCTTCAGGTGGTGTACGCTTACCTGTCCCAACACGCTGCACCTTCCTTTGTACAAGTGTTAGAGGAATTGTTCCTCACGCAAGCATTCCAAATCCCAAAACAAATTTGAAAAAAATTGCTACAACATGTCGACTGACTCGGTGCCAGGAGCCTCCCGCTCCCGCTGCCTCCATCCCTCTTCTCTTCTCTCTCTCCGTCTCTTTCTTGCGCGCGTCACTCGGCATTGTTGGAAAAATTAAAGAGGTGCCGTTCTTCACTACTGTAATTAAAAATTAAAGTGAATTTCTGCCCCTGAGTGATCATTTGGTGAGAAAAAAAAAAGTGCTTTCCCCAGTTCTTTCTTTTCTTTTTTTCTTTTCTTTTCCACCGCTCATCGACTATCGGGTGTCTGCAGAATTGCTCACTCGCACTTTTTTCCCACGTATCAGACGTTTCCACGCCGCCGTCGATAAGCCCCTGGGAAATGACCATTTATAGATGAGTCCGTAGCCGAGGAGCGGGAGTGCGTGCCAGCGGCATGTCGTGGAACTGCTGGCCGTTTTGGGTGGGGTGGGGGAGGTCTCGTATTTTCAACAAAGCATTCAGAAATGAGAATTGTACTTGTCAGCACTTCATCAAAAAAAAGGCAGCAGGTGAGCCGCAGAAGAGAAGATCCTCGTAAATTAAACGGCAAGCCAAAAACTATAATGAAAAAGAAGAAGAGGAAGAAAGAAAAAGAAGCGGAGTGTGTGTGTGTGTGTGTGTTTCGTTAAACTACAGGAGCATGACAGCTGTAAAGCAGTGCCAGGGGGAATTATTTGGCGAGTTTGATTTTTTAATATGTTTGACATGGAAAATGTTTTAGTACAAATAACACGCGTCCTTATTGAGTCTATTATGCAGGTTGCCTTGTGTGACGCTCCTGCATTATTCATGAATTGTTAAGAAAGGAAGACCGCCGATTTGGGAAAGGGTCTTGGCAGGACTCTGTGTGTGTGTGTGTGTGCGGCCTTTCAGGGCTCTGCACTTTGTGTCCAGTCGGTGGGTGATTCGCGTCCATCCCCTTCCCTAAAAAAAAAAAAAGTGGTCTCCGGACCCGACACCCTCCACTCCCCCCCACAAAAAGCAGTGAACGCGAAGCCCCCGTATGCCGCCGAAGCGGAGCGGACGCTCGCCGGTGTCGACACGCACGCTGTGCTCAATGGCTTGGCAACACGTTAAGGGTGTAATGCTGCGCACAAGATTGGAATTGACGACACGGCACCAGGCGAAGCTGCGCTAATGTGAGTTGCAGCCACTGCTGGGAAAGGGTCATGGCGGGCGGGGGTTTAGGTGGGAGGTGGTGGTTCTCCTCAGTTGCCCAGTGCCCCCGCCATCAGGCTCAAAAGCCGCACTGCCGACAGGTACTGGAATTCAGCTGCGCCTAAATGCAGGGAGCGGCCGGTTAGGAGCTAAATAAGTCGCGTAATTCAAGGCCTGCTTTCCGGCATTGGCAGTGCCAGTCTAAGGGGATGTGCAGTGCTTTCAAAAAAAAAATAGATAAAGAAAAGTGCCGAGCCGCACTTGTAAATGTGGAGAGAATGGAGAGGAGATAAGGTGAAGTGCTGGGGTCTTCAAAATGAGGGCTTTTGTGGGCAGATGTGGGTCTGATAATGGCCACTGACTTCTGGGCATCTCATTTCTTTCTTTTATCTGTTCGTTTGGCTGACTTACAATGTTTGATTGGTTACGTTTCTATCGGAGCACAGTGTCAGAAGTGGGATTTGACCCCACGACCTCAGGGCTTGAGATGCCAAGCCTTATATACCACAGCTTATATAGAGAAAGGACCGGAAGGGGGTGGGACTTTTGGAATGTTCTGGAAAGTGAGGTCAGTGCTTCACTCTTGGGCTTCACCAAAACTCGAGTCTTCACCATGTGTGTGACGAGGGGGTCACAGTAGTGCTATGAAAACACGCCAGCCCACACGCCTCACATGCCTATCTCGGCCCCAGCGGGCACCGCACCTTTATGTCGTGAGCAGACCACACAAATCAAGCAGACCCGAGGTGAGTACACATACAGTAAGTTGATTGCTGACCTCCGCTGGCCATTTTTATTCCTCTGCCCGTATGCGGCCTGCCTTGCCCAAACTTGGTGAAGTAAACTGTGTTCTTTTATGTGCCTTGACCGGCTCAGGCCATTATCTGCCTTCCCTGCTCTTTGTCACCTTGGCAAGTCAGTAGCGAGAAGCAATGCCCCCCTCAGGAGTTGTAACTGGCCTTTCTGTTGGCACGGTGGAGGTGGTACCTAGCGTGTCGCTCACTGGCCTCCCCTTATGGAGTTCACTGGGAATGAATGGGACGCTTTCCTTTTCTTTTTCTTTTTTTTGGACTGGCGGACACCTCTCTGGCTGGACATTTTTCTTGACGGCTTACTTGGCGTGGGCACGTGTACACGCATGTTGCTCGTCTTTTGCCGGAAAGGGGCAACGGTCCAACGACGGGAAATGTAACGCACGATAAGCCGGCGTTCTGTCACTTTGCCTAGCGCCCATCTGCTAATAAAAGCGAGTTCCTAGGTAATCCTGCGCGGCTCTGCCCAGCTGAGCCTTTTGTTTGTGCAGATGTTTGGGCTGAGAGCGGCGCTGGGGGGCACAGGCAGGGGTAGCGGCCGTGTTGGCACTTGTCTGCTGCTATTCTCTGCTCATTGTCTCAACCTGCATGCATTGTTCTTCTCGACAGGTGATAACTACCCCGTGCAGTTCATTCCATCGACAATGGCAGCTGCCGCCGCGTCTGGACTCAGCCCTCTACAGCTCCAGGTATGTGCAGTAACAAAGAATGCTTGGGCCGGGAGCCAGAGCTTGAGTACAAAATTGCTAAGCAGCTGTATGCAAAATAATGGTTTGCGAGCAAAATGATTTTCCAACATCCATGCTGAAAGCTTCGTGCCGTCTCCCCGGCTGCCTTGTGCTTGGAGCCTCCTTGGCCGAATTGCTAGGACTGAACCTGAAATGGTCGGGGAAGCGGCGCCGCCCTGCAGGATGAGGAAGGGGGACGCAGACACTTCAGGGCCTCTGTTGTTGTCACACACATCCCAGTTTTCAGCCTGTCAGCTTGCGGTCAGAACGCTTTAATAGCTTAGAATGAGTGAACGGGGAACAGCCATCCTGCTGCCCACAATGCCAATACAGATGCTTAAGGGTCTTCTGTGTGCGCCCATCGACCTGCCATGCCCAAGCGTGAGCGCTGGACTGGTGGTGGTCATCGATGCCTTTTATAGAAAAGTGACAAGATGGTGCAGCGCCCTCCTGTGGTACACTATTGGAGTTACAGCAGCATTGCCCGGATCCTGCCCACTTAAAGTGATCCATTTGTCTCCAGGCCCCTGCCAGTCAACTCAAAGAGTTACCGAAAGCTGTTATTATGTCTTTGCTTAAAGCACAAAGCCCAAATCCTCATTGGACCCCTATACTGTAAGTTCGAGCCCCCATAACGACTCAGACTTAAGCTTGTTTGTGGGTTCTCTTGTGTGGTCACATTTGAATTGTCTTAGTAGTATGTCTGATAACTTCTGGGCCCCCTCAGGCTTGTGCCTGTTACATAAATTCTGGCAGATCTCTGTAACCTCACGTCGTCGGGGGGGAATGGGGGGCTTCATACCATGGGGTTCTATCTCGGGTCAGTATCGACATGCCTCTTCAATCAGGAGAAATGCCCACCTTGAGGAAAGTGGAAGGGGCCACAGGGTTGCCAGCCACTCGGCACACCTCCGATAAACGGCACACGGCAGCGAGGCATCGTGCGTTCGAGAAAGAGCTGTTACAAAACAGAGCAAAGTGTTTCAAAAAGTTGCTCTTGTGCGAGTGCGATTCGGCCTTCAGAGCTCCATTGTCAGCATTAATGAGCCTTGGCAAGCCCCGACAGCGCGTGCAGCTGTACTTCTCAATAGCTCACAGCTTTAGCCTTTCAAATTGGAGTGAACAATGCGAGAAATGCGAGGCAGGCCAGGGTTCAAGTCCTGCCTTGTGCACCGCGCCAGATATCCTCCTCCTCCTCCTCCTCCTACTCCTCCTCCTCCTCTGGGGGGAGATTTCAAACGTCGAGGACTGGCGCCCCCTGCAGGCGCCGTCTTTACTGGGCTAAGTTTGGATTGTAAAGTAAAGCAAAGCAGTGTGTGTGTGTGTGTGTGTGTGTGACACACACATACTTCATATATGACAGGAAACACCACTCTATTGTGCTGCATGTGACACAGCACATTTGGGGGCCACACAGCCAGGCACGTTCTCCACATTTTTGGAGTTTTCCCTGTGAATGTGCTGGCCGAGAGGTTGATGCCCCCTGCAGGACAGTTTGGTGCCACGTGAGTTTGGCTTCACCTGCTCTCTGCCTTACTAGGGTGAAAGAGCAATTCAGAAGAGCACAAGGACACATTTACATTCAGACTGACATTATATATGCGGACCACCGCTGAAGAGGCGTTTGAGGGGAGTGCCCATGAAGTCAAACATCCCAATGAGGGATGATGGGTAATGTTGGAGAAGTCCGTCTGTCCAGTAGACGGCAGTGCATTGTACATGTCAGGGAGAGTGCCATGCAGGTAGGGGTGGATTATGGACCAGGCCAGTAGTGCCAATGCCCGGGGGGGCTCTCACTGCCAAGGGCCTTGGTGGAGCTTGACACCTGGGGTACAGCCTACTACAACTGTGCCATTTCTTTAGGTGGGACAATTAAATAGGACCAAGTCACTGTAGGCATAACTGAAGACATGTTAGCTGTCCTCAAGCAGCACACACAACCCCCGTTGAACACCAGGGGTCCTGCAGCATGTACTGTATGGTCTCCACAGAATAGTAGGACCCCTCAGCCCTTTCAGTTCCCTCTAAACATCAGGGTCCCCTCAGCACATTAAGTGCCTTCTGAACGTCAAGGGCTCCTAGACCCCACAATGCATACAATGCCCTCTGAATGCCAGCAGACCCTAAGCCCCTCAACACATCCAATGCCCTCTGAACTTCATGGGCTCCCAAATCTCATAGGGTACATAGTGTTCTCCAAACAACAGTGGACACCTAGGCCTCAAAGCACATACAGGCCCCTCTGAACACCAGTAGACCCCCAGACCTCACAGTGCATATAATTTCCTCTGAACACCAATGGACCCCCACGTCCCACAGCACATACAAATTCCTTCTAACCCTCAAGGGCCCCCAGATCCCACAGTGCATACAGTGGACCCCCAGGCCTCACAGCAGATACTGTTCCCTCTGAACACCAGGGTCCCCTTGGGCCCCTCAGCACCAGTGACTCCCAAGCCCTGCAGCAGAGGGTCATTGCATTGTCCAGTGCCACCACCTCTGGCTATGCTTTATTATGGTGACAGGCGCCTTGAGGTCACCTGTTGCTGGTGGAGCCCCAAGACCTCCAGGGGGCATTCCTGACCCAAGAGGTGGCTTCAGCCTGTTGTACCTGGGGTGAGAATGCAGGACCAGAAGATGACAGAAAATGTGAGCTTAAAAAAATGTGCAGAAGTCAAAATGAAAGCAAAAGCTAAATGCTGATCATTGTCAAAAAAAAATAAAACCAGTCAGTGACCGACTTCTTAAAATATCCGGAAACTTGGGCGTAGCGCGCCACCATCTTATATAATGACACAATACATCACATGACCCCCCTGAGTCACATGACTGGCAACCAGCATAGCAACAGTAAACATGGCCTGCACATTGCAACAGCACAAAATGGCAGACCCTGCTATCCAAATCATGATTGGCAGTTGGCAGCCTGGTCAAAATAACCACAAAGACAGGAATGTATTGAAAAATGATTTCAATGTTCCAAAATGACTGCGGAGTCTGAACTGGTTGGTTAGAATTCACAACACAGGCATAGTACGTGCTCAGGGTGTCCTTCCATTATTGGCCTTAGAGTCGGGTGGTGAGGGGGACCAGGGTTCAACTGATCGGAGTGCAGAGTAAGAGGCTGTGATGAACAGGTATACCTTATTCAGAAGGTGGGCAGTGCCAGAGGAGCCTTGCCAGGCGGTCTGAAATGCCACGCCTGTGTGCCTTATTTGCCACTTTTCTCCTCCTGCGCTGATATTTTGTTCATTTTCCTCAAATTGTTTCAGCACTTTGGTCTCCTTGGTGCTCATTCTGGGTTCACAGATGGCTTGAGAGTGCCCCCTAAAGGCCACAGCGTGTACACTGCCCATGTTGTGCATGTGTGTTCAGGAGCACACTTACAGTACGTGTCTGCCACATCACAGGATCTTTTGGGATCTTTTTTGGTTTTTGCACGTGAGCGTGTATTGTTATATTTACAGTATTTAATGTTTTATGCATAGAAGGAGCAGAACGCTGCCCTATCTTGGAATGCAATGGCAGTGAAGCCTGTGTACAGGCCACCCCCTCGGCCCACCGTTGCTCAATATCCCTCAGGGGCAGCTTGGTGCTGGAGGCATGAAGGCCACACAGAGCTATTTTTAGCAGGCCGGCGTAGCAGATGGTGGCAGAAACAGTTGTGTATCAAAGGGGTGAGCAGCTCCAGCCATTTATTTTGATAAGACGCTTTACCCCAGGAACAGCCTGAAACTAAAACTTGGAGGCCATGGCTCCAGCGACCTTTTTAGATAAAAACACTGCCTGGCAGTAAACAACAATGCCAGGCTTCAGGAGGTGCCTATGTGGCCAAATAGAAAATGGTCGGCGAGTGCCGATGGGCCGCACCTCACCTTATGTGTGTGTCATTTGAAAGGAGCTATAAAAAACTTCAGCCGGCATTCCAGTGTGTGCTGTTCTCATCCAAGGCCAGGCAGAGAACTGCAGCTCCATCTTACCATCATGGGGTCTGCAAAAGTGAAAGAGAGCTCCCTGCAGATAAGAATGGATTCGGGACCAGGCCAGTACCTGGGGGTCTCTCACTGTCAGGGGTCTCGGGGAGCCTGACACTCCGGAACAGTCTACTACAAATGATGACCAGTTAAAAGGGAGCCAGTCACGGTAGTCACAATGCCAAATAGCAGCAGAGGTGTTATCTGCCCTTGGACCCCACAGCACATACGCCAGAGTCCCCCAGGTCACCTGAATATTACATACATACTTGTCACCACCGAACGGCATATAATGTACAGCCCCCATTGAACACTATAGGACCCCACAGCACATATAGAGGCCTCTGAACACTAGTAGTCCCCAGACTCCAGAATGCAAACAATACCCACTGAACATCAGAGGACCTAAGGCCCTTCAATACAGTCCGGGTCCCACAGGCCCTTCTGAAAACCAGGAGACCCCAGTTCTCACAGCTCATATAGTGGCATCTGTGACACCTGAATGCATACAGTGCCCATGAATACTAGGGACCCCTAGGCCCTGCAACATTTATGGTCCCCTTTGAACACCAGGGAACCACAGGTCCCCACAGTACATACAGTCTCCTCTGAGCACTAGTAGTCCCCAGACTCTAGAATGTAAACAATACCTACTGAACATCAGAGGACCCAAGACCCCCTCAATGCATTCAGTGAATGTCAGGGACCCTCAGGCCCAATGACTCTTGAAGACCTTTCTGAAAACCAGGGGACACCAGGTCTCACCGCACATATAGTGTCCTCTGTGACCCCTCATTACAGACAGTACCCCTGTATACTAGGGACCCCTAGGCTCTGCAGCATTTATGGTCCCCTTTGAACACCAGGGCACCACAGGTCTCCACAGATCATTCAGTCTCCTCTGAACATTAGTAGTCCCAGGACTCCACAGTACAAACAATACCCACTGAACATCAGAGGACCCAAGACCCCCTCAATGCATGCCATGCCCTCAGAGCATCAGGAGACCTCCGATTCCACAGCACATATGTCCCCTCTGAATGCCAGGAGAACCCAAGGACCCCAGAGCACCTACAGGCCCGTCTGACCACCAGGGGCCCCGAGGACCAGCCCACCTAAGTGACGAGCCAATCGGTGAATAGTCACCCAGCTCAAGTTTAACCCTGAACCCCCCCCAGCAATCATTCATGGGCGAGCCACACACAATCGCAATGTAGTCACCACAGTGCCACTCGATTCCTTAGACCTGAGAATTCTCTCCACTTGTTTTTTTTCTATTGTTACAAACAAATGATGAAATCATTACCACCATTTGGTACAATAATTTAAAATAAAAAGAGCCAATGAAATCAGAGTGTTGCTGTTCTGATGAGGTTGTGTGTGCGGCTCATTGTCAGAAGTGTGAGTGAAACTGGCACAAAGTGTTAAGGGCCTCCTCGTTCACATCCCCAGGCTCCAGACTGTTGTGGGTCGCCATTCTTGTTCATTCACCATAAAGCACCAGTTACACACGTGCCAGCTTACGCCATCAACAGGGCGTGTGACGCACATTCTGCTGCTGGATGTGCCCCTTAAACGAATGTCTGCCGCCATTTTTTTACCCCTTGCTAGGTAAGCTGCCGACTCTGGCCGCAGGGCTGCGGACCATCAGGTGTCCCGGAGGCACGTCCCTGTCACAAGTGTGTTGCGTTCAGAATCTCCTCGGTGCTCAGCCATCCAGTCAGGACGCCGACAGGCCTGCCATTCTTCCTGTCATTCCCTCCCGTTTCCACAATTTGGCCTGTCATAACAGTGGCAGCGAGGGATAGCAGAGCCTTTTATTTGATTTTTTTTTCCCCTTCTTTTAGAAAGTGACAAAAGGTTTTGATCAGATCGGTGAAAATTAGAGCTGCCGCTTACATTTTGGTGCCAGAGTGAGCAATTTGTCTGTCAGTAGCTGAGCACGCGTGGCCGTGTCAGTCGCAGTAATCTCCCTCCGCGTTTCCCTGACAGATTGTTGCCTTCTTCAAGTCGCCGGAGAAGATAGATTGAAACAGCATTCCAGAGTGAGTGCCCTTCTTCATTAGCGTTAGCGGAGAGCGCCGATTAACGGCCGCGTGTCACTACAATGCCTGTACAGGGGGACGTCACTTATTAGAGCTGACATCGCTCACTTAACGGGGAAATTGTGTGCTGGGACAATGAGATTAGCATGGAGGAAGAGGAAGAGTGACGTGTGGCAATTCCTGCAGGGAGGTTAGTCGAGCGTTAGTGGCACTGGTGGGTCAGGAGACAACATGGCTAACCTGTAGCGCCCCCTGTGTCTGAAACGCCACCCTGATGAGAGTGAGGACCAATGGATGGGAATCCAGGAGAGAAATGTCCTCTCCCCCAGACCCTATCAGATGTGGTCTTGTCTGCTCAGGATGTCCATAGCCTGGCAAACTGTCAAGATCTGGCATCCGTTTAATTTTTTTCCGGATTTATTGGGAATGTTTTACATCATTTTTAGTTGTCCAATTGGGGTTTTTGAGGAGTTCCGTAATTTGTTTTCATTTTGAATATGTTGAAAGTTTTCCACGTCCATTTTCTTTTCTATGTGTGACCCCATTTTGTGGTCATGTGACAGCAGGAAGTGCACGCTGTGTGATGTCACCGTTGTCATATTGTAAAGGTCAGCATTGTACGCTTTCTGCTTGTCCAAGATGGCGGTTTACGATTCAAGTCAAATCAGTAGCGTGCTTTCTAGTTTTTCCCCTGTAAAAGGGGAGAGAGAGACGGGATAAAGATTTTGGGTTGACAGCGCGACCCCAGTATACTGAAAGGGCAAAAACAAATGATACTTTAAGGTGACATCTGAAATTAGACTATCCAAGATGGCCACCCCTCCAGTTAAATACAGGCTAAGCAGGAAGAGGAGGGGCCACTGGCAGTGATGGTGAGGTTGTCAATCAAGAGAAGAGGAGGTAGAATAGAGCACCACCCTGTGGATTGGTGAGGAGTTACCACCACCAGAGCCTTTAAGGCGGGGGTGTCAGACTCTGAACCCGGAGGGCCGCAGTGGCCGCAGGTTTCCATTCTAACCATCTTCTCAATTAGTGACCAGTTTTTGCTGCTAATTCACTTCTTTTGCCTGAGTTTTAATTAACGGGACTCAGGCCCCTTAGTTGTTTCATTTTCCTTAATTAACAGCCAAACAATAATGAGACACAACCACCTGTGCCCATCACACAATATCTGAACATAAAGAAAGATGAAGGTCTTGGTAAGGCTGATCTCTCAGGTCACCATTTTGACGACGTTCTTAAAAAAAACAGAAAATCGACAATCTGCTGTGGCACAATGAGAGCAACAACAAGCCATGTAATTAAATCGTGGATTTATTAATAAACGGCTTCTCATTAAGAGATTGGTTGGAATGAAACGGGTTGGAGTTTGAAGCCCCAGTTATCTGGTCATCTGTCGGCTCGTTTCACATCTCATTTCTCTTTAGCTCTCACTTAATGAAGAAAGGAATCAATTCAGAGGACTGAATCCTTAAATACAGGACTATTAAAATGATGGGAAAAGGAGTTAATAAGCAGAGAAAACTGATTAGGGAACGGGTGAGAATGAAAACCTGCAGCCACTGCGGCCCACCAGGCCTGGAGTTCAACATCCGTGTCCCCGGGTTGCGCCCTTCATTACAAATTTCTCATTCCTGTTCCTTAGACTACAGTGTGGTTTTGCGTTTTTTGACTTGACGTCATTATTTTTTCACCTGTTTGGATTTTTTTTTGGCTAATTTATTTTTGACTTCATTTCAGCTCAGTTATATTTTTTTAACAAGTCCTTGGACTTGTTTGTTTGTTGTTTTTTTTAAACCCTAAATCCGATTTTCCCGTCACTTTGTGGTATGAAAGGCTTGGCTTTGGTGCCATGAATGTATTTTTTGCTCTTTTTGCCCCCCACCCCTTGTTGTTCATTTGTGTTCCTGTCGTTAGGGAGTTCCCCGTGTTGTTGGCGGGGTGTCCTTGGAGGTCATTACGTGTGACAGTTTTAAGGGGGTCATCGAGAAGTTTCAACTTCGGCAGATTCCAAAACCTTCGGCTGTCATCCTTTTTTGGATTTCGACTCCATTCTCTCAAAAAGCTTTTTCTAGTCCCGTAGTGAATCAGTAACGCGGATCTGATCTGAGATGTTTTTGCACATCGTGGTGTGTCTCCAGTAAAGATACCCGTCAACTCAAAATAAATAACATTTACTTAAGTTACATAAAAATCCCCTTGTGTGATTAATTCATTTAATTACATAAGTAAAATGTTAGTGGTCCTCTAGAGAACTGGCGGGTGATGGGGGTGTGGCCACAACTGATTGGTTATAGGGAGGGTTTGTTAGCTCAGCCCCCAGACAGCAGCTCAACACCTTTATTTCTGGGTCAATTCCAGAACCTTCTCTTAGAACTCTTTAACTTTTGCTGCATATTCCACTTTGTTCATCACTACTCAACAGCAATGGAGGTCCTAAAGGAAGGCTCAGGTGGCCCCCAGCTCAGCCCTTATCTATCTAATGTGCACAAATTCCTAGGCTCACCCGTACACTAATCAGCCAATCAGGTGGCGGCAGCAGCGCAGTGCTTAAAAGTCCAGCAAATCCGAGTCCGGAGCTTCAGTTCATGTTGACTTCAAACCCCAGAATGGGCTGAGGTGTGACCTCATTGCTTTCCACCGTGGTGTGATTGCTCACCACCGCACAGCAGTCACCTCAGAGTGGTGCGAGAAAACACCCAGCGAGTGGCAGTTCTGTGGAGATGAGAGAGCTCAGAGGAGAATGGATGTGGTGAAGAGTAAAGCACCTGAGAACACACAACACCCTGAACCTCAAGGAAGATGAGCTACAACAGCAGAAGACCACGTTGGGGGTTCGGCTCCTGTCGGCCGAGGCTGCGGTGGGCTCAGGTTCACCAAACCTTGAATAAGACGGCCTGGTCTGATGGATCCCGATTTCTGCTGGGGCCTATAGATGGCTGGTGCCAACAGCAAGAATCCAAGCACCCAACTTGCCTTGTGCCAATGGTGTCTAATGATGTGAAGACTGTTTTCTTGGCACACTTTGAACCCATTAATACCAGTACATCATTACCCGAATGCCTTGTATTTGAGTTTTGCTGCTGACCATGGCCTCAATTCACCCATCTTCTTCTAAGGCCTACATCCAGCATGCCAATATGCCATATCACAAAGGCGAAACACAACGATCAGTTCAGAATTCAGCAGAGCATCTTTGAGATGTGGGAGAAACATCTTCAGAAATGACGTGATGCAGTCCGTGTCAACATGGAGCAGGAATGTTTCCAACATCTTGTGAAATCCATGCCATGAAGAACTGAAAAAGGAGGTCCTACCCAGAATTAGCATCCTATTTCTAAGAACTTGCTGCACAGCGAGTGCATACATACAGGATATAAGTCATTTTCTGTCCTTCTGGTGATCGTATTCAGCTTAAATGTTTGCAGTGCACCATCTGTTGGAATGCACTGCTGTTGAGAATGTGATAGCAAGTGCAATATAACTGAGGGAACAGGCAAACTGAAACTGTAACTCTTTAAAAGAAAACTTAAATACAGGAAATGTATTTGAGTACATTTAATATTCTGGTGGTCTGCCCTCATTAATGCAGCAAAATGACAGGAGGCTCATGCATCATGTAACTAAATAACAAATTCCATTGACAGCAATAAAGAAGGCATACTGGCCTTGCAGGTCCTGACTTTCAGACCCCATTGGTCGGACCATCAGTGTGGTGGCAGTCAGTGGGCTCTAATGGGATTGGCACTTCCCCTGTTTGACTTTAGTTTGACTTTATTATTATTTTGTAGTCTCAATTGTGTGCACCATCTGTTGGAATGAAAAGTGCTTTACATTTTGTTAGCACACATGACAAACATGACGCCCTCTAGTGAGCGTGTGGCGACTGACGTCGTGGGTTTGCAGCCTGCAGTTCCTGCGTTTCCTCTGATGGCGCGTCACTTATTTTTTTTCAAGTGCTGCCCCAGTAGTCCACGGGTTATCGCAGACTGTGACAGCTACTAAGAAAAGTTTTCAAGGCTGTGCCTTTGTCTCCTTGAGCCTACCACCACAGTTCCTCACGGTGATCTTAAGGTCCTCGTGTTTGTCGCCTGTGATGCTGAGCACACCTTCCCCACTCCGTGTCGTTCGGTCCTGTGCTGCACGTTTTGCTTCATTCATTCTTTTCAATATGGAGTGCTGCAGGCCCTCACTCGATCCCCACAAGGACCACGGAGCGGTGCTGCCTGTGCCATCTTGCAAGCTTCTATAATGGCAGCAGATGTTTGAGCATACTGGCGAGTCTGGCTGCGGCGCAGCACATCGGGATGCCCGTGTCTCGGCTGACATCTGCACGCCGCCGGGTCGGATCTCCCTCCGCAGGCCAGGCTCTCTCAGTAGTTGTGTGGCCGGCTGTGTGCCTCTGTCCCAATGCTCAGGGCGCTGGCGCAGCAGCAGCAGCAGAAGTCACTGATGCATGAAGTGGTGAGGGTGGGGGGCACTCTGAGCCAGCAGTAGCAGTGACCAAGTAAAATAGGTTTTGGTAAAGAAGAAAAGACCTGGCAGAGGAGCGAGGGTAATGGACTGTGTGTCCTTTCTTGACCCCCCTAATGGCCCCTGGGCACAGTCGTCTCAGGGCCCCTGCCAGTCAACTCAGCTGCCAAATGCTTTTAATTTTTATTTCTTGTGTTTACTCAAAACTGAAAGTCCAAGTACTCATTCAGTCCATGGTCGGGAGAACCTCAAAGTTAGGACCCTCATAATCACTCAAACGTGGCAATATTTGGGCACATTTTAATGGAATTACTGATATGTGATAAATACATTAAACATGGGTGAGGAGCTCTGAAAACTTCTAGGCCATGCTGGGGTCCTGAGGGCAGGGGGTCAGTGTGCCCGACGTCTCATCTGTCCATAGACAAGACATGCACACACTGTTAGGTGGCACAAGAGGATGATGGGCTCAGTATTCTGGCACCTCCCAGGATTTTCCTCCTGAGCTCAATGTGGGCAGCTCCGCTAGATGGCACTGCTGTTTATATGCCCCCTGCCAGTACTGTAGGAGTCGTCTGTCTCCCCGACTCAGAACGATCAAGGAGCTGGCAAAACCCTGAGCCACATTCACACCTGACCTGGGCACTGGCTGGAGAGAGAGTGCCAAAGCCAGAAAAGGAGGCTTAGCTAGTTCATTCTGCCAGCTGTGTCACCAGCTGTGTCACATGACAGGTGAGGATGAGGGGGGCACTTTCTAATGAACCCAACGCAGAATCCACACAGAAGGTGAGCTCAGGCAGGGGTTTAGTTTACTTAATCCATGGAGCACCTTTTGCAGGACATCCTCTGTTAGTGTCTGCCAGTCCCTCTGTTCTCCCGGTGGCCATGTCCTAGTAGTGGGGGTATCTTGGGCATTTACTTTCTTATTTCAAGTGGTTCCTTTTGATCAGCCTGTATGTAAAGGGAGCTGGTGAAGAGCTTTCCTAGTCTCATAGTGCCTTTCACTGTCGGCATCAGCTGGGTTCTCTTCAAGCTGTCTGCTTGTGCCCAGTGCGCTGGCAACTCTTATCAGTAACTCAAATGGCCAGCAATTTGAGTCACATCACACAGAGGCCTTGTGGCACTTGCTGTGTGCCCGTCTGGGTGTCACCCTCATCACAGGTCAGTCTCCCCTGTCAACATGCCATACCCAAACCAGTCTGTACTGGATGAGAAACCAGTCACTCAGTTTGCCTACATGTGGTTTCTTTAGACACAGTGGATGGCTGTCATCCTGTGGCTGGTGAAGTGGCAGTAAGTGACACGTTTCCCACGCCTTGTAAAGAAAATCATTTGTGCCACCAGGCTTAGACTGACTATTCATTCTTCAAAACAATTGGGTTGGAAAAGAGGGTGGGTAAAGGCCTCCCGTGGGTATTGTGCCATCTTTCTCCCCAGTGCCATAGCATGTCAGTCTCTTTCACCTGTGCCATCTTGTTTGCAGCAACTCTACACAGCCCAGCTGGCCAGCATGCAGGTGTCTCCCAGTGCCAAGATGCCTTCTTTACCCCAGCCTCCTAATCCTGCTGCCCCAAATTCGCCTACTGGCCTGAAGAGCGAGAAGCGTGGCGCCAGCCCCGTCACTCAAGTCAAGGTACTGCACGTCGTCGTCATTTATTGTCTCTGTCTTTGCATCACTCGGCCCACCACAGTAAAAGTCCTCTGTCCGTGTAGGGTCAGCGCTTTGCTGCCCGCTGCCGCCTGCCATGCTGCCACTTGAGACTCTGGATTTGATGCTTTCTCTTTGGGTGAGCATTGCCAGAAGTCTGCCCCCTAGTGTTGGTTTTGTGTCATTGCCTGTAGCTCATTGCAGAAAGCTTCTTAGCTAAGTGAACAATCGGTGGAATGTTTTGTCTCGTCATCCTGTTCCCCCCCGTATTGTAACAGTGTTGTCCTGGAAGGCGCTATAAAGTACCTGTTCCACCAGCATGGCCAGGCCAGGGTGTCTACACAACCCGTGAGGTGAAGTCTGGCAGGAGCTGCGCCTTGAGACAGCCAGCCAGCCGACCGGCCGGCCAACCTCCTTGACAGCCCAGGGTACCATCGATTATGGCAGAAACGGCTTCATTAAACAACGACGCGTGTGACGTCCACGGGAGCGGGACAAGTGGCTCCTTCCGTGACGGAGATTGATAATGATGAAGTTTACATTCCGCGTTGAGACACTTGAGCCACTCTAAACACTCGGTGTAAACCTTTAAATCACCTCCCTGGAGAGCGGCCTGCTGCTGCCACCGCTGCCGCTGCCTCTCGTCAGGCCGTGGGTAGGGTGGGGGGACGTGTGCGGGGGGTTGTCTGGGTTCGCCAATGGACTAACTACTTCTTTATTCCTGCAGGACGAGGCCACGCAGCCCCTCAACTTGTCGGCACGACCCAAGACCGCCGAGCCAGTCAAGTCGCCCACCTCCCCCACGCCGAGCTTCTTCCCCATCAGTAAAAGCAGCCCAGTTAACCTGCCAGCCAAGAGTGGCATCCCCAGCCCCGTGGGCACCGGTTTGGGAAGAGGATCTCTGGGTAAGTGGAAGCCAAGGCTCTTGAGGGTTTGCTTTGCAGAAGAGTTGTCTATGGAAGGCGGGCTTCAATTGGTCAATCGGTGAATTAAAAATCGAGGTCCAGGGGCACCTCTGGCATAAAGTAGATGCAAGTGTCACCATGTAGGTGGTGAAAGGCACTCTATACAGCCTGTGTGAGCAGAGTGGCGCATATTGTCACATGTAGAGAGTACAATGAAATTCTTACCTGCATGTCTCCTCAGAACAGGTGACAATTTGAACAAAGACACAGCACGTCGCGTGCAGCTAAGCAATCCATACAAGTTCGGTGTGTTCCAAAGTGTCTTCCAACAGGAGCACGGCAAATGACAGTATGCCCCAAAGTCTAGAAGTCTCCGCCAGTAATAGTCACCTTGTTCAGCTCAGAGCCATAGCTGCTCGTCATTCTCCACCGCCGTGCTGCACCAGCCTCTCCCCGACGGCTCACACTGGGCTTCATCTGCTTATCGGCCTTCTGGCTTTAGGGGGGCTCACGGACTTCTTCTGACAATTTAGAGGGGATGGGGGGTAGCAGCCCTGCTAGAAGAGGAACAGATCAGCCATCCTGTGCACTGCAGCCCCCTAGCACTTCTGATATTACATTTCTGATTAAAATAATCTTTAGTTGCTTTCCATTCATTTTTTTTTTCTTTCCAGTCCCACCAGTTTTTTTTTGTTTCTGTTGCCTGTAAATTGTAGAAAGAAATCGCATTCTCAGTACTGAGCTCTGGGAAGTCTAACTTCACGTCCAGACAAGGTGCAGCATGGGGACTCAGCCAATGGTGTGCAAATAAAACCCTAAAGTAGCAACACATGAGGAACATTTAAAAAAAGCAAAAGACATAAAAAGGAAAATACACAGCAATCAAAGAAATACGTCAGAGGGACAAAATAGAAATGAGAAGAATGATGGTGAAAGACGCTATAAAAGAGAGTGAGGTGAGAGCGGCCGTGTGAGCCGCACACACAGACATGGAACGAAAAGTGTTTGTCCATCCCTCTGTCTGTCTCGGTATAGCGCCTTCATTGCATCTTTCTCTGTTTATGTACTGCTATATACAGCAGGGACAACTATATAGTGCCTTTCTGTATCTGTCTATCACTATATAGTGCCTCTCTCTAACTATGTATAGCAACAAAGGGATGTTCTCTACCAGTGTATTACTATGTAGAGCCCTTCCATTCTTATCTACAACTCTCTCTATCTTACTATTCTCTATCTTCTTTGTTTTAGTATTGTGATATAGTACATCTCTATTATATAGTGCCTTTCATTTCTATCAATCTAATCCTGCCAACTATGCTATCTATCTATCTATCTATCTATCTATCTATTATATAGTGCCTTTCCTCTATCTATCTATCTATCTAATCCTGCCAACTACCCCAAAATATGGATCTATCTATTATATAGTGCCTTTCATCTGTCTATTGATCTTATCTTTCTCTGACTATGTACAGTATAACTACAAAGTGATTGTCACTGCCTATTTTCCCTTCTCATCTTTAACTCTTTAGTGCTTTTCTCTTCCCTTTTTCTATCACTATATAGTGCCTTTCTTGTCTACTGCATCACTTTATAGTGCCTTTATCGCTCTCCCTCTCTCGATTTCTCTCTCTATCTGTTATTTAGTGTCTTTCCTACTGGCTCTTCCTTGTCTGTCACTCTGTCCTTCTGTCATTGGGTGATTTTTGTTTCCTTGCCACCATTCCAGATCTTTCCGCCCTTGCGGTCCCCCATTTCACGCTCCTTCTCTGCTGCTCCCCCTGCTGATCAGTGCTGGATGTTGTCTTCTGTTCATGTGTCGTGTCGGTTTATTCTGTTGGGTTTCTGGTTTGTTACATTTTATTTGTTTATGGCACACAGTTTTCATGTTTTTTTGTTTTTTTTTTGCTTCATTTGTATGTTGCTTTGGTTGCTCTGCCCCTTTGTTAATCTCCCATCCCTATTTTATATTTTATGTCCCCATCTTTTAGCCTTTTAGGTTTTATGTTTCCTTTATAGTTCTGACGTGTCGCTGGTTTGCTGTTGCGCTCCTCGATGGCTGTGAGGTTATCCACGTGTCTCGTTGTTTATGCTCCCTTTACGTTGTTTTTTTTTGTAGATGTAGACATCGCCACACGTGCCTGCGTGTGCCCTCTGTTTTAGTGGAATTCTGGTGGCCTCTCTAGTTCAGGCAGGGGAGAGCCATGTCAGGTGTGGTGGTCAGGAGACATGATCAGGGTGGGCTGGAGGCGGACATGGTGCCGTCTTCTTCTCCTCCCCACATTTACGCTTCTTTCTCTTGCAGACATCTTGTCCAGTCTCAACTCAACGGCCCTCTTCGGGGATCAGGACGCGGTGATGAAAGCCATCCAGGAGGCTCGCAAAATGAGGGAGCAGATCCAGCGGGAGCAGATGCAGCATCACCAGCAGGTAGTGGAGGGCAAGCTGGCGTCTCTCGCTCCCATGGGGTTTAACAACTGCAGGAGTGACAAGGTAAGCCGCTGAGCACTGAGGGGTCACTCATGGCCTTAAACGCAGCATCCCACCTGACTATCGCCTAATCTGCATGTACCCCATGACAGACGAGAGCAGATGGCCGTACTCCTTGTCTCTCACTCATCGTGGTCCTCTGTCACTTTTCTTGTGTTCTCTTTTCTAAACTTTGCCTTTGTCAAGATGCTCTTGGAGGAGGTGAGGCATCTCAATGATGATTGTCACCTCATGGTCACCGTAGGTATCGCTGGGTGGTGTGGTGGCGTTTAATGTTTGAACCTCCAAAATATATTTTATGTCAGTTCCAATTGATTGATCATAGACAGAATTATAATGTGTGTGCAGTTTGCCACCACCCAGCCCCAAAATAATTCCTAAAATTGGTGACACGATAAAAATTGAAGGAACAGGAAACTACCATTAATGTGGAAGAATAAGCTGAGAATGGAGGAGACGCTGCCCCCCACAGGACCACACATAGTGCCGTCCGGAGTCCTGTGTACTGACCCTGAATTGTGCTGTACACCCATGCCATCTGTTTCACCCCCTGATAATCTATGGCGTGTGCTCACTGCGAACAGAACGCCACCGACACAAAGACAAGGTGATCTGCATAGACCTGCCATAGCAGTTGGACCGACAGCATGGGAGAGGAGGAGCCTCAAAAGGGGGAGTCAACCGATCTGCCCCGCCCCTTCCATGTTTTGATTGTTGACTTGTAATTTAACCGCGGGAGCACATTGGGAGTGCTGTGTCACCAACAACAATGCAAGTGTCACGCCAGCTAAAAACAGCAGCCACTCTAGATTTCAAAGTGTATTCTGGGATAGAACGCGTTATTGGGGACTTTGTTTTGAGTGAACGGAGTTTGCTAATTACAAGAGGCGTGAATATTCTGCGTATAGCTTGTAAGATAAATACGTCGTCTGTTAGGGTAGGCGTATGTTGGATCACATAATAGAAACAATCATATTAAGAGGGTGCTATAATAAAATATCAAATAACGACCTTCATAATATTAATTTTAGTCATGAGTATGTTAGGCCTGAAAGTGAAGGTCATGTTTCTCTGGGGTAGTCACAACAGCTACGCTTCATCCGAAATATCAGTGCCACGTACACGCGTGGTGCTCTCTTACACTTCAGCAGCCTGGTGTTTCCTGTACATACCACTTGATCATAAGGCAGATCCAACAGTAATGTGAGTCTCACAAGGTTGGAGTCCCAACCAGCATTTAAGCTGATCTCCAGACTTTAGAATCCCAACTAGCAGACCACCTAGTTGAGCGTATTGTCCATCAAAAGTGTTCGGCCAGCAGAGCCAGTGCTTGAGCAGATTTCCTGACTTCAGTTTCCTTACTAGCAGGCCCACCAGTCCAAGTGGATTTGTAAACTTCATTATTTTAATAAGCCGACCCAGCAGTTGAGCAGATTTTCCAGTTTCAGTATCCCAGTCAGCTGGCCCACCAGTCAAGCAGATTTGCGGGTTCAGTATCCCAACCAGCCTTCCTAGCAGTAGAGCTGATTTCCTGACTTTCAGTATCCTGGATAATAAGCCCATCAGTTTGCATGTATTTCCCAACTTTTGTATCCTTCCAACCAGCAGACCCAGCAATTGAGCCAATTTTCCGAACTTCAGTGTCCGAACCAGCTGGCCCACCAGTCAACGTGGATTTGCCAACTTCAGTATCTCAACTGGCCAACCCAGCAGTTGAGCAGATTTTCCAATTTCAGTATCCACGACCAGCAGACCCTGCAGTAAGGCCGATCTCCCAGTCTCAGTGTCCCAATTAACAGTCCCACAAATCGAGCAGATTTCCTGTCTTCAGTACCCCTACCAGCAGACCCAGCTTTGAAGCAGATCTCTCGACTAGCAGACCAAGTAGTTATGCATATCCTCTGACATAAGAATTCCAGCCAGCAGTCCCAGGAGTTGAGCAGACTTCCCAACTTTTAGTATCCCAATCAACAGGCCTAGCAGGTGAGAGGAACAACCAACTTCAGTATTCCCATTAGCAGGCCGCCCAGTCAAGTGGATTTTCCAACTTCAGTATCCCAGGCAGCAACGGTATCAGTCGAGTGGAGTTTCCAACTTTAATATCCCAACCAGTTGACCCAGTCGTCAAGAGGATCTCCCCAACTTCAGTATCTCGAGCAGCAGGTCCACCAATCAAGTGGATCCATCGATTTTAGTATCCTGACCAGAAGACCCAGTAATCGAGTGGATTTCTCAACTTGGGACTGAAAGTGAAGGTCAAGTTTCTCTTGGATTGTTTCAACAGCTACGCTTCATCGGAGACCAGCTTAACTGGATGCATTTGCTCTTTCAGCAGCTGGCGACTCTTCTATATACAGGGAACACCAGATTGGCAAACCCCCAGAGAGCTGGAGTAGGAAAAATGTGTAAGGGGTACTGATATATCCCAAGTTCAGTGTCCCAACTAGGAGACCCACATTTCGAGCAGATCATGTGACTTCAGTATGCCAACCAGCTGACCCCCTAGTCCAGCAGATCACGTGACTTTAGTATGCCAGCCAGCTGACCCCCTAGTCCAGCAGATCACGTGACTTCAGTATGCCAACCAGCTGACCCATCAGTGGACCAGATGTCCATACTTCAGGCGCCCACGTGAGCAGGGTGCTTTTTGGACTTGTAGGTCCTCTGAATATGTGACATGAAAGAGCCACCATATCCCAATAAACACAGGTGTTCCAGGATAGCTCTTGCCCTTTCCGTACCAGCTGCAGCACCTTACCACTGGGGTCACTTTCTTTGTGAGCAATTGTTCCAAAAGAAACCAGAGGAGATCAATTTGTCAAGTCAGTGGAGGAGCAGGATGCCGATGCAGCTCAGCGGCTCTAAAGGTGGAGCCTTCACTCGGGTCACTTTCACAATATTAATATTTCAGGAATACAGCTTATCTGACATAAATAGTGTGCTCTTTAACAGCGCTCAGCGTCGGCAAGTTTATCACAGTGAAAGCTCCCATGAAGCCCCTGTAAAGGTAAGTGAGATGGGATGAAGGCCTGGATATTAAATATTGATTTATCTGAACCACGGCAGAGCGCTGCTGAGTGTTGCTGCTTACCACACCAATCAATTACTCCAGCCGGGCACAGCAAAGACAACAAGCTGGTGGCATTTTGATCGTCCATCTCTGGGCCTCACCAAGCTACAGCCCTTCACATGGCTTGATTGTCCATGAGATCTAAAGGCAGAAAGTCACATCGTATATGGATGAAATACAAGCGAAGCAAGAGGACGAGTGTCAAACTGACAAACGGAAAAAAAAAAGTTTCATTGGAGGAGATCAGTGGATGCTGGGCACCACGTTTTACTGCATAGCCAGTCGTGAAGCTGAAGATCTGTAACAGGAGTCCACCTGGCCCATCCACTGCAGGTCCACTCACCCGCAAAGAAGAAGCTCTACATTCATACAATTGCACTGATCTCTCACCCATCGCTGGCATTTGTAGTGGACTCCACTCTTCACAGGGCAGCCATGCCAAGTCCTGCTGCTGGGAACGTGTTTGTTGGATTCATCCCAATAGTCTTATTATTATGGTGCCTGAGAGTGGTGATGTGTCGCATGTTGGCTGGACAAGCGAGTAAGAATTCCACTGTACTCTGCACATGTGACAATACAACGATTACTACTGGTGATCTATTTATATAGCGCCTTTCACATCTGCCCATTTACTAGGTAGTGCCTTACCTAACTATAGTATAGCCAATTTCCTGCCCATCTGTCTAAACAGTGCTACCACCAAGCTGTCTTCTTAACCCACTGATTCATGGCAGGGCCACAGGGCAGCTAGTCTGTCCCAGCAGTCATCGGGCACAAGGCAGAAACAACACTTGAACAGGGTAACAGTCCATTTCAAGGCGAACACCCACACATCACCAGTCCACCAAACCAGCACGTCTTTGGACTGCGGAAGGTAACCTACGTGGGCATGGGCAGAACTTGCAACTCCTGTCTCCTTGCTGTGAGGCAGCAGGGGTACAACTGTGCCAACGTGCCGCCCCTAAATAGTACGTTTCACATCTATATATCAATCTGTTATATAGTGCCTTTCAAATCTATCTATCTATCTATCTATCTATCTATCTATCTATCTATCTATCTATCTATCTATCTATCTATAGTGCCTTTCATCTATCTATCTATCTATTATATAGTGCCTTTACTATCTATCCATCCTCGCTTGTATAATATGGCACTGGGGAGTAGTGACGAATAGCACATTGGTCAGACATTGACTTGGCGCCATTGCCACTGCAGTACCTCATCGTGTTCTCTCATGGGCAGGCAGCCTCAAACTGGAACGTATTTTTTTTTTCCAGTATTGCTATTATGAACAATGGGCCTGCATGACAGTTGTTGTTCTAACAAAATGAAAAATTAAATGAAAGTGGTTTGGTGAGCCTTAAATGTAACAAGGTCAAAAGCTTAAAATGCGAAAAACTAAATGTGAATAAAGCGTAACCCAACGACTTTGTTAAAAATTCATACGAGGTTCTGTCTCCCTCCATTACGTTTGTTAAGTTGTGTGTCAGCCGAGGGCTCATCTTCATCCAGACTAGCATCCTGTTGGCTTCCTGCCAGTGTGCGCTCATCTCTGGACTTCCAGGCTCCTTCAGGCCGCAGTCCTGGCCCTGTTTTCTACCTTGAGCCCGGGGAACACCAGCGCTGGTCAATGAGATCACCAGCCAAAGGTACTTGTGACCGGGATGCCAGGATCTAGCAGACCCCTTTCGTTGCCCCTGCGTTCAGGCGGCTGGAAGTTACAAGAAGGGTTAAACGAAGAGGCCTCGACTGGCTTGCTCTCGATCTTCTTGCGAAGAAACCGCATAAAACGCTCTAGCTGGCTTACCGCACGGCTGCATGTGCTTCACGATTCCAAAATTATAAATAACCTTTAAGCGGCTGACAGGATTGGAACCATATGAGCGGGAGGACTCGAGTGGAGAAGCTTGGCAGATGCGCGATGACGTCTGCCCTCACCTGTGCCCAGACCTCCTTAGACAGACGCCTGCCCACATCTAATCAGAGGCCAAACGTCTCCGGACGGCCATTGACTTAAATGTCGGCCGTTGCGGGCAGGATGGCGATGGATTTTGAAAGGGACAGAAAACCAAACGCAAGTCCATCAGCTGTAGGGGTGGAGGTCAGTGGTGGTCTCCATGATTGTAACATTAAGTTGCCCATTGACGCCTTCTCTGTTTCTGCTGTGATGCGTGGTGTGCCATGTTTTTTTGTCCAGCTGGTTACTTAATGGTGTTGTTGAAAGGTGCTAGCTACATCCTATAATAACCAACAGAGCAATGCACATTACAGTACATGTAAGCTGTTCACCTTTATCACGTCTATGGGTTGGTATCTCCAATGAGAGGTGTGAATTTGAATTTTCTAATCATCCATCCATCCATCCGTTTTCTTTACCCGCTTATCCAGCCAGGGTAGGGTATCAGGGTAGCTGGAGCCTATTCCAGCAATCACCGGGCACAAGGCAGGAGAATACAAACCTACATAGACATGGGGAGAACATGCAAACTCCACACAAGGAGCCCACGGGACGCAAACCCCGTTCTCTTTCTGTACTTAATACAAAAATGAAACTAAATTGAACAGAACAGACCTCGTGCCACCCTCTTAATGGGCTGGGCGCTGTCTCCTCTACCTGTCCATCCCCAGTTTGTTCCAACAAACCAAGCCAACTCGTCTTGTTGTCCGATTAGCTGTGGCACCTGATTTGGGGAAAGAATGAAGTGCGTCCGGTAGAATATGACAGCCTTTTGTGAATGCCGCCGAGAGCCATCTTGATGTGAGGCATTCTCTGTCTGGTTGCTACTTTTAAATCAAAACAACAGGACTGGACAAATATAAAGGGGAGTTGGTATTGTCCACCATCTTAAAGATACAAAGTAGTGTGTGTGTGATCCACAAACTCCAACCGCACTCGGGTGACCTGGAGCCGTCCCTTACCCCTAGGCCCTCCCGTGTTTGTGACAACATTCTGAGTGTGACGTTCACAGCCGGTGGGCATCAAGGTTGCCACTTTCCAGAAGCCATATTACCGGCCTGCTTCCCAGCTGCCGTCAGCGTGCCGCTTCTATTCGCGGTGCTCCAAATCTGTCCTGCGGCCGGCCGGGCGCTCCTCCGGCACAAGCTCTGTGGCTTGTGTGATTAAAGCCCTCATGAAATCGCTGACATGGGCTCCTCTTGGCTTCACATGAAACGCCAGGCCGTTCCAGCGGGGCCCGTGTCGGCTTCCATGCTATGACTTCAGCGTGCAGCCATCCGCAGCCCAGCAGAAAATGTGTGTGACCAGAGTGGAGACTCGCTCGCATCATGCGGGGAGCATTGTGGGTGCCCGGCCGGTAGGCCGCCTGGCTATTTTTGGAAAGGGGGCATGTTGAATTCATTTGAGGCAGCGGGCACTGGCTAATCTCAAGTGGGAGGGGTGCCTGCCCGCTGTAATATTAGATGCTGCATATTGTTCCTCTCTCACGTGCTCGAGTGGCCCGGCCCGTTCTCTTTTGGGGGGGAAACTATTTTTAAATGTAGGAAGCGTCGCCTAAACGCTGCCTCTCCTTTTTTATTGTGCATTATAAATATCCTTTATAGCAAGCTATTTACTAAAAACCAGTGGGGAAGCGTCTCCTGATGCCAGTGTCCCAGTTTGCATTAATGGCCTTTCTGGCTCTTCAGTGGCAAAGTGATCAGTAAAAATTTAATGACACCATAAAATAATAAAAACGCCATTAATTTATGGCTGCACTTGACGGCACACTTGTAAAGCCACATTCCGTCTCCGAACATTTCTCCGTGCACCCAAAAACTTGTTATGTTGCATGTATAAATAACGGCCATCATTGGGAGGATAATTCTTGTGCTCGGCGATAAATTCTAAAAGCTATCAGCGATCCGCATCTAAAAGGCTGCGTATAAAATTTAATGGAAATTCATTGTCGCTACAAAAACCAGGCGTGAACTTCATTTAGCATTCATTAGTGTCCTTTAACAGTTTAGGATTTATGGACACACGACAGCACTGCCGGGATACTGTAGGGGGCGCCCAGCACATCATTTCAAATCGAACGTTATTTATATAGCGCACTGTACTGTGGGTACAGCTGTACAGAAATGAGACAGACTTTGAGGGTTTCCCCCCTTCCACTCTTTAGGATGAAGCCTGCTGCCCACTGCTGTTCTGGCACACCTCCAGCCTGCCCATTTCCCCATCAGAACAGCCTCTACCGGGAATTCCCTTCACTGTCCCATCATGCAACACTGAGACTCTTCACGCGGGACAGTGTTGCAAACGCACCAAGACCCCAGAATGCTCCATTTTGTGACCTGAACGTCATCTTTTCGGGTGAGACGTCCTGCCCGTCCTGAACATCTTCCTGAACCACTCGCCTGCCACTCCTCTCGTTTTCGGTCCACGGTTTTGTATGAAGTGTAACTTTTTGGGGTTTTTTTTGGTTCCTTTTCCTCTCCTCCGGTGTGTCCAGAAAGCCTCTAACGGCAGCGTGACATAGACTGGCAGGCTTGGAATAATCTCGTGCGATCAGTCAAGCTGCTCTTTCATTAACTCCGATAATACAAGTGTGTGATTAATAAGGTGACAGGTAGCATTTAACAAACCGCAGAAGAATGCGGCCGGCGCGTCTATTTCTCTTGCCGCCCCGCACGCGCGGCCGGCTCGGCGTATACATCATCATTGGAAATCACTTACACAAGCAGAGCAGATGAGCGCGGCGACGGCCCGGAGCAGGTGCTCTTTAATTGTAAATCAAGTCAAGCTGTCTGACCGTAAGTAATTAGCTGCTCATTCCTTTAGCCCGTCTGTTACATGTTCATTTTTTTTTTGCTTTTCGCTCCCCAGAAGACGTTTTCACTTGAGATGTGTGAAATGCGCACATGCCATGTCTGGGCAGCAGAAGACGAGTGCAGGCCCCTGGTCGAACAAGTAGTTTGGCCTCCCTCCTTCGTGACCGGTCTGATCCCTTGAAATGCATGTCAGGCGATGTATTATGCTGACTGTGACACATGCTGGCCACGGGGGGCGCCTTCTCCCACTTGGCTCCAGAGACGATGATGGCACTTTGCTAATGCCCTGCGCCTTCTCCGCAGAACTAGGTCATGTAACAATAGAGCAGCAGCAGCAGGCCGCACTCCTCTTCTGCATAATACATTAAGTGTAATGTGCAGCGACTATTCAGAGCCCTGAAAGCTCTTATTTTATTCTGTAAATGTACGCGGACATGACATTTAAGATTGTTGCAGAGCAGTGAATGACAGCGTCTCATTGTATGTCAAGTACGACATGATGCCAAGTTTAATCTGAGTATAAAACAACACGACAAAAGGGAAAACACGGCAAGCTCTTTAAAGCGTGAATACTGAATAAATGATAACCGCTGAGCTTTGAGCTCCCGATAAAGACAGCGAACGCTTAAGATTACAAGGAAACCGGCACAAAAGGCTCCTCAGCCCCAGCAGCCGTTGCCGACTCCCTGCGCGACCGCATTCAGCTGCTTCCCTAGTCATTGGACGGGCGCCCCCTGCAGGGCGGGTTACGCAGGTGCAGAGAGGGAAATTGAAGGGAGGGTGAAAGGGCAGACCCCATGACTTTCTTTTTGACATTGCTATTGAATTAGCAGCGTGCAGCTTCAAAAATATTAGAAAAATTAGGATGGTGTCTAAATATGGAAAATACTGAGGAAATGAATTCCTGCATTTATGGACTTCTGCAGTGCGCTATCTACAGGTTGCTTGAAGTGTTCTCCATGCAGAACTGCAGGAATGCTAACGAGAACTAGAAAGTCTGGGCACATAACCCCTGTCCTCAAGTCCTTACACTGGTTTCCAGTTACATATTAAATGGCCAAAGCCCTGCTTACCTATCTGAACTTATCAACAGTGGGAAGTCGAGCTTGGAGCTACAGGCCTTGACAAGACACAGGAGTGTTGAAGGACTGTTTTGACCAGACCGGGACATGATATACGTATTTAAACATGACGTCAAGGCAGGCAAAGGATCAGAACTATGAGAACAGCCATAACCACACAAACGAGAGTCAAAGGGGCAAGACATGAATCTAAAGTCGCAGGCACTCCTGACGCTATGGCCTACTCGCAAGTAAGGCTAACTGTACTACTGAAAATGTTGAAATATCGGGTATCCACTGTGGGATAACGCATACTGATGTCATTGGTGCGACGTGACGCATCCACAAACAAAGAATACTGAGACAGGAACGAAAATGAACTTGGTCAAATCAAATCAGAATGGGGGGGCGGGGGTTTGGTCCCAAATCTGTGGACTGATCCGCCCGTTTTGGATCAGAGATGCCCCCTTCGGTCTCAGGCTGAAGGGTCACCACTTCAGTCAGCACACTCTGATTGGGGCTACTGATTGGCCGTTTTTGTCACATCTTTGCCTGTGTTTTATATGCACTCACTGGCCACTTTATTAGGTACACCTTGCTATACCAGGTTGCACCCCCTTTGGCCTTCAGAACTGCCGTAATTCCTCAGAGGTTTTGGTCCATTTTGACATGACAGCATCACACAGTTACTGCAGACTTAAATCTCCTGCTCCACCACATCCCAAAGGTGCTCTGCTGGAACGAGATCATCGGAGTCTACTGAGCCCATTGTCATGTTCAGGAAACCAGTTGGAGATGACATGGCGCGTTGATGCCAAATTCTGATCCCACCATCCAAATGTCACAGCAGAAATTGAGACTCATCAGACCAGGCAACGTTTTTCCAGTCTGTTGTCCAATTTTGGTGAGCCGTGTGAATTGTGTTCTTAGCTGGCAGGAATGTCACCTGGTGTGGTCTCCTGGTGTTGTAGCCCACCTGCTTCAAGGTTCGAAATGGTGTGCATTCAGAGCTGCTCTTCTGCACACCTCGGCTGTAACGAGTGCTTATTTGAGTTACTGTTGCCTTTCTATCAGGTCAGATAAGTCTGGCCATTCTCCTCTGACCTCTGCCATTTTTGCCCAGACTACTGCAGCTCACTTCATATTTTCCTCTTTTTCGACCATTCACTGTAAACCCAGGACATGGTTGTGTGTGAAAAATCCAGTAGTTTGTGAAATACTCAGAGCAGCCCATCTGGCACCAACAGCCATGTCACGTTCAGAGTCACTTCAGAGTCACTTCAAGCCCCTTTCTTTCCACAATGTCTACAGGCCAAAATGCATTGATGTGCTGCCATGTGATTGGCTGATTGGGTGTTTGTGTTAGCAGGCAGTTGAGCAGGTGTACCTACCTAATAAAGGATAGATAGATAGATAGATAGATAGATAGATAGATAGATAGATAGATAGATAGATAGATAGATAGATAGATAGATAGATAGATATAAATGAAAGGCACTATATAATAGATAGATAGATGAAAGGCACTATATAATAGATAGATAGATAATGAAGACACTATATAATAGATAGATAGACAGAGTGAAAGGCACTATATAACAGATAGATAGATAGCTAGATAGATGAAAGGCACTATAAGATAGATAGATAGATAGACAATGGAATGAACCTTCACAAAACTGATCATGTCATCACCCTTCTCAATGCACTTGTGCCACCTGCCTGGAAGTGCTGGGATTCCAGCTGAATAAAAGATTTTGTCTTGTCCTGGCAGCCACTCGTGCCCCCGAGTTATTATCAAACATCACATGCCAAGGGGTCCTACAAGTCACTAGTGCCAGTTAATGTGACTTGCTGTAGACCAATGTGAAGCCTGCTATTCAATCCAAGCAGCGGGGACTGCTGTCTCAAGGACAAGACAATGACACACACACCGCTAAGACCACCAAGTTTGAGGTATTGCCACATCCTCTTTATTCCCAGATTTGGCACCGTGTGATTTCCACCTTTTTGGACAGCTAAAAAACATCTGGGTGGTCGTCGATTCGAGACAGATGACGATGTGAAGAAAGCAGTGCATGAGTGGTGGCGAGGACAAGACAAAGCCTTGTATTCTGCTGGCACTGCCAGGCACAAAGTGGCGCAAGTGTATTGAGAAGGGTGGAGACTCCATTGAGAAATGAGATGATCAGTATAGTGAAGGTGCGTTCCATTTTCTAACTTTAGCTTGACTCTCCCTCATATATAAACACACACACACACCCCATTAGCGACATTCATCAACTCTGTTGCTCTCCACTGCTGTACCGCCATATTGTTTCCATGCAAAGACACTAAAGATACTTGGAGCCTTGGAATCCAAGGCTGACAGGATTTTTCTGTCTTGTTGGACCTAAACTGACCTGGCATTCAACAGCTCACTACTCTCCTGTGTCATAACACACGTTATTTTACGAAAGAGAAGAACACAAATTAGGCAGCACAATGGTCGCCATGGGTGTCCCTTGGCTCTGGAGACTCATGGATGAGATGACAATCTCTTCTGGATGGATTTAAATGTGTGTATCTAGGAAGGGGTAGGTGGCAGCCCTGTGTCCCTCCATTCAGTCTGAGTTGCCCTAGAGGTAGCGGGTACATCTCTTAAGTCAAAATGTTTGCTGTTGAGCAGAGGATTCTTTCTGGGAACCTAAAGTAAGATATTGGAAGTCACGGTGGCACACCGCTTAGCACTGCTGCAGTGCACCTCCCAAGTCATGAACGTAACTCCTTGGACCATAAATTATTTTGTTTTTTGTTTTGCAAAGAGTACCCTGTTGCTCTTTAGTTGTGGTGGTGAGGGGGTTTTGGACATCAAAAAATTCTAATTTGTCATCGTTTTGTTGTCTTTTGTTAATCACATCGCCATTTTGCTTTTTGTGGGCATTGCCCGTTTGTGGCTCTGTTGCCTTGACGTGATGGACCATTGAGGTGGTGTGTGGTTTCTGAAATTTACTCGATTGGACATCACTAGCGCCAGTCTTTATAAGCTGGCATCACATGGTGAGTGAAGTTTGTGGATCCTCAAAGCTGATACACCTCGTGTGTGCTGTCTGTCGACATAGTGGCTCTCGGACTCTTCTGGATTGGTTACTTTGACTTGGAACTTTGGTTTATATAATTGGTTTGTCGCACGGTTTGCTAGCCTTTTGGTGATGACCTCCTGCTAGTCAGAATATTTTTGATTTTCATCTCCCTATCTTTCTTATATGCCCTAGTGGCCTGCCAAATTTTCCACCTCATGGCAGAACTCCCAACATTTTCGCACGTTGCCCTAGTGTTGGAATTACATTTTTACCGTGCACTCTTTCATACACACCAAAGTTGTCCAGATTGTGCCATGGTGATGCGTGGAGCCCCAGGAGCCCTAGTTCAGTTCACATGACAATGCTACCACTGCAGTAGAATACCCAGGACAAGGTGGGCGGCCAGTTGTTTCTGGCAATAAATGGAAACTGGCAGCATTTTAGACAGAAGGGATATAGCTGAGCAAAGCAGACATAGGTTTATAACTTGAAGATCAAATAACAGGGGTAGAAAAGAAGTCAGATGTTGGTCAGGGGCCTACAGGGAGACATACTGTACATACAGATAGTCACAAGGGTCAGAACTGGTCAGGGCAGACTGACATCTGATTAACGTCCAAACAAAACCCTCAATCTTAAATATTCAAGAGTCGAAAATCAGCAAAGAAAGCACAAGACAATCTGGGACGACCCGGCTGAGCTTCATACCTTCAACACTAGGGGGTGCCACACACGCCACATTTCCGATTGACCTTACCAAGCAATAACATATTGTAGAGTCGAATAAACACAAAGAGGGGCACCCGTCCAAAAACCAAATGTCAAGTCACGTCAAGTTGGGTACAGTACATTGCCACACTCACTACACAAGGAAACAACTCAGGATCCCGGTTGGCAACCCCCCAGGCAGACACGCCGTCCGATCCCATCCTCCGGAAATGACCCTCTATCTGCTGCAGCCAAGTGTTAGATGATTGACCCCTTGGCCTGGTCCAGCCACTCGGATCCCCAACAATGAGGATCCTTTCCTTCATTGTCTACTTTTCATATCTCAATGATATGATCAACGGATTCAAATTAATAAAAAATGTAAATAAAAAATACTTGCTGTGATACCAGTGGACTGATGTCTCTGTCTGTCCTTGTTATGAGTGACCCTGGACCCCCAGACACCCCTTAATGCTGCTGACTGCAGATTTTTTTTCCTCTCCTCTACTGTCCACTCTCCATATCTCAATGGTGATATTAATTGACAGATATTACGATAAAAAGAAATATGAAATCTTCCTACTGTAACGCTAGTAAGGCTGAGCTCTCTGGATCTGTGACTGGGATTGGCTGCAGACCACCAGAGGTTTCTTTTCTCTCTCCGTCTGTTAATGCAGTTTGTTGGTTTCCTCTCCTCCATTGTTCACTCCCCTTATCTCCATGGCAACATTAATATCCAGATATTAATATTAAAAATGAATCTAAAACTTCACATCACAACAGCAGTAGGCTGTGACCACGTCTGGCTTTGTCTCTTACACCTGACAGTGGACCCCCACCCAGAGGTTTATTTTCTCCATTAACTGAGTTGTTCCTTTTCTTCTCCTCATTATCTACTCTCCATATCTCAATAATAATATCAGTGAATATTTATTAAAATAATAATTAACATAAAAAACTACCTACCATGACATTAGCAGGCCATGGTGTCTGGAGCTGTGTCCGACAGTGAACTCCCCCCCAGAGGTTTATTTTTTAAATTGTTACCCTATCTTCTATTATCAACTGGCAGTCGCTCAATGATGATGTTAATAGAGAGATATGAATATAAAAATGAATATAATAAACTGCCTACAGTATTATAGCCCAAGTAGGATGGGGTGGCTGCATCTAACTTTCTTACAAGCGACAGTGGACTCACTAGAAGTTTATTTTCCCCATTAGAGGAATTTTTGGTTTCCTCTCCTCCATTGTCCACTTTACTTATCTCCATGGTAACATTAATGGACAGATATTAATATAAAAATGTATCTAAAACGGCCCGTAGACCGAGGTCTCCAGGCCTGTGACCACGTCTGGCTTTGTCTCTTACAACTGACTGTGGACCCCGAAAGGTTTATTTTCACAGTTTATGGAGGTTTGGTTTTCGTCTCCTTCCTGGTCAAGTCTGCGTACCCCAATGATAACATCACTGGGTAGAAATTAAAGATTAAAACAAATATAAAAAAATGACCTGCTGTGACACTACAAGGCAGTGGTCTCCTGAACTGTGACTGTGCCTGAGTTTGTGAGAACCAGCCGTGGACCCCCAGAGGTTTCTTATCCCCCTTAATCGAGTTTATGTTTTCCTCTCTTCCATTGTCCACTCCCCATATCAGGACCCCCAGAGGTTTCTTATCCCCCTTAATCGAGTTTATGTTTTCCTCTCTTCCATTGTCCACTCCCCGTATCTGGACCCCCAGAGGTTTCTTATCCCCCTTAATCGAGTTTATGTTTTCCTCTCTTCCATTGTCCACTCCCCATATCAGGACCCCCAGAGGTTTCTTATCCCCCTTAATCGAGTTTATGTTTTCCTCTCTTCCATTCTCAGACGTGGTTAGGATCCTTTTGTGATAATCGGGTTGGAGTCGGGTTGGAGTTGTAGGGGTGTGTAATTTGTAAAGCTGTAACCGTATTTGACCTCTGACCTTGCTACAGCCTCCACTCGCTCAGTGAAGGGCGCTATATGATATGAGAGTTGGGGGGGGGTTGCACCCCTCTGATCTTGACTTAACCCGTGCCTTTCCTTTTTATTTTCTTTGCTTGTCTCACAGGACAGGGTGCAGTTTGAAAACCTCGGCAATCCCTTAGCAGGCAAGCTGGGAGAGGACGGCAAGCTGGGTCCTCGAGTCATTGACCTGACCAGACCAGAAGACCTTGATGGTGAGTCGGCCACGGAGAGCTGCCTGAGAGCGAGCGCCCCGAAAGTCGCCTGTTCACACAGCCTGATTGGTGTCTGCCATGTTCTAAAAAGACGTCGTGAGTTTACACTGAAACACGAGTCCCCGTGGCTCCTACACCGTTAGACCCCTCGAGAACATTTTTAGCTTATCCTGAAACTCGAGATCCGGTGGCTCCTTCGCCTTTAGTCTTACTCGTAGCTGTCTGCCCAATAAAACTTGATAAGCGCGGTGTCAGCCCGTCCGTCTGTCTGTCCGTCTGTGCCCCATCTCCCCCCTCCCCGACCCCGCCTACCTGCCCGTCTCGTTTCCCTCTCTGTTTGCCACTGACGCCATCAGGGCCTTTATGGTGGCTTCCACCGGCGCTCTGAGCACACGCAGGGCAGACGCGCAGCTGCCAGAATTTTAACAAGGGCTCTTGGACGGGAGCAGCAGCCAGTGTGGAAGTAGCTAGAATTTCGTTCATTTTGCAAAGCCACGAGCCACATGCATCAGCTCACCGCAGAGTCATTAGGTCTATTAAAGCTCAGATGAAAAACATTAAGCGATCCCGCAGAAGACTTCAGTATGGGCCCTTTGTTCATTCACATATGGGCCGCGTCGGAGTGCTGCGCCACTTGGGCCGTGCGCTTGTTTAAGACGCCTCTGTCAGGCCAGCCCTCAGAGAACAAAAGCCATGTTGAAAGATTGCGAGCAGGAAATGGGCTAATCTGAGCGCGGTTTGCGACAATATCGGGGAAATAAAAAGGGGAGGGAGAGATCAGCCATTAATGGCCAATTGACTCCATCTGGACGAACTCGTAAAGAAGGCCGCCTTCTCGTAGTACAGTTGCTGAATTATTGAATTAGAAGTTAATGTTTTCCTCGGCATTCGCCACTTGGAATTTATTGCTTGTTTTTCCTCTGGATGTGTACAGCAGGCACTTTTTTGGCCGGCATGTCTGGAAGTGGAATAAGGCTGCTGTTCGCTTCATCATGCGCACCCCGCACCCACCCGTGAGCGCACAATTTTCCATAGCGGCCGGGCTGAGCCGCTTTATTGAAGTCACCCTTTATTCTTCTTCTTTTTTTTTTCTTTTGCGGCCGACTTTTCCCCTTCATGAAAGCCTTTGCTTTTCTGACACTTGGCTGCCGACGGCTCGTCCCAAGTGAGACAAGGGATTGTCATCCGTCCTGTAGCCCCGAGCTTAGCCCTGCCGTTTGGGGAATGAGATCAACCAGCCAGTGGGGGCCCGTTTAAGGTCTGATGGCGTGGAGCTCTGTACCCCGCTACTGATGCAGAGGGGATGCGAGGGGTTTGTCACGAATGGCCTGCTGCCTCGGAGAGACCTTCATCTTTATAATCTCAATGACTCCCTTCATGGCCACTGTATACAGCAACGGCGCCGACACAAGCGTCACACTTACTGTCACTAACACAGGGGCACACGTGCAGTGGCTGTGAGGAGAGGGGCACACCGGCAGGCGCCAAGCTGTCTTTGACCTGCGCCCATCCTCTTCATTCTGTTCTCATCCGCGATGTCACAGCTGCCCTCATATCCAGTGACTGTCTGTTTGCCACTGACCAACGTCTACCCCTTCTGTCTGTCTGTCCATTAATCAGATGTCTGTCTACCCCTGACCAATTCTGACCCTTGTGACTATCTATCTGTATGTGTGTCTCCCTGTAGGCCCCTGACCAACATCTGACCAGCCTTCAACTCCTAGGTCTGTCTGTCTGTCTGCCAGGTCCTGACCAATATCTGCTCTCCATTTCTGTCTGTCTGTCCATTTATCAGATCTCTGTCTGCCCTTAGTGCCTGTCTGTCTGTCTGCCATGACTATTGTTTGCCCTTTGTGTGTGTGTGTGTGTGCCTGTTTATTTGTCAGACATTCATCTGAACCCTCAGCAATGTCTGACCCTTGTCTCTGTCTGTCTTGCATCTGTATGTCTGTCTGTCAGCCCAATCAAAGTATTCACCTTCTGTTTGTCTGTTTGTCCTGCCCAATCTGTAAATCTGCCTCTCCAGCTCTCTCTAATCAAGGCCTGACTGTGTGTCTGACGTCCATCTGGTCCTAACCAATGTCTGCCCATTCTGTCTGTCCAGTTGTCGGATGTCTGCTTCCTCTGTCCAACTTCTGACTCTCATGACTGTCTGTCCTAATTTATTACTCACTCATCTGGACCTAATAATGTCCGTCTGCCTTGACCAGTGTGTGCTCCTGAGTCCCTGAACATCGTGTCTGTCTGTCTGTCTGTCTGCCCCTGACCAATCTATGACTCATATGTATGTCGGACTGTCTGACCCTGGCCAATGTCTGCCCCTTCTGTCTGTCTGTCTGTCTGCCTGCCTGCTCCCACCAACCAATGTCTGTACCAGAGCCCCTGATGCTTGCACCTCTCTGTCTGTCCCTCCTTTTAACTGCCTTCATGCCCATCTTTTCCATCTCTGCCAGTGATAAGACCTACCGCAGTGTTTGCACCACAGGTTGAGTGCCCGTATCAAAAAAGTGCAGCCTGACGTCACCCCAACCCCGAGCCCCTGGTCTGTTTGTTTGTTCTTCCTCTTAACCGTACAGAATGAAGGGCCGTGGTACAGCTAGCATCATACATTGCACCTCTGTGGCATAGGCTGCCTGCCTGCCTGCCCCTGCCTTCTGGTATGGCACTGCTCACAGAATTTGGTTCACACAGACATTTGGAGAGGCAGGTTTTATGGCAGCCATTCGTCCAAGTGGTCACTGTTTATATTGTTGAACCAAGCAGAGAGGACAATGGTGATGGAGGGGCATCATGAAAGACAGTGTGTGTGCTCTGAGTCGATACCAAGTGAAGAAGGGGCGCTATATAGAGGTAAATGGACTAACTAGCCACTGTACAGGGTCACCCCGCTGACGCCACGGCCGTGTGCTTCTGCATTCAGGCCATTTATTGTGGCACTTAAACACACCCGGCTCTGGTGACCACACCGCACGATAGCCAGACAGCAGGCCTTGAGAGCCAAGTGTCTGCATTGGCGAGGCCTCTTCATTTTGCCCACTCGTTTCACTGCCGCTTGTTCAGCAGGCCAGGTGGTCATTTGCTTCACAGACTTTTGCTGTAGGCATGTTGTGCGATTCCAGGGCAGATTCGTTTGTGGCACTGGCCTCTCGTCTTCATCTTTCCTCAGGTGGTTGTTGTAGCGTCCAATGAAGACAGAGAGCTGGCGTGGAGGAGCAGGTGTGTCACAAACGCAGCCTCTGTGCTCCATTCTGCCTCCGACTGTACGATTTTTACCCAAAATCCTTGGCGTAGTATGTCTCTTACTCACCCGCTTTGCATAGTCCCACAGCCGCCCCGGGCAGACCTACAAGCCCTGGTGCCAGTGTGACTGAGGCCCCTGCACTCTTTGCTGTGCATGACGTCTCGTTAGCCCCTCAGTCCTGTACAGAGACAAGATGAGACCACTGAGCTGCTCCGTTGAGCCCCCACCGCCCCGTCCGGCAGGTACGTAGGAAATTGCTGAATCAGTGTCACTTGTAAAGGGATGGCACTGGAGGCCCCATAAATTAACACACTGATCCTGTCGTGCCGCTGCCGGAGTTATGAATGCCTTCATCTGGCCTGGCAGTCAGCAGATTGGGCCGCCGTGATGGATGCTGTCAGATGAACGCAACACCACATTTCATTGCACAATAAACATGGCTGTCAAGCACGTACAAAGTGAAATCAATTTCTCCTGGGCGGCTGGCGCGTGCTAAACAAAATTTATGTCATTTAAGCACGGGGGCATGGAGGCAGTGTGGAATCCCATCATCCTTGCCGCTGTTGCCTTCAGGGCTGCCCGTGGCAGTCTGGAAGTCCAGGCATTAGTTAGAAAGCCCCTGTGTGTGTGTGTGTGTGTGTGTGCGTGCTGTGATTGGTTACAGGGTCCTACCAATGCCATGATGGGCTAGCAGTCGCATAGTGGTCTTTAAAGAGAGACGTCCTTAACGTGATAGTTGCTGACACTCACACTCCTGCTGGGCACCCGGCACCACCGCACAGTTTGCTAGCAGGTTGTAAGCCCCCCGTCTCAGCACAGACTTGACAGTCCAGAGTGAGGCTTTTTTCGCTGAGCAAGATGGCCCCCTTTCTTTCCTTCTTAACCATTAATGGTTTGTACTGGTCTCTCTCCTTCTCACTCTGGTGTTTCCAGGCAGTAAAGCACTGAATGGCTCTGCAGGTAAACTACAACAGTATTATTGTTGGCCAACAGGAGGCGCCAGCACGACTGAGGCAAGAGTGTACAGGGAGTCGAGAGGACGAAACAGCAACGAGCCCCACATCAAGCGGCCAATGAACGCCTTCATGGTCTGGGCCAAAGACGAGCGCCGGAAAATTCTGCAGGCCTTCCCGGACATGCACAACTCCAATATCAGCAAAATCCTGGGTAAGACGGGCAAGGGGGGGACAAACTTTAGGGGAGGGGTGTTATAAGCCGTGTCAGCGGGGACAATTTTTGGGTCAGTTATGTCGCCATCGGTTAATCGGATGTTAATCGAATTACTTCTGCTCACCCAAAAGCACCGTCGTGTCGTCTTATTATCGAATTCTGAACATGAGCGTCTCTAATTGAGAAAATGGCGCTTCCTTCTGCTCCATTGTGGCATTTGCGACGTGTGTCTGTTTTCCCTTTTCTTCTGTTTTAATTTCCTTTTTGTTGTTTAAACCTCAAAAATCGCTTAACGCTGATCGTTGATTGGTTGACGATATGCAGGTACAATACAATACAATATAATTTATTTGTTGTATAACCCAAAATCACACAAGAAGTGGTGCAGTGGGCTTTAACAGGCCCACCTGACAGACCCCCAGCCTTGACTCTCTAAGAAGACAAGAAAACCCTTGTAGGGAAAAAATGGAAGAAACCTCGGGAAAGGCAGTTCAAAGAAAGACCCCTTCCAGGTAGGTTGGACGTGCATTGGGTGTCAAAAACAAGGGGGTCAATACAATACAATACACAGAACAGAACAAATCCTCAATACAGTATAAAAATAAAAATATTACAAGTACGGAGTAGAATTTAACAGTAGATGATATCCCATAATATGATTTGGATTTGTTCAGAGTTCTGGAGACCTCATTCATCAAGCTGCCTCTCCCTTTGGCCATTCCCCAGCTGGGACCCCTCTTTCTCATGATTCCTGCGATCCTCCATCAGAGATCAATCAATCAATCAACATTTATTTATAGAGCACATATTCATACAAAAAAATGTAGCTTAACGTGATTTACAAAATGAATAGAAAAATAGAAGACACAATAAAAAATAAACATAAGTCAACATTAATTAACATAGAATAAGTAAGGTCCGATGGCCAGGGTGGGCAGAAAAAACAAAAAAAAAAAAACTCCAAAAGCTGGAGAAAAAAATAAAATCAGTAGGGATTCCAGACCACGAGACCGCCTGACCAGTCCCCTCTGGGCAGTCTACCTAACATTAGTGAAACAGTCCTCTTTGGATTTAGGGTTTTCATGGAAGGACCTGATGATGATGGTCACGTAGACTTCTGGCTTTCAGTCCATCAATGTTGGAGCATCATGAAGCTTTGAGTAGGTGGTGGTGGCGCAGGCCGGAAAAAGAAACAGAAGAGAGAGTAGGGGTCAGTACGGATTTTAGAGCCACCATGAATAGTTATTATGATGAATTGAACATACAGAGTATCAGGATTAAGTTAAAGTGAAGTTATGAGAAGGCCATGTTACAGTAATGTGTTCTCAGCAGTGTTTTAAAGTGCTCTACTGTATCAGCCTGGTGAATTCCTATTGGCAGGCTATTCCAGATTTTAGGTGCATAACAGCAGAAGGGCGCCTGCCCGCCTCACCACTTCTTTTAAGTTTAGCTTTTGGAATTCTAAGGAGACACTCATTTGAAGATCTGAGGTTACGATATGGAATATAATGTGTCAGACATTCTGATATATAAGATGGAGCAGATTATTTAAGGCTTTATAAACCATAAGCACTATTTTAAAGTCAATCCTGAATGACACAGGTAACCAGTGTAGTGACATTAAAACTGGAGAGATGTGCTTGGATTTTCTTTTCCTGGTTAGGATTCTAGCAGCTGCATTCTGCACTCGTTGTCACTGATTTATGTCTTTTTGGGTGGTCCTGAGAGGAGTGTGTTACAATAATCTAGTCGACTGAAAACAAACGCGTGAACTCATTTCTCAGCATCTTTCAGTGATATAAGAGGTCTAACTTTACTTATGTTTCTTAAGTGAAAAAATGCTGCCCTAATGATCTGATTAATATGCAATTTAAAATTCAGATTACAGTCAACAGTTACCCCAAAGTTTTTAACTTCCGTCTTAACTTTTAATCCTAATGCATCAAGTTTATTTCTGATAACCTCATTGAATCCATTATTGCCAATTACTAAAATTTCAGTTTTCTCTTTATTTAGTTTGAGAAAGTTACTATTCATCCATTCAGAAATACCAGTAAGACATTGTGTTAGTGAATCGAGAGAGTCGGGGTCATCAGGTGCTATTGATAAGTACAGCTGTGTGTAGGCAGGCAAAACAGCTTGGCAGGTGGGTCGTGGCACCAAGTGGCACATTTGAGTACCGAGAAGAGAAACAGAACTGGTGAGGGTCAGTATCAAATTCTAACTCTCATGTTGCTTCTGTTTTAGTGCTAATGACCAACAACAGAGATGCAGTCTGCACAGTTAATCAGCAGCTCTAGTCAGGGTGTGCTAAACTGATGTCGTGAGATTTAAAAGTTGAGACCGAAGGGGCATCTCTTATAGTAGCAGGCAGACCACTCCACAGTTTGGGGGTCCTGTAACTAAAAGCTCAACCTCCCACTGTTATTTTATTAATCCTTGGAATCCTAAGCAGACCGGCATCTTGAGATCTTAATGTGCGCTCCGGTTTGTAAGTCATGATAAGTTCAGACAAGTAAGCCGGACCTCGGCCATTTAATGCTTTATATGTTAAAAGGAGGATTTTGAAATCTTCCCTAAACTTAACCGGGCGCCAGTGTAAGGATTTAAGAACAGGAGTTATGTGTTTGTATTTTCTTGTTCTTGTAATAATTCTTGCAGCAGCATTTTGGATTAACTGGAGGCTGAATAAAGAACAGTCTGAACATCCAGTGAACATCACATTGCAGTAGTCAATCCTACTAGAGATAAATGCAGGAATTAATTTCTCAGAATCCTGTTTATTTAGAAAGCGCCTTAATTTCCCAACATTTTTAAGATGGATGAAACTTGATTTGGACATCTTTGTAATGTGCGCTTTAAATGACATGCTAGAGTAGAAGAGAACTCCGAGATTGCGGGCTGATTCAGTAAAAATCCACCGCATGTGTGCCCCCGTGTTAGTGACAGTACTGTAAGTGTGACGTCTGTAGACAGCAGCGTTGGCTTTTTCAAAAACGCAAGGCTATGCCACATAATCAGTTTCTCTCAGATTTAGTGTCACATATGGTGGACAGAGTTGTGCACGTTTGACCGAGTGCATCAGGATGATAACGCTGGGCACAGGTCAAAGACGGCTTAGGGCCTGCAGGTGTGCCCCTCTCCTCTCAGCCACCGCACGTGTGCCCCCAGTGTTAGTGACAGAACTGTAAGTGTGACGTCTGTTTTAGTGCCATAGCTGCCTGAATCTCGTAAGATCACAGAAGGTAATGATTACTTAAACAGCAGAGTTTCCTTTTCAATACGTTACTTTTTTGTTGCACACTAATTTTAAAAACACATTCCTCAGAAAGGGTCCACGTTAAAATAAGCAGGGTGGGGGGGCAAGCGTCTTCTGTAAATGCAACATAAGCTGTAAGGTGGAAGCTGTGACCCAGCGAGACGATGACATTGTTATTTAAAGGTGGCTGGGAGTTGCTACCTTTGACAACATGCCGCATTTCTCAGTGTGGGAGTGCTGACAAAACCATTTGGAGCAGCGCACTGGCTGATGGGAATTGTAGTCCCCACACTGACATTTTTTCACAAGGTAGCAGATAAGATGATGGGGGTGGAGGGGGAGTAATCTCTACTGTATATATGTATATGTATATATATATATATATATATAATCCAATGTCTGTCTCTCTGTCCACTTTTCACGAGAGAACTACTTAACGGATTTAGATCTTTTCTATAATTTGCTTCAACATTATGGTTGATTTTGTGACGTCTGTCATCACAGTAAGTATCGTAGTTTGCTTGCAGTACCAATTTATTTGAGCGAAGTCGAGACAGAGAGGCTGTGGGCCGAGGGCAGGGGAGGCGTGACCTCAGGAGTAGGTAGCTGGGCGGGGCCCTCCTCCCTCACTCACACGCCAGCCTCCATTCGAATCGCTCCACCTCTCGCCACGTGTTGGAGCGCACCTGCTTAGCGAGCGAATGAGAGAACTACTTCACGGATTTAGATCGTTTTTTTTTTCTATAATTTGCGCAAACATTCCAGTTGATTTTGCGACTCCTCTCATCGCACTAAGAATCATAGTTCAGTTGCAGGAGCCATATATTCACACTAATTAGAGAGACATGCGGAGGGGCGCGGCCATCCATACTCTCACGCCAGCCTCCGTTCCAGTCGATCTCCCTCTCGCCACGTGTTGGAGTGCACCTCGCCTCCGCTTAGCTAGTGAAACCCGTTCGTTCAACAGACATTATCATCTACAGATTGTCAAGGAGTACATTTTCATGTTTTTGAAAGACGTGTGTTTTAGAGGGTGGATGCTGATTGGCAGAGCTATCACGGCCACGTGCTCTTCTCCCCAGGCGGGGGACGCTCTCCCGTCATATCTGAACACCATCAGATACAGTGCCAATGTTTGACGTCAGAGAGTGCCTACCTTCCACTTGGCCAGAGTTATACACTTTTTAAATTTTTTATTGATTTTTAAACTAGTAAGCAGGAGGAGCCACGGAGGACAGCTGGTATATAAGAAACAGACCTTTCTTACGGGATCAGTTGTGTGAAATTGAGGACGCTCACAGCCACCCATTATAGCGCTTGCTCAACGTATCTTCTTCGAGCTTCGCCCATCTTGGTTCCTTTCACTTCCTTTTTGCAGTTGTCCTTTAATTTGCGTAAACTGGCTCCGCCCCATTTCTCCGTGTGATCTCCGTCAGCACATATGGCAAAAAGGGGATGCAGCGTGTACTCGCTAGAGCATTCGTAACAACAAGTATCAACAATAATTTTCTTTTTTCTACAACACCACCAAATTCTGGTCACATCTGTCAAAATATTTATTTGGTTTAAATGTATTTATTCAGTGTTTTCAGGGTTTTACCCCTGAATATCAATATATCTAAATGTCTTTCTTAGTGGATGCCTACTGTCCTCGATGAACCATGTTGCGAAATTTCAGCTTTTTACTAAACGGTAAATAGTGAGGGAGTCAGTCAGTCTGACCGACAGGCAACATGATGCCACTCTCTGCTGCCAAGATTAGCGCCCAGGCCTACCTTCTGTCCTCCATAAGAATAACCTTTAAACAACATCACCCTCTGGTGTCTGAAATCTGTTTCTGATGGCATCCCTGTCTCCATCGCCCTCTAGTGTTTGAACTTTGTTACAAGTGTATAGGATCCTATACAGAGTAGAGTGAAATTCTTACTTGTTATGTTCCAATTAACATGGAAAATGTCACCACTCATTAGTGAGTACCTCTACCAGACCTCCACACTTCTGTCTTCCTTATCTGAAATAACGATGAACTGACAGTGTATGCGGCTACGTCGCCCTCTAGTGTCTGAGCTCTCTCAATGATTGGACCCCTGATTACATCAACCTCTAGTAGGACTCTACGGAGATATAAAATGGCACTTGATATTATTTTGGAGGAATTAGGTGGATAAGACAGGCTGACTCTGTTGTGTCTGTTCTCATCAAACTTTTTCTAATGTTCTCTAGTATCAGCCATTTTAATCATGATGTCCGTGACCACATCGCCCTCTAGTGTCTGAGCTCTCTTAATGAAGGCGTCCGTGACCACATCGCCCGCTAGTGTCTGAGCTCTTAGTGTTGGTACCCTTGATCAAGTCATGTCAAGTGCCTTTAATGTCATGCCAGCCATTCACCATATTGCAGTATACAGTGGCATGAAATAACGTTCTTCAGGGCTGTGGTGCAACAAATACATAAACCCAGTACCAGCGCAATACTGATAACTATACTATACAATAAATTCACAAATAATAGGTAAGTGAAAACATAGTAATAATTTGAACTATGTAACAATAAATAATAACAGGAGCTAAAAATGAAACAACAGCCGTAACAAATGCACTGCATTTAAATAATCTACAAGGCACATTGCCTAGGGGTCCATATTGTCCTGAGTGCAGACAACAGTGAAGTTTACTTGAATGTGCTGATCAGCACGCAACATGTCAGCAAATTCCAGCGTCATTAAAATGATGTGACCTTCAGACTTGTACCTTCTTGACCTGGATTGACTATCCTGCCTTAAGGTAATGGTATTCACGGGTTCATCGCCCTCTAGTGTTTCGCCTCTGTTTTAGACTAGTTGAGCTAACTTACTGATGGTGCTTTTGTCTACAAACCGTGTCACAGATGGTACCCCTGGTTAATTTGCCCTCTAGTGTCTGAACTCTGTCACTCTTGGCATCCCCGACTACATCACCCTCTGAGCTCTCACACTGACGGTGTATCCCTGACTACATCGTCCTGAAGGTGAGGTACATTCTGAAGCTATCTGAGTACATCGCCCTCTAGTGACGAACTCTTTTAATGTCACCCTCTAGTGTCTGAACTTTGTTATAGGCCAGTTTACATTTATTTATTTGGCCGACGCCTTTATCCAGCATTTCAGACACAATTGGTTCAGTTTCTTTTCTGTTTCCAATTGGAGGACAGGCAGGTGAAGTGACTTGCTTAGTGTCACACACTGGTGTCAGTGGCAGGATTTGAAGCCACAACCTCAGGGTTTGAAGTCCAAAGCCTGTGCCACACGACCTGCTACTTGAGCTGCCTTATCACACAATGTCTGTTTTCTTTCCCTGAAACAACAACCTTACCTTAAAATGACCGTATTCCTCACTACATCGCCCTCTAGTGTCTGAACCCTGCTGTTGCGTGTGTGCAGTCCAGTGACATTCTTACCTGCATGTGCTGATCAGCATACCACATGTTGTCGCTCCCCAGCACTATTATTAGTAGGTAGAACTTCCTCACCTCAGAACTTCTGTCTCTTACTTAGAGGCCGTAACCCCAGCCACTAGGGGGCACACTGCCTTCAAGGTACAGTGTTGTCCTGTAATGTGAGCTGATAATCCAGGCCATTAGGGGGCACACTGCCATCTTGGTAAAGCTTTGTGCTGTTATTACATTTACCGCATATACTCGCGTATAAGTCAACCCCAAAAATCGTTCATAAAATCAGACCCTAACTTATGCACCTATTCAAAAATCCATCCATCCATTGGGTCACAGGGGTCTGCTGTAGCCAATCCCAGCCAACACAGGGCGCAAGGCAGGAAGCAAACCCCGGGCAGGGTGCCAGCCCACCACTGGGCACTGTTCAAAAATGCGACACTTACATTTTTTTTTTTTTACATCTTCTTGCCTCCTCCGATCTCGCATCAGTTTCTCAAACACATTGAATTTGGTTGCAGCAGCGCAGTTACCAGTTTCTTTAGCTACTTCAACGGCGTTTAATTTAAAACCAGCTTCATATTTTCTTCTGATCGAACGCTCCATCATAGATAAGGGATGCTCTTATGATAAAGGTGTTTGAGGGAGTGAGATGCAAAAAACACAAATCAGTGCAAACGTCACTTCAGAATAGTTTGGGTATTAATTACCGCGTGGTCACGTAGGCACAAAAGGCCGTGTGCTCTGTGGTTCCTCTCCCAGGTGGGCATTAGCATATCATAATCTCTTGGACCAATAGCGTCAGTTTTCCACATTCGACCAATACGAACGATTATATAAAATACCGGAAATTATACTATAAAATCAAGCCCCGACTTAACCACGAGTATATACGGTAATAACCTTGGCCAATAGGGGGCACACTTCTATTAAAGTGCAGCTTTATAGTTTTCTAAGAGTCCTGATTGTACAGAGTCTGGTGAAGTTCTGACTTGCCCGGGCTACTGAACGTGCCACACCTGCCCGCTCTCCAGTGTCATGATTAGCGAGCGCCACGATGGGTTAAAAGGTCCACCTGACTTCAAAACTTCTGTCTTCCTTACCTGGAAATCTCCAAACTCAGCACCAACAAATTGTATGTCAAATGTGGTGTGGCACTGAAATGAATTTGGGGCATGGGATGGGCACTGGGGGGCACCACGAGCTGTCTGCTGACTCTGAGCTCGATATTTGTCTTGAGGCTCCTGACAGGATGGCGGTGATCATTCAATGGCCTTTTTAATTTCCCATACATGTGCGTCTTGGCACATCTAACAAAGTGCTAGAAATACAGAGCGCCATTCATGAGACGGATCAGGAAACAAATGAGGGACAAGGTGCCTGATGGATGGCAGGGACGGGCACCTCCGTCAGTCCATTTACATCCCGTGATGGTTGGGATAGTCACCTGGCAATGCCACCTCCCTGACCTCAAGATGGGAGCTCTTGAGCGCGTCTGCCTCGTGACGCACATGGTGTCCATCCACAGGGACCTTTTGTTTTTGCGATTTGAATAACACAGCTGTGGATGCCTGCTTACACGGTGATGTGCAAATGCACTTCCTGTAAAAACAAAAAGAAATGTGTTTAGAGAAAACTTTATAAACAACGTGAGAATGCCATCGCGGCATCGCCTCGCCTGTTCCTAAATCCAGATGCGTCCCCATTTGCGTGGATATTTACACAAAACAGCCAAGAGTCTCTAAAAGCCGAGCCGTTATGACTTCCTTTGTACCTTTTTTTTCCACTTGCAGGCCGCTTGTAGGTCTGCTTACTTTGTACAAATAACATTCCTGAAAACGCCGAGGAATAAACGACAAGAGACGCTCCTTGAATTCCAAACATGTCAGCGGTGTTCGCATAAACAGCTCGGGGCGGCCTCCCACCCCAGAGTCTCTCCTGCGGGACACCACCTGCTTCCTCTTGCTTGCCGCTGCCAGTATAGCACCTTTCACCCCGGTGCCGCCTTTACAGTTGTGGTCCGCATCTCCGTTTGGGTCGGATGTGTCCGATATCTTCACAAGTGATTGGAACGGGGAGAGTTTTTGATCATCAGGGTTTTAGTGCCTTTATTGAATCTCATCCACTAAGTGACACACACCGCCATTAAGGTCAATTTGTGTGCTGTAATTACAACCAGTAACCAGTAGGGGGCACACTTCTGTTAAAGGGCAACAACAACAGCATTTCTTTCTGTCGCACATTTTCATACAAATAATGGAGCTCAAAGTGCTTTACATGATGAAGAAAGAGAAAAAAAGACAAAGTAAGAATTAAAATAAGACTAATTAACATAGAATAAGAGTAAAGTGGTCCGATGGCCAGGGAGGACAGAAAAAACAAAAAAACTCCAGACGGCTGGAGAAAAAATAAAATCTGCAGGGGGTCCTGAGGCCACGAGACCACCCAGCCCCCTCTAGGCATTCTACCTAACATAAATGACCTCACAATCAGTCCTCATGGTGTTCAGGGTTCTCATGGAAGGACTTGATGATGACGGTCATGTAGACTTCTGGCCTTTAATCCATCAATGGAGGGACATCACGGTGCTTTGATCAGGTGGTGGTGCCACAGAAAACCGGAAAAAGAAAACGGACGAGAGAGTAGGGGTCAGTACGGATTTTAGAGCCACCATGAATTTTAATGATAATTAATTGAATATGCAGAGCATCAGGATTCAACTAAAATGAAGTTATGAGAGAGCCATGTTACAGTAACGAGTTTTTAGCAGTTTTTTAAAGAGCTCCACCGTATCAGCCTGGTGAATTCCTATTGACAGGCTCTTCCAGATTTGAGGTGCATAACAGCAGAAGGCCGCCAGCCCGCCTCACCACTTCTTTTAAGTTTAGCTCTTGGAATTCTAAGCAGACAATCATTTGAAGATCTAAGGTTACAATTTGAAGTGAAAGGTGACGGACATTCTGAGATATACGATGGAGCAGATTATTGAAGGCTTTGTAAACCATAAGCAGGATTTTAAACTCAGTTCTGAATGACACAGGTAACCAGTGTAGTGACGCCAGGACTGGTGTGATGGGCTCGGATTTTCTTTTCCTAGTTAGGATTCTAGCAGCTGCATTCTGCACTCGTTGTCACTGATTGATGTCTTTTTTTGGTGGTCCTGAGGGGAGTGCGTTACAGTAACCTAGTCGACTGAAATCAAAAATGTGAATTAATTTCTCAGCATCTTTCAATGATATAAGAGGTCTAACTTTTGTTATATTTCTTAAGTGAAAAAATGCTGCCCTAGTGATCTGATTAATATCCATCCATCCATCCATTTTCCAACCCGCTGAATCCGAACACAGGGTCACGGGGGTCTGCTGGAGCCAATCCCAGCCAACACAGGGCACAAGGCAGTAACCAATCCCGGGCAGGGTGCCAACCCACCGCAGGGTGCACACACTAGGACCAATTTAAAATCGCCAATCGCCAAACCGGCATGTCTTTGGACTGTGCGAGGAAACCCACGCAGACACGGGGAGAACATGCAAACTCCACGCAGGGAGGACCCGGGAAGCGAACCCTTAAGGGTCCCCTAACTGCGAGGCATCTGATTAATATGTGAATTAAAATTCAGGTTACAGTCAACAGTTACCCCTAAATTCTTTACCTCCGTCTTGACATTAAATCCTAATGCATCAACTTTATTTCTAATAACCTCATCAGCAGTCTTGTGCTTTATTGGGTTTACCAGGTCCTTGTTGTCCCGCACACAGAGTTGTGCTAATCGGCACAAAACCCGTCAACACTCTCCATCATCACCATCGTCGGCGAGTGGAGCCACCTCACCTCCGACCCCAGTCGCTAAGGGGACACCCCTGCCATTGATTGAGCTGCAGGCTTGATCTGTAATTACAGCTGATAATCTCGGCCAGTGGGAGGCAATCCATCAACACGGTGAGGTTCTGTGCTGTAATTACAACTGATAACCTTGGCCAGTAGGGGGCCCACTTCCATGAACTCTTTTCAGGGCGGATGTCGACTTTCGTCGAAGTTCAAGGCTAGAAGATGGCATTCAGCTGTTCTGTTTTAGAAGGAACGTTAGCTTCGTTGGTTTGATCTCGACTCCCGAAGAGCAAACAAACAAGCTCTAAAAGGACATCGACATCTGCCGAGAGACCAAAGTGAACGCGCAAAGTGAAATACTGCACGGGCGACGTTTTGCGTAATATCGTCAAATCAGACTCTGCGATCTTGATGCGAGTGATCTGGAGGTCGGAAACAAACAGTGAGGTACGAGCCTCAGCTGATGGGTCCACAGGCACTGAACGTGTTTGTGTAGCTGAGGCGCCTACGGCAGGCAGAGATCGCCTTGGACTTACGATGACAAAGAGGCACAAACCAGATTGTGTCACACTGTCACCTGCGCCATGAAGACGGGCAGGCAGCTGGTCCTTTGTGCATTCCTGCCGGCCATCAAGCCACCCCACACAGCCACTGCTGCCACAGACCAACAGGCACCAACAGCAGCGGATGTTTTGTGTTGGTTTACGTTTTTTTGGAAAAAATATTCAGCCATCAAAGAGTTAAAGTGCAGCAGTTGTGCTTTATGGGATCTCGTTGAGTTGACTGACATGTCACCGGTCATTTGAGAGCGGAGCCACCTCACCTCCAGAAAGAAATACAACACTTCACATGTCAGTTACATGTAACACGTAGAAGAACATGAGGACCACACCTGAGGATCATGAAAAGCCTTGGATTAGCCTTGTAGTTCCTTTCTTGTCCCCATCTAGAAGCTTCTTGTCCCTTTCTGCTGGTCCTTTCCCAATTTGTTCCTACAGGTTGTGATCAGGGCTCGTGTTCACGTAGTCTCGTTTTTTCCTTTTCTCCTTTTGGTTGTCTGTTTTGGGTCTTTGTCCTTCTGGAGAAACCTCCTGATCTTTGACCCTGTCACAAAAATGAATCGTGGACGTCAAACGTTTGGAGCAGCCACCCGTATATCATGCCCTGGCTGCAAATGGGTCCACAGGTTGTGTTGTTCACAGGTCAGAATCCAAAACAGAACGGATTTAGGTGAGGTGATGTCAAAATGGCAGCTTTAAAGGCCGAGGCTGGAGGTGACATCATCGGGACCGGAAGTGATGCTGTCGTGGGCGCTGGCACTGGATGAGATTTCCCGTGAACGGTCTGCAGAAGATCGAGAGAGAAAGTCAGTGCAGCTCGCCACCCCCTGGTCTGGTGTGGAACTGCCATTATTCAGGCCCTTTTGCGGCCTCCCATGCGCACGTGTGTGACAACCCACATCTTGATTTCTGACACCGGGTAGCACATTCCGCTCTAAAACCACTCGGCTAATCCTTGGATGTTGTGAAACTCCCAGAAACGTTTAAGGCCTCCGATAGTGGAGGCAGCAAAGCAGCCCACCGCACTGTGGACCCTCCTCCATGCTTGACGGGTCTTTTCCTCCTCAGCTTCATTTTGTTGCTGGTTTTGGTCCACAGAACTATTTTGTTTTGTTCAAAGCTAGTAAGTGGCTAGTAGTGGTGCCTGTGGATGTTTGGAGGGTCCTTCTGCCCCTTCACCCCTTCTGGCTCACTCCAGGTCACCTTTAAGCTCTCTGGAATTTTGTCAGCAGCTTGGACAATCCCTCCTGGAGTCTGCTGATCTATTTGATTCTTCACACCACATCCTTGTTGACACTTTCATGAGCAGCAATTCTCTTAATAACAGCGGACCGTAGATGCAGGAAGGCCGAGGTCTGTGGAGTCCTGTCACCCTGTACCCAGTTTTTCTGATGGTGTCAGACAGCTCATAGGGAATGAAAGCCCAGCATGAGGTCCTCATTCATTGGCTACCCATTGGTCATGTGACTGTAGTTTCTCACCGGTGTGTCGAGTTTCCCTGCAATGAGAATCGAGTTCTTCTAACTCAACTGATCTGGATCATTCCACAGGGTGGCAGTCGCAGTGCCAGGGCAGACTGTCCCGTTTCCTTTCTTGATTGTTGCTGTCTGATCCCGTCATGCATGTCCACAAACTAAAGCTGGTTTTGCTGCCCACATTTTTTCTGAAGATATTGTGCAGAGTAGAGCCGACATGCAAGGGTGACAATCACATGACAAGCACGGCCAGGGAATGACATCATGCCAGGCCATGTGACATGGCAACAGAGCCCTGTGGGCCTGCAGTAAATAAAATAATGCTGAAAAAATAAAACAGCAATGCAAAACTGAAATATATAATAATAATAATTACATTTATATAGGGGTGGTATGGTGGCACAGTGGGTAGCGCTGCTGCCTCACAGTTAGGAGACCTGGGTTCGCATCCCGGGTCCCCCCTGCGTGGAGGTTGCTTGTTCTCCCCGTGTCTGCGTGGGTTTCCTCCCACAGTCCAATGACATGCAGGTTAGGTGTATTGGCAATCCTAAATTGTCCATGGTGCGTGCTTAGCATGTGGGTGTGCCCTGCAGTGGACTGGCGCCCTGCCCAGGGTTTGTTTCCTGCCTTGCGCCCTGTGTTGGTTGGGATTGGCTCTAGCAGACCCCCGTGACCCAGTAGTTAGGATATGGTGGGTTGGATAATGGATGGATGGATTTTTGAACAGGCGCATATAAGTTAGGGTCTGATTTTATGATCGATTTTTCGGGTTGAAAGACCCGACTTATACGTGAGAATATGCGGTAAATGTAATAACAGCACAAAACTTTTCTAAGATGGCAGTGTGCCCCCTAATGGCCTGGATTATCAGCTCCAATTACAGGTCAACACTGTACCTCGAAGGCAGTGTGCCCCCTAGTGGATGGGGTTACGGCCTCTAAGTAACAGACAGAAGTTTTGAGGTAATAGTGCTGGAGAGCGGCAACATGTGGTATGCTGATCGGCACATGCAAGTAAGAATGTCACTGGACTGCACACACGCAACAATTGTTGACTTACAGCAGGGTTCAGACACTAGAGGACGATGTAGTGAGGAATATTGTCATTTTACCTGAATGGTAAAATGGCAGCCATTTTCCGCCAATGCGCTCACCACACACGAGGTATTAGGTCATGAAATGGTGAGAGAGGCAGCCAATTAGAGACAGGGGATGATTAATGGGACAAAATGGACAAGGCTGTGGTGGGCACCAGATTAAATCCTAATTCTTACAAGTCTTTTATGAGCACAGAGAGTCAGGACCCCAATTTTACATCTCATTCAAAGGACGGCGCCATCTTTACAGCCACAGTGTCCCAGTCACTGCACTGGGACATTGAGATCCATGCACAGACCGCAGGGTAAGCCCCCCTTGCTGGCCTCGCAAACTCCTCTTTCGGCAGCAACCCAAGCTTTTCCTAAATGGTCTCCCATCCAAAACCCCAAAAATCATTAAGTGTGTCCAAAAGTATTATGGACCCCTCAACCTCATTTGGAGCAGCTCATTCCCAAACCCATGTTCAATAACATGGGTGTGGCCTGGGAGGGGGGGAATTGCCCGTCTTCCCTGAATTGTATTTTATGACGGCTCCAAATGGCTTCTGCACCACTAATAAGGAGGTACCCCCCTCCTTTGCCCCCACTTCAGTTTCCAACATGGCCCTGTAAATTCACTTCCCTTCAGCCTCAATAGTGTTAGTGCGGTTGGGGATCGCCATTCCAATTCATCCCCAAGGTGTCCGGCACAGCTGAGCTCAGGGCCCGGAGCAGGACAGTCACATTGTGAATGGATGTCACTTTGTCACCCTGAAACAGCAAAGCGCCTTCACCAAACTGCTGGCACAAAGGTGGAGGCCCACAATGCTCTAGAATGTCATCATTTGCTGTAGCGTTAAGAATGAGGGCACATCACCTAAACACCCCTGACCACTTAGTCCTCCTCCACCAAACTTTATAGTGGGCACCCTGCTTTCAGGTAGGTGGTGTTCTGCTGGCATCTGCCAAACCCCAGTTGGTCTATCAGACTGGCAGTTGGTGACTCCGGATACCCTCCAGACCGATGACGGTGGCGGGCATGCTTTACACCACTCCAGCTGACCCTTGGTATCGATTGCGCTTAGTGGTCTTAGGCTTGTGTGTGGCCGCCCATTTCATGAAGCGCCATTTCTTCTGTGGACAGTTTCGATATCGGTAGTGAGTGATGCCACCGAGGTCAGGTGAGTTTTACGTGTTGTGTCCTAACACTTCATCCCTGGACGTGTCCACTTCACAATACAGTCAATGGACTGTCTTCCTGGAAGGGTGGCATCCTATGCCAGTGCCACGTTGACAGTCTTTTTGCCACCACTTTTTGCCTGTTTAGATTGCAGGGCTGCACGCCTAAATTTTCCGCACCAACGGGGTGGCTGAAAGAGCCGAAACCCACTAATTAGAAGGGGTCCTCGTTTAGCGAGTGCGGATTTAGCCATCTTTGCATATCTTTGATGTTTCTCGTTTTTTCTCTTTTCTTGGCAGGGTCTCGCTGGAAAGCAATGTCCAACCAGGAGAAGCAGCCTTACTATGAGGAGCAGGCCCGGCTCAGCAAGATCCACTTAGAGAAATACCCGAATTACAAGTACAAGCCGCGGCCCAAGCGCACCTGCATCATCGACGGCAAGAAACTGCGCATCGGCGAGTACAAGCAGATGATGCGATCCCGACGGCAGGAGATGCGGCAGTTCTTCACTGTGGGGTAGGTGACATCCCCGCCTGAGCTGAGCCCCTCGGTGCTCTTCTGATTTACTGTTACCTCTGGGGGTCTTTTTCATTTCCAGTCCGTCCCTCTTTGCTTTCCCTTGAACCCGTGTTTACAGTGCGGGTTCATCCCCGAGCCTGGCAGCGCCAGGAGGGCCAGAGACTGTACGGGTGGGTTTGCTTTCACGGCTGCTCTAAATGTCGGAGTTTCATCCCGACGAGGGGCACAGCGAGTCTTCTCAATGGCTTCCCACAACCGGAATGCCGTTTTTCATTAGCGGGCCACTCCTCTCGTACAAACCCAGAGCCTGGCGTTTTTAATAAGAAACATTTGGCCGCAGTTGAAATTAATTGCAGCTCTGTTTTAAAATGCAACTCTAAATTACACTGCTTTAACCTCAAGTGAAGCATAATGGTTCTAATTGATTAAATTAAAACAAAGGCAGACGGCAAATTATGAAATTACGTCGAGATGATGTTCTGGAAGCCAGAGAGCGTCGCTGCAGTGAAGTCGGGCCTGTGGGGGCTTCGGCGCGTTTGTAGTGGTGAGTGACGTGAGGTGGCCGTCCTGTCAGAGTGCTCTGGCTCCACGGGGGCCACGTTGTATTCAGGTGTGGACTGCAAGGGCGCTCTGGTGCTGTCCTTGAACCCCAAAACAGCAACACAGGAGTCCACAGTAATAATAAAAAGGGGTTTGGTTAGCAACAGAAGGGGGACGACAAACGAAAAAGATACCAGACGCCTCTGCCCTTGTGGCCCGGCCAAACCACAGTAACCCCCGTGTACCCCGGTGCTCGTGCTCTCCCTGTACTCCATCCTCCCTTCACTACATTTGCCAATCGACTCCATACCAAGTTCTTTTAAACTGCTGTAGGTACTTTTGGGGGTCTCGGGTGACATATGGGCAGAACATCCCCCTCTAGTGGCACAGGGGGTTTCTGTCAGTTTTTCTCACTGTTGAGGTGTGCTGGAGAGGACCAGAGTGGCTGTCTTCCTAAGGGACCTTTGTGAGAGCACAGCGTGTTACCCCTTAGCGGCCCCTTAGAGAACATCAAAGACCTCAATAGGGTTCATCCTGCTAGACACAGGGTCTTGAGTGACCCCCAGCTGTGATGGTCAGTCAGTAAGAGTAATCCTACCCAGGTTGGCACATTCAGTACGGAGACCGTGGGATTTATGTCATTGTACTGAAACAATATAAATAGTGTTACCACGCCCTGCTGTTTGTGAACCTGGACACAAGGGGGCGCCACAACAACCGACCTGCTCAACATGGTGTCCAATATCTCTGAAGCCAAATACTGTGTATTGTTTCAGAACAATTAGCCAATCAGTGCTTAACTAGAAACTCCGCCTCCTTTTGCTAGAAATCTCTGGGAATGAAGAGGCTGACATTTCTACAGCATGAGCCGTGGCGGGCGATACCCCAGGGGCTAAGGGACCACTAGGGGGGTCCACACCTCCTCCCTCATAAACAGGCACAGCTGCCCTGCTCTAAAGCTCAACTGTGGCCCAGCGCCCTCTGCAGGCAGGGGCTTTGAGTAGCAAGATATTCTTTGCCAGTCTATTAAATGGGTAAGAGTGATGGGTACCTTTAAAAGAGAGAGTCCTGTAGGCGCCAGGAAGTGCAAAGGCAGAATGCAGCACTAAAATAAACTGGAGGGAACTGGCAAAAGATCTTCAATATGGAGGGGATAAGAAGAAACTGAGCAGGGTGAAAGTAAGCCACTGAAGAAGTAGAAACAGAACTGGATAACAAAGAGGATTATTTTCACAGAAGATTACCTTGGACTTCATAAAACCTTTTTGTGTCAAAGCTTCTGAAAGAAGAAGGGCCGACTCCTTTCCTTTGGAATCCGTTTGCAATCCTGATGTTTATCTCTGCTAATTCTGGCTGCGAGGACTGAACACACGCCATGGACGTGGAGTGTGTGTAAACTGTCACTTCATGTCACTTCATGTCACGTCTGTGTTCTTGTTATGCTGTCCATACACGACGGTGTCAGTCTAGTGTCATCTGCCAGGACAAAAGCCGAGAGAGATGCATTGTGATTAGGGTGGACCCCTCATCCCTCCCATAAAATAGGTGAGACCGTTAATTCTTAGATTCTCACCAATCGTGGCGGCCCCAGCTGGGAAGAGATATGTTTACAAGGTCCTTAGTGTCACATGTGCAGGGTGCAGTGAAGTTTCGACTTCACACCTAATGCAGGGAGTGCGACCCCAACAGGGTAAGGACAGTAGAGCATATGGTTGGCTTATAGGTCATTGAAATTCTTACTTACTGTACGCGTGTGTTCATCCACTTGCAATGCTTTGTTATTCTCCTGCACCGCCATTAGGGAGCTGATCCACCTTACCTGAAATTACTTCCTTACTAGGAAATGACTTATTAACCTTCATCTGGTGTGTGGTCTCTGTCTACCTCACCCTCCAGTGCCTGAACTCTGTTACTGACCATAACGTTGGCAACCTTGCCCTCTAGTGCTACCGGTGGTGCTCTTGGGTAGAAAATGCATTGTCATCTAAAATCTCTTCTGCCACTCATGACACACCCAGCTGGCAGCAACATCGCCCTCTAGTGCCTGAGCTCTGTTACAGGTTTCTACGGTCCTTATTGTCCCACCTTCTTACTTGTATGTGCTAATCACCATGCAACACCTCACCACTCTCTAGTGCCATCATTAGTGAGCGGGCACACCTGGCCTCGAAATTTGTAGATTCCTCACCTAAAAGACGAGATTACCTCAAAACAATGGAGTTCTTTACTACATCGCCCTCTAGTGTCCGATCTCTGTTATTGCTTTACAGGGCCCTCATTGTAATGGGTACATACTACAGTGAAATTCACACATTGTTACTCTCCGGCGCCATAACCAGTGAGCAGAACAACTTGACCCCACCTCAAAACCTGAGCCTCCTTTACCGCAAATAACCGTTTTTCTACAAAGCAATGGAAGCCTTGAGCATGTCGCCCTCCGAGTGTCTTCACTCTGTTACCGTTACCCTCTAATGTCTGATGATCTCATGGACTTCGTCATCCTCTGGTGTCTGATTGTATCTCTGACTATGTGGTCTTCTAATGTCAGAACTCGGTTACTGATATTTTCCCTTTGATACCCTCTACTGTTAGATGACAATGTCAACCCTCTAATGCCTGGTGGTATCCCTGCCTACATCCCACTCTGGTGTCTGATGGTATCCCTGCCTACATCCCACTCTGGTGTCTGATGGTATCCATGACTACATCGCCTTTTAGTTTCTTATGGTACCCCTGACTGTGTTGCCCTCTACTGTCTGGTGGTCTCCCTGATTCAGACTCCTTTCAGATTCTGATAGTATCCCTGACTACGCTGACCCCCTAATGCCTGGTGGTATCCCTGACTATGTCGCTGTCTAGTGTATGATGGTAACCCTGACTATGTTGCCCTCTGGTGTGTGATGGTAAATCTCCCTGTGTTGCCCTCTAGATCCTGATCGCATCCCTGACTATGTCGTCCCACTAATGCCAGATGGCATCCCTGACTACGTCTTCTTATAGTTTTGTTGTGGTACCCCTGACTATGTTGCCCTCTCGTGTGTGATGGTATGTTTCACTATTTTGCCCTCTTAATGCCTGATTGTATCCCTGACTACGTCCCACTCTGATGTCTGATGGTATGTATGGCTACATTGTCCTCTGTTGTCTGGTGGTATCCCTAGCTATGTTGCCCTCTAGTGTCTGATAGTTGCCCACTAGAGCCTGATCGCATCCCTGACTACGTTGTCCCACTAATGCCAGATGGCAGCCCTGACTACGTCTAATAGTTTCTTGTGGTATCCCTGACTCTGTCGCCCCCTGGTGTCTTAACTCTATTATAGGCCTTTAAGGTCCTCGTTGTTCAGTGACATTGCCAATCCACATGCAGCATGTTACTGCACACTGGCACCATAACTAGCGATGATGCGTACAATTTCTTTAACATTTTGGTCTTCCTTCCCTAACTTGATTTCTGTACAGCAGTGTGTGTGTGTGTGTGTGTGTCTCACTAGTGTTGCTGTTCTGAGGACACATGCAAGAGTCCAAGAAATGAAAGCAATAAGCAAGAACGTCTAATGAAACATAAAAGCCAGCCACGTAACGTAACCCTAATGGCAGTAATCAGATTTGGGCTCCATGTTGTTTCTGTCTGACTGACTGGCATCTCACAGGCTGGTGACGTGTTGCATGTTGCTCCCCAAATTTCTAACGCAGATTCTTTTGTCCTTTAGGCAGCAGCCGCAGATTCCAATCAGCACAGCAGCCGGAGTGGTGTATCCCGGGGCAATCACCATGGCGACCACCACACCCTCCCCCCAGATGACGTCGGACTGCTCGAGCACCTCGGCGAGCCCTGAGCCTGCCATTCCCGTCATCCAGAGCACTTACAGCATGAAGGTGGAAGGCGGTGGCCTGGTGGGCAACGAGACGGTGAACGGCGAGGACGAGATGGATATGTACGAGGATTACGAGGACGACCCCAAGTCGGACTATAGCAGTGACAATGAAACCCATGAGGCCGTCAGTGCCAACTGAGGTGGGGGTGGGGGGAGGGGGCACATCTGCCCGCCTGCCCACTCGCTCACCCGCTCACACAGGGGTGAGGAAAACACCGGAAAAAAGAGAAAAGAAAAAAAAAAAACTCTTCCTTTTGTTTTCAGAAAATGTTCTTACCGAGTCTGCATGCTTGTGTGGCTCCACATCAGCAAAATGGTCTTAAATGTTTCCTAAAGCGTGAAGCAGTTTGATTGTTTTAATCTTTTATTTTTATTTTTTAAACGGACGTTGTTTGTTTCGTTCATGGACATTTTCAAGTTTTAGGTTTTTACCTACAGACCTTCAGATGCCGGGACTTGAATTCTAACATTAAATGCGAACCCGTCGCTCTCTCACAGTCTTACCTTTTACTTACACGGGCGTGTGCCCACGCACAGTGGCGCGTGGCGTGGGGGGCGGGGCGGGGGATACGTTTTACTGTTTTTTGATGGGCTTGTATATTCTCACTCAGGTATGCTGTGCTAGCCAACAGCTTGTGAATGTGTTTTTAATCTGAATTATTTAAAAAAAAAAAAGAAACGAACAAAACATACGAGGAAACGAGCATGCGGAACGGAGAGGAGGGCAGGCTTCCGGCTCCCAGCTCAGCCCACCTTCTTTCTTTCTTTCTTTCTTTCTTTCTTTCTTTCTTTCTTTCTTTCTTTCTTTCTTTCCGGAATCAGACTCCTCGTGTGCCAAACTCTTCTTCCAAACGTCTTAACAGAGACACTGCAGAGTCTTAGACAATCGTTCTTGTGGAACAGGACGGCGCTCGGGAATCTGAAGACGAGCTGCGCAGCGAGCGGTGGTCCGGCACCTGTCCCCACTCTCATGCCGTCTTAACAGCTCATTCCAGGGTTCCGGGGGGCGTAGGGTCCAACAGCAGCAAAAGTCTTAACGGCGTTGTGCATCCTGGCAGCACAAACGAGAAACAATAGAAAAAAAGTCTTAAAGTTTATTCTTGAAGGGGGTTTGGGGGGCAACAGAGTGTCGGGCCAAACCTCGATGTGCGGAATGTCTGGCTGAGCGCGACCCTCGGGGTGGTGGTGGTCAGGGTGGCACCAGCAAGTTGTCATGGTCACTAAATCGCCGCGGGATGGATGTGCTCCCTTGGGCGTCACCCCTTTGCAGCTACCTTTGATCCCACACCGTGCGACATCTGGAGGATCCCCTAAGGGGGCACCAGCTGTTTACTCTGTCCGCCGCCAGTCATTTCCAGGTTTCTTTCGATTGGACGTTATGATTTGGGTTCGTTGTTCAGAACGTTTTTTTGAAGATTTTCCTCTCCCTTCATTGTTCATTGTTTCCATTTCTGAGATTCATTATTTTATTTTAAAGGCGAGGCAGAGTATCCGCGTCTTTTCTACACCATTTTGTTTTTTCATGGGCTCCACCATTTTGTAGGTTCTTTGTATGCTGTTCCTAGTGCCGTTACCGAAGTCGCAGCCTTTGACGTAACTGGGTCAGCGACCTGAAACGGTGGATTCCACTTCCATGTGTGCTTCATGGCCCTGCTGTGTTTTGGTTTTGTTATTTGGTTTAATTGACTTTTGCCGTCCAACTTCCAGGTCATTTTTCTGATTACTTTTCATCTTCTGCCTCCGAACCAAACGCAGACTTCCTTCTGGTCTCCTTAGGTGGGACAGAATCTCCCATAATCGGGATGTGTTGTGCTTTTGGAGAAAGAAAAGAGTAGAGGAGCAGAAGAAGAGACGTAGTCATAAACAAAGATGGCGTCATAACCAGAAAGTCAACAGTGATGATCCGCGACTTCGGATGAGAAATGCATGTCACGGTAACTGGGAGTCAATCGCGGCAGTAAAGGCAATAGTGGCCCCCAAATTCAAACCGAAATGAGTACAAAATTGGAGCAAAAATTGTAAAGAGTAGTTAGCTACAAAAAAATGACATCAAAATTGAATTCTCCACATGCACGAAATGTCCGATAAAAATGTCATTAATGTTCGGTAAAGAATTTATTGAGCAAAAGTCTACATGGGAATAGAAATCTCGATTACTCTGAAACTTTTCTGCGTGGCTACTAAATCTTTACAATGTTTTTAGAGCGTAAAGATTCTTTACTTACCATCAAATATGTTGTGCCGCAACACTATTTTGTTCTGCATACGTTTTGATTCCCGTTAAATGGGTGCGGCTTAAATGTCACCGTGTCTTATGTCACCAGGGTGACTCCTTAAATGGCGGAATGACAATTCATTCGACATCCGCAATTTGGATATAAAAAAGTCATCCGTCGTGCGGATTTGCGTCTTGAATTTCTGCGTTGTTCCATCTTACTGTCCTCCCTTCGTCTTGTTGGTTTCCACTTGTGTTTGGTTTTAACTGCGTTTCACTTTCCTGGTCCATTTCCCCCCTTCGTTTGCAGAACAACATAACGTGCGTTAACTCGATGATGTCACAGGTCACAACCTCAGGTCATCACCAGTAATGGTGTTGTTCTGCCCCAAGGGTTTGGAAGTGGTAGGCCGGCACTAGGGGGCGAAACTGAGAAGGCAAATAACGAGAAATCAACGGCGAAGTTGAAAGCGTGAAGTTGGTTTGACCGGCATCACACCTGAAACTCGAAGCTCCGCGCGAACATCAGTTATTTTGTATCCGCAATCTCGGACGACCCGGAACTACCTGAGCCTGACCTTTACACCGTCTGTCTGGCAGTGAGTAAGAAAATCAACCCAAAATTGCAGATAATGTCGCCAGAAGAGCCAAACATTTTTTCTGCAGCTTCAAAACAACTTTATCCATAAAAATAGATTAGAGAATTGGGTTCAGCATCGTCAAAGGCCCAAGTAACATAAACGTTTAACGTAAAACCAAAGTATAACGCAGGTGTGGGAAATACAAACGTTATCAATGCTGGGGTTTGACGTCAGGCAAAACAGTCGACCGTTCTGTCAAAAGCAAAATGCTAACTTGAGCCTCAAAGTCACGAAACAAAACACCAAGCGGCACGCCTGTCGCTCTGAATATCCGCAATCTCGGACGGCGACTCCCACGATGTCATTTTCGTCCCCTTCAGCGTGACTCCAGGCAACCACCTGTCGTATCCCGGATACCCCGACACTTAAAATGGCGGCACAAAATGGAGTCGCGGGAAACAACCATGCTTAATAATTCGATAATGATAAAAATAAAATGTGTGAGAGAGAAAAAAAAATTGAACAAAGTTGTACCAAGCATACAGAGAACCAACAAAATGGCAGAGCAAATGAAAAAACAAAATGGCGGTACAAAAAAAAAAAGAAAAATCGCTGTAAGTTAAGAACGATAAATGAATCTCAGAAGTGGATTTGACGACCGAAAACAAAACTTTAAAAAAAAACAAAACGTAAGATGAGCCCAAATCGTAAGTCTAGCGAGGCGGTCTGCGTCTCACCCTTAACTTTTCTCTTCTTCCGAGTTCCCTCTTCTCGTTTTTAGTTCATACCTGACCAGGCCAGGCTGGCGAGAAACTAAAGGACGGAAAACTTAACGGAGGTACGGCGAGAAGATGGCGCCGATTGCACGAGTGAGCGCTCTAAGCACTGGATGTCGAGTCTCTTACCGTTTCTGACTAATGTGAAGTCTCCCGCTTGGACTCATGTGGGCGTCTGCCTCACAGTTGCCCGATTGGTACCCTTTTTATTTTATTTTAATTTCCTGTTTGTCGTTTTTTGTTTATTTATCTGTGAACTCTTTTGTTTTAGCTCCGTCCGGTCCTGTGCTCACGCGATGGCCGCTGCCTGCCCGAGGCTCTGTGCGCACGCGTCTGTCTGTCCGTCTCGTTTGGCTCGAGACGCCTCGCTTGTGTATTTATTAGCCCAAGTCGGCTCTAAAGTGAACGGATGGCGCAAAATGAAAATTAAGTTAACAAAAAAAAAAATAATAACAAGAATAAAGAAATACATGAGAAAGTTTCGAGGACAATCAGGAAACGACAAAAAGACCCGGAGCTCAAAACAGAGTCGGAGAAGCTCGTCACCGTCTGCCGCTGGCGTCTCGATTTGTAAATATAACATAGGAATTCTATTTTTGTTCGAGAATCCTTAGTGAAGTATAAGTTATGTTGGAATTTGTGTTTTCGTTGTGCGTCTCTCTTCGTCGCTCCATCTTCAAACTGACAAGTCGCGATACCTCATGTCGATGCTACGCTCGCCCGGGGACGCTTCATTTCTGCACTGCTGTCCAGCCGAGGGGTCGTGCTGCCCGTGTCCAGGCTTGGCCAGCGGGTGGCATCGGCTGCGTGAGAGGCCGGTGCCACTGCGTGCCCAGTCTGAAAAGAGCCCAGGAGAATCCGGTCTGAATGCCAAGTAAATATCCACTCTGTATGGATGAGTGCCAACTTGCCTGGCGGGGTCCAGTCTGAAATGCGTTCGGGGGGGATTGAGCTACTGGTTAGTGTCCAGTGAGTCTGAGTGGCTGAGGGCTGGCATGTCTAGGAGGGTCCGATATTATTATTGGCTGAACAGCCGAGCGACCGGTGCCAGTAGGGTCCAGGCTGAGCCACTGAGCACCGAGTAACGTTTGGTTTGTCGGTCTGAATAGCCAGGTCACTGGTGCCCAGTAGGGTCCAGTTTGTATGTCAGTTCCCAAGAAGGTCTGGTTTGTCTGATTGGTTGAGCCGCTGAGCACCACCAAGAACCAAGAAGTGGCTGAGGGGTTCGGGAGGGTCCGCTCAGTAGGTGGGCATCGGGTCTGTGTGCCCAGTGCATAGTCACGTTTGGGGAGGCCCTCTGCCCGCCGTGCCCGCTGCGCCGTTACTGTAACTCCGCTCCTTTGCGCCATGGAGATTTGTCTGTGATGTGTTTTTTTCGTGAGGTCGTCTTCTGTGTTAATTTAATCGGCACAATTCATGACATGCTGGACTGACATGCTAGCTGCTGCGCGTCTGCTGTCCGGGACAGCCCCTGTGGCGACTGGCCTCGGCGTGCGGACCCTGGGGCGCCGTCTGGGCGTCTCTCCATGAGGTGGACTCGTGTCTGTTGCTGCTTTGACAAATGTAAATAGTTTATCCGAATCTCCTGTACAGTCCAGTGTAAAGTTTTTTGAACTTCGAGGTCGCCATCACACGTGTCTTCACACTCTTCTTTCTACCGTACAAAAGGCCGCTGTTTGCTAAAGGATGTTATTATTGTATAAAAGAAAAAGACAAACCAACCAACCAACCTGTCGATTACCTGACAAAAAACACACCTTTTGGGTTTTGTTTTTACGATTTTCTTTCCTTTCCTTTGTCGCTTGGCTCTCATTGGTTTCCTGTGCAGTATTGACGTGAGGTAAAACTAAAGGTGAAATAATCCAGTGGTACGTCTGGGAGTCTCGTCTCCTCTGTCTTCGTGGTACTTCATCGATATTCACGCCCGATCGAGACTTCGCCCGCCGTTTGGGACGCTCTTCACTTTTTGGGGTTTTTTTTTTTCACCATATTGTAACGTAACGCCATCTTGTTTTTTTATTTTCGTTTGTTTTGTTTCCTAATCAGTGGATGTAAGCGGACGGGGCGTCGAGATCCTCGGGGGGAGTGACTGCCTGTTGAAGCTCATTTACCTCAAGAGTGTGTCCTCCTTTTCCTAAAACGTTTCACCATCACTCCATCTTTTGTACTGCTGTTGACACTTACAAATTAAAGAGAAATTTTGTTTTACGAGCTTCTCCTTTCTATTGTTTTTTGGATTTTTTTCCTGCTGTCTTTGCCTATTTGAACCTGTGCATATGTGTGGGGGGGGGGGTCCTTGGGGGGCGACGTTCAGCCCCCTGTTTCTGTGTTTGATTTTTTATTCTTTTTTAAGCTTGGATGGACATCTGAGGTGTTGCAGGACGTTAAGTAAGAGGGCACCACACAGGGGCGCTGTGGAGCTGACCTGACAAATGACAAAGAACAGAAAGGGGGGCCGAACTTGGGGGTCCGCCATGAGGTACGACTTCCTAATTTACAACTTCTCAGCTTTATCTTTAAGATGGGAATTTTACAAATTCTTATTAGTAACTACAAAACCATCCATTTTCAAACCCGCTTATCCTGCGCAGGGCAAGGCAGGCAGGAGCAACACTTGGACAGCGTGCCAGCCCATCACGTGGTGAATGCGCACACACACACACACACACACACGCGCGCGCGCGCGCGCTCACCCCTTCCATCTAACCCGTGTGTCTATGGACTGCAGGAGGAGAACATGCAACTCCATGCCAAGATGTGAGCCCCGGGCTCCTTGTGCCACCACGCCACCCACAGAACGGCTCCCAAGAGACGCGTTTTCAGTTTAAGGCAACTCTGAACCCGCAAGCCGCTGATCCGCCCTCTGTGGCATAGTGGGGGTCCACGGCTTAGAAACAGAGAAGTGGGAACGAGGGGCCAACCCACAGCGCCACACGTCGTCGTCGTGAAACGTGCCAAGGCTCTGCTTTAGCTGACATCTGACGAAGCCGTTCAGTGCCCACACCATTTATGTTTTATTTTTGATTTTTTTTCCACGTGTGGTTGCTCCTCTGTGTTTTGGCTGTGCCCATATTGTTTACAGTTGCCATGCCCGTTGTCAGTCACATGACTTATGGCATCATCAGACCCGCCCACAAGCTCGGTAGCCCAGCTTTGGGTTATTTCATGCCAATTCTGCACTTGGCTTTTAGCCTAACGACCTTCTGGTCCAGATGAGGGGGCCGGGGGGGCTTCCTTCTACAGGAATATTAGAAACGAATTCGACATGAGCAGGCCATCCAGACCAGGAAGCTCACCCATCCCGTTCCCTGAAATCCTCCAAACAAGACAGAGGTTCGAGGGTCCGTAAAGCCCCCCTGTCGACTGCACCGCTCGGCCACTTACTGCAGGTGTTTGTCGTTATTTTTGTCAAGAAAAACCTCGTAACGTTCGTTTGTGCCAAATTTCCAGCCGTGTCCCCATTGTGACAGCTGAGATTCTTGGTAAATTGAAACACGTTGGCCGTGTCACCTCTTCATCTCCATTTCTTCTCCTTCCATCTTTCCTCCTCCGTTGCCTCATCTCATCCTGGTTGCTCTCCTCTGGACCTTCTCTTGTGCTGCGTTGTCTTTTTTTATAAAATGGAGACCAAAGCTGAACGCTGAGGAGGCCTCGCCAGTGTGTCACACCTCCAGTGTAACCCACAGCGTGTTTAAGTAACAAGGTGAGATCCACTCTTTCCATTTATAATCTTCAACGCTTCGGTCAGGTCGCCTCCTCATCTCCGTTTGGTTCTTCTCCTTCCATCTCTTCTCCTCCGTTGCCTCATCTCATCCTGGTTGCTCTCCTCTGGACCTTCTCTTGTGCTGCTTTCTCTTTTCTGTCATCTGGAGACCCTTAGTGCACACAGATGTGGCCTCCCCAGCGGGTTTTATAACCGAGGCAGGACCTCACGTGACGTGTGCTTCACACATGCAGGGCGCTATATGACATTCCAACATTAGCCCTCGTAACCATTCCTGTCCATTTCAGCTTCTCTTCATCTCCATCTGCTTCGTCTACTTCAGCTCTTCCTCCTCAGTTGCTCTCCATGGTCTTGGACCACCCCAGTTGTTCTCCTCTGGACCTTCTCTGGTGCTGCTTTGTCTTTTTCTTTTTTTTTTTTTTTGTAATATGGAGACCCAAACTTCACGTAGGACCCAAGATGAGCTCTCACAAGTCTAAACTGCCGCAGAGTTTGGAACATCAAGTTGAAGCCCAAGCCCAGCAGACTCATTCCCTTCGTAAGTTTAAACACTTCAGTCCTGCTGCCCCTTCATCTCCTTCGCCCTTTTCTCATTTCTTGCTCTCCATGGTGGTCCTGAGTCTCTCCTGTTGTTCTCCTCTGGACTTTCTCTGGTGTTGCTTTGTCTTTTTGTTGTAAAGTGACGACCCAAACTGAACCCAACGCTCCGGGCGAGGCCTCACTAGTGTGTTACACGACTTGAGCAGAACCTCCATTCCAGCTGGCACAGGTGTGGTCCACACATTGCTCTCCAGCCACGTTGGCTCTTCATCTCCATCTGGTTCTTCTCTTTCACTCTTTCCTCCTCACTTGTTTTCTATGGTGGTCCTGGACGTTCTTCTCTGGACTTTCTCTGGTGCTGCTTTGTCTTTTTCTAATATGCAGACATAAACCACACAGAGATGTCCATGTGAGGCGTCACCAGTGTGTGTGTGTTTTGTGACTTGAGCAGAACTTCCTTTGACTTGTGTGTCACACATACGGGGCACTGGGTCACCTCTTCTGCCCGTGCCATCCCTGCTGCCTCCTCCTTCTCCTCCTCCGGTCTTTCCACCTCAGATGCTCTCCATGGTCCTCTCTGCTGGACTTCCTCAAGTGCCGCTGTGTCTTTTTTTTCCTCATCTGTCTCCCTCGGTGGTCCCCCATCAGCCTGCTTTGAGTTTTTATTTGTTGGTAACATGGAGACCAAACTTCATGCAGAACTTCAGGTGAGTCCTCAGCACCACATTAGTAGCCTCCACGACTTGTACTCAAGGCGCTATATAACCAAACGTCCGATTAGCTCTCCTGCTGGCTTTGGTTCTTACTGTTCTTCTGCCTTTGCGGACCCCCGACTTTGGGATTTTGCTTTAAATTTGGTTGATTGAGTTTTTTTTCTCTTGGAGTTTTGACCTTTCGCCCGCCGTTGACCAAAACGTCAAAGGGGCGCAGAGGGCTTGTGGGGTTTCAGGCAGCTGAGCCTTCCAACTGACAGAAGGGTGTGGCTGGGGGGCCGTAAATGAGAGTGGGGGTCAGCAGGGGGCAGTGTTTGTGATTAATGAGAGTAGAAAGCAGAGGCCAGAGGAGGGCAGACGACGGCCAATCAGCGGGGTCTTTACAGAGGTGATTGGGCAGCTTCAGGAGCGGGCAGACTGGCAGCAGGTGACATTTCAGAGATGTGAGCTTTGAATACCCAGCGGGTGGTCCGACACTCGAAAGTGCACCTTATGAGCAGGACGTGAGAGTCATGGTGGTCTGGTCAGGGTCCGGATATCAATGTGGAAGGAACAAGTTGTGCTTAAGGGGACACTCCAGCCAGAAACAAAATGTCACCTCGTGTGCTTCACAGGGATGGCCGAGGACAATTTGAAATCTCCTGTTTCTGTTCGTGTCGAAAAGATGTGAGAAAAGTTTACGATTCACCGGTGACAGTAGGCGACCAACGCAGGACAATGGCAGACGTCCATTGAAAAAACAGATGTCACGTAACTCGCGTCACATGAGCCACACGCAGAGTCCCCAATGTTTATTAAAACATTTTCAAGTAAACCACTTCTGGAAAACACGCAAAGGGGGGTCCGCACCGAAGACCCGCCTCCTCTACCATATTCATTGGTCAAGAGCCCAGTCTTCAGTTCCGAAGCAGAGGATTGTGGGAATGCATTGCGCTACAGAAGTAAACGCCGATGGTGTTCTAGCCTTCTGCTGGCTTTGAGCCGTCGGCAGGATATCAGGCTGTGGATCGTGCGACTCGAGGGGCCGAGAATTTCATTCCTTTTGTCCTCGACCTTTGCTGTGGTCTGCCATTGGTGACCGTTTGGCTCCATCACGTGACAAATTATTTTCTCTCGTGAAAACAGGAGATGCCAAGTATGAAGCACATGAGGTAAGTGACATTCAAAGAAGATGACGTTTCTGGGTGGGGTGTCCCTTTTAGTGAAGGTGAAGAGGCAACTGGCACTAGCGGGGGCTGGTGTCGCTTATATTGTGCCAGTGCAGGAGGGGCAAGTGAGCAGTTTGGGGGTCAGAAAGAAAAGACAGCGCAGCACCAGAGGAAGACAACAAGTGGTGACTTGGAGGTGACATGCAAGTGGCTGTGAGGACTCATAGGGACGGCAGGTCATATAGCGCCTTGATGTGTGAAGCGCAAGTCAAGGGAGGTTCAGCTTAAGCTTTATGACACCCTGGCGAGGTCTCGGCTGGAGTTCTCCATATAACCAAAAAAAGCGACATAAGAGCACCTGAGAAAGTCCACAAGAAAGAAACGGGGGCCGAGTCAGGACCACCATGGGGAGCAACTGAGGAGACGACTGAAGGAGATGAAATAAGTGACTGAGGTGTGAATCCGATGTGAGGTCACGTCTACAGCGCAAGTCAATCTTCAGATACTTCACACGAGTGAGTGACACCTCACCTGGAGGGCTGTGTTCAGGTTTGGTGTCCATGTTACAAAAAAAGACACAGCAGCACCTGAGAAAGTCCAGAGAAGAACCACTGGGCTAAATCAGGACCACCATGGAGAGAGAAGACTGAAGACGAAAGAGTCAAACTAAATGGGGATTAGAAGGTGACATCCATGAAATGGGCAGAAGTGGGCCTCATAGGACGGCAGGTCATATAGCGCCTTGATGTGTGACCCACAAGTCACGGGAGGTTCAGCTTTGGTTATAAAACACACTGGTGAGACTTCAACGGGAGGTCTGGCTTCAGTTTTGTTCTCCATATTTAAACAAAGACATAACAGTGCTGGAGAAAGTGCAGAGGAGAGCAACGGGGGCCGAGTCAGGACCACCATGGAGAGCAACTGAGAAAAGACTGAGAGAGAAGAAGCCTGCAGAGCAAATGGAGTGACAGGAGTGACGTGTTGAAATGACGAAAGTCCTGTAGGGTCCGCCTGATGTCCCAAACTCTAAGGCGGTTCATTCTTCACTTGTGGCTTCTTCCTCACACCAGAGAAAGTCCAGTGAGGAGCAGCCAGGCCCATTCAGGACCACCATGGAGAGCAACTGAGGAGGAAAAGACCAAAGGAGCCAAAGCCCCAGAGTTGAAGCAAATGAAGGTGAAGAGGTGACCTGATGGACGTGTTTGGATTCTGAGGGGACCTCCGCTGTCGCTACTTAATGTCACAGCCTGTAATGGAGGTTTATACACAAAGGTGTATATATGAGGACCCTCCTGGATTACGGCACTCAGTTGTGGTCTCCATGTTACAAAGAAAAAGACAAGAAGAGAGAAGAGCAACCAGGAGAGAAGAGCAACCAGGCGCGTCAGGCCACTGAGGTGAGGTGAGGTGACCTGCTGGAAGTGGGCTGCAGGACTAACGGTTTGGTTGCACAGCGCCCCCTATGTGTGACGCACAAGTCAACTGAAGACAAAGTTGAGCCAAACTGGGACAGCACTGAAGTGTTCAAAAGTAGGAAAGGAGTGAGTACAGGGACCCCCGGAAAGAACAGGCAAACCCGTTAACAGCAGGACAGGGGTGTCTGGTGGGCTGGACGGCCAGCCAATGACTGCAAATCCACTTGGTGGTCCACTCAGTTCCCCGAGGCTCATGGATTTCACACCCCTGATATGCTGAGAGGAGCTGAAGAGGGTCACCTGCAGGACAGGGGCACAAAGGTGCCAGTAAACCTGAAGTAAGAAGGTGGTCCATGAGATGGATGGGTGGTCTGAAACAGAAAGTCCAAGAAGCCAATCATCTCGCTGCCCTCCTGCCCCTAATCACAGGAGGTTTGTTTCATATCTCACATTGTGGCATCAAATAAAGTGCCACTGTCACCACTCATGGCCAGCACAGGTGTCACTGCTAGCAACAAAGACTGGTGTGCAGTGACATCACTGGAGACTTCATGCTGATAAACAAGAGCGGTGACAGGGTGTGTCCAGTATTCACCGAGAGGGCGTGGCCAGGCAATGGGTGGGTGGGGCAAAGCTGAAGGGGCAGAAACAAGTGAGCATACTTGATGTGGGGGCCTTTCTGGGACTGGTGGTCCAGGATGAACGGACTCGATGCAAACGATGGACTCGTGTAACTGCGAGCAACAACGAGAAGCCAAGAAAACAAAGCTGGGAAAAGATGTTGGTAAGAAAATAGTAAAGAGCTTTGAACCCAAATAAGGCAAAGTAAAGCCAATGGGGTGGGCGTGGCCTGAGGAAGAGTGTGCGATGTGGGCGTGGTCAAACACAGACATATAGGCACACTGCATGTCAGACGCAAACACTCGTGGGGGTGTGGTCAGTGGTACATAAGTGGGTGTGGTTACATGAAAACTGGATGTGGTGGGCAGGGCTACACTGAACCTGATTGTGCTGTCTGAGCAAAGGCACACTGCATGTAAAGTGCATGGGCGTGGTCAAAGGTGCCATGGTGGGCGTGGTGAAATGAAAACTTAAACGATGGGTGTGGTCTCACACAAGACTTGTTAAGCGTAATTAGTGATACGAGGATGGGCAGGGCATATTGTGGGTGGGGTCCTGCATTAACTTATCATTCAGAGTAATGTATGTGGAGGGCGTGGTCAGAGGTGCAATGGTGGGCGTGACTCATTCTGCTGTGTAAGTAAAGAGATTGTGTTTGGGGGGCGTGGTCATCGGGCAACACATGTGGGGTTTGTTTTTATAGGTAACACAGTGGCCGTGGTTAAGTGAGAACTGGATGTGTTTGATGTTTGAAGGTGTGGTCAAAGCAACAGTGGAGGGCGTGGTCAGAAAGGGTGTAGTCCCAGAAAAGTTGCATTTAGTGAGGGAAAGCACTTGATGAAAGTGCATCTGGAGGGCGGTGACAAAGAAATGTGGGTGTGGTCAGGGATGGTGGTGGACGTAAAAAAGCTTCCATAATGGGTGTGGTCTCATGCAGATTGTGGTATAAGAAGAACGGCTGACTGATATGTTGAGCTTGGTGAAAGTCCATCTGGTCACTCATTAGCTAATTGTGGAGGGTGTGGTCAGTGCAGTGGTGGGTGTGGTTAACTTGACACTCGTTATGGCAGCTTTGGTTACTGTTATCTGATGAAAGGCAAAATGCAAGCAAATTGTGCTGAATGAGCAAAGGCACAGGGCATGTGGTGGGCGTGGCTTGATTGGACCTCCACGTGGTGGGTGTGGCTTGATTGGACCTCCACATGGTGGCCGTGGTCACAGCTAAAATGTATGTGTTGTGTGTGGGCGTGGCCTGGTTCAGAGTGTCCCAAAGCCACATTGGTGTCCCACCGTTGAGGTGGGCCGTCACTGTGGCACTTCACAAGGCCACAGCGTTCATCCTAGTGACACTAGAGACCATCCGTGGACTCGGACAGGCGGAGTCAGGTGACGTCACTTTTTGCCATCTCCTGATTTGGATTCCCAAATGGCTGGTCCATGGTGGGTGTGGAGGAGAGGAATACGAGAAGAGTGGGTATCACTTCCTGGGGGGCCTCAGTGCCCTGTGTGTGCCAGCAGAGGTCAGCGGGTGTGGGTGCCAGGGCTCTCCTCGCAGGTGCCCCTCGCCATTCCCTCTAAATGCACTTTTTGTTCTCGGTCAGCCCCCTCCTGCCAGCCCAAGTGCTCAGCTCGTTTCCCCGCCAGCGTGCGCACAAACCGCACTGGAGCTGCGGCCGGCAGAGCAGGCGCCTCCGTGAGCTGCACGCGGCCAAAGCTCCCAGCAGTCGATGGAAAATGAGACGGCCATAAATCTCACATCCCCTGTGTGTGTGCCTGTGTGTGTGTGTGTGTGTGTGTGTGACACCGTGCCAGCTGGATCAGAGCACCCAGCCCCACGTCACCACACGCGCACCGTGCAGGAAGACCACAGAGGTTCAAGCCGCCCGCTAAAGGCCCCATCACATCTCTCGTCCTCCATTTCCGTCCCTCTGATTTTCTCATCAGGCTTCGGCTCTTCTTGCCAAGTAGAAGCCCATCCAGCTGCTCTGGGGCGCCTCCTGCTGGTGGAGGTGTTTGACGCGGGGACGATGCCTGCGATTGTCCATAATAAGCGCCAGTCTCAGGGGAGCCACCACGCCTGTCAATCAATGTTGAGGGCTCATTTCTCAGGTTGGTCACAAAAGTGTCCAGTTAGAAGTCTGCAGAACGGCATGGTGACGCAGTGGTTAGCATTGTGGGTTCAAATCCTGACCTGACCTCCTTCATCCTCCATTTCCACATCCCAGAAAGGAGCAGGTTATGTTAGCCTTCTGGTGGACTGGCACCCCCTTCAGGTTTGTGCCCGCTTGACACCTGGCGCTGTGTGCTCAGGTTGCTGCTCTGCATGCCCTCTTCTGTACAGTAGGACTCAATTATTTTGGGCTCAAATCCTGTGCAGGTTGTGTGTGATCTCCGTGTCTGTCTATGTTGCTGTTGGCTAATGGATGTGTGTGTGTGTGTGTGTGTGGAGGTGACTTTGCTGCTTGAACCCAGGGTTGCTGGAATGGGCTCTGGCCCCCAGTGAGGGTGTCATGTCATGTCTATAGCGCCTCACAGAGGGTGAGACGCCACAAGAAGAAAGGCTCAAGGCGCTATATAACCTCTGTGCTCCTCATGTGGCCCCTGCTGCCCAATCTGATGGGCCAGCCCCTAAGCCCCGCCCTTCTCATTTGCATCCCAGTGAACTCAGACTTCACTCCCAGTCTGCATGCCAACTAAGGTGCTATATAAATGAGGGCAATGCCAGCCCCAAACCCACCTTTGGGGAGCATTGAGCCCCTTCATCCATCCATATCACCAACATGGCATGGCAGAGTTGCCCTCCACGGGGCACTTTCATTCATTTTGGGTCATTGATTAGCTAAACTGCTCTTTCAGAAAAAAAAAATCCCACGTGGACCTTGGTGGCTGCCATGATGTCCGCTTCATGTGGTGCACTTCATTGTGGTGCCCCTAGTGGGCTTGTGGCAATACCACCTCTCAATAAATCATGGGACATGCCACAAAGAATGTCCATCTGTCCTGCATGTGTTCATTTGGTGGGGCAGCCCAGGATGGCTTCATCTGACCTGATCTGTGCAAAAACCGGCCCACCTGGGTTAATGTTACTGCCCTCCTACTGCCACCAGGGGGGCTTCAGCCTGGTATCCTTACTTAATTTGCAAGGCACATGCACACCCTTAGGCACCCCCTGCTCAGGCCTCAGCCCCTTTGCTGCCCATCGCCACCTCCTGGCCATCCTCATCTTGTAGCCCCTTATTATTCTTCAGAGCCCCCTAAGAGATGTGGGGTCAGCTCTTCCATGCAATGCCCGCTGCAGAGGTTTGTCCATTGGTGGGCTCCATGATCAACATACCAGTCCACCGTAGGCTTACTGTGGCATTTTGAAGCTGATTGGCCACTTGTCGAGATGCCACTAAACCTTCATGTGACATCTCCACACTGACTTGACATGAGTGTCACAGCCCTGGAGGTCTCCACGACACAATGGTGATGCTCTAGTATATAGCGCCTTTCCCATCGGTCTCTCTGAATGCTATATAGCGCCTTTCCCATCTGTTTTAACTGAACTTTCTGCCACCAGAGACTGGTGATGCGTTGCATGTTGATTTGCACACACAAGTAAGAGTTTCTCTGCCCACTGTACCCCTGACAGCTGTGACCCTATAAGCTCTGACTGAGGTCCTCGTGTCAAATTTATCATTCAAACGGGTGTCCCCCCCTGCCCCAGTGTTCTGTTAGCCCCCCTGCCAGGCTCTTCTTCTCAACCACAAGTACAGCTCTATACACTTGACTCTGATCCTGCCGACTACGCCACTTGTCTCCTCGGTCTGCTGGTATGATACCTCACCATCTCAAATTCTTTTGCCAGGCTTTTGAGGGGCACGGTGAGCTTTGACCCCCCCCGATTTCCACTTTTCGATGAGGACACTTGGCGTGTCCTTTAGTTTGCCTAACGTTTCCTTAACATCGTCGAGTCTTGATCTGAGGGGCTCAGACGCACGCCATTCACCAACAACAGGGGGCTAATTTTTGATGAGTGCAGAAGCCCCAATGCTGTACTCAGTGGCGCCCCCTTGTGTCTTATTTTTAAAGTAATGGCCGTCGTCTGCCCTGCGTTCACAGGTTTAAATGCTCGTCTTCTCCTGGTTTTCATGTAATCCTCCCATATCCCACAATCCTCGGAGTGATTTTGAGATTTGAGTTCCAATAAAGGCCACCTAGGGGCCCTACGGAGTATCTATGTGACCTCACATCCTATTGGTGGTCTGTCTGGTGGTGGACAGTGGTGGGCTTTGATTCTATTTTAATTTTTCCGTTTTTTTTTTTCTGTTTTTGAACTTTGATAAACGTTTTGCGTGGACCACCTGAGTTTCGTCATCCTGTCCTGACTTGTGGGTTTCTGTCACTTCATTTGTGTTTTTAGTGTCATCTGACCCTACAAAAGTGTGACCATGACAGCCAACTCCACACTGCCCTCGGTGTCACGTCAGGGACGTCTACTTTCTGGTGGTCTATCATGGTGAAGGCAGGTGGGCTTCAAGACCACATCCCCAATATTTTTTTAGACGTATCCCACTGTGACAATAAAAATGGGGGAGGTCTGGTCGGGTACCTTGTGTGCCACAAGCTCAGTAGGCTAGAATGGCATAAGCACACAACTAGGGGTCTCGCGGTACCTGACGTGCACCACTAGGGGGCTTTAGAATTGGAATCTCCTATCAAACTTGAGAGAATGATGAACAGGATTATGGGTACCAGAAGCAGAAGTGTATGACCTTCATGGCACTACATCACCAGCTCCCTGGCAGGTCTCCGCTCCCAGCCATTCCCTGCCGTATTTCAGACACAGACGTGATGCAATTGCGAGGACTTGGTGTCAGCGGTGGGATCCTCCCTTTTTTGTTCCTCCCTCTCCTTTCATTGAAGTGGCACCAGATAATGGGAACATTCAATTGTCTGTCGAATTCAAGCTCATCGGTTCTGCCCACATTCCTCGCTTCTCTCGTCTCACAAGTGCCAGCTGTGCCCATAGTTGTCATTCCACACACGTTGTCATTGGTAAGGTGACCCAGCTGGAGGTTATTGACTTTCTCCCTGGCTGAACATCCACCATTGACAGAAGTGAGAAATTAGCTGAGGGGGCACACACCTCCAATTGGCACATCTCTGGCAGCACTGAAGGGGGCATTGGCTCCTCTTGTCTAAGGAAGACACCCTCAAAGGCTCCTGGGTAATTTCTTCTTGGTGTGGCCAGGTTCCTGTAGACAGTGGTGGCCTCTTCAGTTCTTGGCCCACCTGAACTTGTGATAGATTTCCAGCCTTCTGGTGCCCTCCTTGATTCCACCGACACCTTCCAGCCGGCACCTCTAACACAACTACGCACGATGCCAACTGGGCCAGGTACACGGTGCCAGCCTGGCATCCCTATTACTGTATTTTCATTTGCCTTGAGTGACAGGGGGTGCAGACGTGCTGCTCAGCAGCGCCACCTGCTGGTGAAGAAGAGCACCGATGCCAGCCTCTGCCTATAGGGGGCGCCGCTCATCACCCCGAAGCCCTGGCCAGCGTGGAGATTGACGCGCTAATGAAGTGACGTTAATTAGGCGCGCTTTGAAATCCCGAGTCCTCGCCGTCCTGGAACTGCCGGCTTATTAAATCATTTGCTGCTCCTGGGTGATCTCCTTTTGAAACGGAATCTGACCCTGCGGGCACAATTTATTTTTATTTCAAAAATGATTTTTACCAGCAGATTTTGCTTCAGTTCAAGAGAATTGTAAATCCTGATTACCGAGGCAGGCACATCAAACGATTTGTAGAAAGCTTTCTGCTCGATGAGGCATCAAAGGGTCGCCCGGCTTGACGCGTTCGTTAACACATTCGACTGCGCGCCACTAATGTTATCGACGGCGGGCGAAGGGAGGTATGGAGGGAGGGGCGTTCGTAGCGCCTTGTGTGAGACGTGATGAGCCGACCGGACGGGGGTCCGCTCCTCCACGAGTGCCAGCTCTTTCGTTTTTTTTATGCCCAATGCCACTGAATTCCAACTGGAGGAATCTAAAACGGGGCCTGGCACTACCTGGCGTGCACCACTAGGGGGCATCAGACTCAGCAGTCTTGTGGGGCGTCGGTCGTGTCCTTCCGTCCAGAGTGTGGGAGTGATGGCTCAGAGGGTGGGCACCCTACAGCAGACCTTTAAGGTGCTATATAAGCCCCTCCGTGCCAGTCGGGCGGCGTTGCCAGGACTCGGCCCCCCCGCCTCCTCCCAATCTCGTTCTCACACCGCGCCGTAATCACTTGCAGACGCCCGAGTCAAACGGCAGTCGTTTTCACTTCTGGAAGTCGCGCTGGTAAACCAAACACGGCCGTCTGCTTCACATTAGCGCCGACTTTCAAGTCGCCCATTAAAGCGTAATGCGAGTTTTCCGACGCGTCTGCTCCTCCTCCTTCTCCTCTGGGAGCTCCTGGGTACGGCGGTCCGTCCTGCTCGACATGGGAGAACTGGCCTGCAATTGACCAGGAAACTAGGCGTGAAAGTGGTCTCTTCGATGGGCATGGCATGTGCCAACCGACTCCTCATCCTTGCCGCCCACCACCACTACTTGACTGAATTTGCCCACTTTGATACTTTTCCTCAGGGGTTTGTGGGCCACCTGTTGACTGCAGCTGACTTGTCACCTGCCAGCTCCTGGATGGCACCATACAGCCTGGCATGTGTTTGTACAACCGGACTGGACTGGATGTTATTTTGCCCTTTGACACCCGTGCCCATCAATGTCTCGCCAGGGCTCTTAAGCTGAAGAAACCCTCACTTCTGCTGCAGCACCCCCTGGTGGCTTCTCAGTGAAACTTCCAAATGCCATCAATTGTAATGGGGTCTCCAGACCCCTGAAGTAAAGGCTCTAGACACCATAAAAATCGATCAACCAGACATGTCACTGAGCCTCCACTGATGAGCAAAGTCTGTGATGCCAGTTGCAAGGGGCAAATCTGAGGGTCGAGGCCAAACTGGAAAGTCTAATGAGGTGGCACAGAAAGAAGGTCCAGGCTGGCAACACGATGACTCAGGGACACGGGGCTGGCTGGAAAGTGCGGACACGGGTTCAAGAGCATGCAAATAAATCTCACTGCATGGACGTCCTGTAGGCAAATTGAGAGAAAAGATGTGGCAGCGAAACAGAACGTGCCACACACAGTGGACACCAGTAGCTGAACCCCAGCCTCTCAGGTGACCACAAAAGCAGGGAACTCGCTGGATCAGCTGGCATCACCGGGCAGGTCAAAGTACCGACAGGAAGGCCCTGGCACCCCTTAGAGTCTGCCCATGCCCTACTTCACTTTGCTTAATCAGTCCGGTGTGCCCCTGGCGTCAGGTGGCACAGTTTATGGCACGGTTACCAGTGTCCTAATCCTGATATCTCAAGATATCCAAGGAGAGGGTGGCGACTCCACAGTCACAGTAGACTCGAGGGGTCTTGACGCGTTCGTTAACACATTCGACTGCGCGCCACAAATGTTATCGGCGGTGGGTGGTGGGGGAGGGGTGTTCATAGCGCCTTGCGTGAGACGGGGGTCCGCTCTTCTGCGAGTGCCAGCTCTTTTGTTTTATAGGCCCAATGCCACTGAATTCCAGCTGGAGGAATCTAAAAGGGAGCCTGGCACTACCTGACTTGCACCACTAGGGGGCATCAGACTGGGCAGTCTTGTGGGGCGACGGTCGTGTCCTCCCGTCCAGTGGGTGGGAGTGACGGCTCAGAGGGTGGGCACCCTACAGCAGGCCTTCAAGGTGCTATATAAGCGCTTCCATGCCAATCGGGCGGCGCTGCCAGGAATTGGGTCCCACCCCCATCTCGTTCTTACACCTCTAGGGGGCTCCAAGACCTACCACTTGGCACTTGGCACTTGGTGAATACAGCATGGTGACCAGTTTGATGAGTGTGCCAGGTCACCAGGGGGCGTCAGAAGGACTGGCTTTAATAGAATGAATGTGACACCCCACAGCGCCATCTGGTGGCCGTTTTGGGTGTGACTGTGTGTAGGGGGCACTGTAAGTGTGTGGCTGGCACTCCACCAGGGTCAGGCAGACGTGACGTGGGGACACACAAACCTCCCTCGTTTCTCACGAATGCCACCAAACAGAAGCGTTGGCTTATTGACCCGCGCGTCCTGCCGACGTCGACGGAAAGCTCCAGAAGCTCCAGAAGCCGAGAGCCAGTAATGGATCCCCCTTCTGCTCGTGATGAGCGTAATTACGGGGCTCCTCAGCGGCTCAAATGAGTTTTCCGTTGACTTTAATTGTGCGCTCGTGAAGGAGAAGCCGCTTCGCATTTTATTATTGCGGCTTCGAGCGATCGGCCAAATGAGGAAACAATTAGAGGATGTTGGCACGGGACGCCCCGCCATTTGCCAAATAAGTTGATCTTTTTGATTGTGGCTGAAAACATTTGAAGTGCTGAGCCAAGGGTGGGGTTGGGGGGTTTGTGGAGGGGGACACTAAGCAGAAATGACTGAGCGCCTCCTTTAGGTCGTGCAGGTTGGCGGCGGCTGCTTCAGCATTGGCGTCAGGGGGCACAGTGGATGGCATGGTGCCCTCTGTGTGACGTTTGTGTGCTCCGCCTCTGCTCTTGTAGCGATGACCACAGGCTCAAACCAAAGGTGGGCTCACTGCCTGTTGGACTGGACGTTCTGTTTTCGTCCCCCCAATTTGGGACCCACGGCTCAGGAGGGTCAAGCACATGCGCCCCCTAGTGGTCCCCCTGGTCATCGGCAGCACATGTGACGGGAGCTGATAAGAGATGGAGACCCCAATACAAATGACACACACAGCAGCGGCGCCTCCTATTGTACTTCGCCTTTTTTTCTGGGATCAAAGAAGAGAATATTTGATAAACGCGGCGGCGAGATTTCGATTGAGTAAAACGAAGACGCCGTCCGCCGCTTCCCGACTTTCTGTCTTTTCTTCACGTGGTGAACTGGGAAATGAGGCTCGCTGAATAGCGTCCTCATGTGGTGGACTGGAGAAGTGCCCCCTGTCCTCTCCTTGCTCGTCTTGTCTTTATCAGTCAGTCACACAAAGTGATGGCAGGCTGGCATCCTCCGTGGCATCAGGGCACCCGTCTGGTGGGAATTTATGGGAGCTTCATGTCCAGGACGTCAGCCTTCATTCGGAAGTAGAAGTTGAAGCGGGCGGCCGCGTACCTGTAAGACACAAGAGGTAAGGGCAGGTAAGCTGTGGGAGTGGCCACAAGTGCAACCAATCAGAGACAGCGCCTGACTTGCCCCCTCCCCAGCTGCTGTGCCAGCGGCACTGACGGGCAGGTGAAGTCGAGCCTCTGCTTCAGTCCTTCACCTTCTTCCTGCTTTAAGACACACCCACCTATGAGGGAGGACCAATCACAAAGCACTCTGATAGAGCGCCCTCTGGCAGTGCCAGGTATCACTACACCTCCAAAGTCCCAAAGACCCTTCTGCACAATGGTGATGGCGCCACCTAGTAGATCAACCTGACAAATGTGGTGGCCCTCTGTTCTGACGTTGGACGTCCCCCTCTGGTCATTGGCATGCACTTTTCTTGTTGCCTCTTCCTTCATGGCACCCCCTGAGTCTCACAGCGCCCCCTAGGGCTATTAATGTTCTGTCCTACCACTCGTGACGACTCGTCACCCTTAGTGCCTGGCACTTTTTACCAGCCGCTGGATTATTTGGTCACTCGTCATAAAGGAGTCGAACAACATGGTGACCAGCAAAGGCTCCAATGACTTACCATAGGGGGTCCTGTGTTTTTACCCTTTGTGACTCCCCTCACCACATTTGGTCATGTCAGGCACCCACATGGACCCCAACTACCTGGCTGGCTGTGCTTGACCCCCTAGTGGCAAACTCACAAAGCACTGCACTGCCACCCTCTTGTGCCCCCTTCTGGTCATTCATATGGTCTTCTTAACTTGCCTCTTTCTGCAGGTCATGACACCCGCTGGGACACACAGCACCCCCTTAGGACTGATAATGTCTGTCAGACCCCCTGTGAAGGCTCATCACTTTTACTGTCTGCTGGATCATTGGGTCATTCATCAGAAAGGAGTGACCAGCAAGGGTTCTAATGAAATGAAGAGGAGTGACTTATGACAGGGGTTCTGGGTGGTCTCGTGTTTATCATCTTAGCGATGCCCCCTCACCCCATTGGGTCATGTCAGGCAGCCTCAGTGACTGTCTGGCTGGCTATGCTTGCCCGCTAGCGGCCAGCTCTCACTGTACTGTGCTGCTGCACTCTGGCGCCCCCTCTGGTCATTCTCATGTACTTCTCCTCTTGCCTCTTCTGGCACCTTATGCCAAGGCCTAACACTACCTGGGTCACACAGTGCCACCTAGGGCTATTATTGTTCTCTTATTGGTTGGCACTTTTTACTGGCCACTATTTGGCCACTCATTGTAAAGAGTTGGTGAGGTGATTAGCGTGGCAATCTGTGTAAAGATTCCAATGAAATGGGGAGAGAGTTACCACAGGGGTCCGGGGTGGTCTCAAGTTTATTGACGCCACACCCCTCACCAGTAGGGACCCCCCTGCTGGCCCGCTCTCAGTGCAGTTCACCGCCACTCTCTGGTGCCCACTCTCTGCCATGTCTGTTAGATTTGAGATGCCCAGGCCCAGCTGGCACATGCCTTTTTTTAACTCCATCCTTTCTTTTCAGCATGGCAGGCCGGGTTTTATTGACAACTTCATGTAGGAAATGAGAATGAAGTGAAAGCTTAAAGTGGGATTAGTGGAAATGTCACCAACGAAAAGGAAGACGATTAAAAAGCGGGAGCCTGCCAGGAGCAGATGGCGCTCAAGGCGGCAGTCCATTGCAATGCATTTGGGGGCACCAGAATGTGGACACCCACTTGAACCCTCAGAAGTGACATGAAATGACCAGAAAATGGGCTACATGGCAGAAAAGATGGCGTCAGAGGTGGCTTAACTAGGCAGCAGCAACACTTTGGCATGGCATTAATACGTCTCTCTGTTCAACGGGTCATTGGGTAAGCCTGGCACAGTCGCCACCCTGCATTTGTGCTACTAAGCAGATGACAGGACAGGACTCTGCCCACACCTGTGGATGAATTGAGCAAAGGGTCTCCATTGTGGTCCAGCACTTTGAGGGTCACACGGTTTGGATTTCCTCTTGCAGGTCACCCTGAAATGGACCAAAACACAGAAAGTGGCAGCAATCAGCAAATCTTTGGATTATATAGTGCCTTTCAAAGTGTTTGACATTAGCACAGTACAGCCCAGTACCACCAGGGGGCATCACAAGGGTCAGGGGACACTGGGCAGGGATGTGTGAGCAAGTCTGAGGTGACCAATGGGACACATGGATGATGCCCACCTGGTGTCACCATTAACTGGTTTAGGTCGCTGGATGCCAAAGTGGCTCCACTGCACAGACCCTAATGATTCATTCAGTTGCTCAAATGAAAATTTGGGTCCAAAGTGTGTGTGCCAACTGCTGTGCCCACAGTAGTGTGTAATGTGTCTTCCACTGCTGGTAGTGGACAGGTCTGTCATGTTAGGTCACGTTAGGTCACAAAACACTGACTCAGTAGACCAATGGACAGCCTGGACCCCTTAAACTAAGCCCCCTTCCCCTTCATGGGTCACATTACTACCTCCTGGCTCCCTGATGACAACTCAATAAGAATGCCAGGCTTGTTCCCCTGGTGAATCACTCAGTGCCCGCAGCAGCATTCACATTGCCAGGCCACACTCTCTCCATTTTCCTTGCCCACCCTGACTGGCTGAGTCCCCCAATGCCGTCACCCACCTCGATTCCACCTCACCCACTCAACTGTGTTTCCTCTGGCGCCATAGGGCACAAATCATGCCTGGTTTGTCATGCCACTTTGACCCCTGCTACAGTCTTACTGGCCCTTTGAAGAAAGAGGGGGCAACTCTCTAGGTCACCAGAAGTGGGCGCTGGCGATAACTCATCAAGCTGTGCCCCCCCACGCCTGGAGTTGCGCCCGCACCACAGAACTTTTTTTTCTCCTTTGGTTTTACACAAAATGAAATATCGAGTGCGAGGAGAAGAGAGTTTCCATTGTTGAGCTCGTGAGTGTGGAGCGCCCGCCGCCGGCCCATTGTCACTTGCATTTGGCTTTGATTACGCGTGAGCCCCCGGCGCCTCGGGGCCTGTCACAGAGCCAGGACTAATTTGGTTTATGGAGATCAGATGGCAGCACAGCGGCTTCAATGACGCAGTCCCACAAGTCAGCGCCTCCCGCTGGCGCTCCGGGTCGTCTCGTGGAAGGGACGCCTCGGGCGGCGCACACTCCATCTTCACCGTGGTGGGCGCTGTGCTAACCCTTCACTTGTCACGAGTGTGACCAAAATGTAGTCAAGACCCCTGATACAGCTGGACCACTGACTCTCTTAAGTGTGACGCAAACGAATCCCACCTGGAAACCAAGGAAAAGAAAATTGTGAACGTGACCCCCCCCCAGCCACTGGGGCCGAGACCACTCACCTGACGAAGTCAAAGTCGATCTTGGAGTACCTCGACTGGAGGAGAGCCCACAGACCCCAACTGAAATGGCCGGCCTGCAAGAAGAAGAAGGAACTTGTGAGGGCCACTCTGCACCTGCCACTCCTGTGCCACTTGGCTACCCACGGAAAACCTGAGATGGACATTTAGACTGGCACACTGTTTCTTCCTGCAATTATATACAGGGGGCTGGGTATTTTATAATGTGCCACATATTCGCAGCCTCAGCAGTAGGGGGCACACACGCACAGAAAAGACACACTGTGCTCACACAAGGACACCTACATCTTTACCAGCAGGTGGCGACACTCACACCCACGATACGCTTTGTTTTATTGAGTTCATTTCTCTGTGTCAGCAACAGGGGGCGACACACTCACACACACAAGCCACCTAGAGAACCCCGGGGGCATTCAACAGCAGGGTGTGGCACTCAGATACACTGTGGTTGCACAAAAGACTGGCACCTCTACCAGGAGTGGCCGACACTCTCACACACACATGAGGCAGAGGGACACTGTGGTCACCTAGAGGACCGCAGCAACTTGACCAGCAGGGGGGTAACACACACACAGTTGGGGGGGGTGGCGCATGATGTTGTAAAATCCCAAATGACACAGTGGGCAAGGGGACCCTTAAAATAAGATATGGGGGTCTGAGCCCAGCTAAATGGCCCCCCAGGCCCAGACCTGGACTGTGTTGTATTCTGGTCCATTTATTGAGTCTGTGACAGGTGGCACTACTGCCACACACACATTGTGGTGACATGGAGGACCCTGGCATCTTCAACAGCAGGGGGCGACACTCGGACTTACCCAGAGAGGCGTTTTGGTTACATAAAAGATGAGAGCGGAATGGGTGGTCTTACTGAGGCCACAGCCTCATGAGCAGATGCACACACACAGTGAGCAAATGGTGGACATCAGAATCAGCAGTAGGGGGCGACACTCACACACACTGATTATACAGCCTGAGCAATGGGGGGGTTTGGGGGGGGGCAACAATCGCAGCAGACAAGTCGGGATTGCCTTGTGCACTTGGACCTCAATCACAGTGAACATCTCTCATTGCACTCATCAACAGCAGGGGGCGACACCCACACATACCCACTGGACGTATGTCATCAGCCTTGGACGCCACTCAAGCACAGTGACAGAGACACACAGACGGTGTGCTGTGGTGCCCCATTAGGTCTACTGACACAGTGTGAGCAGCAGGGGGCGCCTGTTTTTATGCCTAAACCTGCTGGCTGCCAGCTGAGCCCCTGGCACCCCATGATTTTCCTCTTGGCAGAAGGCAACTGGTGGTCAGCAGGCAGGTCACTCGGTGACTCTGATGTACTGCTGTGCACTTGTCCTTCTTAAGGTCTCAGAGGTACCCCCACTGAAAGGCACTATATAAAAATGAACTAAAATGGCTGATGGTTACTGTGTTTGTGGTTTCTTATACAAGACAAGGCCTTCAGGGGTCAGCCAGCCATGGTGGCTTTGGACTGTGACTTTTACTCGTGCCTCGTGAGGCTCACTTTTAACTGGTCATACTTGCTGGTGGACATGGCGCTGGACGCTGGCAACGATCTTCATGTTGGTCAGACTCCCTGAACTCTGGACATGGGATGGCATATTGAACGTGAACCCGGGTGTGTCCCATGGAGGTGAAGGCACTCTTAGGAGGGTCTGCCTGTCCACTGGTGATGGCAGTGTCATGGTCACTTGACAGGCCTGAGGAAGCAAATAACTCAACAGTGTCACCAACCGAACCATGCTGTCCACTAACACACTGTCCATTACGGCTGATATCAAAGAGCCAAGTGGGCAGTTTTGTTTATTGGTGACAATTCTGGACTGAACCAGCCCACCTGAACCCTAATGTCACTTCTCTTGTCTAAGGGGTGGTCTCCATCACTAGTCATTTTCGTTCTAAGTGTCCTGGTGACATAAGAGTGGGCAGTGAAGCCCAGTGGACGATGGACTGAGCTGTAAACCTCAAGGCTGCTGGTTCAAGCCCCCCATCTGACTGGCACTGAGAGACTCCCTTCACCGGCCTTTGAAAAACTTCCTGTGGACCACAGTAAGGCGCTATATAATTTACAGACTGGCTCACTACGCCAACACATTTAAGTCACAACTGCTTCTGTGTGTTTTGTCCACACCTCGCTAGCCAAACACATGCGGCAGGTTGCCCCCATTTACAGGACCACACTGGACTTAATGGCCTGAAGCAGCAGGACACGACATCTACACAGAAGTGGCACACGGTCACTCTGGGCTAACATAATGTGCAGGACATAAAGGTGGCATTGTGTCTGCTTGGTTTGTGTCACAAATCAAAACTGTCATGGGCTCAGGGTCAGGCAGCGCTGGGCATTTCTGTCCTTGGGTTGGCATACATGTGTCTGTGAGGGCAGAGTGGGGCTGGGAACTTTTATGATGCATATACAGTAGGGGTCCTGGACTTATACTGGGCAGGTCACTGGAATCAGCAGAGAGGATCATGCACAGCGGAAGGCTGCCAGCATAAACCCCCTACCACCTTAACTCCGTATGCCAGTCATTTTACCCCCACTGCAGCTACAGCAAACACCCAGCGGGGCAAAAGGGGCACCACCAATGTATGTAGGGCACAAAAAGTAAAAGGAAATGTGATTGGGCAGCTGGTTGATGTGGATTTGGGTTATTTAACTGGGTGTTTTGGAGGGTCTTTATATCCAGATGTAGTGGGCGGGGCCTTTGAGATGGATTTGGTAACAGGGCTTTGCTGCAGGGATTTGTGGGAGGAGCTTTTTAAATGGGTGTTGTGGAAAAGTTTTGCTGCAGAGTGTTGTTGGGGGGGGGGCTTTGCTGTTGGGTTTGGTGGGAGGGGAATTGTGGCAGGGTGTTGTGGGGTAGAGCTATTTAATTGGGTTTAGTGGGAAGGGCTTTGCAGCAGAGTGTTGTGGGAAGCTTTTTAAAAGGGTGCTGTGGGAGGGGTTTTGCTGCAGGGTTTTATAGGAGGAGTTTTTAAATGGGTCTTATGGGTGGACTTTTGCTACAGGGTCTGTTATTGTGGGAGCGGCTTTTCAGCTGGATTTGGTGGGAGGAGCCTTATAAATAGGTGTTGTGGGAGGGGTTTGGTGGGAGGAGATATAAGCCAGATGTTATGGGCGGGTCCTTGCTGCTGGATGCTGTGGGTAGGGCTATTGAAGTGGGTATTGGTGGGAGTGGCTTTGCATCTGGGTGTTTGGGGGTGGGGCTATTTAAATAAGTGTTGTGGAACTTTGCAGGCAGATGTAGTGGAGGTTTCTTTTTGAAGGTGGGTGAGGTGGGCAGTCCCATGTCACATGATCCCTTTACTGCACAAGTTTACAAATGGCACTAACAGGAGCTGTCAGTTATTTTATTTTCATTATTTTATATAGCGCCCTTCACAATGCCCATTAGCAAGAAATCCAGATTGCCCTGCAGATGGTTATTTGTTTAAAGTGAATGTGTGTCTACACTGATTGAGAGCCCCCAATTTTTAAACCTCTGTGGTCACAGTGCAAGAACGACACTAGCGGATGGCAGCCTGGAGGCTCCCCAATGTGCACTAGTGGCTCCTTGATTACCTACTGTATGGGGGGGCACCACTGCTCTCAATGAATTGTGAAAGCAGAGTGGGCCTCATCAAGAAAGGCCATCCATCCATCCATTTTCCAACCCGCTGAATTCAAACACAGGGTCACGGGGGTCTGCTGGAGCCAATCCCATCCAACACAGGGCACAAGGCAGGAACCAACCCTAGGCAGGGTGCCAACCCACAGCAGCAACAAGAAAGTAATTATTAGAAATGAGAATTATGCAAATGAAGACAGACAGTAGAGGGGGTCACTGAAATGAAAGCATCTCATTACCATGTGAAAGGCGCTATATTTGACCTTGTGGAGGAGAGTGGACCAGCAGACAAGCATAAACACAGAATGTGGTTGATGGTAACAAGTGTGTCCCCAAAATGTGCACTTCAGTGAAGGACATCAGGTGGCATCAATGACACTGAAGACTTGGGCCATGAAGACTCTGGCGTGGTCTCCCGGTCCACCCGCGACATTTATCTTCGATGTCGAAGTGCCGAGCCGCAAGCCTTTCTCCAGTTTCATTTCCCTTGGAAGTCGTCCAGCGTGCCGGGCTGAGTAATCGTCTTCCCGACCGCACAGTTATCATCGAGCGCATCATCGCTCAGGCATGTGACGCTCGCCTGGCCCCGCCACATGCAGCGCACATCACCGATCGTCTCGAATTGAAACTCCAGAACATACGCCTGTGGACCGTCGGTCTAAGGTCACTGGAGCTGAGAGTTGAGGCAGGACTGGCACAGCAGGAGGAGGTCAGGCCAGCTCACCCAGCATGGGCTCAACTCTTCTTCTTGCCCTGGTGATGAACTCTACTGCCTCAATATGAAGGGGCACACCAAGATGGGCACAAGTGCCAACCTGTTAGGAATTGTACGTTTAAGAGAGAAGTCGTGATTAACGATAAATGTAGAGGGTTCACCTGAAGGGGGCTCCACTGTACTGTAGATGGTAACTGGGGAATGGCGGACATACCAGTTCCATGGAAATAGCAATTTCATACCATTGCAGGGCCTTGCCAAGCAGTGTAAGCCCTGAGACAGGGCGCCCTCTGGTGGCCACTGCATTCATTACATCTGCTGTCTCTCGATGCTGTGCCACCCAGCAGAAAATGCAGCAGTTGAGGTCAAAATCGCAGCAATCCCAGGGCACATCCCCACTCAGTAGAACTGGCACTTATGGGCTTATGATGATGGCACTAATGACTCTCGGAGTGAGACACTTCATCACATGTATACTAACTTGGAGTGGAGATAAAAGGCACTACATTTGAGAGGGCAGCCATGATGGCGGTACAGTAAGTTGCTTTGATCCAGGACCCACCTAAGTGAACGGGCCGCACCACTCAGACAGCAATGTGCCAATGCCCCTGGGCATCATCTCTATACAAACTGTCAATACCCACTATACTACACCAAGACACAAGTGGCACCAAGCCAAACCAGTAGGGGGGACTATGTGCCACACTGTGCCCATACACCCGCCCGACTCGTGCACCTCATACATTATAGTGGCCGAGGCCTGGGAGCAGCGTCCGTTTTGGCACACCTCAAGTTTGGAGTGCGCCATCATTGGGAGTGGCACGCTGCTCATCTTCAAAAAGACTTGACGAGGGCGACGGAGAGGCCGAGCTGTCAGCCGTTGCTTTTTATTTCTCATCCAGCCCAGCAGAAAGCACATTGCGGCTTTGGCACTTGATCTTCGTTGCTTTCTTTGTCTGCCGGCTCTTCAGGCGACGGCCTGATGCGATTATTTGTTTTAGCATGGCGGGCAGCGCACAATGGCAAAACTGAGGCTCTCACGAGTCGGGCCCAAGGGACCCATGAGAAGCGCTCTGGATGGGAGACTGGGCCCTGTGCCAAGGCCAAGGGCACACCCTGAGTATATACAGCTGGCACATGTGGAAGCCCAGTTAGGAATCTGTGCTGAATGCTGTGAAAAGGTGGCACAAGGGCTATTGTAGCAGTCGAGGGTCTCAGTCCAAAGCCACTATCTGTGTGGAGCTGGCATGGCTCTCTCCCTATGTTTGAATGGCTCCCGGGGTGACCGTAAAGGATGAAATGCACACTTGTGGTGTAAATGTTAAGATGGCTGGAAACTACACAAATGTGTCTAGTGTTCGGCTGGCATCGCTTTCAGGTGCCAAGTGCTGTTGGCATCAATTTGGGCTCCCACTGATTCTGCATTAAAATAGATGGGTGCTAAAAGTGACTGAATGAATGCACAGGAGTGTGGAGTGAGGTGACATCACCCCTGCAGCCAAGTGTGATGATGCGGGATTGCTGGGCTGGGCAGTGCTCTTGTAGATGCTGGTCCAGAGGGTAACTGGCACAGTCCTGCCACTACTGATGGCACACAGCACATTTGTTTGACAGGGCACAGTACACCCAGCCAGCAGGTAGGAATTGTGGTGCCGTGGTGAAGGCGTTTGGACTTCAGACGCTGAGGTGATGTTTTCAAATCCCACTGCTGACACCAATGCAAGTCACTTCACCTGCCTGTGCTCTAATGGGGAAAACAAAAGAAATGTTGGATAAAGGAACATGGAGCAAACGTCACACTGCTTGTCCTGGGGACTGACCAGTCCACCCAACAGATCAGACCCTCCAGTGTGTCCACACCACACACCACTGGCCACCTCGAATAAATGCTCTCACAGTCCTAAGGGGTCATGAGTGGCACACTCTCCTGTGGTCACAGTTACTTAATGTCCAGTCATGCTGCTGAGCTCCTCATTGGCAGTGAGCTCTTGGGCATTACTGGTCTCACCTGTCTGGTCACAATCCACAGACAATGGGGTGCCAGCCACTGCATATATAGATTCAACTGGTGGGTACAGTAGGCTGCATCGCCCCCATGTGATCCCTATAAGGAAATGATGGCTGAACAGCCAATAGCAATGCGGAATGGCAGGAAAGAGTCAGCTAGGAGGACACACTGTTACTGACACATGATATTGAAGTCCACGGCCACAGGTGCTCATAGGGCACACACATCAGTAAACTCACAATCTGTGGATAACGAGGGGTAGCAGGGGTCTATTGATTTGACAACACATATGTTTGGCACATCGTATGGTGGACACCCCCTGGTGTAAGTCACTGGTGTGCGGAGTAGCAGATGGCACACACTTTTCCATTTACGAATGTGGATATGCGGTGTGTGTTATAATCAGGCGGTAATAATGAAATCGGCCTCTTTGCACTACACACACACACACACATACACACATTGGGCAGACGGGTGGGCCAGCTATCCCACTCATATATAGGGCATACCCATGAGGGCACAAGTAGGGGCACAACAAGCTGGGTATGCAGGATTTGCTTTTTGGCCCCGTAGAGACTTATCTCTCAACGTCATCATTGGCCATCAGACCGAGAGATGGACTTTACTCCTCCCATTCTTGGAAGGGGCTGTGGTCAGTATGTGTGTGGTTACAACATTGCCATCATGAACACTAACTGGTCATGTTGCCAGTAAGAAACATGATACCACTGTTGCTCAGATCTCATGATTTTCTGTGTATGGAGATTAGTAACCTTTCATCATTTAGTGGGCATCTGCTGGCACACGCCAGGAGCCAAGCTGGCTATGTATTCATGCAATACACACCGGCACATCAATACAAATGAATAAGCGCAGATGTCTTGGAGGTGCCCACAAGTGCCACTGATCCATACTTTGACCCCTCGATGAAACGCAGTGAGACGGCAACAAGTTCCTGACTGTTGGACAAGTCTGAATATATAAAGAATCCGACATCTTCACCGAATGAATGCGACGCTGTGTATTATCGTGAATCAATGCCGCCAATTTTCCATGCCCATTGAAGCAGGAGCCCGACGGTGGCATACTGAAGGACGTCCATTGTCCAGGTGACCCCACCCTGGCCTGATGTGCTCATTCACAAAGGCACATTTTCTACAAAGTATTTTTTAATGAGATGTCTGTCCCTGAAACTGAGGCTGCGAAGAGTGCCGATGTCTGCCAGGCGCGGTGCCATGCAAGAGAGAGTCAGGCAAAAAGCAGCGAGGGTGGCTTATCCACTTTGAGGTGTTCTGTGCCAGGTGAAAACTGGCAGCCAAGACTCTGCCGCCGGTTGATGCTGCTTTGACCCTTTAAGCTCCTCCAGCTGCAGGACGCCATCAGTGCCCGTGTCCTTCTTTCCTTTATCTTGCCTCATGCTGTTTTTTTGGTGCCAAGTCTGCCAAATATGGGCAGCTCAAGTCGAGGACTTTGACATCCTTGACTTGGCCTTTTTAAGTGAAGGTGGGCCGAGTGTCGTCACCATTGAGGATGGTGGCTCAGACATCATTGATATTGTCACTTTGTGTCAGGGAGCTCTAGGATGGCACAGTACAGGCATGAGGCTATTTTAATATTGTGCCTTCATGCCATGTCATAAACTGCTCCATGCTGTGCTCTTTCCTTTTGAAACTGCATTTAAATTAGTGTAAATATTTAAACAAAGTTTAAACAATAAGAAGCTGAATCTTTAAACGGCAGTGCCAGTGTTGACCCATGTCAGGTGCCAAGATGAGTGGCTTCCTGTCACACGTGGACCTCAAGTGCTTAAGGTGACTACAGGTGGATGATGCCCTTAATCAAGCCACGACATTCACATTTCAGTGATTTTTTTAAATGTCCCAGTGGTCTTCCCTCCTTTGCCCACTGCCCAATCATACTAGGAGGCAGTCAGTTGACTTTCTCTGCCAACACACAGGATGCCTGAATGAATGCACTGGGTAGTCTTCTCATGGTGGGGGCCTTATGTGGGTATGACAGAGATAATGGTGGATGACTGGGACACTACTGACCCAAGGGCACAAAGCCTTCCTGCTCCATAGGCTGGTGACAGTCTGTTTGCAATCAGGGGGGCACTGATTCCCATTCTGACTGTTGGCACCTTCTGTAACAAACCACTAGGAAGTGGAAGCTCTGACATTGTGGTGATTCCCAAACTGGACAGTTGGGCACTTGAGAGGTGGCATGTTCAGGGCCCCTTATAATAATGCTGCCAGAGTGGACCCCCAGAACTTTTAGACTTAAATGGTGTCCAAGGAGGCCCCCAATGTGCATGAGTATGCCACAATCATATGGAATTTAGCCTCTTCTTGGGCTTCTTAGGTCTGATTGGGTTCAGGGTGTGCACAAAGCCAAAGCCCACGTGTTTGTCTATGGGTTCACTTACATCCTTAAGGCCTCCAAAGTGTTAAGACCACCAAGACTAGCCATCGAAGACTAAATGAGAAGAGAATCCCAGACAGAACTGCACCTCTGGACCCCACTGCTGGGCTGTCTAATGATGGTGGATGGCATGATTCCTACAGGGATCCATTTAGAGGGCACACTGGAGCAAAGCATGGGTGGGATGCTGCCGCTTAACCGTTTATCTTTCCTTTTGCTGCCAGAAATAACGAGATGTGGAAGAAGAACAATGACCTCCAATTTCAACATGGCATCAGCCCTCAGAAGAGCCACACCAGTGTCACCCGACTCTGACATTCACTTTCATGGTCATTTCTAGGCAAACGCTTGGGACCCCTTGACCAGTAAGGAAAAATGAAGTGGGCTGGGGGCCCAAAATAGACCTGCTTACTGCTCAGAGTCTCAGAAATGATAGAAGGGGTCCCTTCATTTGTAATCCTTTTGCCAAGTGGCAAGAGACGGGGTCACCTCTGGCATTCCAGGTCTTTTCCATCGTTTGGGTCTTCTCTTCTACACGTTGTGAAGAACTTGAGCTTAAGATGGGAATTTACTTAAATCTGCGATGGCCGTCAGTGACCTCCTTTACTAATCACTGAGAGTGGACATCACAGGGTGGGCTATTTCCTTTTTGGTGTTACTTCTCTTAACAAATTATTAGTTTTCACACGTTTTTCGTTAATTTTTATGGATGTTTTGCTAATATCGCTATAGCCGCATTCCTTGTGTTCTGTGATTGAAACCCCAAGAGGCGGGGCCACCATGACATCACTACTTAGGACCGCCCACAGCCAGCCGAGGGTCAACCTTTGGATGATTGTAGCACACAAAATGGTGTAAAGGGGTGAGTAGGCCTTCAGATACCCCCAGTCAGACCAGGACTTCACTGAGTTGGAGCCCAAAATGGGTCTTACCCCAGCCAGCCAGGCCCCAAACTCAACAGGCAGGCCTCCAGGCCTGTTCAGGCCCAAAAATGGGGCTCAGACTTTTAAAAGGCAGCACTTTTGAACTGCTGTTACCGCATCTTTGACCCTTTGGTGGTGCACTTGAGGTCCATGAAAACTCCACTGGTGCCCCCTGGGTTACAGCCCCCCACTCCCCCGCTTTTTTATTAGTGTATTAGAGCTTCACAGGAGACAAGCTCATGTATTGGTGTTTTGTGCAACTAGAAATTCAAAGGGAGGGGGCACCTGAAAACTCTACTGGTGCCCCCGAGTTAGTGAACACCTCCCACCATCCCTGAATAGTGTTGTGCGCCACTAGAAATTGAAAGGGAGGGGGCACCTGAAAATGGTGCCCCCCAGACCCCCCTCCCCGAATGGTGCTCTGCGCCACTAGAAATTCAAAGGGAGGGGGCACCTGAAAACTCTACTGGCGCCCCCCCAGACCCCTCCCCGAATGGTGCTCTGCGCCACTAGAAATTCAAAGGGAGGGGGCACCTGAAAACTCTACTGGTGCCCCCTGAGTTAGTGAACACCTCCCCACCGTCCCCAAATGGTGTTGTGCGCCACTAGAAATTGAAAGGGAGGGGGCACCTGAAAACTCTACTGGCGCCCCCAGACCCCTCCCCGAATGGTGCTCTGCGCCACTAGAAATTCAAAGGGAGGGGGCACCTGAAAACTCTACTGGTCCCCCCCCGGCCAACCCCCTTTTTCAGTAGTGGCATTGGAGCTTCAGATGAGATGAGCTCGTCTGCTGGTGTTCTGTTCATCAATAAAGATATTAGAGGGGACATCGGGTGTGGGCACGAGAGGTCAGGCGTGGAGTTTTCCACTTGTGGTGTCATGTTGGCAGTCAAAAGCGTTTGGATTTTGGCACGTTTTGAAGAAGAGACACTCAACCTTCATGGAATTCAAAAATCAAAGTGAAGAGACACACAAGATGGCAGCAGGGTAAGCATAAAGATCTGAACAAAAATTAGATAAAAAATAAAAATAACAACCAAAAGGAAAATACGAAGAAGAAGGCGAAGAACAAAGTCTGAGTGTCACATGCAGCAGCCAATCAAAAATAATGTCCCGTGATTGACATTTTTCGGTCTGAGGTATTTATTTACGGGACTTCTTTTTCTTGTACGTTCTCCATATTGTTAGTGATGACGTACTCGTGGATTTGAGAGCTTTGGACTTTTTATTTTTGGGGATGTCGTAAAGAAACAAACGGGAAGGCGTCATTGAGGAAGCTGATAAAAAGGAAAAGGAGATCATGGCGTGACCCCGTCAAAGTTGGCAAAACTGGCACTCTGTTTGGCATCACCGGGGTAGCAGGCAGCAGAGCCCTCAGAGAAGCCATCTGGGGGGCCTGGATGACGCGTGGTGGCCTAACGTCTCCAGGACACAAATTGGGGGTCTCATCAACCCCAGCAGGATTGTCTGGGTGAGGGCAGCCCTGACAATTATGGCTGAGCCCCTGGACCCGCTGGGCTCCCCAATTTGATCGAGCTTAACATCAATCCCATTGAAATTTCGCGTAACTGTAATTAAATTGTTATAATATCGTATCACATGTCGTGTCTCATGATACGTGGAGGGTCCGGTGGCTCTGAATTCAAATTACTAACAGAGTCCACTGTTGCAATGTCTTTATTTCTGTATGTGCATCTCATGATCTCAACTATCACAGTGCCACCTTCAGACCCTAACATTTGCCAAATCAGATATGATTCCATCAACATCGATATTTTTGGCAAGCTGGGGTCCCATAGACAGCATTGCCAGTCTTTCCTCTCTCTTTATAACAGCTGACTTACTGAATGCTCTTTCCCCTTCACATACAGACACAGGGGGACAGCAAAAGACGGGTGGCCTTGGGTGAGGCCTTGGTAACGTCGATCAGAGCGGGATGACTATGATGGGGTTTCATGTTTTCAATTAGAAATCCTGACTTGTAATAAATCAGCGAAACGCATAACAATTTATATTATGAAAAAAAAAACGGGACCTGGAGGGGCCCCTGATGCTCGGGACCCCTGACAGTTGTCATGGTTGCCTCCCCCCTGGGGAGGGTGTCTGATGTTGAAAGACCCGAAACACCCCCCATAGGTAACGTCATGACCGACTGATGTGTCCCGACGTCCCGCTAGATGTGCGTTAAACCAACCCGCGTCCATTTTAGATTTGTCATTTGTCACGGCAGCAATGCTAAAGCAGCCACAGCTCTGGTGACAGTCGGAAATGGAAAGGCAGGAAGTGAGGAAGTTCAAACATCGAAAGTAAAAGAGAATGTGAAGAGAGGGTAAAAAATGTAAAAAAAAAAAATCAGAAGACACTAACCAAAAGGTTTTTTGTTTTTAATATCCCCAATCTCGGACAAACGGCCTTCCTGTACTGACCACCCAATGTGGCAGTGGTTTGCTGGGATTCGGTGACTTTATTTATTCGTCTCGTCTCGTGGTCGTTAAGGTTTTCTGGGCTCCTGTCGTTAGTTTGTTTTGTTTCCGTTTCGTGTTTTTCTCGTGCTGTATTTGCGGTTTTTACGGACGCCTGCTCGTTACGGGCACTGCAAACCGCAAAGCCTCCTGGGAATTTTACTTTTGCGTGCGACCCCGAGGAGCTTCCTGTCAAAGTGGAATGAGTCTGGACGTGTAGACGGCCTCCATGTCCCATAGTGGAGAAGAGGAGGCTGGGACACTGAGGAAGGAGAGGTCTGTGGGTTGGTGGGATGGAGGCTGGGGTGGGCAGCCCAGAGGGGCGCAGCGTTTGTCATTTTCTTTACTCTTTGTGCCATTTTGTATCCTTCCAACAACTAGACTGGTTTCTCTTGACTTTAATGCTCCAGAGCGCCCCCTCTGGCTGCCTACTGGAATGACCAGACGCCCCATGGGCTCTCAGCCCAGCAGTTGAAAAGGAGAGAAAGAATGAAAGAAAGCGGAGCCTGAAGATACCTGGCGAGCCATTTTGGTGACGGAAACAGAAATGGTGGGTCTTGTGGGGTCAATTAGGAGACGCGCATTGAGAACAAGCAAAGCCAGAAAATCAAATGTCAGAACAAAAACGGCACCCAAGAATCAAAGCCGAAAAAAAGACAAAGAAGAAGAAGAAGAAATGCCAGAGGTGCCATCAAATATGTAAAATGTCTACGTCCAGTCGGAATATTCTCTGTCACAGAAATTAGGCTTAGGCTTAGAGTCATAAGAATCTGTCACTTGTCACCCCCTGACGGAGGTCCACAAATCACAAATCACATTGTGTTTATAATCACAGACCCTGAGACCACCTAAACGATACCCCACATGCCTACATTAACCACCTTTTGAAAGTTTTGTTACCCCTGTTGCTGTTGCCATCCCTTTACTTATCCCTTCCTGCTCTTGCATCTCCTCAATCTGCCATGTCACCAAACTCCAAGTTCCACTCCTTTGGGGTCAGGACAGACCTTTAGGTTTCTGCTCCCCAGCTGCCACTTCTGAGGAGCCCAAGATCACGTCCCCCAACTCCCCCTAGTGGCCCCAAGTGACCCAGCATTAACAGGCATCCTGTGAACAGACTGTGGAGCAGAGAGAGAGACGGATATTAAATTAAATGTCTGCCTAATGTCACCTATTGACTACCCATCATCAACAACAGATAGACACATTGCCTCCGATCAGGGGTCCCTAGCAATGACAGTATTGCCAGCGTACCCACCACCAGGGCATCCGACAGCCTGGTCCCTGGCCTATACTGCAACTGTGGTAAGTAGCTGCTGTAGACTGTGGGGGGCGCTAAAGAGCGGAACACAGAAACCAAATATAAATTAAAGTCAAAATGGCCAACTCTACTCAAATGACAGAAAGGGGACAGAAAGAGAATCAAACACAAGAAAGAAGAAGGGCACAGGGTTTATGGGACATGAATACAGAAATAAATGGGACAACGGTTATTTGTCAGGTCCTCTTGCCTTCCATGATATCCCTACTCTTCACTCCTTCTCTGGCTGCTCCTCAGAATGACCTCTTAGGTTACTGCTGGGTTCATTCAAACAGACACCCCCTGGTGGCCCAAAGTGTCCCTGCATTCCTGGAGCTCGGCCTCCTAGTAAAGGACCAGGCTGGGGAGCAGAGAGATAGATAGATAGATAGATAGATAGATAGATAGATAGATAGATAGATAGATAGATAGATAGATAGATAGATAGATAGATAGATAGATAGATAGATAGATAGATAGAAACTATATAATAGATACATAGAAAGGCACTATATAATAGATAGATAGATAGATAGATAGATATGAAAGGCACTATATAAGTAAGATAGATAGATAGATAGATAGATAGATAGATAGATAGATAGATACTATATAATAGATACATAGAAAGTCACTATATAATAGATAGATAGATAGATAGATAGATAGATAGATAGATAGATGTGAAAGGCACTATATAAGATAGATAGATAGATAGAAACTATATAATAGATACATAGAAAGGCACTATATAATAGATAGATAGATAGATAGATAGATAGATAGATAGATAGATAGATAGATAGATAGATAGATAGATAGATAATAAATACTTTATTAATCCCAAGGGATCAGCTGTGCTTCCCGTCCAAGAGGGGCTAGAGTCCAGATTATCAAGAATGAACTTCAGCGTTGGTGTTTGCAGAGCACCATCTATTGGAATGCATTTTGGAATTTATGTGGTAATAAAATGCACTGCATGTTTCATTCCAACAGATGGTGCATCACATACATTAGCAATTCTTTCACAAATCCAAAGGCATACTACAGGGACAAAGCTACTGGACAGACACATGAATGCACAGATACACACACAGACACTTGTCCCTTTATTACAGTGGATGAAAAGTCTCCCTGCTGCCACCTAATGGTATGGCGGACTTCAAGCAGGTGGCCCACCATCCTCCATCATCCATGGTTTAATCCTTTGATCTGAGGGTTTAAACACAATATTAAGGTGCACCGCCTCCCATCGACGGTGGACAATTGTCGCTAGCCATAATGGCATTGCCAGTGTAACCACCACCAGCCAGGGCATCTTACAGGCTGATTCATGTCCTTCACTACAGCTGTAGGTGTGTCACTGCCATGGCCTGTGGGTGGCACTCAAGAGCAGACCCCCAAACTGAAACGTAATTACAGTCAAGGAGAGCAGCTATACATAAAAGCACATGAGATTTCTGATAATCAAGTACAACAAAGTGAAGGGTACTCAGTTTATGATTCAAGGGTACAAAAACAAAATGGAGAACAGCCCCCTGGCCCAACTAGGTGGTGGTCCGTCTACCAGGTAGATTGCCACATCACCAAACTCCAAGTTCAGCATTCATATATTCAAGAGAACCCTTTAAGTTTCTGCTCCGCAGCTTCCACTGCCTGGTAGCTCCTGGGTTCCTCCAGACAGATGCCCCCTAGTGGCCCAAAGTGTCCTGGAGCTCAGCCTTCTAGTTAAGCCTTAAGGAGCAGGCTGAGGAGCAGACAGATGGACATCAGACCTTAGATGGACATTAGACTGAAATCCAGATAATCAATGTAGAGATGAACATGTTCAGCATTAACAATTGCAGTGCACCTTCTATTGGAATGTACTTTGGAATGAATGTAGTAATAAAATGCATTGGATTTTTTTATTCCAACAGATGGTGCATCACAAACATTAGCAATGCTTTTACGAATCTCACACCAAATGGAATATAACAGAGACACAGCAACCGGACAGACACCCAGACACTTGTACTTTTATTAAAGTGACTAAAAAGTCTCTCTACTGCCACTTAATGGCATGGAGGGCTTCAGGCAGGCTTCCCCTTGTCCTCCAACATCCAGGGCTTTGCCACTTACATTACAGGGGGACACACTGCCTCCTATCATTGGTCACTATTAGTGATAACATTGCCAGCATACCCACTTCCTGGGCATCTTACAGGCTGATTCATGTCCCACACTACAGCTGTGGTGTGTCACTACTATGGCCAGTGGGGGGCACTGAAGAGCAGAACGCCACTCCTTATTCCACAACCAAACCCAAATTAAAGTCAATGTGGCCAGCTCTGCACAAATGACAGGGATTTCTTATCAGCAAATACAGCACAGAGCAGGGTACTCAGTTTAAGGGGCACAGGTACAAAAATTAAAAGGGAGAACAGTCCTCGGGGCTAACTAGATGAAGGTCCATCTACCAGGCAGACTGCCTTGTCACCAAACTCCAGGTTCAGTAGGCGTATCTTCAGAATGGCCATCTAAGTTTCGGCTCCTCAGTTGCCAATTCCAGGGAACTTCTCGGTTCATTCTGACAGAATGCCCCATAGTTGCCCAAAGTGTCCCTGCATTCCTGGACCCCAGCCTTTTTTAGAATTTGGAATGTATGCAGTAATTATACATGCATTTTTCATTCCAACAGATGGTGCACCACAAACACTAGCACTGCTTTTACAAATCTCATACCAAATGGCATATAAAAAAGGCAGAGCAACCGGATGGACACCCAGACACTTGTCCTTTTATTAAGGTGGCTAAAAGGTCTTCCTGCTGCTGACTGATGACATGGGTGGGCTTCAGGCAGGCTTCCCAGCCTCCCCAAAGGGACACACAGCCACTTATCAATGGTCACTAGCAATGACAGTATTGCCAGCAAACCCACCACCAGGGCATCCTACAGCCTGATTCCTGTCCTACACTTTGGCCCTGGTATAGGGCACCTGCAGCCTGTAGGGGGCACTGAAGAGTAACAATATACCACCAAACCAAATTAAACACAATGAGGCCATCATTACCTAAAACGTCTTTTTACTGCCATCTATTGGCATGGGGGACTTCAGGCAGGCTTCGTGTCCCAGGTTAGCCATTCATTCCAGGGCTCAATAGACCACATTGGGGCATACTGCCACCCCAATGTCAGTACTGCCAATATACCTCCCACATGGGCATCCAATAGCCAGGTTGCTGTCTCGAATCGCAGTCCAGCATAAAATGTGATTGGATTGTGCCCCAAACCTGAACATGCCCTCAATGTTTAGGGGCACAATGTGAGGAACCTCTGGGTCTCTGCTGGGAGATGCACACTGGAAGTAATGGACATGCAGCCGAGGAGGACTGGTGATGCCAAATTGGCCCGTGAGGCGTGTGTGGCACTCTGTTCGCATTTTGTTTCTTTCCTTGTACCCGATGCTGGCTGCGTTAGACTCCAGTTAATTTTAACCCGGCGGGTTTGGAAAATGGATGGTTGGACACACAGTGCTGGGGTCAAGTCCTCGACCACAAGGATGAGTGGCCATGAGCTCGCTGAAGATGAGAACCTTATGTGCCAGGATGGTGGTTTGCCGATGCCCGCTTACATATCTACCGATTCTCCTTGTCTGACGTCCCGTCCAGGGTTGATTCCAGCCTTGCCGCCCCGTCCGTGACCCTTAAAGATGGACGGCCGGCCCTTCTGTTCATCAACCTCCCTCCCTCCTTCCCTGCCTGCCTGCCTGGCGCTCCTGCTCTTTATTATTCTGAGCGCCGATACAATCTGCACAGACAGAAACGGAGACGTTTATTTAATTCAAACGGTAGGCTTTCGGGTTTTGGCTGCCGACGGCCGATTTATTTATTCCCCCCGAAAAGGCTTCATCATCAGTTTGTTGTAATTTAACGACGCGCTCCGAGACAATTGCGCGCATTGTGCAGCGAGTAATAAAAACACTTTTGGAATGGCGCAACATGACATAGGCTTTCAAGGAATGAAAATTGGTCGTCAAGCCGCAGAAGAACTTGGCAGGTGACCACCGCTCCTCTCGCGGGCTCTCACATGACTTCTTCTTTTCTTCTTTTTCTTCTTCTTGTTCGTCTTCTTCTTTTGTTTATTTTTCAAGTCTCGTAACTGAACTGCTGGAGTTTGACTTTGAGTTTGAGCCTCTTGTTTTCACTTGCGGTTTCTCTGTTGTCTTTTATGGCGTCTTCGTCAGAACGCTTCGGCGCGGCAAGAACGACTCGGGACTTGAGTTCCACCGGACTGACCCGCAGGTACGAAGGTTGAATGGCCAGCGCGTAAAAAGAGCGGAACATGAAAACGAACTGGAGCGCCCGATAATCGGGAAAGCGGGGCCGATCGAACCCGTGCACGAAAAGACTGCATATAGCGCCTTTTACAAACACCAAGCGCTTCACACAGTAAATGCGATGCACAGCAGCATGAGCCATCAGTCAATTAATATACCTAATATAGCGCCTTTCAATGGGAATCCAATGAGGCTAGAGAGCTGCAAAGGGTCGAGAAGACTGTATATAGCGCCTTTCACTGGGCACATAAACACCGTGCGCTTTACACAGTAGACACGAGACACAGCAGCATGCGGTGTCGGTCAATCAGCCTACTTAATATAGCGCCTTTCAAAGGGTATCCAGTGAGGTGAGGGGGCAGCAAAGAGTCAAAAAGACTGTATATAGCGCCTTTCACCAACACCAGGAGCTTTATTTACACTGTAGACACGAGACACAGCAGCATGAGCCATCAGCCAATTCATTTACCTAATATAGTGCCTTTCACAGGGCTCACAAACACCAGGCGCTTTACACAGTAGAGACGAGACACAGCAGCACACCCCATTAATTAATTAGCCTACCTAATATAGCGCCTTTCAATGGGTATCCAGTGAGGCTAGAGAGCTGCAAAGGGTCGTGAAGACTATATACCGCCTTTCACAAACACCAGGCACTTCACACAGTAAACACAATACACAGCAGTGCACCTGACCTGTCAATTAATCAGCCTACCTAATATAGTGTCTTTCAATGGGTACACCCTTGGGGCTGCAGAGGGTCCATCAGCTTCATACGAGATGACAGGCCACCTTTACTGCATATAGCGCCTTTTACAAGATGCACAAACAGCAGGTGAACATGATACACGGCAGTGCTGGCTATCAATCACTCAGTTTGCTTAATATAGCGCCTTTCAAAGGGTATCCAATGAGGTTTGGAGATACAAAGGGTCGATCGGCCAACACATGAGAAGACTGCATATAGCGCCTTTCACAGGGCTCACGAACACCAGGCGCTTCACACAGTAAACACTATACACAGCAGCACACCCCATCAATTCACCAGCCTACTTCATATAGCGCCTTTCAATGGGTACACCCTTGGGGTTGCAGAGGGTCCATCAGCATCATACGAGATGACAGGCCACCTTCACTGCATATAGCGCCTTTCACTGGACGCACAAACAGCAGGCACTTTACACAGTGAACACAATCCTGGGCAGTGCTGGCTATCAATCAATTTGTTTACTTAATATAGCACCTTTCAAAGGGGTATATAACGTGGCGTGGGGCTGTGGAGGATCAGTCAGCGCAAGCACGATAAGAAATAATTGCATATAGCGCCTTTCACGGGGTGCACAAACAGCAGGCGCTAGCTACACAGCAGCACAAGGCATCCATCAAACTTGTTGATATAGCGCCTTTCAAAAAGTACAATACCAGGAGTTTCACAAGATTGTAATAAATAGCAGGAGGTCTGCCGGCCTAACAATGTGCATTACAAACACCAAACAACACAAACTGTACATCCCCTCAGGGTCCTCGGGGATGCACAGAAATATGGAGGGAAAGTGCAAAGCTCGACATTTAAGGCAGAAACCGGAGGGGCTGCTGGCTGGAAACACGGGTTTGGTAAGCTGGCCATTTTAAAATTAGCTGCTGGATCTTTTTGTAGACGTTGGAAGACAAGAACGTGTAATTAGAAACATTCTGCGGCCGCACGCTCCAACAAAAACACGCGGCGGTGTGGAAACGACAGCAGCAGTGACAGCCCCACTGCCACCCCCGGGACCGGGGGGTCCGGACAGCAGCAGGCACGGCACGAGCTCCTTGCCTGGGTCAGTGAAGACGAGTCAACCTGCCTGTGTTTGTACAAGGAGGCAACACGTATATAGCGCCTTGAGACACTACTGAAAGGCACTATATGAAATAACAAGACCTCAGGTTCAGCCTCTGCGCCAAATGGGAAACATAAACAGTAGTGATATAGCGCCTTGAGGCACCCTAGAAAGGCGCTTTATAGAATGATAAGCTCATCATGGGACCCCCAAATTAGCCGAGTGACCACCTACAGATGACAATGAAGAAATATGAAAACAAACGCCTTGACAGAGTGGTTACTACTGAAAGGCGCTATAAAAATGAGAAGACCAGAGGTGCTGTCCCTACCACTGACTCACATACTGACCCTGGGAGAACCAAAGGGGGTAACCAGTGCAGCTAACAAAGAAATATGGAAACAAGTGACAAGGCTGCGCTATATATAATGACAGGGTCAGAGGGCCAGTTGCAAGAGCTGGCACAGTTAGTGACCATGAGTGACCCAACTGACCAGCTGGTGCTTACATTGGGGAAACAAAAAAGAAGGAAATAATAGTAATATAGCACCTTGAGACACTTCAGAAAGGCACTATATAAAGTGACAAGATCACAGGCTCAGCCCAACCAGTGACTCACTGAGTGACCACAACTGAGTCAAATGACCAACAAGTGCTGGTAATGAATGTGCTGAAGTCATACAGTGTCTGAAGATGGGGTTCTCTACAGAAAGGCGCTATAAACAGTGACAAGGTGGGAAGAATGATTTCATCGTGGGACCCTCGGTGACTCCATTCACGTCTCATCGCTCATCCGTGAAATATGGACACACGTGAATTGTACTCTTCAATCAGAGACCAGTATAGCAAGGCACTATATAAAATGATGACAGGTGCAACCCTACCTCTAATTTATGAAGTGAGCCAAATGACAAACTGGCACTCATACTAAGGAAGCAAAAAGAAGGAAATGGTCGTAATGTAGCACCTGGAGATTCTAGAGAAAGGCGCTATATAAAATGACAGGCTTCAACCATAGATTAGTTATGGGACCCTAATGTACCTCCTCATACAGCACTGTGACACTATTGAAAGGCATATATAAAGTGACAAGATCACAGGTTCAGTCTCTACCAGTGACTCAAGTAATGATCACGGGGAAGCCAGATGATCTGCCGCTGTTCACAATAGGGAAATAAAAACAAGGAAACTTTAGTCATAAATCACCCTGAGACACTATAGAAAGGCGCTATATAAAACAACAGGCTTCTGTTATGGGCCCTGTGGTAAACAAAGTGATCAGCTGGAAGGTCCAAATGACAATCAATAGAAATAAGTGTTCCATACTCATATAGTGCCTTGACATAGGTTTCACTATAGAAAGGCACTATAAAAATGAGGAGCTCCAACCTGGTTCACTCCCTACCACTGACTCACTGAATGAACATCAGGGAGCCAGATGGCCCACTAGTTCTCATTTATGCTACATAAAGGCGCTATATAAAACTATAGGCTTCTACCACAAATTCTTTATGGGGCCCCAATCAAGTAAAGTGACCAGAAAAGCTCAAAATGATGAACTACAGAAACAAATGTACCTCCTCATACAGCACTGTGACACTATTGAAAGGCGCTATATAAAGTGACACGATCACAGGTTCAGTCCCTACCAGGAACTCAGGTAATGATCATGGGGGAGCCGGATGACCAGCCACTGCTCACATTAGGGGAATTAAAACAAGGAAACTTTAGTCATAAATCACCCTGAGACACTCCAGAAAGGCGCTATATAAAACAACACGATCAGAGCTTCAGTCTCTGCCACTGACAAAACAATGGTAGTAACATTACACCTAGAGACACTCTTGAAAAGCGCTATATAAAATGATGAGCATCGACCATTAAAGTCATTATGGACCCCCAGGTAAACAAGTGATGAGCCGCAGCTGGCACTGAAGACGTACAGAAGCGAGTGTCCGGCATCTCGACATCGGGTTCACTATAGAAAGGCGCTATATACAATGACAAGATCACAGGCTCAGTCCCAGCCTCTGATTCAATGAGGGGCCACAATTGAGTCAAATGAGCAACCAGTCCAGTAAATAAAGAAATATGGAAACAAGTCCACTCTTCTTAGACAGGGCTTGTGACAGAAAGGCGCTATATACTGACAAGATCATAGGTTCACTTTCTGGTTTGGGACCCTCACTGACTCTTCTCACCTTCCGTTGCTCATTCAAGAAGTAGGGAGACTTATGAGCTGTACGGGCCAAACTGGCCTCAAATCAGCCTGGCACGTGTGGTTGTGCCAAATGTTGAACTGGCATTCCAGACTCCCATTGTGCATTCTCTGCGTCTCAAAATGTGCTTAAGAGCTGAACCATGATGGTGGATGGGTGTATTTCTGATTCACAAATGATCTCTCAGCCCAATTTTTAAGCTGCCTACCCAGTTAAGTGGTGGGCACCAACCACCCTGGGTACCAGTTGAACACGGGGTACTCTTACTTGATAACCCAGAAAGCCCAGAAAGACACAGGGAGAACATTCACACTACACATGGATAGCGACTTGAACCTGGGACTGTTAAGCTGATAGGCAGCATTGCCAACCACCATGCCAACTGGCAATAAATTACCAAATGAAGTAATTCAAAATAAACAAATACAAAAAACAAAGATGGGCACGCTGTCTTTCCCACTAGGGGTGAGTCCTGCCTCCCCACATTCCAATAACCAAAACCAAAGACCCAGCCCAGCCACCATTGAACCCTTAGACATTGGCACCTTGGTCATCGTGTGATCAGTGCCTACCACGGTGTAATGAGTGTTGTTTTTATGTGTGAATAACTGCATAATTGTAAAGAATAGAGATTGTTTTAATGCTCCATGTTCATTGTTTATTGAGCCACTTATTTGGGGGGGCACACCCCAGCACTGCATCTGAGGGACAAACCACAGTCACACAGAAGACCTGGATTCTACTGTATCTAAACCAAATCAGATAGCACGTGGAAGGCAGCAGGACCCTTTGACCAGAAGATCCTGCCGACTATGCCAGTCCTTGATTGAGCACGTATTGGAATCTCAATTGCCATTAAAATTGGAGTTCTATCATCTGTCAGACTTTGTCACCTCACATGTCCACCTGTCAAGACCTGAGAGGCCCAAAGCGTGAGTTTCCCTTCCTTGTTTCTCTTGGAGTTCTTCTCTTTGCAAATTTCTCTTTTTTGATTCTTTTGGCTTTTGGACTTTTTGCTCTGCTTGGTTTAGATTTTAGATTTCATTTTCGTCTTTATTTGTATTTGGATTGCTCAAAGAGTAGGACTTTAGGGACCCTCAAAACTCTACTTGACGTCATCATGTAGAAATGAAAAAGAATGACAAGCTCATTGGGCTGAATGGTCTGTTCTTCTTCTAAAGTTCTACACCAGACTGATACTTTCCAGCACACGGCAGGCAGTAGGATTCTCTGAATGGTCGATCCTGCCGACTACGCCAGTGCCTCTTTATGAGTGTACGGCCACACAAGAAAACACACTTGCAAGCCACAAGGTCCTGTTTGAGGACCAGAGAATCAGAGTGAAACCTAAAGAGCAAGAAGATTTACAACCAGGAATACTAATAACCTAAACATAAATATAATAAAACCATAAGCCACATCCTTTTACCAGCCAATGGCACACAGCAGGGTTCTCTGAATTATAGATTCTGCCAACTACACCACCTACACCAGTTCTCGTCTTTGTAAGTTTTGAATTTTTGATTCTTTTGGCTCTTAGCTCTACTTGGATTTCATTGTAGAGTTTGTGTTGATTTTAGTTTTTGGATTGCTTGGGCAGTAAGACTTTAAGGACCCCCAAAACTCCACCGGATATTCATCCATCCATCCATTATCCAACCCGGTATATCCTAACTATAGGGTCACAGGGGTCTGCTGGAGCCAATCCCAGCCAACACAGGACGCAAGGCAGGAAACAAACCCTGGGCAGGGTGCCAGCCCACTGCAGGGCGCACACATACACATACCAGGCGCACACCTTTAGGATCGCCAATCCAACTAACCTGCATGTCTTTGGACTGTGGGAGGAAACCCACGCAGACACAAGGGGAGAACATGTAAACTCCACGCAGGGAGACCCGGGAAGCGAACCCAGGTCTCCTTACTGCAGCAGCGCTACCCACTATGCCACCGTGCCGCCCCCACCTGATATCATCTTGGTGAAATCAATTGAGAAGGATCGGCGAGCTTATAGGATGGAATGATCTGTTCTTGTTAAAACTGTAAAGCTGTAAACTCGAGTTTCACCAACATGGGAGGCAGCAAGACTCTTCAAATTAAAGATCCCGCTGACTACGCCAATCCCTCCAGAAGAGAAACCCTGGACCTCCACTTGACTTACACTCTAATTTTGTTTGCCACTGAAAAATGTCACTCCATCATCTGTCAAACTTTCTGACCCCCCATCTGCCAAACGTTGTCATCCCACTTGCTGTGCCATTCGTTTCCAGCTTTTGTTGTTCAGCTGCTGTTCTTGTTTCCACTTCCATTGTTCTCATATTTGTAAATTTCGATTATTTTGATTGTTTTGGGCCTTTTGCTCTGTTTGGATTTGATTTTAGATTTCATTTTCATCTTCATTTGTATTTGGATTGCTTGAACAGTAGGACTTTAGGCACCCTCAAAACTTGAGATGATATCATCGTGTAGCAGTTAAGTGAATGAGAATGGTGAGCTTATTGGGCTGAATGGCCTGTTATTGTTAAAAATAAGCCAAACTGGTACATTCTGGAAGGTGACAGGCAGCAGGGCTCTCTGAATGGTAGATCCTGCCGACTACGCCAGTCCATCCTTATGAGTGTACTGCCACTATAGAAAAATAAAGTAGCTAGCAACAAGAGTGTGTTTGAGGCCCTGAAGATGAGGGTGAAACTAAAGACCTGGAAGGTTTATCTAGTAGTTGAGTCATGGCTACTGGACTTCGTTCTTGTTTGGTAGATACGTTTCACTGCACATCAACGCAGCTTCTTCAGTCTGAGGAATGTTGTTAAAGGCGACAAATTTCTCCTCCAGGTTAGTTTCACTTCACACCTGCCCTGAATAGGCTCGTTGAGTAAAACAGAGGAGGGGGAAGGTGTGGGTAGATGTAACAGTCACACCGTTTAACAGCCCCTCCTAAAATTAAAAAAAGCCAAGCAGAGGCAGGCCTCACCCCAGGCAGCCCGGCCCCAAACTCAAATGGCCTGCACAATCCCAACAAGTTTCAAATATTTAAAAATATCCTCCAGGGAAGAGGGCAACCTTGTGGTGGATAATAGATGACCAATTGAATATGTGTCTCTATATTTGCCATTTGGTATGGGATGCGTAAAAAGCTATATTAATGCTTGTGAATCACCACCTGTTGGAATGACAAACACAACGCATTTTATTACTACAAATGATTGTGAGGCGGCACGGTGGCGCAGTGGGTAGCGCTGCTGCCTCGCAGTTAGGAGACCCTGTCTGGGTTCGCTTCCCGGGTCCTCCCTGCGTGGAGTTTGCATGTTCTCCCCGTGTCTACGTGGGTTTCCTCCCGCAGTCCAAAGACATGCAGGTTAGGTGCATTGGTGATTCTAAATTGGCCTTGGTGTGTGGGTGTGTTTGTGTGTATTCTGCGGTGGGTTGGCACCCTGCCCGGAATTGGTTCCTGCCTTGTGTGCCTTGTGTTGGCTGGGATTGGCTCCAGCAGACCCCTGTGACCCTGTGTTAGGATTCAGCAGGTTGGAAAATGGATGGATGGATGAAATGATTGTGATGTGCCATCTGTTGGAATTACCAATGGAACGCATAAGTCTCTGTTACTGGATTTGCCATTTGGTATAGGATTTGTAAAAGCCATGCTAATGCCTGTGAAGCACCACCTGTTGAAATGACAAATGTAATGCATTTTATTGCTACAAATATTTGCGATGAGCCATCTGTTGGAATGAGACCGACACAGCAACTGAACAGACACTCATTGATTCTTATTCTCGGTTGTTTCTGTCTTTTTCCCACCAACCTGAGATATCAGAAAACTTGTGTTGGTGTCGTTGTGATGCTGACGTGAACTTTAAATTACCTGCTTATGTTTTATTTCTTATTTTTGGTGCAGTTCACGTGCCATTTTTTTAATTGTGATCGTCACCGTTTTTTGGTCTCTCTTCATTAGGACAGCAGCCTGCCTTGCTAGGGTCGTGACCTTTGAATAGCAACACTTCAGATTAAAAGGTATCAGTTTCTTTTCTAAGGATGCAGATAACAAACCATCCATCCATCCATCATCCAACCTGCTATATCCTAACTACAGGGTCACGTGGGTCTGCTGGAGCCAATCCCAGCCAACACAGGGTGCAAGGCAGGAAACAAACCCCAGGCAGGGCACCAGCCCACCGCAGGGCACACACACACACCAAGCACACACTAGGGACATTTTAGGATTGCCAATGCACCTAACCTGCATGTCATTGGACTGTGGGAGGAAACCCATGCAGACACGGGGCGAACATGCAAACTCCACACAGGGAAAACCCGGGAAGTGAACACCCAGGTCTCCTAACTGCCAGGCAACAGCACTACCCACTGTGCCACCGTGCTGCCCGATAACAAACCACACATTACAATTATTATTTTTTTGAGTCAAAGGGAGATAATTAAGGTTTGGGGGGCACCAGCGGCGATCCCCACATAACTGTTGACCAAAATAACAAAAGCGATTTAACATTTGTTGGCAAGTCTCCAGCTGGACTGACTCAAGCAGGAAGAGGCGGGATGAGGTGATTGGCAACAGGAAGTGACATCAGAGGTCTTTGAGCTGTTAATCTTCTGACCTGTGGTTAGAGGAAGAGGAGAGATATTGAAGGACAGCGCCACCCTTGACTCGGAGTGGAATGAGCCCTGAAGTTGTCTCTCATGTGTATATGTGTGACACGACATACACGTTCCTCTAGTTTCCACTTTTGCTCACATTATTTTTCACATAAATTTTTCTCTCTCAGATTGAGTTCGATCCACACAGTGCTGTGCCTTTTCTGTCTAGACGTCCGTATTCTGGTTGCCTCTAAATCCTTGTCAGTTCACTGACAGAACATTGTAAATCTCTGGGCTTTCAGACAAGAAATTGAGACAAGGTTCTTTCATGCTAGTTAAACATGCAGACCTCTGGATGCTGCATTATTAATTTCTCAATTTTTTTCATTCTTACTTTCTCGTACTTGACCCTTCTTCCTCCTCTTCTTCCAATTATGGAAGTCATTGGCCACAGCAATTTGCTAGACACTCAGTAGATGTCCCTCTTCTTCTTCTTTCTACTGTGGTGTTGTTCATCACATCATCTACCTCAGCGATTTGCTAGACCTTCAGCAGGTGTCCCTGCTCTTCTTCTTTCTAATATTGTGTTCCTTATCACATTATTGAGCTTAGCGATTCGCTAGACACTCAGCAGATGTCCCTCTTCTTCTTCTGTCTACTGTGGTGTTCTTTATCACATCATTTACCTCAGTGATTTACTAGGTAATCAGCTGATGCCCCTACTCATCTTCTTCTTTCTAATATGGTGTTCCTTATTACATCATTGAGCTCAGCAATTTGCTAGACACCCAGCAGATGTCCCTGTCCCGCTTCTTCTTCTTTCTACTATGGTGTTCTTCATCACATCATCTGCCTCAGCAATTTGCTAGACACCCAGCAGTTGTCCCTGCTGTTCTTCTTCTTCTCCTTTCTAATATGGTGTTCCTTATCACATCATTGAGCTCAGCGATTTGCTAGACACTCAGCAGATGTCATTTCTCTTCAATTTCTTTCTTCCATGTCATTTTGCCTTAAGAAACTCATAAGTGCAGATCAGTTTGCCAAGTTTGCTGCTATTTTAAATGTTTTGAATCATGAGAACGTATAAGGTCATAAAATCCCAGTCAAGACTGAGATCAAGGTCCCTGCTCCAACATTTCTCCATCTCCTTGTGTACCCAACACTTGACGCTCAGCAGATGAGCAGATGTCGCTATTCTTTATTTTCTTTCCACCATGTCACTTTATTTGCAGATCAGTTTGCTGTAATACAGTCAGTTTGTGGAGTTTATTGCTACCTCAATTTTTTTGGAATTATAACAATGTATCAGTCCAAGATCAGGGTGCCAGGCACAGCACTAGTGCCAGTAGTCACAGACAGACCTCTGATTGTATGCATTTCTCCATCTTTGTCGTTCATACATTCTGCATCCTACACTGGACATTTAACAGATGGTGATGCTCTTCCTCTTCTTCTTTTTCTCATGTTATCACCCTCTGCAATCTGCTTGATACTCAGCAAATGTTGCTGCTCTTCTCTTCTTTCTGCCATGCCACTTTCTTATTCACTTTGCCATGAGCACAAGACCACAGGTCAGAAACTCTCGATCAAGATCAAGGTTCTGGCCCCACTAATTTAGAGAGAAATTGCATGAAAGATGGATCGACGTTAACATTTTAAATATGTTTTTTAGCAATAAAATGCATTATAACTGTTTGTGATGGCAAACACAAGACATATACAGTAGTTCTGTTATATGCCATTTGCTATGGGATTCATAAAAAAAAAAAAACAGTTCAAATGCTTTCAATGTGCCTTCTGTTGGATTGACAAATGCAATGCATTTTATTACTGCAAATGTTTGTGAGGCACCCTCTGCTGGAATGAAAAATGGAATGCATCTCTCTGTTATAAGCTATTTGGTATGGCATTTGTAGAAGCCATGTTAATGTTTGTGATATGCCATCTTCTGGAATGACAAATGCAAAGCATTGTATTACTACAGCTGCTTGTGATGCGCATCTATTGGAATGTATATGTCTCTGTTACATGACTTTTGGTATGGGATGCGTAAAAGCCGTGTTAATGCTTGTGAAGCGCCATCTGTTGGAATGACAAATGAAATGCATGTCTCTATATTTGCCATTTGAAATGGGATGTGTAAAAGCTGCATTAAAGCTTATGACAAATGACAAATGCAAAATGCAATGCATTTTATTGCTACAAATGATTGTGATATGCCATCTGTTAGAATGACAAATGGAATGCATATGTCTCTGTTACTGTATTTGTCATTTGGTATAGGATTTGTTAAAGCCATGCTACTGCTTGTGAAGTACCACCTGTTGGATTGACAAATGCAATGCATTTTATTACTGCAAATGTTTGTGAGGCACCCTCTGCTGGAATGAAAAATGGAATGCATCTCTCTGTTATAAGCCATTTGGTATGGGATTTGTAAAAGCCGTGTTAATGCTTGTGAAGCGCCATCTGTTGGAATGACAAATGCAATGCATTTTATTACTACAAATGTTTGCGATGAGCCATCTGTTGGAATGACAGCGACACAGCAACTGAACAGACACCTGCCCTTTTACTAAGTTGGATGTTGGGCTCTTTAGAGTTGATTACCGCTGTGCATGTTAACCCTTTCCTCACTCGATGCCCGGATCACATGCTTGCACATGTTTGTACTGACAGCAGTAGGCAATGTTTGGGAAATAAGGCAATACTCTTTTTTTGCCTACCTAAGTGCTTACCAACTCTTATTTTGAAAGTCATTGAAGCCGTTCTAAAGCAATTCTGAATTTGAACCCTGTTATGTCACCTCACAACCTACAAAACAGAAAGGCTGTCAATCATTTTTCTCCCTGCAAAACACTTCTTTGATAAAAGTTGGGAAAACGCTCGAGAAACGCCCTGAAAGGCCTGAGAAATGCTTACCAGAAAGCCATTAAAAAACTTGAAAATCCCCGAATGTGAGTGGGGTCTCCAGCTTACGCTTTGGCTCTGCTTACGTCTTCCTTTTCATTTTTGGGTACTGAACTTTTGCACTCCGTTTCCGGGCTACGATTCTCGATAAACGTGACTACCTCTCTGGTTTGACGTTTTTGAACTCCACGACGTCTCCTCATGCCAGCTTCACTTGAGCCTGCCTGCTGGCCCCCCGTGTGCTCGGTACTGAGTCCTTTCGGGTGACGCCATTTTGGCTCAGACTTTGACCGCAGTCTTTATACGTTTTTGAGTTGATTTTCCTCAAACGATTGTTTACGATATTTCCCTGCTGGGTGGCACACCGGGCACCACTTTTATTGGGCCACGGTGTTGTAGGGTGGAGCAGTTGATGATATTTGAACTGTTGTGTGCATTGGCAGAGGCAGCTGGCACAACTGGCATTACAAGGCACAGTGCAGGAAAGGCTCGGTCAGCTCAGTGCCAGCAGGACGACCCCCAGGGGGACTGCATGCCCACCACCCAACATTAGAAAAGAAGTTCATGCCCACCTCATGGGATGAATGAAGCCACACTTTGGGGAGGGGGGGTTCACTCTGACCACTGGGCATCCATGTGCTGCCCCCATTGTTGATGCCATTCCAGATCCACCACTGCACTGCCCCCCTCCTTATTATGGTGTATCCTATAATGAAAGGCGCTATATAACCGAGCCAGTTACCATTCTACTGTATGTCCCTTTCTAACTGCTACTATAACCCTGAAATCTTTCCATTGTGCAAACCAGTACCAGCAGGAATTGACCAACAAATTAGTGGACTTACAAAGACCCCCCGTTCTCCCCATGGGGGTACAGCAGACAGCAATCAATCCTCAAAAATTGTATGGGATGGATGAAGCCAAACATTGGTGGTCACCACTGGTTTTTCCTTGTGCTGCTCCCCATGTTTCACTCTATCGATGCCACTCCAGATACCCATCTGTCAAACCTGCCACCTTGTTCACTCCCCTGTGATGGGGCCTATGATGAAAGGCGCTATATAGAGCCAAAGATGGGCTGGTTATCCATTACATGTCTGCCTTTAATGATTGTAAGTTTCAGTCAATCGATCTAAAGAGACAGTTGCAGCCACGAGAGATTCAATAATAAAACTTTTTACTTATATAGCGCCTTTCCCATGACAATGAAAATGGTGTTAAAATGACAGAAATCAGAATACAAAACCGTCCAGTAAATGAACTGAATGTCATCCCCAAACATCAGCGGCCTTAAAGGCCACACAGGGCTATTCAAGCACACACTTTGAGGGTCCGGACTAAGTGAGCACAGGACGGAGCCATGGGAGGTGGTGCCCCCTACATGTGAGAGCATTTCTGGTCTTGGCCGCCATGAACTCTTCACCCTCTTCCTCCTCCTCCTCCTCCTCCATTGTGAGGTGGCCGGCCAGCGAGCTCACTTTGGATCAAACCGATGACACAATGTGGCCCGGTCTGCAGTTTCCCTGGGATTGTACGGCTTGGGGGTCCGCAATGACAGATGCCCGGCTCCAGTTTTACAGCCCCCGAAAGCATGAAATGAATCGGCATGTGTGGGTGTCAGCGTGGAAAAAAAGTGCCAGTTGAGAAATTGGTCGTTTGGCGACCTCCGGAACAAACAGGGGGGCAACGCAACAGCAGAGTTCATTGTGGTCCTGTCAGCACGTCTGGAAAGTCACACCAGTGGGCACCTGCTCCTGATTAAAAGGGTAAGCCGCGCAATCCCCATGAGCCGTTTATCGGAAGAATGGCGGCTCCTGTGCCGGTGGACACGTGCCAGGCTCGGAGCGGGCCTTACAATAACAAATCAATTAGGAAACGAGGAAGACAGAATGTTTCAATAAAAACTCGCCGACGTATTTAGACTCCAGCAGACGGCTGTTTACAGTAACAGAGGCGGGCACAGGCTCCGGAGTGCCAGGGCGGGCCACGGCAGAACTTCATCAGAGCATCACCTAGCACTTGGTGACTAGAGAGGAGCTCTCAGTGGAGGACCAGGATGGGTGCCACCTTCAAACTGCCCGCCTAGGGCATCAAGCCCACCCCTCGTCCACCTTGTTATCATATGACGAGCCCAGGACAGACCTGTGCCGTGTCACCGTGGTGAAATTGTGAAAACGTGCTACCACTTGGCACCACACCAGCCACCCCCCCCTCCCAACGTGTGGCACTAATGAGGTAAGAGACGGAGCACGACTCCGAGGAGACAGACGCGGCATAACAAAGCCAAATAAGAAGTCTCTAGGCTGTAATTAGGGGAAGCGGATTCAACAATGAAGTCATAATAATGTCATTTAGGCACAGCTAACAAAGCATCGAGTCACATTAAGAGGTGCGATCACATCTTTGTGCCGAGCCGCTCTGGAAAGACGCTGCGCTGCTCAGTTCCGTCTGCTCAACAGCAACCTGTTGGCACCTATGAACAGCATGGCAGCCTTGGCAGCTCATGCCAAGGGGTGGGGGGGTGGCCCTGCTTGGCATGTGTTACTGTGTAATTGAACACCTGAGCGTAATAAAATGGCACGGCTCATAAAAGCCAGCGGGACACTGAGCGGCGACTAGGCGCTAGAAAAGGGGGGATTGGGGGGCCTGAAGAGAATTCAATCACAAAAAAAATAAAATATACGCAGCATAAAGACAGCGAGCCGGACACTCTGGCTTATATAGTGTGGGGGGGCCGCGATGACATCATGGGGTGAGCAATAAAGCCGACCCCTGCCCTCCTGTGGCCACACCCCTTTTTTCAGAGAGAGCACGAGTGAAGAAGTCGCACTCTCGGGGGCACGAGTCTAAAATGAATGAAATAAAGTAAGACGGCATGTCAGACCACCCAACGTAAAGGGGGCTCCACTTAACTGATTAGCCAGAGGGGAGAAGGCAGCGGGGGGTTACACCGTCTCATGAGTTCATTTCACTGGTGGTGGACAAACCTGGACTGGACGCCCCATCCATCCCTGAGCCCACTCAGTAAGTGAGAGGGTTTTATCACGTAAGACGCTATATATGATAACGAAGGCAGGCCGGCTTTTTATTACACACACGGAAAGGATAAGGGTGTGGGATGTAAGGCGCTATATATATATCATAAAGACTGAACGACAGCAGTCCAGCTTTACATTACACTTAGAGAATGTAATCTGTAATCAGCCTCAATGAGGGTCTTTGATGTAAGACGCTCTAAACGTAAAAACACTTCATCGATGACAGCGGGCTGACATTTCATTACACACAGAATGTATTCTGTAATACATCTTGTTGATGTAAGGCGCTATATATGATAAAACTTGAATGATGGCAGCCAAGCCCAGAAAGTCTGTAATATACCTTGATAAGAACATTTCATGTAAGGCGCTATATATAATAAAGCCTGAGTGACAGTAGACCAGCTTGTCATAACACACACAGAATGTAATTTGTAATCCACCTTGATGAGGGTCTTTGACATAAGACACTATAAACATAATAATGCTTGATCGATGACAGTGGGCCGACATTTCATTACACACAGAATGCATTCTGTAATATGTCTTGATGATGTAAGGCGCTATATATGATAACACTTGAATGATGGCAGCACAGCCCAGAAAGATATATATATATATATATATATATATATATCATTCAGGCTTTATGGCATATAGTGCCTTACATGAAATGTCCTCATCAACATATATTACAGACTTTCTGGGCTGGGCTGCCATCATTCAAGTGTTATCATATGAGCATATAGCGCCTTACATCCCAAAGCCTTTATCCTTTCTGTGTGTGTAATAAAAAGCTGGCCTGCTATCGCTATCCTTGATGAAAACATTTCATGTTAGGCGCTATATACCATAAAGCCTGAATGACTGCAGACTATCTTGTCAATACACACAGAGAATGCAATCTGTAATACGTCTTGATGATGTAAGGCACTATATATGATAAAACTTGAATGATGGCAGCCAAGCCCAGAAAGTCTGTAATATACCTTGATAAGAACATTTCATGTAAGGCGCTATATATAATAAAGCCTGAGTGACAGCAGGCTGACTTTTCATTACACACACACAAAAAATATTTTTTAATAAACCTGGGTGAGGGCATTCGCTGTGAAAGGCGCTATATGTTATATAGCTTGAATGACAGCAGGCCAGCTTTTCATTACACACACACACAATGTAATCTGTAATACGCCTTGTTGATGTAAGGCGCTATATATGATAACACTTGAATGATAGCAGCTCAGCCCAGAAAGTCTGTAATATGTGTTGATGAGGACATTTCATGTAAGGCGCTATATACCATAAAGCCTGAATGATTGCAGGCCAGCCTTTCATTACACACACACACACAATGTAATCTGTAATATGCCTTGTTGATGTAAGGCACTATATATGATAACACTTGAATAATGGAAGCCCAGACCAGAAAGATATATATGTATATATATATAGAGCGCCTTACATCCCACACCCTTTATCCTTTCTGTGTGTGTAATGAAAAGCTGGCCTGCCATTGTTATCCTTGATGAGAACATTTCATGTAAGGCGCTATATACCATAAGGCCTGAATAGCTGTAGGCCATCTTGTCAATACACACACAGAATGCAATCTGTAATATGCTTGGGTGAGGGTATGCACTGTATAAGGTGCTATATATGACAAAGCATGAAGATGGAGGGCGCACTTTTCATTAGATAGATAGATAGATAGATAAATAGATAGATAGATAGATAGATAGATAGATAGATAGATAGATAGATAGATAGATACTTTAAACACACAATGTAATCTTGTTGACATAAGGCGCTATATATGATAACACTTGAATGATAGCAGCCCAGCCCAGAAAGTCTGTAATATGTGTTGAAGAGGACATTTCATGTAAGGCGCTATATACCATAAAGCCTGAATGATAGCAGGCCAGCTTTTCATTACACACACACACAATGTAATCTGTAATACGCCTTGCTGATGTAAGGCGCTATATATAATAACACTTGAATGATGGAAGCCCAGACCAGAAAGTCTTCAATATACCTTGATGAGAATATTTAATGTAAGGCGCTATATACCATAAAGTCTTTCATTACACACACAGAATGCAATCTGTAATATGCTTGGGTGAGGGTATACACTGTGTAAGGCGCTATATATGACAAAGCATGAAGATGGTGGGCCCACTTTTCATTACACACACACAATGTCATCTTAATATGCCTTGATGAGGCTCTTTGACGTAAAACGCTATATACATAATAACACTTGACTGATGACAGCAGGCTGACCTTTCATTACACACACACACACAAAGTACTCTTTAACAAACCTTGGTGAGGGCATTCGCTGTGTAAGGCGCTATATGTAATACAGCTTGAATGACAGCAGCTCAGACCAGAAAGTCTTTAATATACCTTGATGAGAATCTTTCATGTAAGGCGCTATATATAATAAAGCCTGAATGACAGCAGGCCAGCTTGTCATTACACACTCAGAATGTAACCTGTTATATGCTTGGGTGAGGGTATGCCCTAGGTAAGGCGCTATATATGACAAAGCATGAAGATGGCTGGCCCGATTTTCACTACGCACTCAAAAAGTACTCTTTAATATGCCTTGGTGAGGGCATGCACTGGGTAAGGCGCTATATATAGTATAGCTTGAATGACAGGAGGCCATCTTTTCATTACACACACGATGTAATTTGTAAAACGCCTTGAAGATGTAAGGCACTATATATAATAACACTCAAGCGATGGCAGCCCAGCCCAGGAAGTCAGTAATATGTGTTGATAAAGACATTTCATGTAAGGCGCTATATACCATAAAGCCTGAATGACAGCAGGCCAGCTTTTCACTATGTTATAAAATGGTGGCACTGAATGTGCTGTCTGTGTCTGCCCAGAAAGTCCCAGACCCAGAAGAAGTGTTTGCACCCATGCCTTCCATTTATAAGGAGAGGCGGAGCTCGTCACAACACTAAGGTGCCCTGTAGGGGGCGTGGGTGCACGGAGGCCCATGAATAGAGAGCTGGGGCAGCCATCCCAGCAAGCCTCAAATATGTCCACGCATTTGGCTTCACGTAAACATCACAAATTTGAAGACGGGGACAAGTAAAGGTGTGTGACGGTGACACCTGATGTCACTCTGAACACACACAAGACCATACACAAGACAGGCAATGTCTTTCTCTATTAATTATAGTGACGTTCAGCACCCACTGGTTGGAGAGGTGGCACCAAATTCAGAAGTGGAGGGACGAGTCAAAGGTCGAGAGCAAATCTTGTGCTACGAGGGGCCTGGCCGTCATAGCCAGACTCGGCGATGTCCTCCTGGTTGTTGGATTCTTGTAACAGAAGAGTGCGGCCATCAAACTCGATATCCAGGAGACATATTCAGGATGGCTTCTAGGGGGGCAACTCTACAGTTCAGCTCATCCCCCTCATCTTGAGCCACTCGTCCCAAATGATTTTCTATTCAGTGCCATCGTGATGCCCCCATCTCTTTTAATTCTAGTGGCTGAGGGGCCTTTGCGGTCGGTCAAATCTCTCCTAGACTGTCACCTAGTGGCCCCAGGAGTCCCTGTAACTCCAATCTGCCACTAAATTTTACAGGAGTCCCCCACACACATCCAGACCCCTGAACATTACAATGGATAGCAGGGAGCCACACATAATATAAGGAGTCCCACCGCTGCCACCTGTTCACTGGGAGACATTTGTTTTATGAGGTGTAACCCGCCACCCAACTGGTAAGTCTCCACCATGCAAGGTGCTACATAAAGTCAAACCTGATTATTAGACTCAGGGTCCTTCCTCGCTCTATTTCAACAGTGGGCACCGCATCCCAACTGGTAACTTTCAAAAGTGAAAAAGCTCAACATGCAGGGTGCTATAAAAAGTCAAAACTGAATATTTGGCAATGGGGTCCCACCCTGTTGCATTTCAGCAGTGGGCATCACATTCACGACTTTTTTTCCAGCTGAGGTTAATTAAGCCTGGAAGGCACCATATGAAGTCAAAACTGATTATTATATTCAGGGTCCTTCCTCTCTCCATTTCAACAGTGGGCAGCACACTGGGCACCACTTTGCAACTGGCAACTTTCCACAGTGAAGGAGTCTGGTAAATGCAAGGCGCTATATAAAGTCAAAACTGATTACTAGGCCTGAGGTCCTTACTTGCTCTATTTTAACAGTAGGCAGCACGCTGGCAACTTTCCACAGTTGAAGGAGTTCGACATGTAAGGCGCTATATACAGTAAACTCAAAACTAACTCTTTGTCTCATTGCTGGCAAGGAGCCGCTCATTGGCTGTCACCCTGAGGGCTTGTGATTTGTATTGGGGGGCATTGCACTGGCACAGTGGTGAAGCAGGCTGCTGTGTAGTTCAATGACCTGAGTTCATGCCCTGCTGCTGCCATCCCAGGGAGGTCGACAGGTTGGGATGGCTGGGACAGGATCAGCTGCTGGCATTAGAGACCCCTGCTGGCAGTTAGGACTCTGATTGGCTGCTGGGAAATTCCCTGTAGCTTCACTCCAGACTGGCAGACCCTGGATGCACAGCCAGCCTCTCCATGGCACAGAGAGGCGCGAGACCCTTAGTGAATCCTCACAACTGATGAGACAAATATTATAGCGCCTTGCATGTCAGACTCCTTCACAGTTGGAAAGTGGTGCCCAGGGTGCTGCCCGCTGTCTCTTGTTAACACTTGGATGGCTCCGATTCCCTTACTGTTTAGACTCCATCTTGTCTGCTTGTAGCACTGGCGCTCGACCGGGTGCCCACAACCCCACAAAGTGTGCCAATGGCCAGTGGAGGGCGGAATTCTTTGAGATGTGGCACAAGATGGCGCCAACCCCCACTCGGCGGAGAGGCGCCGTGACTTGGATTAACGCGCCGTATGTGTCGGCGTTATCATTATCACAATCAAAGTGTGACTGGCACCAACAGATTGCCTGATAACGGAGAACGAGCGCCACGTCGGGAGACTTTTTCCGATTTGTTGTGCCTACGGAACCTCGAGGAATTTGTCTGAAGGCTCGAAAGACAGACGTGATAATAGGCAGGCAGAGCAAACAAAAGACATCAAACAACAACAAAGTGGATCCCCCGGCCCCCTTGATCTCGCCCAACTTTCCGGCACATTTACCTCGAAGCCGAGGCGCGCCAATCGCGTCTCTAATGTATGGAATTCATTATATGGCTGTGCGCAGAAATTATCACACCGCTCCTCGAACATCTGCAGCCTGTCATACATCATCCCATTCATTTCTAGTTAATTTAATCCTAATATCTGCTTACACGATCAGCCAGATGTTCAGATAGACTGTGAGTGCCATCCAAAGTTTGCTCGCAAGACTCGAGCACCGCGCTGAACTGGCGGCACAGACGACGCGGCAAAATGGCGTCCATCCACGGCAATAATGTGGAGCAGAGCATCCAACGGGTCAAACTTATCATCTTGTTACCGTCGTGGGCATTGATCGAGGTGCCACACCTCACCATCTTCACACTTCTTTCATTTCGATCCTAGGACTGCCTGAAAAAAATGTGAGGGGTGAAACTGGAGGACAGCGGGCACACACTTGAGGGGTACTCTAGGATTCTACCAGCGTATGATGGTGGGCACCAAAGTACACACACATGTTCAGGTGATAAAGCTTCACGCTGGCTATCTGACGTCCTCTGTAAATCCTCTACAATTCAAAGTGGCACACAGAGCACAAGGGCAAGCGGTCGACTGCTGGTACTGGTGGGTGCACACTGAGCTGGCAACCTGCAGTACAGCTTCTTAACCACTAGGGGGCACAAAGCATGGAAGAGAGGTGAGAAGATGTCTGGGGAAGGGCAGTCACCGGAAAGTAGATTAGAGGGTGGCATAGTGGTGGGCACTGCTGACCTACAATATCTGGACTCAGGTTCAGCTGCCATCAGGGTTGAAGGAGGGGGAGAGGATAAGACGAGATAAGATGAAACCAGGACAAGACAAAAAATAAGAAGACAAGACAAAAAAAGACAAAAGAAGAGAAGAGAAGAGAAGAAGGAGTGGTCCAGTGGTTCATGTGGTGGTCTTACAGCCCTTGGACCTCAATTTTACCAAAGAGGCGCCTCTCAGCCAGAACACCAATAAAGGTTCAGGTGGGTAAGACAGAATAAGACAAGACACAAGAGGACAAGATAAGGTAAGGCAGGGTGGCACAGTGATTAGTGCTGCTGTCTTAACAGCTCCTGGATCCAAAATCAACTGCTACTGGGGTTCAGGAACCAAATGTGAAAGATAAAACAACACAAGAAAAGAGGAGATGAGAGGAGGCGACACGAAGGAAAAGACAAGACAAGCTAAGATAAGAAAAGATAAGCTGAGCTAAACTAAGATACGATCAAAAAAGGCTGAGGTAAGATAAGACAGGATAAGGCAGGCACAGGCAAGGAGCGATAGGATGAGGCAGGATAAGATAAGATAAAATGGGATAAGATAAGATAAGATAAGATAAGACAAGATAAAATAAGACAAGATAAGATAATATAAAATAAGATAGGATAAGATAAGATAAGATAAGATAAGATAGGATAGGATAAGACAAGACAAGCTAAGATAAGACAAGATAAGATAATATAAAATAAGATAGGATAAGACAAGACAAGGTAAGATAAGATAGGATAGGATAGGATAGGATAGGATAGGATAAGATAGGATAGGATAGGATAAGACAAGACAAGACAAGATAAGGTAACATAAGATAAAATAGGATAAGATAAGATACGATAGGTAGAGCCAAGGTAGGATAAGATGCAGCTGAGACAAAATGAGACAAGGTGGGAAAACATGAGTTATCATAAACTGCAGCAAACATAAGAAATAAAATGAGGTGACATGAGACACAATAAAATAAGATGAAACAAGATGAGACGAGACAAGACAAGATGACATAACATTAGACAAAACTAGATGATAGAAGATAAGATAAGACAAGATAAGGTGGAATAAGATAAGTTGTGCCAAGGTAGGACAAGATGAAATGAGACAAGATGAGACAAGATGGGCAAAGGAGAGATGTCATGAGCTGTAAGATAAGATACGAATGGATGAGGGGTTCTGTTAGTGCTGTTGTCCTGCAGCTCTTGGACCCAAATTCTACCCTAGTGGCCCATCACAATTAGAACAGAAGTAAAGAAGGCAAACAAGATAAAGGAAGATAAGATAGGATGAGCCAAGGCAGGACAAGATGCAATTAAACAAGATGAGACAAGATGGGGAAATGTGAGATGCCATGAGCTGTGGTAAGACAAGATAAGGCAGAGTGGCACAGAGGTTAGTGCTGCTGCCTTTCAGATCCTGAATACAAATTTAACTGCCATCAGGCCCAGGAAGCAAACAGTAAGATAAGACAAGATAAGATTTTCTGTGTCGCAGTAGTTGGTGCTGCTGACCTACAACTCCAAGAGGCTCATCACGGTTACAGCAGAAGTAAACGTTCAGGCAGACAAGATAAGGTAAGAGAAGGCGGGGTGGGGTAAGATCAGACAAGATGAGATGAGATGAGAGGTGAAGAAGCAATTCATGAGCAGACAAAGATAAGAAACTGAGAGGAGATGAGACTTGAGTACCCAAGTTTAACTGCTGTTGGAGTTCATAAACACACAGAAAAAAATAAGATAAGATAACCCATGTGGCACATTGGTTGGCGCTATTGTCTTATAGGTCTTGGGCCCAAGTTCAACTGCTATCAGAGTTCTGTAACAGATGGATACAACTCTTAAAGACAAGACAAGATAAGATGAGATCAGATAAGGTATGGCAGGCCACACAGGGTCCCAGTGGTCAGCACTCCAGTCTTTTCACTCCTGAACCCGAGTTCAGCTGTTGTCAGGTTTCAGCAAACAGGTGGTCAGCCCAGTATAAGATAAGAAAGGCAGTAGGGTGGCAGAGGGGTTAGTTCAGCTGCCCCAGGGATTTAGTGTTTAAGTTCAAATCCCACGTTCTCCCCAATTCCTCAATCGCATATAGATTTCCAATTGTGAGTTCCAGGGGTTCTGAACTGACATCATGTTATGTCATCATATAACAATAGGCAGCCTGGTGACAGAGCGGTAGACACTGCTGCCTCACGGCCCCGGACATCTTGGTCCATATCCCAGTCCGGTCACTGTGTACACATTAACATGCACATGTATTATCCAAAGCGACCTCCAGCACCCCAATGGCTAACTAGTGGCTCAGTCATTTGAGGTCAGTGTTAGCCCATCTCAGTCACCAGCACAGGCCACACCCTCTCCATGCCAGCAAGGTCTGTGCCCTTACCTCCTCCCTTGCAGGTTCCATCCCACCCATTGCCTGTTACCAAGGTCCCCGCCCACCTCCAAGACTCACACCCACTACCTCCCTCTGAGGTCCACCCAGTTTATCACATCCTGTTCTGATCTCCGCCTACAAACTTCCTTCAAGGTCCCCGCCCACCCCTCATGTTCCCTCCCACCCCCTTCTTAACCAGGTTCCTGCTCTCAGGTCCCCACTCAATGCCTCCTACTTTGGCCCCCAGCCACCACCAGTTTCCAGGGTTCTTGAGACCCCCTCCCCCCAACATTCCCAATCGCTTCCTAAGGTGCCTGCCCACCATTTCTTTGGTTCTCACCCCCCAATGTTTCTCCAAGGTCCCTGCAAACTCCTAGAGTTCATTCCCTTTCCCTCCCACCCTCTTAGTCTAAAATCACCAACCCTCCTTATTTTAACAATGTCCTGGCAGTGATTAGTAAACTAAGGCCGTGGTGCCCATTTCACCCACTGCCCCCCTGGTTGCCCACACCTCAGCTGGCACACCCGGTAATCAAGTGAACTCACCAGGGCAAACTTGTTGACCTGCACGTAGAGCCTGTGCACCTCGGCCTCGGTGACCACGCCAGCCATGCCACGCCGCTCCTTGTAGGTCTCCAGGTAGGCGCCAAGCCAGTCGGTTTGCAGCTGCTGGCTCGGGTACAGGCGGTAATCGACATCAGTCACACCTGAAAGCAAGAGACATGCAAATGACATGGCGGCCGGGGCTGTTCCGACACTTCCCTCCTGGCAGCGTGCTTGGCGCACAACATTTATTTGAATTTCACCTCCTCTTTTGATAATTGCTACAATTACTGTTAAAGGCACGTGTAATCTGTTAATTAAAACAAAACCAACACGTGTTAAAGGAGGTGATAATGACTACCTCTGGCGCAGGTCTGGGAACAAAGAAGACGTTTGGAGCGGCTCTGCTGCCTTTTGTCATCGGGACGATGAGCGGGCGCCGCGGTGTTCGAAACAGAAGGACATGAAGACAAGCGAGGTGGCTGCATTGCACACATCTGAGCCCAGAGAGGGTGGTCATGTGCCACCACACTACTGCCGGTGCCCACACAGACTACACTTTCCATGATGCGAAAGAAAGACGTGGGCGCCAGACATATGCCTTGTGTCACAGGCACGAGGCCTTTAACCTGCCATCCCATCAGGAGAGCCTGTCATGCCGAGATGGCTGCAGACATGAAGGTGACTTTGAGAAAACCTGGAAGAAGACGAGAGCCAAGTGGCCAGCTGGCTCAAGGGGGGCACGTGCTCTGTCTGGCCTAATAATCCTCAACACTGGCAATGGTGGGGCAGCGACACAGAGAAATTAGGCTGAGCCTCAGTACCATCTCAGAGAGAGCGCCCCCAGGTGGTATAATGACAAGAAGAATGATGTGTCCTCTGAAACGACCATAAATAAGATGGCACTCTGTGGACGCCGGCTTAGATTGAAGAATGGGCGCAGGGGGGTGGTGGGCTCAATGTAACAGAACCCATCAGGGCACAAACATATCTGCCATCAGAAGAATAAGAGACAAGGAATGGATTAATATCGATGGGCATCTCAGAGTTGGCACACGGCTAGCAGGCGGTAACAGTGGCATGAGGCAAAGAAGAGACAGGACCACTGTGATAACTCAGTGGGCATGTGAGTGAAAGGCAGGTGAGATGACATGTGCCTGAGGCACTATATAATAGATAGACAGGTGGCTGAAAGGCACTATATATTAAATTAGTGAATACTCTATCTATCATATAGTGCCTTTTATCATATCTATCTATCTATCTATCTATCTATCTATCTATCTATCTATCTATCTATCTATCTATCTATCTATCTATCTATCAGTTATATAGTGCCTTTCATATCTATCCATATCTCTCTGTCTACCAAGCAGTACCTGATGTGGCCTTAACCCCCCTTTTCCTCCTCCTGAGTCCCACCACTGGCATAGAAGTTCCCTCCATTCCATGCCTTCTGCAGCTCTTAAAAGATGTTTCTAATTGGCACCCCACCAGTTCCCACCTTTATTGTGTGCATGTGAGTGGGTTTTGTGGTGCAGGGACATCTGGAACCTCCAGGGGGAGCTCTGAAGAGATGGCCCAGTAGTTTCAGGGTCTTACAAGCCCATCCACGGAGGAGTTTGGTCAAAGGCTCAACTGGCAGACAGGTGGCATGACCAGCATGCTAAGAGAGTTGGAGAGGTGGGCAAATGGTGAGTTAGCCCACCTTTATAGTCTGACACCAGACCTAGGAGGGTCTTATTTGTATCCTCCCTGTGATCATCCCTCTTTTAGTATTTATGTATTTGGTATTTTAGTATTATGTATTTGGATTCTTATTGTGGCTTTTGGTGGCACAGAGAGTGATGTCTACTGCCACATCAGACATGCTGACTCATTATGTGACTTTATAAGGAGAAGAGAGCAAATCAGACAGAGCAGACTGGCTCTTGGCTCCATGGTCAGGAGAGGTAACAAGGACTGTTAGCTGGCAGTGCCCACACCTGTCTTCCATCTTTACCAGCCATCCTTGCAATGAAGAAGTAACGCAAGGAAGGCACACAACAGTGCCCCCTTTTGGACACAAATGTTCTATTATTGAGTATCATGGTGGCACAGTAGTTTGTGTCACTTCTCCACAACTCTAGAGACATAGCCCACTTATGTGGAACTTGCATGTTCTCTCTGTGCCTTGGTGGGCTTCCTTCACATCATTAGAGATTCCCATTGGTCACCATAAATGACATCAAGATCTATAAATCTATAAAGAAAATCTGGATGAGCAACCTGGGAAATGAAATAATGCAGGCTGCAGAATAGAGTGTCCAATGCCAGCGTGTGGCACAGCTGCTTGGCAAGCCTGTCAGCCATAATGTGCCCATAGAGCACGGTGCCATGCTAATCAGAGCTGTTGGGCCACTTGTAATGATGCATCACCTGTAGTTCTGTTTTTGCAGGGCATCATTGCAGCCCTCTATTGGTTAAGGAGTCAGTGGGCCTACTTGGGGCAGCATCAGTGCAAAAGGCATTATATACAATGAGATGTGTACTGCATGACATGACAGGGTGGTTCTGCCCAACCATATATGAACCTTGGTTCCACTCCTGGCTGGGATGCCCCCGTGTGGGCACTCTGTTCACACTTTGTCTCCCACAGTCCACCAGTGATGGAATGGTTGCCCCATGCAGGATTACTGACAGGCTATAACTCCTGGAGGATGAATCGGCATGGGCAAGTTAGTGCCAGTCTGTGCCAAATTTAATTCCATGTGTCCATTTTGTGATCAAAATGAGCAACCAGGCTGGGAGGAGGCCAGCTCTTCATCAGGTAGCACAGGGATGGCAGGCCAGTCATCAGTCTGGGAGACAGTGACAGGGTGTGGTCATGGACACAGCTTGTCTTCGGTTTTTTATTCCCCTTCTCTGGACCAATGTTGACCCCTAAGGTGCCCAATTTGTGCCCACTTTAGGTTCTGTAGGTCCCTGCTATGAACAGGAAGTGGTGGTCTTCTCTGTGCTATGTCAATATGGTGTGCCAGTTCACCATTACACCCATAGCTGGTCTCTGGTCATTTATGGATGTCTGTGAGTTTAGTGCCAGTGTGATTCTGGGTGACCCTTCTGTCACACCCAAACTCCAATAATGACTAAGAGGACATTGTGAGGACCTGGCTGGACAAGTCCAGCCTCCCTCTGGCACCAGTGCCCACAGTAGCTGACAGGAGTGTATCAAGGTAGCACATGTTTACTCCCACAGTCTAATCCACTCATTGGGCATGCAGCTTACTGTGCCACCCAGTGCTGCAGCACAGCCTATGACACGAATGTCAGCACCGCCCACTGTGGTTAGCGTCTGCATCAAATAAACCGCAGGGGCACAGCGTGCTGAAAGTCGAGATAATCGCTTGCAGACCTTGTGGGCGCCGCAGACCAAACTCAATCAAGCTCACTGTGGAGGGGCTTCCTGGCCAAACAGCCACTGTGGGTGTACAAAGGCTCGGGGCCCCCAGTGCCCGCCGCTGCCGCCACCGCCACCGCACTCTCCTGTCATTTTCATCTCCCTCTGTAAAAACTGTCATTGTGTCAGGAAATGAAGGGCACACGTCTGACTCACTTCCTCAGACTGGTGGTCCGGATGGGCCCCTTGGACCCTCGCCACATTGCTGTGTCCCCCGGGCACACAACTCACCTGCAAACTCGTTGAAGTGATTCCCGATGTCATACGCTTGGTAGTTCCAGTCAGCATACTCGTAGTCGATAAAACGGACGTAGCCTGAGGAGAGAAAACAAAGGGGGTTACATCAAAGGGTGGGCACGTAGGTGACAAGTGATAACACAGTCTTATGGGATGCTGTGATAACCTTGTGCTGGCACACATCATCAGTGCCTGGACCCACCTGCTCAAGCAGTTCCCAGACTGTTTCTAGACAGATTTATAGCGCCTCACAATGAGCCAGTCTAAGGCACTATATTAGACAGAATAACTTGAAAACATATCTGACAACGTGCATCAACTATGGGCCATTATGGCAACCTCATTTATGTGGCATCCAAGAGGTAGTGAAGTGAAAACGGGTCACAGGGGATTCTCAAAGTGCCAGGAGACCACCCTGACCCTATTGTGGGCAAGTCAGGCCTGACCGTCTGACCAAACAGTGGTAAAGCACACTGGCACTGGTCACTCTGGTCTGCATAAGCTGGCACAACCTCTCATTGTATATAGTGCCATTCACGTGGGTGATGTCCCACTCAATTCCTGCCTTGACTCCTTAACCACTGGAAGGGTGGCATGAAGCCCACCACCATCCGTGGGCTTGCCTGATGACTCATTACGAGTGGCCCAAAAGACCTGACAAATGTGGCATCGTGCTCAGTGGGCACATTGGGCATGGCAGTCTGGCCAAGCAGCTGTGCCACAAACTGGCACTCCATTCTGTGTCTGCTGGCTCTGCCACTCACCAGGCTGCAGTTTCTTTATAAATTTATAGCGCCTCACATGCACTTTCCCTCCGGTGTTTTAGTTTTGTTCCTCCTCGTGGCCTGTTGAGGGCGCTATATAAGAACAAGAAGCGCATAGCACATCTGATAAAAGGCAGCCTTTGCTAAACATGGCACTGGGGGTCAGCGTGGCCTTCTTGGTTATTTATTGTCCCAGAGGAGGTTACCCCGAGGGCACATGACTTAGGAGATCACACTGGTGGGCACCCTGTTGTGGAAACCCCCCCCAAAAGGCTTCAACTCACTTTGTTACAGAAGTGCTTTATGAGTCCACCTTGAGCCACCTCTCCAAATGAAAATAGCTGGGAGACCCAGTAGGGGGTGACACTCAGAACTTAACAAACTGTCTGGTTGAAAATTGGTGCCAGCCACGGGGTAACAGTGCCAGCAGGTCAAAGCAGGTTCATTCAGGGTTACCAATGTGTACCAAGTGTGCCTTAACTGTGACTTTTCAGGCCACTCATCTTTTATAGCACCTGATGTATTCGTTTGCTTTTCAATTCTGTGAACTCACTGAACTCAATGACGTCACCACCCTGCCACAGTCTAAGGCGCTATATAAGAACTAATGAGAAAACAATGACACGGAAGGTGTACTTGACAATGAGCAGCACTGCCCTGCATGCCACTGTATGCCAACATGTGGTGCCCCAGAGCCATAGCCCTGAGTTTGCCTGGTGGCACCTTGTCGTGAAACTCCAAGTGACTTTGTGCCACTGTGCCACCATGTTATGTAATGACATAATATTTCAATTCTTGACCGACACACCTCATTGGTCAAATGCCTCATCAGTCCCTATATGCCGCTCTCTTCAAAGTGGCAGAACCAGTAGGGGGCGACAGTCACTATCTCCACACACACACCAAAGTGGAATGGACCACCATGACGGAAACATGGAGCCCAACCACAAGGTTGTCATTTTGGGTTGTCAATGTGCATCTCCTCGGATGCGGAGGAAACCCACTGAGGACCAGGGAGGGCATGCAGGTGCCATGTAAGTGGGCTGGAGGTGTGGAATTGTGATGACACTAACTAGAGTGCCACCGTGCTACGCAGTGATGTGACATCTCAATGCTTGAACCCGGACTTCTTTGATCAAAGGCTTCATCAGCCTGTTGGTCCCCCTGCTTCAAGTTTGCTCAAACAGTAGGGGGCGACAGTCAGTAAAACCACAAGAATCTGCAGTGGACAAGCCATCTGACCGAAAAGTGGAGACCAGCCGTGGGTACGAGTGGCACCCGATCACCAGGCTCATTTAGGGTCACTTTGCAGGCTGCTCCTCCTGGGTGACTTTACTGGTTTATAGCACCTGACATCCTCAAAATTATTCAGGAGTTTAAGTTCTGTGAACTCCTTAAAGTCAATCAAGACACCAGTCTAGGGCGCTATATAAGAACGAGGGGCTGAACAAAGAAACAGAAAGCATGGCTGTCTGCTTAATGTGATGCCCAGGGTGGCATCTTGTTGGTGACCTCGATGTCACTTTCTGCCATACCCCGCCTCTTATCAATAAAAATGTCTCATTAGTCCACCAAGTCCAAAAAGGTATCTGTGGCCTACCCAGTAGGTGGTGACAGACGCTAAATCCACGCACACACACTACAAGGAGGGGACCACCATGGTGGAAAAGTGTAGCCCAACCACAGAAACACAGCCACTCGGCCATGTGCACATCTCTCTGGATTAGGAGGAAACCCACTGAGACCCTGGGAGGACATGCAGGTGCCATATAAGTGGTCTGGGACAGTGACTATTAACTACTGAGCCACCGTGCTCCTCCGCGCTACAACATTTCAGTACTTTGCTCCAGACGTCATCGGTCAAATACTTCACCAGACCACCAAGTCCCACCTCTTTAGTGCAACACAAACAAGGAGACCATGGGGCCACTAGGGGGCAGTGCCCCCTGTTCACGGGCTGGAAGTCCAACTAAAGCAACAAGGCAGAGATGCCAGTGAAGAAGAAAGGGGGCTGCAGTCTGGAGTGAAGCATGTAATGCTCTAGTAGGACACCAGAGGGCAGGGCGCCCAGCGGGTGACAAAGTCAGTCCAGGACGGTCTGGCGAGGGGCTCAAAGGAAGTTGGGAGCGACTGGCTATTAGATGAGGAGGCCGGGGTCTTGGGCGAGTTCAAGAAGTGACCAGCAGCCTCCTGTTGGGGGCAGCAGAGAGTCGTCTCTTTGAGCCTCTGGAGCTCAGCGGGGGACAAATGGAGGCGAGTGCCCCTCGTCCATCACGAGTCCATCTGACACCTGGTCATTCAACTGTGTCCCAGTCCGGGCCACACACTGTATTCTGTAGTACTTACTGGTGAGCAGACCACTTTACGCTCTGTTCTGTCATTTTTATGTTCGATTTCATTACATTGTTATATTATATTATAATTTAGCATTCCATCTCATTGTGTTCTGTTGTGTGCTGTCCTATTGTGTTACATTATGGAACATTAAATGACAGTACAGTATCTTCCACTCCATTAAATTACAATGCATTTTATTGTTTAAGTTACATTGTGCTACTTTATACTGAATTATGTTTGTTATTTTATGATGCATTCTGTTCATATTAAACATTATGTGCTATTCCATTATGTTATGTTGTATTATATGATAATTTAACGATTATGTTACATTGTGTTCAAGGCTGTTTAATTGTTAATTTATGTTATATTCCATTCTGCTATATTATATTACCTTATATTATACTGTGTTGGATTCTATGATGTGATGTTACATTCTGTGTTATTACTTTAGATTATTATGCTTTCTATTCTATTATGTAACTTATTTTAAATGTTTTGATATTCCATCCACGGTTTCGCCGTGTTCTTTTCTATTATATTACGTTATGTTTTATTCTGTTCTGTTCACTTCTTGTGTTATCCACCTTCCTAACCTGCTTGTCCAGGGCAGGTGGAGCCAAACCCAGCAAACTCGGGTGCAAGGCTGGAAGATCACCTGGAGGGGGCGCCAGGCCATCGCACTTAGGGTCTCTCCGACTCTATGATGTGTTATTACCAGACAACCCGCGGGGGGGCCAGGTGGCAATCAAGGCAGGAACACCACCCGGACAGGATGCCCGCCCGCCCATTTTCTATTCCACTCTACCCGATTCCAATCAACTCCATTATGTTATAACATACAGCTTACTCCGTGGGGTTCAATCGATTCGATTATGTCTCATTATCTTAAATTCCATTTTATTCTGTGTTATTCTCTTCTCTTCCATTAAATTCTATTATGCTCTGTTCTGTTATATTACAGTGTGTCACATCCCATTCTGTTCTATTCATTATTAGCTGATTACCCAGTGGCTTCTCTCACTGAGTGCAAGTGAAAAAAATTAAATGTAGTATATAAATTATTAAACAGTAAAACATTAACATGTAAGAAGTAAAGATACATTAAGCAGGACTGGAGTACACTTTAAAGGCGCTATAACACAACAGGTAAGTAGCACTGACAGCACCTTAAATGTACAGTGGTGTGAAAAACTATTTGCCCCCTTCCTGATTTCTTATTCTTTTGCATGTTTGTCACACAAAATGTTTCTGATCATCAAACACATTTAACCATTAGTCAAATATAACACAAGTAAACACAAAATGCAGTTTTTAAATGATGTTTTTTACTATTTAGGGAGAAAAAAATCCAAACCTACATGGCCCTGTGTGAAAAAGTAATTGCCCCCTTGTTAAAAAATCACCTACCTGTGGTGTATCACACCCGAGTTCAATTTCCTGATTACTGCCACACCTGTTTCAATCAAGACATCACTTCAATAGGAGCTGCCTGACACAGAGAAGTAGACCAAAAGCACCTCAAAAGCTAGACATCATGCCAAGATCCAAAGAAATTCAGGAACAAATGAGAACAGAAGTAATTGAGATCTATCAGTCTGGTAAAGGTTATAAAGCCATTTCTAAAGCTTTGGGACTCCAGTGAACCACAGTGAGAGCCATTATCCACAAATGGCAAAAACATGGAACAGTGGTGAACCTTCCCAGGAGTGGCCGGCCGACCAAAATTACCCCAAGAGCGCAGAGATGACTCATCCGAGAGGTCACAAAAGACCCCAGGACAACGTCTAAAGAACTGCAGGCCTCACTTGCCTCAATTAAGGTCAGTGTTCACGACTCCACCATAAGAAAGAGACTGGGCAAAAACGGCCTGCATGGCTGATTTCCAAGACGCAAACCACTGTTAATCAAAAGAACATTAGGGCTCGTCTCAATTTTGCTAAGAAACATCTCAATGATTGCCAAGACTTTTGGGAAAATACCTTGTGGACTGATGAGACAAAAGTTGAACTTTTGGAAGGCAAATGTCCCGTTACATCTGGCGTAAAAGGAACACAGCGTTTCAGAAAAAGAACATCATACCAACAGTAAAATATGGTGGTGGTAGTGTGATGGTCTGGGGTTGTTTTGCTGCTTCAGGACCTGGAAGGCTTGCTGTGATAGATGGAACCATGAATTCTACTGTCTACCAAAAATCCTGAAGGAGAATGTCCGGCCATCTGTTCGTCAACTCAAGCTGAAGCGATCTTGGGTGCTGCAACAGGACAATGACCCAAAACACACCAGCAAATCCACCTCTGAATTGCTGAAGAAAAACAAAATGAAGACTTTGGAGTGGCCTAGTCAAAGTCCTGACCTGAATCCAATTGAGATGCTATGACCTGCATGACCTTAAAAAGGCGCTTCATGCTAGAAAACCCTCAAATAAAGCTGAATTACAACAATTCTGCAAAGATGAGTGGGCCAAAATTCCTCCAGATGGCTGTAAAAGACTCATTGCAAGTTATCGCAAACGCTTGATTGCAGTTATTGCTGCTAAGGGTGGCCCAACCAGTTATTAGGTTCAGGGGGCAATTACTTTTTCACACAGGGCCATGTAGGTTTGGATTTTTTTCTCCCTAAATAATAAAACCATCATTTAAAAACTGCATTTTGTGTTTACTTGTGTTATATTTGACTAATGGTTAAATGTGTTTGATGATCAGAAACATTTTGTGTGACAAACATGCAAAAGAATAAGAAATCAGCAAGGGGGCAAATAGTTTTTCACACCACTGTATTTGGATCGTCTCTCGGTAGCAGATCCCTTGTGAAAGGCGCCACACGACCGCTGTGGTATAGAAATTACATTTTCTATGCGATCCTGCAAATTTCTGCCTGGCAACCTTGCATTACATGCCTGTGATTTAAGAGAAAAATTATTCTGAGAAATGTGGACGCTGCTGTTCTGTGCTTAACGGGCAGAAGGTCCAAACAATTCCCAAGTCCAATACTTCACATGAAGTTTCTTAGATGTAAACCCTCCATCTTCTTAAAGGACTTCATCACAAAAACAACCTTGGATGTTGTGGAGTTTTAGTGATTCAAAATCACTTTAAGGGACAGTAAGTAGCCGTGAAGCGCAATTTACCAAGAGAGTCACGCTTTGATGGCGCTGATCACACTCATTCGTAAAGATTTCCACTGTCCAAGGAGCCGACGGGGCACTTGAGGTGTCACAAACACTGCGAGAAGAGAGGACGTCGCCTGAAACTGCAAAGCTCTCGACCCCGTGGAGCAGCTCGACATTCCGTACCTCCGAGCGTCCACTTTGTTGTCACGACCCCTTGCCGCTGAAGGTGGTCTCGTCTTCACATTTGTCTACAGTTCGGCGCAGTTAAAAAGTAGAAAGACGCAAAGCTGTTTTCTTCATCTCTTCTACTATCAAGTACTGCCAATTAAAAAAAAGTTACAAAGTGGCAGTTTCCGCGACAGTCACGTGGACGAATAAATAAAACTTCTCAGTCAGAACGCGTCTGGCGGCAGTCGGCTCAGCACTGGAGTCCAGAGAGGTGGGCTGGGAAAGGGCGACGCGGGGCGCACTTCTATGGGGTAGATCAGCGTGTTTGTGTTTACTTGTTTTCAATATCAGTGAAGTAACTGGCACACAAATACTAACAATTCATAAAGATGATATAAAAATGGCGTCCACAAACGAATTGATTAGCTCCTGTATTATAATATGTTCTGTGGTCATATGTAGTTTCTGTTTCAAATGTGAAAATAATTTTATATATATAGATTATGTTATATTTGATTATGTTCTATTATGTGTATCTATTTTCTTCTATTCCGTTCTCTTCTATTATATTATGCACTGTTGTATTATATTATATTATATTATATTATGTCCTGTCCTATATTCTATTCTATTATGTCCTATCCTCTATTCTATTCTATTATGTCCTCTATTTTATTTTATTCTATTCTATTCTATTCTATTATGTCTATTCTATTCTATTATGTCCTCTATTCTATTCTATTTTATTCTATTCTATTATGTCCTCTATTCTATTTTATTCTATTCTATACTATTATGTCCTCTATTCTATTCTATTTTATTCTATTCTATTATGTCCTCTATTCTATTTTATTTTATTCTATTCTATTCTATACTATTATGTCCTCTATTCTATTCTATTCTATTCTATACTATTATGTCCTCTATTCTATTCTATTCTATTCTATACTATTATGTCCTCTATTCTATTCTATTCTATTCTATTCTATTCTATTATGTCCTCTATTCTATTCTATTCTATTCTATTATGTCCTCTATTCTATTATATTTTATTCTATTCTATTCTATTCTATTATGTCCTCTATTCTATTATATTTTATTCTATTCTATTCTATTCTATTATGTCCTCTATTCTATTCTATTCTATTTTATTCTATTCTATTCTATTCTATTATGTCCTCTATTCTATTCTATTCTATTCTGTTCTATTCAATTATGTCTTATCCTCTATTTTATTCTATTCTACTATGTCCTGTTGTATTATATTCTACTAGCAATATACCCTCGCTTCGCAGCGCCGAAGTACTGCCTTAAAATTTTTATTAAGAAGAAAAGTAAACCTTTTTAAACTGAGTGAAAATATCCCAATAATAATTTGTTAAAGATCTCTTTGTATACCACGTTGTCAGTTCGGCCCTCCGGTTGTAATCTGACCAAGCTGTGCGCTGAGCTTACTCTTGAGCGTGTAACGTACAGTCGGCCATGTGAACAGTAATCTTGTCTCAAATCTCACAGCTTGGATTGCTGCTGTCGTAATCGGTTTGAGTTTCATGGTTTGTTTCAATTACGACAGTATTTGTAGGACTTGTGTTGAAGTGACATTCGGCATCTGTCAAGCGTTGTAAGCATACAACCAGTTTCATCGATAAAATCACATCCAGCTTTTGAGAGTTTAAACATTCATAAACATCAAAGTGTCCACCATTCAAATCGTCACCTGTGAATCTAAGATGTTTAAGAGGCATTGGTGGTTCTCCAAAGGTGTAAAATATTTGGCCATTTCAGTACACTTGAAAGTGACAACCGAACAATTCAGCGGCAGCCATCAACTCACATGCAGATCCACAGGTGAAGGGCTTAAGCATTTGACTCTTCTAGTGCTCCTGTGTAGTCTAATTATCTCCTGTACCGTCATCAGTCCACACCTTGAACCTGTCCCAGTCATTCAATACATAAGACACAATGGATATCAAGAGTGAGCCTGATATGGCCGTGCAATATGTAACACAGAGAATGGAAAAGGCAGGCGGCATCTCCGGGCATGGAAACCACTCAGTAAGTGACAGTTCTTTGATCGATGGTGATCACCTCGATAGACATGTTAATGGGGGTACAGTTGGAATGATAAAGGAAATGGGGACCTGAACAATGTAAAGTAAGTCTAAAATACCTACACAATAACTATAATCATAATAAATGAACAATAAAACAGCGGAGAAGCCGTGGATTAAATAAAAAGGCTGTAGTTATCAGCAGGGAGAAGTGAATCACATGGCGAAGCAAGGAAGGGAATGTAGAGACCTGAGCGAGACGGCCTTATAAAGGCAGGCAGCCAACAACGTGGGAGGCGTTGAGATGGGGGACCCAACGCCACCTCACACGGTGACCGAGCTGCAGGCTATGGACGTATATATGTACGTAAGTAGGATTCAGTTAGCGTTGAGAACCCGCGTACCAAATTTCTTGTAGATGGGACCATAAGTAACAAAGACCGTTGAAAAGTTCAATATGGCAGCCGACAGTGGCGTCATACCACCGAAATAAGTACGTACATTGGTTTCGGTTAGCGCAGGGAAGCCGCCTACCAAATTTCATGAAGATGGGGCCATAAATAAGAAAGTTCAACATGGCGGATGTTGTTGACTGTTATACATAGAGTTTTGAAATGAAGCCCAACTTTTGTAAGTAAGCTGTAAGGAATGAGCCTGCGAAATGTCAGCCTTCTACCTACACGGGAAGTTGGAGAATTAGTGATGAGTGATGAGTCAGTGAGTGAGTCAGTGAGGGCTTTGCCTTTTATTAGTATAGATTATATTATGTCCTCTATTCTATTATTATATTATACTCGCCATCCCACGTGGCTTCGCCCGCGTATTAGTAAAACAGGACAGTGAGGAGGGCCCCGCCCACTCCTGACATCACTCTTCCCCCTCCCCCTGGCCCATAGCCTCTCTCTCAGATTAGCGTGAATATATCGCAATGAGAGAAGTTGCAAAACCAACCGGAATAAAGCAAATTATAGAGAAAACTTGATCTAAATCTGTTAAGTAGTTCTCTTGTGAAAAGCAGACAGACATTCAAAAAACTACAAGATTTTAAAACCTTTTCTTAGTGAGCACCTATGGGTCAAGGATAACCTACACTCCAAATTCTAAGTCCCAAGTCCTCATGGTTCGGGAGATTTCATGATGAGTTAGTCAGTGGTATTTGGCTCTTATATATTATATTACATTACTAGCCATGTGCGCCCCACTACGTTGCGTGTGTTAAAGTTGTCTGTGAAGGGCTCCCTGTTTAAACGCGGCTGCCAGTCGTGAACTGGGCTCTTCGTCGCACAGCATTATGATTTATTATAAGGGAAACAAAATTACAAAAGAAAACCCTTGGATTTTGATTCGATAGGAACGGCCTACTGGGAATCACTGTCCGAATAGTAATTATGTGGTGGTGTAGGAGCATTTCTGCTTCTGTCTGTTCACAGTCCGTCTCATTTTCACGACGCTGTCATTTCCTCTCACGATGTCTTCTCAACCTTTCTCCAATCTCGCAGGTTGATTTGTGGCAATCCAAAGAATAAGGCAATATACACGGAGCAATGGTTATAAAAGGGGGACACATAGGTATCCAGGCTCTTTAAAGCATAAATACGGATCACTTCACTGACATGTGAGCAAGGCAAGGTACAACTGTGAGACGCGCAGCACTCGCCGGCTACAACGTAACAATAATAATTTCCAGAACGTGCTGTTACGTTGTCATTCATTGTACCGACTGTCTTTCTTTCATTCATATGTTACGTAGGCACGTACCTTTTATCTTCACCAATCTCATTCTCTAAGCAGGCCTCAGGAGCTAACCAGCGTAACACTGTCCACCACCCCTTTCATGAGTAAGAACAACGTACTAAACTGGAAGGTGGTCTACGCATGCGTGGAAGTCGCAGACAAACAAAGATCAAGATCTGAATGAAGATCTCTTTAGTTAATTTAAAGCACAACAATTTGTTTAGTTTGAATGTCTGTGTTTTGAGGTGTGACTGGCGTACTGCAGTCTTCAGTAGTATAAGCCTGGAGGAGATTCTTAATGCAATGCCTGTGTTTTAGCTGTCTCTCTACTGCCATCTAGTGCTTCTTCTTCTAATTCATTCGCGGACAAACAAAGATCAAGATCCAAATGAAGATTATTATATTATATTATATTATATTATATTATATTATATTATATTATATTATATTATATTATATTATATTATATTATATTATACAAACCGGATTCCAAAAAAGTTGGGACACTAAACAAATTGTGAATAAAAACTGAATGCAATGATGTGGAGATGGCAAATGTCAATATTTTATTTGTGATAGAACGTAGATGACAGATCAAAGGTTTAATCCGAGTAAATGTATCATTTCAAAGGAAAAATATGTTGATTCAAAATTTCACGGTGCCAACAAATCCCAAAAAAGTTGGGACAAGTAGCAATAAGAGGCTGGAAAAAGTAAATTTGAGCATAACGAAGAGCTGGAAGACCAATAAACACTAATTAGGTCAATTGGCAACATGACTGGGTATAATATATATATGTATATATTACTTGCCCAGAGAGTTCAGACACGTGATTGTTGTTATTGTTTACATCCCCCCTCAAGCGAACGCGGAGATAGCGAGTGACGTCATCGATTCCGCAGTTGCTAAGTTACAAACACAGCACCCTGAGGCACTTGTGCTAATCGCTGGAGACTTTAACCATGTGACGCTGGACAAAACATTACCTGCCTTCTCCCAGTATGTGGATTGTAACACTCAGGGAAACAGGACTATCGACCTACTGTATGCAAACGTTAAAGACGCATACAGCGCCACCCCGCTGCCTGCGCTTGGGAAAGCAGATCATAACCTGGTTCTGCTTCAGCCTCAATACAAACCAAGAGTGTGGGCGCTACCTACAACTACACGCTCATTCAGGAGGTGGTCCCCTGAGGCAGAGCAGGCTGTGAGAGACTGGAACTACAGACTGGGATATACTGCTTGGGTCACATAGTGAGAACATTGAGGAGGCTGTTGACTGCACTACTGATTACATCAACTTCTGTATGGACATTGTAGTTCCAGTAAGAACAGTACGCTGCTATGCTAACAAGTCATGGATCACAAGTGACATCAAGGGCCTTTTGAACCAGAAGAAAAGGGCTTTTAAAGGCGGTGATCAGCATGAGCTCAAGTGTGTGCAGAAGGAACTCCGAGTCCAGCTCAGGGCGGCGAAAGAGCAGTACAGGAGAAAGCTGGAGCAGAAGTTGCAGAAAAACAGTATGAAGGAAGTGTGGGATGGGATGAAGATTATCACTGGCTGCAGATCGAAGTGGGGTGCCGCCATCGAGGCAGACGTGGAGAAAGCAAACCAAATGAACAACTTCTTTAATAGGTTTGATCACAGTAACCCACTCTCACCTCGGAGTACTGCATCCTCCACCCATTCTTCTACTGATACCAGCATCCCCACCCACAATTACAGCAGCCCAGGTGAGCAGAGAGCTCAGGAGACTTTGTGCCAGCAAAGCAGCGGGTCCAGATGGTGTATCGCCACGATTGCTGAAGGCCTGTGCATTGGAACTGGGGAGTCCTCTACAGCGCATCTTCAACCTGAGCCTGGAACAGGGGAGAGTCCCAAGGCTTTGGAAAACATCTTGTATCACTCCTGTCCCAAAGGTATCACATCCTAGTGAGCTGAATGACTTCCGGCCTGTCGCTCTGACGTCACATGTGATGAAGACCATGGAGCGGCTGCTGCTTCACCACCTGAGGCCACAGGTCCGTCACGCCCTCGACCCTCTGCAGTTCGCATACCAGGAGAAGGTGGGAGCGGAGGATGCCATCATCTATATGCTACACCGATCCCTCTCCCACCTGGACAGAGGCAGTGGTGCTGTAAGAATTATGTTTGTGGACTTCTCTAGCGCCTTCAACACCATCCAACCTCTGCTCCTTAGGGATAAGCTGACTGAGATGGGAGTAGACTCACACCTGGTGACATGGATTGTGGACTATCTTACAGACAGACCTCAATATGTGCAGCTTGGGAACTGCAGGTCTGACATTGTGTGCAGCAATACAGGGGCACCGCAGAGAACTGTACTTTCTCCGGTCCTGTTCAATCAACATACATCAGACTTCCAATATGACTCGGAGTCCTGCCACGTGCAAAAGTTCACTGATGACACTGCTATTGTGGGCTGCATCAGGAGTGGGCAGGAGGAGGAGTACAGAAAGTTAATCAAGGACTTTGTTAAATGGTGCGACTCAAACCACTTACACCTTAACACCAGCAAGACCAAGGAGCTGGTGGTGGATTTTAGGAGGCCCAGGCCCCTCATGGACCCCGTGATCATCAGAGGTGACTGTGTGCAGAGGGTGCAGACCTATAAATATCTGGGAGTGCAGCTGGATGACAAATTGGACTGGACTGCCAATACTGATGCTCTATGTAAGAGAGGACAGAGCCGACTATACTTCATTAGAAGGTTGGCATCCTTCAACATCTGTAATAAGATGCTCCAGATGTTCTATCAGACGGTTGTGGCGAGTACCCTCTTTTACGCGGTGGTGTGCTGGGGTGGCAGCATAAAGATGAAAGACGCCTCACGCCTGGACAAACTGGTGAGGAAGGCAGGCTCTATTGTAGGAGTAAAGTTGGACAGTTTGACATCTGTGGCAGAGCGACGGGCATTAAGGAAACTCCTGTCAATCATGAAGAATCCACTGCATCCACTGAACAGGATCATCTCCAGACAGAGGAGTAGCTTCAGGGACAGACTGAGGAGACCCCACACTATGCGACTCTTCAATTCCACCAGGGGGGTAAATGCGAACATTAATTTTATTTTAATTCTTTTCATTTTTATTACTATTTAATTTAATATTGTTTCTTTGTATCAGTATACTGCTGCTGGATTATGTGAATTTCCCCTTGGGATTAATAAAGTATCTATCTATCTATCTATCTATCTATCTATCTATCTATCTATCTATCTATCTAAAAAGAGCTTCTCAGAGTGGCAGTGTCTCTCAGAAGCCAAGATGGGTAGAGGATCACCAATTCCCACAATGTTGCGCAGAAAGATAGCGGAGCAGTATCAGAAAGGTGTTACCCAGTGAAAAATTGCATCATCAACTGTGCATAACATCATCCGAAGATTCAGAGAATCTGGAACAATCTCTGTGCGTAAGGGTCAAGGCCGTAAAACCATACTGGATGCCCGTGATCTCCGGGCCCTTAAACGACACTGCACCACAAACAGGAATGCTACTGTAAAGGAAATCACAGAATGGGCTCAGGAATACTTCCAGAAACCATTGTCAGTGAACACAATCCACCGTGCCATCCGCCGTTGCCAGCTGAAACTCTACAGTGCAAAGAAGAAGCCATTTCTAAGCAAGATCCACAAGCTCAGGCGTTGTCACTGGGCCAGGGATCATTTAAAATGGAGTGTGGCAAAATGGAAGACTGTTCTGTGGTCAGGACGAGTCACGATTCGAAGTTCTTTTTGGAAATCTGGGACGCCATGTCATCCGGACCAAAGAGGACAAGGACAACCCAAGTTGTTATCAACGCCAGTTCAGAAGCCTGCATCTCTGATGGTATGGGGTTGCATGAGTGCGTGTGGCATGGGCAGCTTGCATGTCTGGAAAGGCACCATCAATGCAGAACAATATATTCAGGTTCTAGAACAACATATGCTCCCATCCAGACGTCATCTCTGCATTTTTCAACAAGATAATGCCAGACCACATTCTGCATCAATCACAACATCATGGCTGCGTAGGAGAAGGATCCGGGTACTGAAATGGCCAGTCTGCAGTCCAGATCTTTCACCTATAGAGAACATTTGGCGCATCATAAAGAGGAAGGTGCGACAAAGAAGGCCCAAGACGATTGAACAGTTAGAGGCCTGTATTAGACAAGAATGGGAGAGCATTCCTATTTCTAAACTTGAGAAACTGGTCTCCTCGGTCCCCAGACGTCTGTTGAGTGTTGTAAGAAGAAGGGGAGATGCCACACAGTGGTGAAAATGGCCTTGTCCCAACTTTTTTGGGATTTGTTGACACCATGAAATTCTGAATCAACATATTTTTCCCTTAAAATGATACATTTTCTCAGTTTAAACTTTTGTTCTGTGATTTCTGTTCTATTCTGAATAAAATATTAGAAGTTGGCACCTCCACATCATTGCATTCAGTTTTTATTCACGATTTGTACAGTGTCCCAACTTTTTTGGAATCCGGTTTGTATTATATTATATTATATTATATTATATTATATTATATTTTGTCCTGTTCTGTAGCTCTCTCTGTTGTATTCTGTAATCTTCTGTTCTGCTCAGTCTGATGTGATCTTCCATTTAGTTTGATTCTTATATCCCACTATCTTCTGTTCTAATATGCTGTGCTATTCATTGTCCCTACTGGCTTATCCAGAGCAGATTTTGGGGGGCAGTAGGAGCCTATCCCAGGATTCACTGGGCCCAAGGCAGGGACAGTCCCAGGACAGCGTGGGGAGGGTGGTCATCCATCACAGTTCATTCCTGTTCTCTCTGGCATCCCCTCTGCCAGTTTAACATTTTCTGGGTTCACCAGTTTGGTGAGTTAAATGCCCCCCACCCCGAGTCCCTTCCAAAGTTTGGGGATGTTGTAGCATGCCCTTGCTGATGCCATCCTCCTTTAGTCACCTCTGATGACATGCCAAGTGGACGGTGACCTTTTTCTAACCACTGGCCACAGGCCGATTCTCCTCAATTGTATTATGTGACGTCGTCATCTATCATATCACAGGGTGCCTCGGAAGTACGAGGACAGTTAACAGGACGGTCATATTGTAACTGGGAAGATGTCTGCTCTGGTGGCGCCCCTCATGACTTACGTGTCCTCACCTGACCCATCCATCTTAGTCAAGGAGAACCCCTGGAGACGACTGGCCTTCTGACTATGAGGTCTGCTGTTCATGGTGGACGCCCTCCTCTTGCAATGCATATCAAAGCAAGGGCCTATGACTTTTAAGAAACCCATTATATTATATTATATTATATTATATTATATTATATTATATTATATTATATTATACAGGGAGATTCTAGTGGGCGGGGCCTCGAGCTATGATGCGATACTCAGGTAATAATGAAGTGACAGAAACAAAATCAATGCAGCACATCCCTTGATAGATGTGTAAATGAGCCAATCACATTCAGTGTTAGAAACGGTCGCCTTGTTCTTGCAAACAGATTGGCAAAGGGGTATCGCGCGGGCATCGTAGGGGTGATGACAGTAATTTCCCTTTTTTAACATTTCGCTGTAATCGTCCCAGGGGGCGAGGCCTGGTCTGGCACACTTTTCCTTTCAGTGGTCCCCACGGGAAGACATCCAGAGGTGACAGATCCAGGGACTGAGGTGGCCAAAGTCCCTTTGAAATGACCCGATTGCCAAAAGATGACTCAGTTTGTGCCGTGCCACCAGCAGACATGTGACAGGTTGCCCCATCTTGCTCACTGATGTCACAGCCCACCAGTTCATCTGTACGTTTATCCAGGATCACTGTGACCTTTGGACTGCTGCATTATTAAGACAGTAATACGTCAGAAGTTGAGGCCCCACCCATTAGAAGCCCCCCGTATTATATTACATTATAATTAGGTTGCATTGTAGTGTAATGAATTCTATTCTATTTTAGACCCATTTCTAACCTGCCTTTCTTAAGTAAAGTTCTGGAGAAGGCCGTCATTATGCAGCTAAATGACCACCTCAATAAACCTGCTATTCTTGATAAATTTCAGTCGGGTTTTAGAACAAATCACAGCACAGAAACTGCACTCGTTAAAGTAGTAAATGACTTGCGGGTAAATGCAGACAGAGGCCATTTATCTGTTCTCATCCTCTTAGATCTGAGTGCTGCATTTGACACCATTGATCACAGCATTCTTAGAAATCGCCTTAGTCAATGGGTGGGCCTCTCTGGCAGGGTCTTAAATTGGTTTGAATCCTACCTGGCAGGGAGAAAATTCTTTGTGAGTTGTGGTAATCACAACTCAAAGACGCATGATATCCAATATGGTGGTCCACAAGGCTCTATCCTGGGTCCGCTGCTCTTCTCAATCTACATGCTGCCGTTAGGTCAGATTATCTCAGGTTACAACGTGAGCTACCACAGCTATGCTGATGACACACAGCTGTACTTATCAATAGCACCTGATGACCCCGACTCTCTCGATTCACTAACGCAATGTCTGACTTGTATCTCTGAATGGATGAATAGTAATTTTCTCAAACTAAATAAAGAGAAAACTGAAATCTTAGTGATTGGCAATAATGGATACAATGAGGCTGTTAGAAATAAACTGGATACATTAGGATTAAAAGTCAAGACGGAGGTAAAAAGCTTACGGGTGACCGTTGACTGTAATCTGAATTTTAAATCACATATTAATCAGATCACTAGGACAGCATTTTTTCACTTAAGAAACAGAAGTAAAGTTAGACCTCTGATATCACTGAAAGATGCTGAGAAATTAGTTCACGCGTTTGTTTTCAGTCGACTAGATTACTGTAACGCACTCCTCTCAGGACCACCAAAAAAAGATATAAATCACTTGCAATGAGTGCAGAATGCAGCTGCTAGAATCCTAACTAGGAAAAGAAAATCCGAACACATTACTCCAGTTTTGATGTCACTACACTGGTCACCTGTGTCATTCAGGATTGACTTTAAAATTCTGCTTATGGTTTATAAAGCCTTAAATAATCTCGCCCCATCTTATATATCGGAATGTCTGACACGTTATATTTCAAATTGTAACCTCAGATCCTCAAATGAGTGTCTCCTTAGAATTCCAAAAGCTAAACTTAAAAGAAGTGGTGAGGCGGGCAGGCGGCCTTCTGCTGTTATGCACCTCAAATCTGGAATAGCCTGCCAATAGGAATTCACCAGGCTGATACAGTAGAGCAGTTTAAAACACTGCTGAGAACACATTACTGTAACATGGCCTTCTCATAACTTCACTTTCACTTAATCCTGATACTCTGTATGTTCAATTCTTCATAATAACTATTCATGGTGGCTCTAAACTCCGTACTGACCCCTACTCTCTTTTTTGTTTCTTTTTCCGGTCTGCGCCACCTCCACCTACTCAAAGCTTCATGATGCTCCAACATTGATGGACTGAAAGCCAGAAGTCTACGTGACCATCATCATCAAGTCCGTCCATGAGAGCCCTAAATCCATCAAGGACTGTTTCATTTATGTTAGGTAGAATGTCCAGAGGGGACTGGTCAGGGTGGTCTCATGGTCTGGACCCCCTACAGATTTTATTTTTTCTCCAGCCGTCTGGAGTTTTTTTGTTTTTTCTGTCCCCCTGGCCATCGGACCTTACTCTTATTCGATGTTAATTAATGTTGATTTATTTTTTTTTATTTATTTTTCTATTCTTTATTATGTAAAGCACTTTGAGCTACTTACTGTTTGTATGAAAATGTGCTCTAGAAATAAATGTTGTTGTTGTTGTTATTCTGCCCAATTCTACTTTAATGCTGTGGTCACCCTAACAAAGCCAAGAGTGCCCAGACAAACGTTGGGAGTGGACCACCCATGTGCCCCCTTGTGAGGAGCACTCATCTTCATGAAGAACTGCCCAGCAAGAGGAAGTCAATTGTCACTGCAGGACCACCACAGGGCTGTGAATCACCAGGTCAAGGCAGACCCTCACAGAAAGTGGCCCGGTGTGGCACTCACCAAGGGTTCAATGTCACGGTTGTCACCCAATGCCACCAGTTCACCTACTTCTTGGTATTCCCTATGGCAACACGTGGAGGATGACAAGCACCACAGCAAACTGGGTGGTCCTTACTGGCCATGAGTTGGTAGGCCTCTTCTAGGGGGTGTGGGGGAATAGTCACATGTAGGCATTACACCATTCAGTCCGAGGGCACGGGGTTAAGTGGTCTGCCTGAGTCATTTAGACCACATGCCCACCCTTCAGGGCCTCGGATGGCATATCTCAGTCATATTAGCGGGGCAAGTCCATCAAACCTTAAACAGGGGCACTGGTTTCCAAATTTAATAAAAATCTGCCCTTCACAACGTGTGCCATCTAACCAAAGCTGGAGCCTACCCTAACAGCACTGGGCTCAAAGCTGGCAGCGGCTCTGGATAGAGTGCCAGTCTGCAGTCAGGCAGTGTGTCTCAGTGGCTAAGGCACCGGGCTCGTGTTCAAATCCCACCTCTGATGTGCCCCTGAGTGAATCACATGAAATAAAAGTAAGGAGGCCCATCTGAGCCCAGAGGGAGACCCACATGTACCCAGGGAGGCCATGCCAACTGCACACTTGAGTTGAACCCACAAGTCCATGGTGAGCCAAGCAGGGCCCTGTGAAGTTTCCTCGCCGAGATGCCGACTGCAATTTCGACGTCCCTGGATTGCGATGATTTCTACCCGTGTCGATTACTTCAAATGACACCTAATCACATGCCATGGGGGCCGTGTTCTGAATCTGAGTGCCACTATCATCTTCGCAGAGTCCACTTGTGCTACCGTCAGGGTTAAAGGTGCAGCCGCCAGCCGCTTCTATAAAACATCGTCATAATGGAAGCTACCATCCTTGCCGGCCCAGCGCCTCGTCCGTTAATGATACGCTGTGGCCCGCGTGCCAATCAATCAATCAGAGGAGACTTCCTTGAAACGCTGGCAGTTTAAGGCAGAAATGGCGGCCCGACCTTCCACCCACCTTGCGCCTCGTTGTAGATGATGTTTTTACACAGCAGGTCGTTGTGGCACAGCACGGCCGGCGATTTGATCTGGGACAGGTGCTGCTTGAGGGCCTCGATCTCGCTGGCCAGGACCTCCAGGCTGGGCACGTCCGCCGAAAACCTGCCGACGACAAATAAGAGCAGGTCAAAAAACTGAAGGGGCAAAAAACAGGCAGGCAGCTGAGGGGAGGCTACGGGCACTGGGGCATCCTGGGTGGCAAGGAGCACCACAGTGGGCAAGCAGAGGGTGGGGGGCTCTGAAGGCAAAGGAAGGGACGGAAAGAAGGGGCAACTTTAACAGACTCTGAAGAAGACGACGATGACGAGGGAGAACCCAATGTGAAAGAACAAAAAGGAGATGAGAGCGGGACAATCGAGAGAAGGGAAGGCAGCCATCCTGAGATGTTCACAGGGCGATGAGGAGCCTCCAGAGATGAAGATGAAGAGTTTGTGTCTCCAGTCTGCTTTGTCTTCTTTTCTGTATTCTTCATCGCTGTTTTTTATAACGTTGTTCTACTGAGGTGATATCTCCTCAGTTTTACTCTCTTTAGCGTTTTTGCTGTTTCTCTATGTGACAATTAATCCACTAATGTTCAGTGCATTTTGTGGGTGGGTCCCCACGAGGGAGGAGCCACCTGTCCATCACCATTGAGGGACTGCCCTCAGCCCAATAAAGTCCCCTGTGGTTCATTGTGAATGTGCGTGCTGACTTGATGATTTGCTGGTTTTTGTGTCTTCTGCTTACGGTTTAAGGCTTCTGATTTCTGTTTCTGTGTTGGGAGTCGTTTGCTGAGGACTGCATTTTAGGGAATGCCCTTTTGCCTCCTTTTTTGATTTTATTTTTTTAAGATATTTTACCATTTTTCTTATAAAGATCCTTGTGGGACTTGCCTCTCTCACTTAACAGCGATATTTTGGGATAATTCAGACTGCCTTTTGCACTTTAAAAGCCTGCTCTCCACTTTGAGGCCTAGACAGGCCTAAAGCCTCCTCATTTCCTAGGGTCAGGCTCCCCTAGGGTGAGACCTATTTCTGGGGCAGTCCACTTAGGATTCTGGCCTGTCTTTTCTGAAGGCCTCAGATTTTTTGAAATTTGTTTGCTCCATGGAAGAGCCAGTTGTCTATGAGGGCTACATCTGCAAGAGATGCCAGCTGATCCGGCACCTCAAGCTCAGGGTCGCTGAACTGGAGGAGGAGTTGGCTGACCTGCGTTGTAATAGAGAATTGGCGGACTTGGCCCAGGTGTCCTTTAGAGAGATAGTGTGCACCCCTAAGGTGGCGGGAGGAGATTCCAGACCAGACAGGTAGGAATAGGTGGGTCACGGTCGCAAGGCGTAAGGTGCACACTGTCCGGGGGCATCAACCCCAGAATTAGAAGTGTCTAACCGTTATCATGTCCTGGCGGAGCTGGACGGTGACTCTGATAATTCTGAGGTGGTAGGCAGGGTTGAGGAGCCCCAACGGGCCACCTCAAAACCAGTTCCCAAAAAGAGAGAGGTAGTGATAGTTGGGGACTCAATCATTAGGGGGATTGAAGCGCAGGTGTGCTCCAGAGAGAGAGGGTCTACGGTGTGTTGCCTTCCGGGAGCACAGGTGGGAGACCTCCCTGGAAGGGTGGATAGGCTCTTGGCCAGAGCGGGGGTGGATCCAGTTGTCATTGTCCACGTTGGAACAAATGACATACATAAGGGTAGTCTGTCAGTTCTGCGATCCAAATTCAAAGAGTTAGGTACCAAGCTGAGGAGCAGAACTGACAAGGTAGTCTTCTCCGAAGTTCTGCCTGTGCCACGCGCCAGTCCAGGTAAGATTGAGGAGATTAGAAGGCTTAACGCGTGGCTCAAATCTTGGTGCAGGGTAGAAGGGTATAGGTTTATGGGGCATTGGGACTCCTTTTGGAACAGATGGGACCTGTTCGCCGTGACGGGTTACATCTGAACCGGAGGGGCACCAATGTATTGGGGAGGCGTATGTGTAGGCTAGTCGAGGATTGTTTAAACTAGGGGGGGCAGGGAGTTTAGGACAGGCCAGATTTAGATCTATACATGGAAGAACAAACAATGGTGTAGAAATAAAAATGCATAGTAATGTAAATTTTAAGCAAACACGTAAAGATAGAAGGATTAACACATTAAAAATAGCTTGCCTTAATGCTAGAAGTATCAAAAATAAGGTAAGTGAGTTGGAGTTGTATGTAGCAGAGCACAATTATGATATTATAGCAATAACGGAAACCTGGCTAAATAACAAAGATGGGGATGAGTGTAACATAGAGGGATACACATTTTTAGGAAGGATAGACAGAACAGAAAAGGAGGTGGGGTTGCTGTTTATGCCAAACAGGAATTAAATGTAAGTCATCTTCAGTTGGATGATGAGCCCCATCTTAGTGAGGACATGTGGCTTCGCCTGGAAAATATTAGGGAAAAGGTCTCATTTTAGGAGTGTGTTATAGACCACCCAATTCAGACAGTAATTTCAACACACATCTTTTAGTAATATCAAAAGGCAAGTTTACAGGGGATATTATAGTCATGGGGACTTTAATTATCCAAATATTAACTGGGATAACCTTACAGATGGAGGAGCACAAGAGCAGGAGTTTTAGAAGTAATCAGCGACTGTTTTTAACACAGCATGTTAAAGCACCAACAAGGGGTGAAGCCTATCTGGATTTAGTATTCTGTAATAATCAGGATAGAATTGAGGGTGTAGAGGTGATTGAACCACTAGGGTCAAGTGACCATAATGTAATACAATTCTCAGTATTTTGTACAGATGCAAAGACTAAAATTGTTAAGTTGAACTTTAGTAGGGCTAATTTTGAGCAGATGCGACAAAGTCTAAGTAGGATAGACTGGGATAAGCTTTTAAATGTGGAGACAGTCGAGGAGCAGTGGAACAGGTTTAAAAATGTAATGCAGGACAGATACAGACCTAAATTTGGAAGTAATAGGAAACTAAAAAACTCCACGATGGATTAATAAAGATTTAAAAAGAAGTTGCAAAGGAAAAACTGCTGTATAAGGCATATAAGACTAATGACTGCAAAGAGAACGTAGAGCGTATGAGAACATGAGGGCAACCATTAAGAAGGATATCAGAGAGGCTAAAAGACAGTTGGAGAGGAATATAGCAGATAAGGCGAAAGAAGACCCCAAGAGATTCTTTCAGTATTTTAGTAGTAAAAGAACAGTTAAGGAGGAGGTCAAGTTCATCAGGAATAGTAAAGGGGAATTAAAAGATACAGACAATGAAATAGCAGATGCCCTAAACTTACATTTTTCTGAGGTGTTTACAAGTGAGCAAGTGGATAACCTGCCAGAGGTAAACAACTACTAAGGAGGTACTGAGGGATTTGGAAATTGTAGAGGAGAAGTGCTGCTCAGATTAAATAAGATGAAATCAAACAAATCACCAGGCCCAGATAATATTTATCCTCGTGTTCTTAAGGAGGCTAGTGAGTACATATATAAACCCTTGACACATATTTTTAGGAAGTCACTGTGCACTGGAGAGATTCCAAAGGACTGGAAAATGGCAAATATCATCCCATTATATAAAAAGGGTGACAGGGCAGATCCAAGCAACTATAGGCCAGTAAGCTTAACAAGCATCACAGGAAAATTAATGGAAGGAATTATTAAGGATAAGATTGAGCAACACATGACAAGGACAGGAGTTATTCTGAACAGTCAGCATGGGTTCAGAAGAGGGAGGTCGTGTTTTACTAACATGTTGGAATTCTATGAGGAGGCAACAAAAGGATACGATCAAAGTGGAGCTTATGATATTATTTATCTGGACTTTCAGAAAGCATTTGATAAGGTGCCACATGAGAGGTTGGGCATCAAGTTAAAAGAAGTGGGAATTCAGGGTGATGTTTTTAGATGGGTGCAGAATTGGCTCAGACACAGGAAGCAGAGGGTGATGGTGCGAGGAACCTCATCAGAACTGGCGATGTTAAGAGTGGTGTTCCACAGGGGTCAGTGCTAGGGCCGCTGCTATTTTAATATATATAAATGATTTAGATAGGAATATAAGTAACAAGCTGGTTAAGTTTGCAGATGATACCAAGATAGGTGGATTAGCAGATAATTTGGAATCCGTTATATCATTACAGAAGGACTTGGATAGCATACAGGCTTGGGCAGATTTGTGGCAGATGAAATTTAATGTCAGTAAATGTAAAGTATTACACATAGGAAGTAAAAATATTAGGTTTGAATACACAATGGGGTCGAAAATCGAGAGTACACCTTATGAGAAGGATTTAGGAGTCATAGTGGACTCTAAGCTATCAACTTCCAAACAGTGTTCAGAAGCCATTAAGAAGGCTAACAGAATGTTAGGTTATATAGCACGATCTGTGGAGTACAAGTCCAAGGAGGTTATGCTCAACCTTTATAATGCACTGGTGAGGCCTCATCTTGAGTACTGTGTGCAGTTTTGGTCTCCAGGCTACAAAAGGACATAGCAGCACTAGAAAAGGTCCAGAGAAGAGCGACTAGGCTGATTCCAGGTCTACAGGGGTTGAATTATGAGGAAAGATTAAAAGAGCTGAGCCTTTACAGTTTAAGCAAAAGAAGATTAAGAGGTGACATGATTGAAGTGTTTAAAATTATGAAGGGAATTAGTACAGTGGATCGAGACTTGTATTTTAAAATGAGCTCATCAAGAACACGGGGACACAGTTGGAAACTTGTTAAGGGTAAATTTCGCACAAACATTAGGAAGTTTTTCTTTACACAAAGAACGATAGACACTTGGAATAAGTTACCAAGTAGTGTGGTAGACAGTAAGACGTTAGGGACTTTCAAAACTCGACTTGATGTTATTTTGGAGGAAACAAGTGGATAGGACTGGCGAGCTTTGCTGGGCTGAATGGCCTGTCCTCGCCTAGAGTGTTCTAATGTTCTAATTAATCATTACAGGATGAACAGCCGTTTCATAATAAATGAACAAAACAAGATTATAAAAAAAGCAACGGAAAACAATGAACACAAAGAGGATAAAGGAAATACTTTAAACAGGAGCCCAGGGAGAAAGAAGGTGAGGCCCTCTTAAACACACTCACGGGAATCAGACAGAGATGGGAAGCCAAATGCACAAATGACAGGACGGGGTCTCCTCTTGACCTGAAACAAGATGGTGAGCCCCCCCACCAGGGGCAGACAAACACAGCGTTGTGAAGTGGCGACACACAAACACAGTGAAAAGGGGGTAAGACTTTCAAACAAGGACCCACAAACCAAGCCAGGACCTTCACTAACCTGCCTTGAGATGGCCTCACCCCAGGCAGCCAGCCCCCCAACAACCACAGGCAGGCTTCGGCTGGCGTTTTGAAAGTTCTAAATAATCTTTTATATTCATAAAATGCACAACAATGCCCTTCAAGGGAGAAGATTACTGTCAACCTCTGGCTTGATGAAAAGGATTATTTGCAAAAGTAGGGGAATATATATAAATGTTGTGAACCCCAGACACAGACAGACACGGACACCAAATGTCCCAAGACACACACGTTTGTTCTCTCTTTTAGTTCCTACACACAACACAGTGCCTCAGTCACCACCATACAGTTCTTTTCGTCGTCTTCTTCTCTTTCGTTCTTCCTCCTCCACTCCACTCCTCTAAGCTTCGTCCACCTCCTCCCGACTGCCCCCGGAAGTGCACCAGCTGTCTCCCGATTGACATCCAGCAGCACTTCCAGGTGTGACAGAAGTACTTCATGCCCTGATTCCAGAGCTGTCCAGGTGCCCTCTGATGGTTGGCATGGATAAGCTGTGAACCAGGGGGGCTGCCCTCTCGTGTCCTGGGGGAGGTACTGCTGGTCATTTATCCCTTCCCCCAGTCTTCTCTTCAAAAGGGCATCCCAGCTGAGCAGGATCCCCAGCCGTCCATCACACTGTCAACACAATAGAAGGCATAGATGATCTGCCGAAAAGGGCAGTCCAAAGCAAACAAGTCCCAATACATATATGGCAAATTCCAAAATCCAATTGCAGAAGTAAAAAAGTCCCCAAAAACCGAAGATGACAACACTACGACGATTCACACAAACTTTATAATGGAAGAGTTTACTACAAGAAAGCAAAAGGAGGCACAGAAAGAAAAACGACAAGTAAAAGAAAAGCCAAAAGGCTGACACGTCCCACCTGTAAGACAAAGCAAGAAACCGAAGTGAAAACGAGACGACGGCGAACTTCTGCAGCCTTCAGTGATAAGGGGGGTGTGGTCCCTCAGGCGTGATGTCATAGTGACCCCGCCTCTTGAGGGGCTCCAGCCACAGAACACAAGGGCTGGACACTAAATCCATCCATCCATCCATCCATCTTCCAACCCGTTGAACCAAACACAGGGTCACGGGGGTCTGCTGGAGCCAATCCCAGCCAACACAGGGCGCAAGGCAGTAACCAATCCCGGGCAGGGCGCCAACCCACCGCCGCCTTAGTCCACTCAGCCATCCTGACTTGACCCATCCATTATTCAACCCGCTATATATCCTAACTACAGGGTCACGGGGGTCTGCTGGAGCCAATCCCAGCCAACACAGGGCGCAAGGCAGGACACAAACCTGGGCAGGGCACCAGCCCACCACAGGGCACACACACACACCAAGCACACACTAGGGACAATTTAGGATCACCAATGCACCTAACCTGCATGTCTTTGGATTGTGGGAGGAAACCCACACGGACACGGGGAGAACATGCAAACTCCACACATGGAGGAACCAGGAAGCGAACCCAGATGGGTCTCCTAACTGTGAGGCAGCAGCGCTACCAACTGCGCCACTGTGCCACCCTGGACAGTAAATAATTACAGAATAATAAACACAACCAACAGTAATAATTAAAAAGATTGAAAATAATAATTTAATAAAAACAACAAGAGAACACAACACACACATAAGCAAAGGGTAACGCATAGCAGCGTCCACAGAAGACGACGACAAATCTGAGAAACAAAGAACTGGACAGACAGACAGGGTGGTCTCTAAATCTGAACCAAGAAGGTGAGCCGTCCTCAGACATGCCCAGTGTTGTCAACTGGGGACACCAGCAGAGTGGAAAAGCCTTTGAGAAAGACCACCATAATGGGCCAGGACATTCATGAGCCTGCCCAATGATGGCCTTACGCCAGGCAGCCAGCCCCCAACTACCACAGGCAGGCTTCAGGCCTAAAAAAGGGGGCCTGGCTTTTGAAAAGTTCCAAATATACACTTTAATATTGGGAAAATGTCAGTCAAGGGAGAGGATGACTGTCAAGCTCTGGCACGATAAGACAAATCCAATTCAGAATCCTTATAAAAGTAAGAGAACTTATTTGCATTTCACAAAACTTGAAGGCATAAGGGGTCTGTCCAAAGGACACTCCAAAGCAGACACGTCCCAACGCGCATTCCAAACTCCGAAATCCAAATTCTGAAGATCAAAGGAAGACAAGCCTCCCAATTCTACACTCCAGCAACACTCAGCGGCTCTCTGAAGGACTCCGCCTCCTGCAGAAGACAAGTGGGCGGTGCTTCACAGGAGACCTCACAGTCTCCCCGCCTCTAGGGTGGAGGTTCCACTCAGAGAATACAAGGAACACATTAACACTAATTGATTAAATAATTCATTATATTTATAATTGATAAAATAATGCATTACATTTATAAGGTGTTTTTCTAAATATTCAAAGTAGATGGGGTGGTCCACTTCTTTATCCGCCCCCCCCAATTTGCAACATCCACCTCTGGGTGATGTAATGGCGGCCATTCTTGTGCTGGTGCCCTAACCACACTATTAGGTGGTGCAGGAGTGGCAGAGATAGATAGCCAGTAAGGGACAGGAGATGATTGGGGGCAGAATGGATGTGATCATGGTGGGTCATTTAGTCAGGACATCGGGGTCTCCCCTATTTTTTTCAAAAGATGCCCATGGATCTTGTATGACCACAGGAAGTCAGGACCTCAGCCTGACATCTCATCAGAAGGACAGCGTCAGTTTCACATTTCATTGTCCCCGTCACTGGGATTTACACACAGACCACAGGGTAAGTGTCCCCTGATGGCCTCACCATCACCTGCTTATCTCCTTTTATTTTTCAGGTCGACACCCCCAATACTGGCCTCTGGAGTGGAAACGAGCCAAACTCTCCATTGTATACCTGAGTGGGAGAGTGTTGCATCAGGAGAGGAGGTCAGTGATGGTGGAGTGGGGGGGCTTTACCTGTAGCAGTGGGCCATCGCTCAATTGAGACTCGGTGACAGACCACACACCCCCCTGCAGTGCATGGACATGCATATGGACACTACCCCTTCTGTCACCCGGTGGTCCTAGACCTACAGCCCTAATGTGAAGGGTGCCCTCCATTCCAGTGCTGATGCCCCCCCCCACTTAATTCGTGCCACTTCATCTGCCAGGGGTGCCACCATGGTGTTGAGATGCAGTTCAGTGGCTCTGCCTGTGGTGATCCTGACTGTTATGAGAAGGCGCTATATAAAAGGCGCTATATAACAGCTTGAGATCCAAGCCCCACCTTTTCGTGACTCCAACCCACACTGTAATTTCAGAGATGTCTGCACACCCATTAGCATGTTGACAAAAAGGCGCTATATAAAAAAGTGCAGGTCTTATTCATGGCACCGTATAAAAGCGTGGTGCCATCTTTGGATGTGAGACCCTGTGGGGGTCCAGGAGTAGTGTGCAATCACACACCCAGATTACCTCTTAGCTTTCTATTCCCCAACTCCAGGTTTGGGCAGCAGGCTGGTGACCTCCATGCCCACCTGGCAGGGCTTTTTGGTTGGGAGTGTAAGCAGGTGGAGGAGGACATTTTTGGTCACACCGTCTGGGGACTTTGGTCAGGGAGCCATTATCATGTCAGCAATGAATAAAGTGACCAGGCAAGCCCACCGGGCACATGCGACTCACGGAAATGAAGCACATGAAGCCACGCGCCCGCCAGACGCTTCAAACCCGGCACTTAGCACTTCAGAGAATTGCAGCAATTTGCTTTACATCATGCTGGTCACTAATAGCAGCTTAGAGTTCGCCAGAGCGCAGCGCGGCTTGGTCAGCCTGCCAGAAGGTCCCCACCCACCTTTGTGGGCTCCAACAATGAGTGGCTTTGAACAGCGGGCGATCTCCACTGGCACAGCCGCTGCTCACATCAAACATGACTCAGAGGACATTTAGAGTCGAGGTTTGATCCATGCCAGCCATGATGTGAACCTGCTGTACTGACCACGCACACCATGCTGGCATACGGATGCCATTTAAAAACACAGGGTCCACTTCATGGCACTACACAACAACTCAAGGCCCAATCCTCCATCCCATGTCATTCACAGTTCATTGGAAGGAGTCACCCGCCCGCCTGCCTGCACACACTTACTGCAGCAGATAAAGGTGCCATATAAACATTTAAGGTCCACATCATATGAACTCAAGGGTCCGATCCTCCACCACTACCATCACCTGAAGGAGCGAATTCACCAGCCAAGGCACTGAGAAGGTGCTATATACACACTCAGGGTCCATCTCACGGCACCAGTCTGATCTCCAGCACTTTCACCTGAAAGGGGGTCTCAGTGTGGCGATGGTGAAACCTCTCAGCTCTCACACAACAAGACGCTGGCACTATATAGAACCGTCAATGCAGTTTATAAAAGCTCAAAGTCCACTCCATGGCCTTGGTCAGAGGTGAGGTGAGTGACATAACACAAGGTAAGGGGTTGATTTGGGGGACTGATGCCTCTCTCTTTGTCACAGAACAAAAGAAGACAAACAAGAAATACACACACTCACCGACAACACCTCCAGTCTCTGAAAAATGGCTGCCTACAGACAACTCCATCTGCGAGGACGTCGCTTCTGGCTTCTGACTCCTCAGGATGACGTCACTACCATCTCATTGTGATGACGTGACTTCCTGGTCAATCTCTAATTACGTCACTTTCGGTTCATTGTGATGACGTCACTTTCCTGTCCCTTGGCGATGACGTCACTTTCAACTCCACAGGATGACATCACTTCCTGTCCATCTATGATGACGTCACTTCCAGCTCATCATGATGACATGACTTCCGGTCCCCCGGTGATGACATCACTTCTGACTCCACAGGATGAAGTCACTTCCCATCCATCTATGATGATGTCACTTCTGGCTCCACAGGATGAAGTCACTTCCTGTCCATCTATGATGACGTCACTTCTGGCTCATCGTGATGATGTGACTTCCTGGTCAATCTCTAATTACATCACTTTCAGCTCATTGTGGTGACGTCACTTCCAGTCCCTCGGCGATGATGTCACTTCTGGCTCATTGTGATGACGTGACTTCCTAGTCAATCTCTAATTACATCTATTTCAGCTCATTATGATGACATCACTTCCGGTCCCTTGGCGATGACATCACTTCCAAATCCACGGGATGACATCACTTCCTGTCCATCTATGATGACATCACTTCCAGCTCATCATGTTGACGTGACTTCCTAGTCAATCTCTAATTTCATCACTTCTGGCTCATTGTGATGACATCACTTTCCTGTCCCTAGGTGATGATGTCACTTCCGGCTCCTCAAGATGACGTCACTTTCCAGTCCTTCTATAATGACGTCACCTCCTTTTAATTTCCGGCAGCCATTTTGTATAGTAACGATGGTTCCACTCCTGTCTTGTTTTTTTCATCAAATATTGGCCCGATTTTGCTGCTTTTTCACGGATATTACACGGGGCAACTCCCCAACTCTTTTTGCAGTTTTCTGTGTGATTTATTCGTATTACACCCTCTATTAAAACCTCGAGGTCCACTCCACAGCACATCATTCATATCTCCGCTGAAGGAGATACTTGACTGCACACACAAAGCTTTCTGTGGAAAAGGCGCTATATGAATGCTACGCATTCACTTGAAGGCGCTATATAAAAGCTAAAATTCAGATGTCCACCACTTCCACCATTTTCCACCTGAAGGAGTCACTTCAAATGCCGATGCCAAGATGCAGAACCTGCCTACACCTGCACGGCATGATGGGAAGGAGCTTACTGAACAAAAGGCGCTATTTAAAAACTCAGGGTCCAGGTCACGACATACTCGAGGTAGATACACGGCACCCTGTAGAAACATTACATGTAGACATAAGTCCATGACCTTAACACTGAAGGTCCTCTTCAAGGCGCTATATAAACATTCAAAGTCTAATATCCGCCAAGACTACAAGTGAAGAAGTCACTTCACCTTGAAGGGCTCACCCAGCATGTTGAGAAGGAGCTTACTGAGGAGCAGGCACTGTTAGAGATACAACATGGACACTGGCATCCCGGGTGCAACAGAACTTGGATCCTTACCTGGCAGGGATGCCCATAACATGGACAAACCGGGGAAGATATTCTATGCAGTGCTGCCTTTTCCCCAAACAATTAGAGAGCAATCTCCCTGACTTTGGTTTCCCAATTTGATACCTGCAAGGCATGCTGGGTATTGTAGTCCTGTGGAACAGCCCTGTCGGGTCCCATGGGAGTCTCCAGGCATAGACCCTAACCCTAACCCTTCAGGACTTCTAATTGACCCGGAAGTGCCTCCTTCAGGTTGTGCCCTGACACCGGAAGTAATCCTGAGTCCAAGATAAAAGAGAAAGCTCGACCCTCAGCCAGGCAGAGTCAGAATCGGGAGAGAAGGCGGACAGACAGCACTCGTCCGGGATGAGTCGGAGGAACATTTGAGTATTTGCAGGGACATATTGGGTTGTGTGGAAGGAAGGGATTTATTGGAGGGATTTTGTTAATAAACAAAGTTGTTTTTTTTTTTACATGGGACTGTCTTGTGTGGTTTTGGTTTGGGGTGACTGGGTTCTGTGGCGCCCCCTATTAGTCACATCTGGCGTAGTCGGCAGGATTTCCTGGCCGTCTAAATGGCAGGACCCTGTTACAAAAAAAAAAAAGTGTTGAGTCCCAACAAACAGAAGTCGTGTCTCATGTGTTAGGAGTCAACACCTTCAAAGCAGAGGTGGTGAACTGGCTGGCACACACATAGCATGGCGAGAAGGAGCTTCCTGTGACATCATTGGCTGGTGGTCTCAAGGCAGAGGTGGTGAACCTGCCTGCAGACACATAGCACAGAGAGAAGGGGCTTACTGTGGCAAAGGCGCTACCCTAAGTCAGGGTCCAACTGATGACATGATTGTAGATAAACACTGAAGGTCCATTTCATGGCACTATATAATAAGTCCAAACTCTGATGGCATCACGTCACCTGCCGGTGGTCTCAGTGCAGAGACGGTGAACCTGTATGAACACTGAAGGTCCACTTCATGACATAAGTGTACATAAAACTTGAAGGGACATTACATGACATTACAGAAACACTCAAAGTCACGTCAAGGCACTACATAATAAGTCCAAGACTCTGATGGTGTCACGTCATCGTCTGGTGGTCTCAGTGCAGAAATGCTGAACCTGCCTGCAGACACACAGCATGGTGAGAAGGGGCTTACAGTGAGAAAGGCGCTATATGAAAAGCCAGGGTTCACTTCTCCCCACTGCGTGATGTCACTGATCCTGCCCAAGGCAGATGGTGGTCCTCCCGTAGTGATCACACACATAGCACACTCAGGTGCTGTTCAGTGTGTAAAGGCGCTATATGAGAACTGGAGGTCCCATCCCCACCACTTGTGGTGTGAAGGTGTCACTTCATCTGCCGGGGGTCCCAAAACCGAGACAGTCAGCCTGCTGTAATGGGAGGGGCGCTATATAACATCAGAAGATGGCCATTTGTGATGGGGGGCAGTGGGTGGGTTTGTTACTAATACTGGCTCTTACTTAAAGCTGAAGTGTTCATCATGTGAGGTGCTACATATTAAAACAAACATCCTGGAAGGTAGGGTGCCACATGAGTGGGTGGTCCGAGGGGGCGACTTTCCCTTTCTCTTTGTCTCTTTGGCCCTCCACCTCCCACTCCTTCCTTCGCTCCAGTGGCTCAAATGTGCAGCCAGGACTGGGAGGTCATTTCGACCGGCGGGCACAGATGATGGCTGCCTGTTTGGAAGTGAAGCAGCTGGCACCGGGCTTACTGCATTCCCATAACCCCATTCACGCATTCCTTCCTAATTCCCCGATTTGTTCCCTTAATGCCTCCCTCCCTGTGTGTGTGTGTGTGGGGGGGTGTGCCACACTCATGGTACACTCAGCGCTGCCCTCACTTATTAGAAATGCAAAGGGCACAAATCCTCAGCGGCCTCAACTCGCTGCCCCAGAGACCCCAATTCAACCAAACAGGCCGCCAGCCGCGGCTCCTAATTGGAATTTCCAACATCCACTTCAATCAGGGCCAATCTGACATGGCCGCTCCGTTCTGATAAATAAAAAATAAACAATGCGGGCTGCGCATCGGCAGCCTCGGGCGACGCCGCCGGCAAACGGAGGGCAGAAACACGGGGGCTACTGAAGGCCTAAGTGCCCCGGTCAGCCCACACCAAGCCCTGCCATTAGAGCTGCTGGAAAAGCAGGACCCCCGGCGCCACTCTGGATGTCACAACGCCATCCCTGCTGTGGTCTGATTGGATACGCCAAGACCTGCGATGTGAACGAGGCTACCATGCCAGTCAGGACAGACCTGCGGTCGTCACCCTCCTCAGGGCCACACAGGGCGCCAGCGACAGCGGGCACAAGCCTGGAAGGGGTGCCAGTCCTTCTTCAACTGTGGAAAGCTGGGAGAGAAATCAGTGTGGACATGGGAAGTGGGGGGACACCAATGTCACGTGACTGTGACAGAACGGGTTCATTCATTCAGACATTCAAAGTGACAGAGTCATTCATTCAATGGCAATTCATGAAGTCATCACTTATTCACTCATTCAAAGTGACAGATTCCTTCCTTCCTTCCTTCCTTCATCCACTGCAATGCTATGATTGAGTAATAAAGCAACAGATTCATTCACTCATTCATTCATTCAAAGTGAAAAATGAATTCATTAATTTCCATTATGAGACTACGCTAGAATGACAGAGCAACAGATTCGTTCATTCATTCATTGCAATACACCATGATTATTACTTTATTCACTCATTCATTGAAAATGCAAAGTGACAGATTCCCTCCTTCCTTCCTTCCTTCATTCATTCAGTCATACATTCAAAGTGATAGATCAATTCATTCATTCATTTTTTCAACTCCAATACTTTGGTTGAGTGATAAAGAAACAGATTCATTCATTCAAATAAAGTGAAAAATTCATTCATTTCCATTATGAGAAGACACAGGAACAGAGCAACAGAGCAGCAGGTCTGTTCATTCATCCATCCATCCATCCATTATCTAACCCTCTACATCCTAACTACAGGGTCACGGGGGTCTGCTGGAGCCAATCCGAGCCAACACAGGGCACAAGGTAGGAAACAAACCTCGGGCAGGGTGCCAGCCCACCGCTGTGTTCATTCATTCAGATGTTTAAAATGACAGATCCAGCCATTCATTCATTCATTGACTCATTCACTGATTTGTTTAATCATAATGAAGGATTCATTCATTTTTTTCAGTCTTTTGTTAAAAGTGACAGATTTATTCATTTAAACATTCATTCATTTGTTTGTTCATTCATTCATTCAAAGTGACGGATTCATCCATTCATGTGCTGACATTGAGAGATCAGGTCATCAATTCCCTCATTCCATGTGAAAGATTCATTCATCACCCTGAGATGCACTGGCGCCCCTTCCAGGAGTCGTGCCACCTGTGCCCCGTGCTTGCTGGGATTGATTGGCTCCGGCTTCCCTGTGACCCTGTGACCCTGCTCGGGACAAAGTGGGCTTGGAAGATGGATGGATGAAGAGATGGAAGATTCGGCCATTGACTGATTCATTCATTTTCACCACAAGACTACAATGGAGAGACAAACGGACAGGTGTGTTCATTCATGTTCAGTTAAACTACAGAGGTGTTCCAAAGTGACAGATTTTTAACACAAGGCAACATCTGAGGAGCCAAGTGACGTTTTTATTCAGTCAAAGTGATGTAAGTCATCCATGCAGTCAACCATTTTAAACACACTACAACACTGGAGTGAAGATTCTTTTATTCATTTTCAATACAAAACTACAATGGAGTGACACAATGACACATTCATTCATTCACTTAATATTGACAGACACATCCATCCATTATCCAACCTGCTATAGCCTAACTACAGGGTCACGGGGGTCTGCTGGAGCCAATCCCTGCCAACACAGGGCACAAGGCAGGAAACAAACCCCGGGCAGGGTGCCAACGCACCGCAGGGCACATCCATTCATTCATTTGTTACTTCAAACTGACAGATGAATATATTCATTCATTTCTTAATTCAAAGTGACACATTCATTCATTCAACATGACAGATTCATCCATCCATTCATTTAAAGTGACAGATTAATGCATTCATTTGTTCATTCAGCATGACAGACTAATTAATTAATTCATTCACTCACTCGTTTACGCAAAGTGACAGATTAATGCATTCATCTGTTCATTCATTTGTTAATTTGTTCATTCAATTTGACAGACCAATGCATTCATTCTTTCATTTGTTCACTTGTTCATTCATTTTAGCACAAGACTACAGTGGACTTATAAATTGACAGATTCATTCATTTGCAATCAAAGAAAACATCAGAGTGGCAAAGTGACAGATTATTCTATTGATTTCATGTCATACATTTCAGTCATTCAATCATGTGATCATTTTAAACACAAGCTAACACTGGCATAGCAGATTCATTCATTCATTTCACTACAAGACTACAGTGGAGTGACAAGCTGGCACTTTGGCTCATTTGTTCATTTTGTGTGCCAATTGGCACAGGGCAGGAGCAAAGCCGCGGTGGGTGCTGCTCCACACTCACTCAGTTATAACAGCTGATAATTTAAGGTTGCCATCTTTGGTGACGAGGAGTTCATGTAAACTCCATACAGAGAGTGGCATGAACAGACACCAGGGGGCATATCACCCGTAAACGGACCAAAGGAGAAGAGCGGCGCACAATTGAGAAGGGGCGGAGCAGTCAGACGGGGGCATGGTGGGATGTTGGGTGGACGGCCAGTGCCTGTCGTGTGACCGCGTGTAGGGTGCCTGTGGCAGGATGGCGGGCAGGACGTGATCAAGGGCAGAGTGGGTATCTCAGTGGAGCTCGTCCATAGTGTCGACTTTTGCAGGATTTCACGGCCCAACCATTTCTAAAACGGCAGGCCTGGCTGGGCAGCAGTAAGCGACCACTGAGGAGCATTTAGGGAGCTGACAGCCAGGCAGATGAAAGGTGGGCTGACTTAGCTAGATAGATAGATAGATAGATAGATAGATAGATAGATAGATAGATAGATAGATAGATAGATAGATAGATAGATAGATATGATAGATAGATAGATAGATAGATAGATAGATAGATAGATAGATAGATAGATAGATAGATAGATAGATACTTTATTAATCCTAAGGGGAAATTTCTTCATAAACACAGCTGAATATAAACCAGAGCATGTAGGTGGCACTAGTGTGGCCCTTTCTGGTGTACCCCACGCCACCCTGGGCGGACGGACGGACGCGTCTGATGAAGTAACCGCCGCAGAACGCTCCAACTGGGGACACCTAGTGGAGACTAAGGGAAGTGCATTCTTGACAAATGCCAGGAAGGATTTGGCTTGTAAAATGTCTGGACACTGAGAGCAGGTAGCTGTTCACCAGCTGGGCACACTGGATCAGACCTCTCTGCTGTGCCAGTGGGCACTAAACTCACAGGCCTCTGCCATTGTGTTCCTGAAATGTCTGTGGGTGGTCCAAACTCTCACAGAGTGCCTGTGGAGAGTCAGGAGGTGACCACCGGTGCCACCTGAAAGATCTATCCGTTGCCAGAATCCAATTTGAGGCAGCACCACCACCCAACCACCACACATCCCTTCCCTGAGACAGCCACCTGGACTTGAACCCGGGTCACCGGAACTGTGAGGTGGTACCACAGACCACTGAGCCAGGCTTTACCCATACAGGTCATACTAAAGTGCTAACTGCTGTGCCACCTGCCTATACAGCCAATCAGGCCAACTCCACACACAAAGCAAGCCCACCAGGAAAGGGGGTGGGATTCAAGCAGAATTAAAGACAGTGAGGACCCCTTTGAAGGGTGGATGGGCTTAGACGAGTTGTAAAGCGCTAAATCAATGGACTGATCAATGCGTGGCGTCGCCGGGTTTAGGGGGTGACACTCAAAGCCCCCCGCATTAGAATGAAAACCTGCAGCGTCTCGGCAGCTCAAACGGCGGATTATTGAATTGAAGTCCCCGGTGGGTTAAACATCACATGTGCTTGACATTCAAACTCCGGCCTTTGATTTTATACGAGGAAAAATAGGGCAGAATGTTAAATTAATAATCTAATATTATTGAAAAATTTATTACAAGGATTTTGCTTATAATTTTGTGTTCCACAGTAATTAATAATTTCATCTTTTTTTTTTAGCAAATCCCAGAGGAAATAACTTTCATACAAAATGCAATAGGAGGCGATAAACACGCATTGGAGCTGCGCACAGTGAGGGCGGAAAAACGAGAAAAACAAGAAGGCGCTTTGTAGGGAAAAAAAACGGGAAAAACATCGAGGGGGATGGCCAGTAGAGGGGGGGGGGTGGACATTTGGGAATGTGTGGCTGACGAGGCCACGGGCACTGCCCACCTAACACACTTACAGCGGACAAAAGTGCTGCGGGGTGGGGGCTCACGTGAAAGGCGCTATATAAACTAAGGCCACGCTCTCTCCACAGGGCTGGGCTCACACTAGAGGAGTGCACAGTGACCACCTGAGAAAGGCGCTATATTACCAGGGCACAGTGACCAGCGAGCCACTAGTGAGATGGCACTGGAAAGGCACTATATATAACATTAGGGTCCAGAGCCCACCAGAAAATGTGCCTTGGCAAGTTAATTAGTGTTAAAGGCGCTATATAAATGATAGGGTGTACTGTCTACCAGACTCCCACTTGGTGTCCACAAGGCAAGACTGGCATTGTGGGAATATAAAAACTGAAGGGCTGGACATGCAAAGCACCTGGGCATGGCAGTCACTGTGAAAGGCGCTATATACAATAAGGTTGAGTGTCAAATGGACTGCCTCTCTGGGTCCACATTTAAGAACATAAGGGGTGCATTTGGAAAGTTATTTGCTGTGAAAGGCGCTATATAAAATAAGATATGGTGTTACCAGTCGATCACTCTGTGCCCACATGGCAGGACTGACACTGTGAGAGTATAAAAACGTAAGAGCTGGACATGTAAAGCACCTGGGCATGGCAGTCACTGTGAAAGGTGTTATATACAATAAGGTCCGGGGTCCAAAAGATGGCCACTTTGCATCCACATAACCATGGAAACTGAGAACACAATGAAAGGCGCTATACAAAAAAGTCAACATTGCATGTGCTCAGTGACCCTCGGTGACTTTGTAGTGAGATGACTGAACTACACATAAAAAGTGTCTTGGGATGGCATTCACCATGAAAAGCACTATATATATGTATAATGATAGAGTCCAGTGCCCACCCAGACAGCCACTCTGTGCCCAAATGGCAGGACTCACACTGTGGAAATATAAAAACTGAAGGGTTGGACATGTAAAGTCACTTGGCACAGCAGTCACTATGAAAGACTATATACAGTAAGGTCCACTGCCTACCAGACGGCTGCTCTGTGCCCACGTCTGCAAATTTAAGAACATAAGGAGTGCATTTGGAAAGTACCTTGTAAAGTTATTCGCTGCGAAAGGCACTATATAAAATAAAGTCCGGTGTTACCAGTCGATCACTCTGTGCCCACATGGCAGGACTGACACTGTGAGAGTATAGAAACTTAAGGGCTGGACATGTAAAGAGCCTGGGCATGGCAGTCACTGTGAAAGACTCTATATACAATAAGGTCCAGTGCCCACCCAGATAGCCATTCGGTGCCCAAATGGCAGAACTCACACTGTAGGAATAGAAAAACTTAAGGGCTGGTCATGTAAAGTCCCTTGGCACAGTAACCACTGTGGAAGGCGCTATATACAATAAGGTCCATTGCCTACCAGACGGCTGGTCTGGGTCCACGTCTGCAAATTTAAGAACATAAGGAGTGCATTTGTACCTTGTAAAGTTATTCACTGTGAAAGGCGCTTTATAAAATAAGGTCCGTCATCTACCAGAAAATCACTTTGTGTCCATATCTATGAATTTACGAACATGAGAGCTTGGCATGTAAATCACCTGGGCACATCAATCACTATGAAAGGCGCTATATAAAAAAGACAACATTACATGTGCTTGGTGACCCTCAATGACTTTGTAGTGAGATGACTGAACTACACATGAAAAGTGTCTTGGGATGGCATTCACCATGAAAGGCACTATATATATATAAAATTATAGGGTCCCATGCCCACCCAGGCAGTCACTCTGTGTCCAAGTGGCAGAACTTGCACTGTAGAAATATAAAAGCAAATGTGCTGGACACGTAAAGCACTTTAGTAAGGTGATTGCTGTGAAAGGCACTATATAAAATATGATCCAGCATCTATCAGACAACTACTTACAACAAAAACATAAGGGGTAGATTTGGAAGGTACCTTGGAAAGTTATTCGCTGTGCAAGGCGCTATATAAAATTAGGTCCGATGTCTCCCAGAAAATCACTTTGTGTCCACATCTATAAATTTAAGAACATAAGAGCCTGATGTGTAAATCAGCTGGACAAGACAAGCACTATGAAAGGCGCTATATAAAATAAGGTCAGGGGTCCACATTTGCAGATATTCAAACATAAGGGCCAGACTTGGAAAGCAACTTGGCAGGTTACTCTCTTTGAAAGGTGGCATTTAAAATGACAGAATCCCACCCTGCGTCCACATGGCAAGCCTTACACTGTAGGAATATACAAACAGAAGTGCTAGGCATGTACGCACTATGGAAAGGCGCTATATATAATGAAAGAGCCCACCATCCTACAGATGACCACTCTGAGTCCACACTCACATCACATATTCCCCCCAATGAGCTGATGGAACTTTATGTGAAAATTGCCCCGAGATGCTGTTCACCATCAAAGGCGCTCTATGAAATGACAGGGTCAGTGGTCGGTACGTCACAATGTTAGGTCCACATGGACTTGAAAAACACTTTGGAAAATCAATTAACATTAAAGGTGCTACACGAAACGACAGGGACCACCAAACTCCCACTTTGTGTCAACATGGCAGGCTTTACATGGGGCCAGCGTCCACCAGATCATAACTCTATGCCCACGTGGTGGGAATTTAAAAAACACAAATCCTGGACTTGGAAAGTGCCTGGGCGGGTCAGTCACCGTTAAAGGCGCTATATGAAATGATAGGCTCCTGCATCCATCAGACTTCCACAGTGCGTCCACAAGGCAGGCCTTACACTGTGGAAACATCAAAACATGGAAGGCCCCTTGGCAAGTTAATCACTCTGAAAGGCGCTATATAACCTAAAAGTGTCCACTATCCACCAGGCAGCCACCCTGTGTCCTCATGTATGGATGTAAGAACTCAAAGGTTGGCATCACAAGGACTTGGACAAGTTCATCACTCATAAATGAGAGGGTCCAGTGTGTCCACCAGGCACCCTCTCCATGTCCAAAGGGTAGGACAAAAAGAGCTGGGCATGGTAATCACGTGAAAGGCACTATATGAAACAATAAGGTTTGGTGCCCACCAGATGACCACTCCGTGGTAGAGCTCACAATGTATGAATATAAGAATACAGAGATTCAGTTTGGAAAGCACCTTGGTAAGGTAATCGCTATGAAAGGCACTATATAAGACTACAATACATATTCACCTTTGGTGAGGAACTAATGAGCTGATGGGACTTGAAAGTGCAGTGAAAGGCGCTATATAAAGTGATGGGGGTCAGTGTCCTCCAGATCTCAGCTCTTTGTCTGCATGCTGAGCTCACACTGTTAGGATTTCAAAACGTACAGCTGGGATTTGGAATGTGATTTGGCAGGTCAGCCACTGTTAAAGGCGCTATATAAAGTAATAGGCTCCTGAGTCGATCAGACGTCCACTGTGTCCACATGGCAGTGCAGAAACATGAAAACGGCAAGTGATGGACATGTAAAGCACCTTGGCAGGTAAGTCATCATGGAAGGCGCTATATAAAATGATTCCACTTGGAAAGAGCCCTGGTAAAGTAATAACTGTGAAAGGCACTATATATAAAATGATGTGACATATTCACTCTCGGTGAGTCACAAGTGAGATGACTGAATTATATCAAAAAGTGACTTGAAATGCTGCTGGCGGTGAAAGGCGCTATATGAAATGGCAGGGTCTAGCAACTCTGTGCCTGCAAGGTGAGGTCACAGTTGACCGAGCTGTCAGTCATCTGGTGCCAACCCTGACCTGCCTTCATATGGACAGTCTATCACAGGCTGCATCAATTGATCAATCAATCAATCAATGAGTAACAATCAATCTCACTTGCTGCCTCAACTTCTCTGCTCTCTAATTGTGTAATCAGCTGAGCCACCTTCACCTACCCAGTGCTGCTCAGGCTGTATCAATCGACTGAGAGCCAGACGTCCTTCTGTGTCCAACTACAGTGATCTCTCTAGCTGAGCTGACTTCTTTGGCCACTTATTGGTTAACCCAGCTGTCAATCATCTGGAGTCAACCCTGAGCTGCCTACACATACCTGGTGTGGCCAAGGCTGTATCAATCAATCAATTAATTGATCAATCAATCTGTCAGTCAATATTGTGAAGTGGTCCGCATTACTGAGCTGATGTCCATCTGTGTTCAAATCCCAGCCTCTGTTTCTGTTAGCGGCCGCTAATCACCTACAGTCAAACCCGATCAGGCTTGGCGTCTAGACAGGTCACACCGATCAATATTCTGAAGTAATCTTGCTTGCTGACTCGTCTTCTGTGGTGACTTATTGGGTAATCCAGCTGTCGATCATTTGGGGTCAACCTTGAGCTAAACTTCACTTGCCCACTGCGGCACAGGCTGATTTAACTGATCAATCAAACAATCAACAAATCAATCAATATTGTGAAGTGGTCTGCCTTACTAAGCTGATGTCCTAGTGTGTCCAAATCCCCAGCCGTTAATCACCTATAGTCAAACCACCTGGTGTCTAGACTGGTCAAACTCAATCAATCAATCAATCAATCAATCAATCAATCAATCTTCTAAAGCAATCTTGCTTGCTGAGCCAGTAACTCTGATAATTTATTGGGTAGCCCAGCAGTCAATAATCTGGAGCCAAGCCTGAACCACCTGACACTGTATTAACCAATCAATTGAGTGGCAGGCAATGATTCGCCGGAAGCATCGTGAGCCGGCCGGTCGGCTGGCCTTCTTTATGCAGACTCCTGTGGTTGAAGCAGCTGATGGGACACCTGGCATCAAACTTGAGCCACCTGACAAGTAAGTGGTGCCAATGACTCAATCAATCGACGTCTATCAGCGTAATATAGGGCCTTTCAAAGTTAGCACCATCATCGGGTATATCGGAAAGTGTAGTGCATGACAGATGCTTCTCTCAGTGGTGGTTTAAGCATAACACGTGAAAGGCGCTATACTCCAAATATTATGTCTTTGTATAATGTGTACACCTCATCTCCCTCACCACTTGCGCGCTAAGGTGGCTCAGCCATGCAGTGAAGGTCAATATACTGTATAAGTAGCATTCATATTCTGTCACCGTATGACATGACTGTCGCTATCAGCACCGTGTGGTGAAAAGTGTTATACAGTAGTAATTATCTGCCGTAATAAAGTGTTTCACGTTTATCAGCTGGCTCAGCCACATGGTAAAAGGCACTCCCTGGCACCTGTTGTCTGCAATAGTAAAGCGTGCGACTCTCGCCGTCTCCATTTGCCGCTCCGCCGAACAAGCTTACCAGTCCTATTCACCCGACATCTGTAAAATGACTTCCAGTCGAAAGCTCTTTGGGGGCTCAGTGGTCCTGTGAAAGGCGCTATATAGCATCGATTGTCTACCACAGTAAAGTGAATATGGTTCTCATGCTTATTACTTACTCCTCCGGGTAGCTCAGATATACGGTGAAAGGCGCTATATAGCACACATTTCCAGTTATAGTAAAGTCCGCGGCTCTCCTCTTTATCACTTGCGCTCTTCGGTTGCTCAGTCGTGCAGTGAACGGCGCTATACAGCACATATTTCCTGTCATAATAAAGTCCGTGGCTCTCGCTGTCATTACGTGCACAATAAGGCTGCTCACCCGTGCGATGAAAGGCGCTATAAAGTGTCTATTACTATAGTAAAGTGCGCGACTTTCACGCTCATTTCCTTGCTCCACCGGGTGACTGAGCTGTACGGTGAAAGGCGCTATAACAGCACACATTAACTATCATGATAAAGTCCGAGGTTCTTGCCTTCATTACTTTTGTTCTTAAGTGGTTTTGTCGTGCGGTGAAAGGCGCTACACGCAGCACTTATTGTCCACCCTTGTATAGTATGAGTCTCTCGTCCTCATTTCTTGCGACTTTAAGTGGCTCGGACCCGCGGTGTAATTCTCTATGTAGCTTCGATCGTTCACAATATTAAAGTGCGCGGCTCTCCCCCTGTCTGTCTGAGCCCTTAGGTGACTCAGACGTGCAGTGAAAGGCGCTATATAGTACACATGTCCTGCCATAATAAAATGCGTGGCTCTCGCTGTCATCACGTGCACAACAAGGCTCTTCAGCCGTGCGATGAAAGGCGCTATATAGTGTCTACTGCCATAATAAAGTGTGCCACTTTCACGCTCATTACTTGCTCCCTCAGGTGACTTGCGCCCTTAGGTGGCTCATCCGTGCTGTGAAAGGCACTATATAGCACCTGTTGTCCATTCTTGTGACGTGTTCATTAATTTCTCCCCCGGATGGTTCAGCTGTGCGGTGAAAGGCGCTATATAGCACACATTTTCGGCCGTGATACTTGCGCTCTTAGGGAGCTCAGCCGTTCGGTGAAAGTCACTTTATAGCCCAGATTGCCTGTCATAATAAAGCTGAGCGACGCCTGCTCACTCCGCTTTCACTCTTAAATGGCTCACCAGTGCGGTGAAAGGCGCTATATAGCACACATTGTCGGTCATGATAAAGTCCGTGGCTCTCGCTGTCACCACGTGAACAATAAGGCTCTTCAGCCGTGCGGTGAAAGGCGCTATATAGCACCTTTTGTCCATTCTTGTAACGTGTTTATTAATTGCTCCTCGGGTGGCTCAGTTGTGCGGTGAAAGGCGCTATATAGCACACATTTTCGGCCGTGATACTTGCGCTCTTAGGGAGCTCAGCCGTTCGGTGAAAGTCACTTTATAGCCCAGATTGCTTGTCACAATAGAGTGGGCGACCTCTGCCCTCTCCACTTTCACTCTTAAATGGCTCATCCGTGCGGTGAAAGGCACTATATAGCACTTTTTGTCCGTTCTTGTAACGTATTCATTACTTGCTCCCCCGGGTGGCTCAACTGTGCGGTAAAATGCGCAGATTGCCTGTCATAATAGAGTGGGCGACCCCTGCCCTCTCCGCGTTACTCGGAGATGGCTCTACTGTGATGTGAAAGGCGCTATACAGCCTCGATTGCCTGTCACAGTAAAGTGCGCCCTTAAGCCGTGTGCGCGCACCTTCAGCCTGAGCGGCTTCTCGCGTGCGGCCATCTCTGGTGAGCGACGCTGTTTGTATCTTTTAACAAAGCCCCCCGGCTTTTGAAATCGCGCAAATAAAAGCAGAACTTATCAGCGGGTCCAGAGCACTGGCCGGCTTGGTCTCGGATGGTGTGGCACCGACGCGCACGCACATACAACTGCCAGGCTCCTGCCAATCCCTCCTATCAAATCTTGCCGCGCTTCTTTGTTAACGAAGCAAATCTCGGGTTACATTGTCCATCTCGGCGCACAATGGAGCGGCGCGCGGCCGGTGGCTCCCCCGGCTGAATGCTAACGACGTTCGGCCCGGCCTCTGAATGCTATCTCGACTGCGCAGAACGTGCCCCCCACACCCGACACTTGTGCTCGGGGGATAAAAAAAAAAACAACACAATGGATAAAAAAGTGGCTCCTCTTGTCGGCCGCGGGCTCCCAGCTTCATGTCGCTGAACGGTTTGCGGGGTCTTATCAGAGAATGAGCGGCTTTTGAAAAGGCGCAGACAAAGCGACCGGCGGCGCTCGCTGCGGTAATCGGCGCTCTGCATCGGCCGGAACGCGGAGTCCGGTAGTTCTGGAGACTCTCTACACTTTTATCGGTCTGAGAAAAGGAAAAAAAAATAATAAAAAAACAAATGCAACAACAAAAAGCAAAAATAACTGATAGCCCCCCTTAACTTTCCTTTTCAGACACTGAGACGGCAGCCTTGAAGCCCGCAGAGTTCGAGTTCACTTGGCGCCACAATGGAGAAAAGTGACAATTTAATTACACCTGACAAGCGCTAATTAATCGTACAAGTGATCGGGACTCCCTGGCACACAGCGCGCCTCGCTGCCCGTCACGTGACGCTGGCATTCTCTTCTTAACGCTGCGCTGCTGCGCTCTGATGCCCCTCATTTCCGAGGTCGGCGGTGGATTATCATAATACAGGTGGGACACTGGGCTGGGCACAGGGGGGCATGCTGTGACAACAACACTATCCTTCTGCTTTATTTAAGGTCTTTGAAGTGCTGCTGGTCTTATTGCCCCTTGCCACCTCGTAACCACAGCGGGGGCTAATAGATGTGTGATTGTGCCAATAAGATTGCATGGAGGATAAATGTGTGTGAGACAAGTTCAGCCTTTCTGAGAAACTGTACCCATACTGCTGATGGCCAGGTGGCATTACCCTTTGGCACTGGGTCTACAGTTCCCCACAACACCCAAACTATGCCAAAGTAAGCAGTTCACATAAGGGCATGAAACACCAGAAGCCATCCTGCCTCTGTCTGCCCAGTGGCACACTGTTTAGTGTGTGGCCTTTAAAAGTGCCACCAAACACGTGAGGTGACTGGAAAGTGCATGAAGTGTGCCAGCGCTGCGGATGCCATGGTATTAAGTCAAATAAATGAATATGCAAATAAACAAAAGTACTGTGAATTGTGACAATAAATAAATTATAACAACATGAAATGTTCGTATTAATAATTAAATGTGTTAAAAAATATATTTTCTGCTGCTTATCTCTTTATGTGTTTATTTAATTATTTCTTCATTTATTTATTTCAGTCGCACGGCACGCAGCATGAAGCGAAACCTGTCACTTTAACTCATCAAACTTGTGAGGGCGGACTGTAGCAGGTACTTTTTTTCTGATTGGTGATTCGTTTTACAGACTGTGTTTGGTACCTCTGCAACCCTCAGTCTCCACACTGGAGCTCCAAGTAGGTGGCGCTAACATGTGAGCCAGAACACACAACCCTAATCTTAAGGGTAGTGCAAAGGGCGGAGCTCTGGAGGGTTACATCTAGACTCTATTGGTGACCATTTGAGTCAAGTCCACCTACTGGAACTGCCCATGGGAGTCAACTCCAACTATTTGGAGTGCCCATTGGAGTCAATTCCGCCTTCTCCGACTGCCAATTGGAGTCAACTCCATCTACTTGAACTGCCCACTGGAGTCTACTCCGCTTACTTGTACTGCCAATTGGAGTCAACTCCACCTACTCGAACTGCCCACTGGAGTCAATTCTGCCAACTCGAACTGCCCATTGGAGTCAACTCTACCTACCTGGACTGCCCATTGGAGTCAACTCTGCCAACTCGAACTGCCCATTGGAGTCAACTCCGCCAACTCGAACTGCCCATTGGAGTCAACTCCATCTACTCGAACTGCCCACTGGAGTCAACTCCGCCAACTCGAACTGCCCATTGGAGTCAATTCCATCTACTCGAACTGCCCACTGGAGTCAACTCCACCTACTCGGACTGCCAATTGGAGTAAACTCCACCTACTCACCTACTTGGACTTCCCATTGGGGTCAACTCCGCCTACTTGGACTGCCCATTGGAGTCAACTCCGCCTACTTGGAGCTCCAGGGTGAAGGCTCCGTATGCGTGTTGCTTGAGTGCTGCGGCACCTGCGCATGTTTAAAGTTGTACGAGTGAAGAAAAACAAATTTTAATTAAACAAACTCCTAATCCATCTTTAGGAGTCCATATGTGATGTTTCACAGTAAATGAGACACTTGACGGCTGAGGGTTTATCTACTGTATCATTGATCCACCAATCAAAACGCTGCACTCGCTAGAGCCCACCCTCCCAAGTTTGACGAGTGAAAGTGACAGTTTTCATTTCTGGGGTGAATTGCGTGTGGTGTGCGTGTCACTGAAATAAATAAATGAACAAAGATATAGAAACTAAGCAAATAAAATATGCGTTTCATGACATGTGGCAGTCATGTTGTTGTTATTCATTTATTTTCACAGTACTTTTATTTTTTTGCACATTTATTTATTTAATGTTGTCTGAAACCCTCGCCCATATCAAGTATTTGATGCACCATAAAGTAAAACGGATGGATGGGTGGACATCGCAGATGAATGGATGGACTGAGGAACTGATGGAAAGGCCGTGGAGCCCACAGTCACAAATGAAATGAGTTTGGCGGTTGGCAGAGGGGGTGAGTTTAGGGCTGAGAATGTTTAAAGACGTTTCCATTGTAATTTATGGTAATTAGGTGTGCCCTGGGGGACCCCAGTAAACTCAAAAAGCAATCGCATGTTGCATTCCACTGGCTGTCCTGAGCAGGTGGATGGATTCAGGGTGGTGGTTCAGGGTTTAACTTAATCCTGATACTCTGTATGTTCAATTCATCATAACAACTATTCATGGTGGCTCTAAAATCGGTACTGACCCCTACTCTCTTTTCTGTTTCTTTTTCCGGTTTCTTTGTGGTGGTGGCCTGCGCCACCTCCACCTACTCAAAGCTTCATGATGCTCCAACAATGATGGACGGATTAAAAGGAAGAAGTCTACGTGACCATCATCATCATCAAGCCCTTCCGTGAGAACCCTAAATCCAAAGAGGACTGTTTCATTTATGTTAGGTAGAATGCCCAGAGGGGACTGGTCAGGGGGTCTCATGGTCTGGAATCCCTACAGATTTTATTTTTCTCCAGCCGTCTGGAGTTTTTTTGTTTTTTCTGTCCCCCCTGGCCATTGAACCTTACTCTTATTCGATGTTAATGTTGATTTATTTTTTTATAATTATGTCTTTCATTTTTCTATTCTTTAATATGTAAAGCACTTTGAGCTACTGTTTGTATGAAAATGTGCTATAGAAATAAATGTTGTTGTTGTTGTTGTTGTGGTCTCGCCCCACCGCCTTGCTGGTTCTCGTTATTCTGCCGTGATCTTTAATGGCGTGTTCTTTTCCTACTGATATAGCGCCTTTACTGTCTCGCCCAGTGAACACCCTGACTGTGGGCAGGAAGCTCTGCTGCTCACTCTGAGTTGCTGTCCTTTATTGGCACCCCCTGGCACCGCAGTGCATGCCTCCTAATAATCCGTCACGGGCATCACGTTAACACAAAGGCAGCGGAGCGCGGCTGTTTTCACACCTAAAAGCTCTGCGCTGTTGTGCTATTGTTTAATTTATCTTAATTTTTCCAAGGAGAGAATATGGCAGCTCTAATTACGTGTCTAATTATATACCAGATAAATGTTTTGAAAGGTGGGAGCACATCGGTGTACCTAGTGGGACGCCTTCCGTTTCTCTCTCTTTCTCTCTCTCTCACTTCCTTCATTGAAAACAAGACGAGAGCGTCGACACGCCGGCCCACCTTAGAGCCCCTCTGGAACCAGCGGGAGAGCTGACAGTCGGACACTTTATGGGACATTTCATTATTCGGATAATCTGAGTGGTGGTGGGACCTGCCCACCAAAATATAGTGGCCACCGTCAACAGGGCACACCCACAGTGAAGATGGTGCCCCTAATCTCACAGAATGGCTACCCGTGCTTGTCTGTTAATCATCGTGGAGGTTTTGGAGAGGGGAGCACAGTGGTGCGAGTTGTCACCTTACAGTGCCAGGGACCTGGGTTCAAGTCCCTGCTTGGCCGCTGCCTGTGTGGAGGCCACACACTTTTCCCTGTGCTCTCAAAACATCTCCATGTAGCCAACCCTGAAGTGGCGTCCCACCCTGGCATGGTTCCTGCCTTTCATTTCATTCAGAACAAAAGGAGTGCATGGAAACAGAAGACTTAATGGCTGCCCAGAACTATTTATCGATCAGGTCTGAGGATGGCAGTGTCAAGGGGCACAATGCCTGTCATTCTGTCAATCGGTTGGCATAGCATGCCAGTCTTTGGAATGTGGGAGAAAAAAGCAGGGTAACTGGAGAAGAGCCATGAGGAGAACATGTAAATGCCATATGGAGAATGACCAACTCTGGGATTTGAAACCATTAACTATTAAAGACCCCCTACACCACTATTTTAACATATAAATAAAAACAGGGTCCTCCATGGACTCTGGGCAAAAAACGTAAGAGTTACTGTAATGGTGACAGGCGGGTGGGTGGTCAGTCTTGGGCACTGGTGTCCATGTCCAGTTTGTGTCCCCTGCTTGCTCTCATCACATTTGTGGAAGTTTTCCTTCAGGTACTCAAAGAATGGGGGCACATGAGAGGGGGCACTGGCAAAGTTTCCTGACTCTACTGCCAAGATAGGATGGCATCCTGAATTGAACTAAGCTGGATGATGTGGATGTTATATTAGACACTAGGGGGCACTGGAGGGCATTCCTAAGGTCACACCCCTACAACCCTGAACTTATTAAGTGGGTCAAATTAGACAACAGGGCCAGGAGGGCCAGACCTTCCTATTCAGTCCTGCTCTGGAAGTGCCCAGAAGTTGCACAGCCCAAACCGACAAGGCAGATGGCATTTGAATTTTCACTCATCTGAATGGTCACTCAGAGACCTTTGACAAAGTGTACATTTGTAGTGGCCTGTGACACTGAACTGCCACTGCTGCCAATGCTGGGAATTCTGGGAATGAATGAATGCCATAGGACTTTGATTTTACCTTTTGGGGTCTCTTTGCTGTGCACCCCTTTATTTAAATTTGTGACTTCATTGTTTGATTGGCATGGCCAACATGTTGTTGAGATGTGAGTCCTACTGAGATGATCATCTCGGCGGAGGGCTTCTGAAGTTCTGTTAAAGTGACCAGGGGGTCCCGATCAAGGCCTCTCTGGACTGGTCCCTCAGTTTGGATGAATGGCCAACTCTATGAAAAGTCCCAGCGGCCCCAGACTTCTTTGATTTCTTCATTGTGGCCACTGTGTTCCAGGGGACACTCAAAGCTTCAGAGATGACTTCATTCCCTCACCCCGATTCATGCCTTGCCACAGTCTGAGGTCCACACCGAGTCCCTCGGACCCGGAGATGCAATGTGAATTGTGGGACCCTCCGATAACACGGGGACACGTGCGCCTTTCTAAACGATGTCCAGTTCGCAGAATGAGAATCATGTGACGAGTCTGCAGATCAAATGAACGAGAATCGTGTGACTCGCTCTTGGGTAACGATCAGACGTATGACAATCAGGTGACTTGTTCATGAATCACATGAGTGAGAGTCAGGTGACGCCTTTGCGAATCAAATGAACAAGAGTCGTGTGACTTGTTTGTAAATGAGAGTCATGTGACCTGTTCGTGAATGTGAGTCACATGACCTTTTCATGAGTGAGAGTCATGTGACCTGTTCATGAATAAGAGTCATGTGACCTGTTCGTGAATGTGAGTCACGTGACCTTTTCATGAGTGGGAGTCATGTGACTCACTCACATATCATAAACAAGGGCCCTCTGACTCCTTCGCCTGCTGCTTGTTCTCGGGTTATAAAGCAGTTGATGAATCAAACGAAGGAGAATCAAGGGACTCATTCTCGGGTAATGATTCAGTTCAATATCTTATTTGGGTGTGTTTAACGACTAAAAATATTACATGTCAATTTTCATGTATTTTTTTTGGGGGGGGGTCTTTGTTTAGGTCGTTTTCAATTGTAATTTATGGTACAAACAGCTGGGGGGCGGCTGTGAGCAAGGAGTTGGACTCGCCTCGGTGCCTTGCTGGCTCTCGTTATTCCTCTGTGACTTTTAACTGCTGACATGGACCTCAAGTCCACTGGTGGTCTCCAGTCAAGTTCTAGACACATCTCGAGGGTCCAAATAATTCTAGAAACGAGAGATTTCCCTTTTTGATTTGCAGTACATTCACTCACCTTTCAGAAGACGCGTCGAGAGAAGGTCGATGGGCACAAAATGGCAGACTGTCTCCATTTCAAAGGAACACAATAAAAGTGGCCAGAAAGTTAAGGGGTCTTCACAGTTTCTGAGTGCACCGTAATTAATGACATCAATGAATAATCAAAGAAGAAAGACAGAAAGAGAGAGACAGAGAGACCCAGCAGGACATCTTGTGAGTGTCTGGGGTCTGCCGAGCGCTTCAGGCCCATTTTGAATCCTGCCCTTTGAGTTTGGGGCCAGGCAGAGCAGTGAAGCCCCCCAGTCGGGTCTCTTTGCTGATGTTTGAGGCCCTATTGGGTTTCTTTGGCCCGGCGGTGTGTTTTAATAAAGGCGCCCCCATCGATTTTGTCCTGCTGCCCGTTTTCTCGCCATCTCCCCTCCTTTGCTCCTCTTGAATTCCTGCTTTTCTTCCCCATTTTGTGTTTCTTTCGTCTTTTGTTTCCTAAATTCTAATTGTGGCTGTTAGCCGAGGAGCTGCATTATTCAAGCCTTTGATATCCTCTGTTAAATTGATTATTTAACTTAATTAGCCCATTTGTTGAATCATTAAGGATCCATAATTATTTGAATATCCCAGTTATGACTTGCTGTTATTTCATCTCCTTTTTAATCTTTCTTATTTCATTTATTAATTAAACAAAGATTATAATTTAATGAATTGCGTAGCTCTCAACTCAGGTCATTAGTGATTAGCTCATTAAGGGCAAGCTGCAGTTCTAATTGGCATCACCTGTTTAGGCCTTCACTGGCATGTTGGCTTGTGAGACCCTCGCCCGAGAGGTCAAGGGGGCCTGCGGCAGGTGAGCCGATGCAACAATATGGCCAACGTGGCCTCATTACAGAAGCTGCATTTTCAAAACGGGAGCCCCTGGCGTTCGTTCCACTCACACCGTTTGGCACCGTGGCATCAGAAATCGTCCGTGGCAGTGCCCTGGCAGTCCAAAAAAAAGAGAAAAGGCCAAGATGAAAGAAGAGGAAGGCATCAGTCAAACCACCCCCATGCAGCGCCAGTCAGGCCACCTGCTTGCAGTGCCAGTCTGATCACCCACGAGCAGCACCAGTCGGACCACCGGCACACAGCAGCAGTTGGGTCACCTACTTGCAGCGCCAGTCTGAGCACCCACACACAGTACTATTTGGACCATCCGCTTGCAGCGCCAGTCTGACTACCCACTCACAGCACCAATCTGACTACCCTCACGCAGTGCCAGTTGGTCCACCTGCATGCAGTGCCAAGTCTGAACACCTGCTTGTAGCACCAGTCAGACCGCCCGCTAGCAGTGCCAGTCAGACCACTCACTTGCACCATCAGTCTGACTACCCGCTTGTAGCTCCAGTCTGATCACCCACGCACAGTGCTAGTTGGATCACCTGCTTGAAGTGCCCATCTGACCACCTACTCTCAGCACCAGTCTGAACACCCACTTGCAGCGCCAGTTGGACAACCCGCTTGCAGAGCCAGTCAGACCACCTACTTACAGCACCAGTCAGACCACCCGCTTGTAGCGCCAGTCTGATCACCTATGCACAGTACAGTTGGACCACCCGCTCAAAGTGCCCATTTGACCATCAGCTCACAGCACCAGTCGGATCACCCGCTCGAAGTGCCAGTTGGACCACCTGGTTGCAGTGCCAGTCTGATCACCCATGCTCAGTACCAGTCAGACCACTCACTGTCAGCACCAGTCTGATCACCCATGCACAGCACCAGTTGAACCACCCACCCACTTACTTGTAGCATCAGTCTGACCACCCACATGCAGTACCAGTCGGACCACCCGCTAGCAGCGCCAGTCCGACTACCCATTCACAGCGCCAATCTGACTACGTGCAGTGCCAGTTGGTCCACCTGCATGTAGTGCCTGTGTGAACACCCACGTGCAGCACCAGTCAGACCACCCGCTTGTAGCGCCAGTCTGATCACCCATTCTCAGTACCAGTTGAACCACTCACTGTCAGCACCAGTCTGATCACCCATGCACAGCACCAGTTGAACCACCCACTCACAGTACCAGTCAGACCACCCGCACGCAGCAGCAGTTGCGCCACTTACTTGTAGCATCAGTCTGACCACCCACACGCAGTACCAGTCGGACCACCCGCTAGCAGCACCAGTCCGACTACATTCACAGCGTCAATCTGACTATGTGCAGCACCAGTCAGACCACCCGCATGTAGCGCCAGTCTGATCACCCATTCTCAGTACCAGTTGAACCACCCACTCACAGTACCAGTCAGACCACCTGCACGCAGCGGCAGTTGGGCCATTTATTTGCAGCGCCAGTCTGATCACCCACATACAGTACCAGCACCTGCTCGCAGTGCCAGTTGGACCATCCACTAGCAGTGCCAGTCAACCACCCTCTTGAAGTGTCCATCTGACCACCTGCTCACAGCACCAATTGGATCACCTGCTCGAAGTACCAGTCAAACCAGGGTGGTTAACCCTCAGAATTTGCATTTGTGGTCATTTGTGATCAGATTGTCCATCCACATCTTTTCAAACCTGCTAATTCCGGTTCAGGCCTGTAGGGAGCAACACCAGATAAAAGGCAGGAACCGATTCACACAAGTAATGACCAGGAGCAGGACTTGAACCCAGGATGCTGACCGGACAGGCAGCAAGCTGTAAATGTTTCTGACTGGCATTGCCATATAGTGGAGCGGATGGTGGGGCCACCTAGTGGCTAATTAGTGGTACTGCCACTGTGCAAGACAGAGAATGTTGATGTCACCTGCCACGACTTACCGCACACAAGCTGCTGAGTCGTCCCCACTGGCTCTGATTAAGCTCAGGTAAGTCGACAGCTTCTTCCACAGGACCGGCTGCACCGACGAGCCATTTTCAAGCTGAATGGAATGAATCCTCGCCAACGCCTGAGCAACCAACCTGTGAAGGAGAAACAAATAAATAAATAAAACTCCAATTAAACTGCGGACAAGCCAACTGACCCTCAAAAGTTGCCCATTCTGGGTCTGGGGTCATATATGTGCCAAGGGTGTGTTCTCGTATAGGACCACTGTGGGACTCAAGGTGGCTGTCAGCTCCCCCTTGTGGTCAGTTCTGGACCCTCAGTTTCTGGGGAGCCTTTGCCTTTTCTCTTGGGCCTTCATAACATACTGGCCCACAGCTCCCCCTTGTGGTCAACATTCTAAATTCTCAACCCCCACCCCCCAATTGATAGTTTCTCTTTTGCTTAAATGAAACCCCAGCTCCACAGCTCCCCCTTGTGGTTGTCCTGCCTTTTGGAGCACAAATTAGCTATTCATCTGCTTGCCTCCCCGCACAGGCCACCATAACAAACACGCTGGCCTACAGCTCCCCCTTGTGGTTGTCCTCCATTTTGGACCCCCAATTAACGATTAAACTGTTTGCCTTTCCCCCACCCACCATAACACGCTTGCCCACAGTGCCCCCTTGTGGTCAGCCTTCCCCATCCTGGCCCCTCAATTTTCTAGGTGTCTGTTTGTCTTTTCTCCTTTCAAGTAACTTTTTCTTCCCCTTTTGAGATGTTTGCGTTTGGCTTATGAAGGAATAAAAAAATAAGAATTAAAAATTGATAAAGGGCAAACGCTGAGAGGGCACCTCATTTGACTGCTGATCTGAAGGAGCAGGTGGGATTCTGCGAGGCCTCGCCATCAATTATTTAGGCGTATTATTACGACTCTTTGTACTCCGCCGCGTGTCTCCACCTCCGCTGCTCTCCATGGAGTTGGGGGGTGTCAGCCGACATCGAGTCCCCGTCCCCCCGATGGTGACAGACTTTAGGCATCTCCTTCACTCGGGCTTCGTTTTTACTCTCAGAGTCCGTGGTTTGCGCTCTGATGATCGTTTCATTCTTCTCTTTCTTCTTCTCTCCTTATGCTCTTTGCATGTTCTCTCCATTTCTGTGTGGATTGGAAGTCTGCGTCTCCAGGGTTTTATTCCTAAGCTTAACAGGGCGCCATGTGGGTGAGGGGGCTCATTAACGAGTGGGCAGTCCATCCTTGTACCCAAAGGGAACATCAAGCTCCTTGGAACTTCAACACAAGTCCGACCTCGGAGTGAGACCTGAGAAGCAGTTATAAAGGGTCCGACACCCACCCACCCAGTGCTAGTGAGGAAGAGGAGGAGGAGGCCACGTTGGAGAATGAAGGACGTTGCGATTTTATGGCACTCCTTGACGCAAATGAAGACTCATGATGGAGTTTTGTAGTCTTCTGATGCTCAAGCTGAGGCTTCCTCACAAAGATGAAGAAGATGATGAAGATGATGATGATGATGATGAGGTGTGGCATAGTGGTTAAGGCTTTGGACTTCAAATCTGAAGGCTGTGGCTTCAAATGTGCCATCTTTGACAACGGCAGTCGCCCTCTCCACAGCAGGGGTCTTCTCTCAGTACGCTGTGTGAGGGGACACTTTAGACTGTCATCGATTTCAACTTGAGATTGAGATTTTATAACGCTGAAGTCAGGAGACGTCATTCAGGACCTGCTCGCCACTCTGCCTTCCAGCGCTGAGATCGTACACCCGTTTCTGTTTATTTATTTAGATTTGTTCTCCTCGCTTTTATCATCATTTGTAACAATTTTAACTGAGGAGTTTGAGCTACTGGACGTCAGAATTTCACTGAGGGAGATAAATAAAGTACAGTATCTATCTAGCACATCTGTCTATTATATAGTGCCTTTCACACATTACTGTATATATAGTTTTATATAGTGCCTTATAGTTATTTATAGTGCCTTTCACATTGTCTATTATATAGTGCCTTATAGTATTATATAGTGCCTTTCACATCTGTAATATTACTATAGTATTATATAGTGCCTTTCACATCTGTATATTACAGTGTATTGTCTATTATATAGTGCCTTATAGTATTATATAGTGCCTTTCACATCTGTATATTACAATATATAGTGCCTTTTACACATATATCTATTATATAGTGCCTTTCACACATTATATATAGTTTTATATAGCGCCTTATAGTTATTTATAGTGCCTTTCACATTGTCTATTATATAGTGCCTTGTAGTATTATATAGTGCCTTTCACATCTACAATATATATTACAGTATATAGTGCCTTTCACATCTATTATATATAGTTTTATATACAATACAATACAATTTATTTTTCTATAGCCCAAATTCACACAAGAAGTGCCGCAATGAACTTTAACAGGCCCTGCCTCTTGACAGCCCCCCAGCCTTGACTCTCTAAGAAAACGAGAAAAAACTCCAAAAAACAAACTTTGTAGAAGAAAAATGGAAGAAATCTCAGGAAAGGCAGATCAAAGAGAGACCCCTTTCCTCAATACAATATACGTAAAAATAACATTTTAACAAGTACGGAGCAGAATGTAACAGTGCCTTATAGTTCTATATAGTGCCTTTCACATCTATCTATCATTATAAAGTGCCTTTTACATCCACCTATCTATCTATCTATTATATAGTGCCTTTCATTCTATCTATCTATCTATCTATCTATCTATCTATCTATCTATCTATCTATCATATAGTGCCTTCTATCTATCTATCTATCTATCTATCTATTATATAGTGCCTTTCATCTATCCATCTATCTATCTGTCTATCTAAATCCCACTACTGACACCAGGTACCCTCACTTGACCTGCCTGAGCTCCAACTGGAAAAACAAAAGAAATGTCACCACTGGTGTCTGAGACGTTGTGCCTTTGTTGAAGATGTCAGCCCAACACTAAGTAAAGATCATTTCTGAAGAAGAAGGAACACACAAGATGGCAGGACGGTGTGCTAAGCTCCATGTCGCTGTTCCCATCATGATTTGTTTTGTAACGGACACAGCGATGGACAGACCAACACTCACACACACACACACACACAGAGTGAAGCCCAAGAACAGGGAGACGTTTATTTTCCGATGAGTGATCCACAGCCGCACTCCCAGAAGAATCTTCTTCAGGCTGCTACGGCCCTCGTAAAACAATGGCGGCTCAGACTGGTCCTGATAAGCTCTTGCGCCATTCCTGATCGTCGCCCGTAGTCGTGTGCCACGCCACATCCCGTCTTGCTCTCTGATGCCCACTTATCCTCTGTGAGGTTCTATTTATCCAAAGCCCCGGGAGTCTCCACTGGCCTTCTGGAACCTTCTTGGCCTGTAAGGTGCCACATGGATGTGCCATGGGTTCACAGAATGCAGAACTCAGCATAGCGCTGTGACATCTCCGTGTCAATCCCACCTTCAGGGTGATGTGCTGGCTACTGCAGTCCACCTGCGTGTTGATCCCGTGACACGGCTTACGTTTCACTGACGTCTGCTCCACACTCGGCACAACCATCTTGATGTGGGTGCCGATTTGCAAGAATGCGAGTTGCTTTAACGACTGGAGCTGTGGGGAAATAATCTATGAATCTGAAAAATCGCCTCACGCGACGTAAGGACGTTCAAAGTTTTGTGCAAAAATTCAAGAAATGCCACATTGTGAGCAGTGGCTGCTGGTGAAAAAAATGTGTGTGGGGGTTTTTTATCTATTATGTAGTGCCTTTCACATCTCTCTGTCAGTTATATAGTGCCTTTCACATCTACTGTATCCCTCCATCTGGTCATTGCACGTACTCTCGTGGTCCTCATCATGGTTTCACTGCACATCTTAGCCTATCCAGCACCAGACCCACTGGACTAGTCCAGGCTATAATGTATGACCCCCTTTCCACCAAGCTGCCCAATTCGATGCCAGCTTTCCCATTGCTGCTGCGCTCCAACACTTCGGACCGTGACACCTGCAGCCCCTTAATTCTTCCCATGACTTGCCCTACAGATGTGGAAAGGAACAGCTGCCCCACCACCCACATTTTACACCTCGCCTGTCTCTAAATTGCCCAGTGCTCTGCCAACTTGCCCAGTTCCCATTCTGCCAAAACCCCACACCCTGATGTCTGTACCCCTCACCTCCCTAATCATCCAATAACATGTCTGTCCTGTGGTTCACCCAGAGCATGTCCTGTAGGTGGCACATGGGAGGGACAGGGAATAGGGAAGGTCCCTTATCCGGACAGGAGGCCCCCTTATGGACAGAAAGGTATCCCAGCTGAGAGAGAGAAGGACGCCCCTCCCAGACAAGGCTTCCCAAATAGAGGGATGGACACACCAGCCAGGAGAGATGGCTCCTTACCCGCGGAGGAGGCCCCAGACTACTGGACAGGCATCCAGATCACTTTGATGGGATACAAGAGGAGAACACATCTCTATTGGTGGGTCTTTATTACCCCCAGTAACTAGATGGCAGCACCCCTCAATATTAGCACCCATTGGGGAAGCAGCAGGGAATTGTAGTCCATCAGCCCAGCCCTTCTAGGGTCCACGGGTGCCACAAGAGGGCGCTGCTCCCTGTTAGGTGGGACTTGTGTGTGACCCAGAAGTAACTCCAATGGGCAACAGCCCTGGCATCTGCTGGGTCCTCAATAAAAAGGGGTCTGCACTGCCTTGCCCAACTGAGTCGGAGGAGGGAGGAAGACGAGCAACACTCGACTGCAGGAGAGCAGCATGGTGGATGGACGAGAGGTAACTGCATGTTTTTGGGCTTCACTTGTGAGGTGTTATAGTAAAACGTCTGTTTGTTTGAACCCGGGACTAGCTTGGTGTAATCGAATTGGGGTTTGGGGCTCAATGGCGCCCCCCAGAGCTTTCACAGTTCATCCAAATCTCATTCTACCTCTTATAATAGAATGCCCAGTCGTTGGTCATGCCCGCCGTTTTCCTATAAGTCCACATCACACAATCACCAGTCCTCTATTTTTTCTCATGGGTGGCATCCCAGCTTAGCACACCCACCGAGTCATACCCACCCTAACTTTATTCTGCACTTGCTGCCAGGCTGCCCAGTCCTATGCAGGTTTGCCAGGGTTACCTCACCTGGGCCCAAATTCCCATTGTAAGATCCACAGACCCCCATATCTTACAATATAACTCAATCCCCCCCCCCCAACCTGTGTTGTAATTCCCCTACAGGACAAGACCAACCTTTATGGTCAGGACCCCTCGATTTCCCTGCCCTTCCTTTCATTCAGGCCTTACTTTCTGATTCAATGGAGTCACCCACCTCACAAGGCCTGCCTCATTGCCATGTTGGCGAGCCTGGTGCTTCCCAAACTGGCACACTTTCTGTAATCAAAAACATCCCAAGGCTCACCGCTGTCTTACTGACCACAATCACGCAAACAGGAGGAGCTCAACTGTCTCGCCCAGCATTCGGCACTTTAGACATTTTAATCCTGTAACTGAGCAGGAAGTCTTAACTTTAATTTCTAAAATGAAGCCCACTACTTGTTCCCTGATCCAGTGCCAACAAAACTAATAAAAAGAGCAATGGATGTTCTTGCAGCGCCTACTCTAAACATTATCAATAGTTCATTTTTGCATGGCACAGTACCCGATGCACTAAAAGTGCCAGTCATCAATCCATCACTTATAAAGTCACACCAAGACCCCCCTATAGTTAATAACTTTACACTGTGATGGACGGCAGGCACACCCGGGATGCCAGATGGCGACTTCCCTGCAGCATAATGGTGCCCCGGTTTCCCGCAGGGCACTATGGGAGATGGAGTTCGGCTTCACAGCCCTGCTGGGTACAATGGGTGCTGCCAGGTGACACTGCAGGGAGACATGGGGATTTCTGCTTCCCATAAAGCCCAGAAGAACTCCCAAGTTATCGGGATGGAAGGACAGAAGTGCAATACAACTCTCCACCTGACCCAGAAGTGCTGACGAGTCACATGGGTGGAAGGACAGAAGCACTTCCGGGTCAAGGACTATATGAAGGACTGGTGGAGAACCAGCAAGGGAGCCGGAGTTGGGAGGGAGTGTGATGGAGCTTGTTGGGGAGGAGAGGAGAGAAGAAGGAGAGAAGGAGAGACGTATTGTGTTTATTTATTGTGTGTTTGGTTGATGTGGTGCTTTGGAGGGACTACAGTGAAGAAATCCAAATCCAAATCTTCTTCGTGCTTTTAAACCCGTGTCTGGAGTGTCTGCCTGTTGAGCGCCCTCAAGTGTCCACAACGACAGTTTCAAATTGACCCTGTCTCTCTAAAATACTTGAAAAAGTAGTCGCCAATCAGCTTCAGTCCCACCTTACGCATCACGATTCATTTCAGAAGTTCCAGTCTGGTTTCCGCACTGGTCGTAGTACAGAAACGGCACAAACGCGACATTCTGATATCCTCTGAAGAAGGAAACTCCACTGGAATGATGTTAGACTTAAGTGCAGCGTTTGACACCATCGACCATTCAATTACTGCACAGGCTAGAAAATGACGTTGGGCGTACAGGCAGTGACTTATAGTTCTTATTTATCAAATCGATTCCAATCCGTACAGAAATGTGCTGACAGGACTCCATCATTACACACACAAGTGAGGTATGGTGTCCCGCAGGGCTCAGGACTCGGACCAGCACTGTTTTCACTTTACAGGCTTCCACTGGGATCTCTCATTTGGAAACTTCTTCTTCTTCCTTCAGCTGCTCCCATTAGGAGTCGCCACAGCGGATCATCTTCTTCCATCTCTTCCTGTCCTCACCATCTTGTTCTGTCACACCCGTCACCTGCGTGTCCTCTCTCACCACATTCATAAACCTCCTCTTAGGCCTTCCTCTTCTCCTCTTGCCTGGCAGCTCTATCCTTAGCACCCTTCTCCCAATACACCCAGCATCACTCCAAAGCAAAGCCATCTCGTCTCTCTGACTTTGTCTCCCACCATCCCACCTGAGCTGATCCTCTAATGTCCTCATTTCTAATCCTGTCCATCCTCATCACACACCAGTGCCAATCTTAGTATTTTTAACTCTGCCACCTCCAGCTCCGTCTCCTATGCCACCGTCACCAGCCCATATGACACAGCTGGTCTCACTACCGTCCTGTAGACCTTCCCTGTCACTCTTGCTGATACCCGTCTGTCACTCCTGACTCTCTTCTTCACTTCTCTTCCACAATCCCCATAACACTGTACTGTTGATCTTTTTCTTCTTCTTCTTTCAGCTGCTCCCATTAGGGGTCGCCACAGCGGGTCATCTTCTTCCATATCTTTCTGTCCTCGTCATCTTGCTCTGTCACACTCGTCACCTGCATGTTCTTTCTCACCACATCCATAAACCTTCTCTTAGGCCTTCCTCTTCTCCTCTTGACTCAAACCTCTATCCTTAGCACCCTTCTCCCATAAAACCCAGCATCTCTCCAAACCAAAGCCATCTCGCCTCTCTGACTTTGTCATCAAACCGTCCCACCTGAGCTGACCCGCTAATGTCCTCATTTCTAATCCTGTCCATCCTCATCACACACCAGTGCCAATCTTAGTATTTTTAACTCTGCCACCTCCAGCTCCGTCTCCTATGCCACCGTCACCAGCCCATATGACACAGCTGGTCTCACTACCGTCCTGTATCCGTATCCTGAACTGGGGTCTCTCATTAGATGTTCATCGTCACTCGTATGCAGATGACACCCAGTTCTACTTTTGTTTTCGATCAAATGAAGTTTCTCCGATGCGGGCCTTTAATTAGTTGTGTTAGTGAGTTAAAGGAGTGGACGGATGAGAAGGACCCATCTTTAAATACCAATAAACACAGAGATGGTAATTACCACAGGGAATGACGCCGATCGCAACAATACTCTGCCACCATTTAACTCAGTTGGAGTCCCCATTCATTTTACTGAATCAGCCCACAATCTCAGAGTTCTCTTCGACTCTAGCGGGTCATTTAAAGCACACATTACAAAGTTGTCCAGATCAGGTTTCTTCCATCTTAAAAATGTTGGGAAATTAAGGCGCTTTCTAAATAAACAGGATTCTGAGAAATTAATTCCTGCATTTATCTCTAGTAGGATTGACGACTGCAATGCGATGTTCACTGGATGTTCAGACTGTTCTTTATTCAGCCTCCAGTTAATCCAAAATGCGGCTGCAAGAATTATTACAAGTCAAGTTGGGGAGCGGGCACTGGTACAGAGCGTTGCCACACCCACTACACGGCAAAACGATTCAGGATCCCGGTTGGCAACCCCCCAGGCAGACACGCGGTCCAGTCCTACCCTCCAAAAAAGACCCTCTATCTGCCGCCGCCAGGTGTTACGTGGGTGACCCCTTGGTCTGGTCCAGCCACTTGGTTCCCCAACAATGTGGGTCTTACGAGCTGGATCACCCTCGGGGAAACGCGCCACATGGCCGTAGTGCCGTAACTGACGCTCCCTCACAATGCAGGTCATGTGCCTCATTCGGGACTCCATGAGCAACACAAAGTCAAACCAGCAGGACCCAAGGATTCTTCAGAGAGACAGACATGAAGGAGTCCAGTCATTGTCTCAGGTCACTGGATTGCATCCATGTCTCATAAACAGGGAGCACCAGGACTTTAAAGACTTCTGTTGAGATGTCAAGAGCGCCACACACTCCTTTCCAGTGACCTCATGACCCCCCAATGCTCTCCCAATCCGTCTACTGACTTCATAGGAAGAGTCACCAGAGTCATGAATGTCACTGCCAAGGTAAGTAAACCTCTCGATGAGGTTGACACTCTCTTCACAGACCGACACACTGCTGATGGCCGTGCCCAAGAGGTCTTTAAAGGCCTGGCTCTTGGTTTTTATCAGGAGCCGCGCAAACCCAGACACTCAGACTCCTCACTCAGTCTCTCGAGTGCCATGATCGGAGCCTCCATTGACTCCATGAAGATCACAGCATCGTCAGCCAAGTCAAGATCATTGAGTTTTTCTTCACCAACAGATGCCCCACAGCCGCTGGACCCCACGACCTTGCCCAACACCCAGTCCATGCCAGCACTGAACAGAGTAGGAGCAGAACACACCGGTGAAGAACCCCATAATCAATGGGGAAAAACGCAGCGGTCCTGCCTCCCAGTGCCAGCAGACAGGCCGGCCATGATATCCAGCAACCTCGAGGGGATCCGGAGAACCCACAGGATGTCCCACAGGGCAGCTCGATCAACTGACTTGAACCCTTTACGAAAATCGACAAAGGCTGCAAAGAATCTGTTACAAGAATAAGAAAATACGAAGACATAACTCCAGTTCTTAAATCCTTACACTGGCGCCCGGTTAAGTTTAGGGCAGATTTCAAAATCCTCCTTTTAACATATAAAGCATTAAATGGCCGAGGTCCGGCTTACTTGTCTGAACTTATCATCTGAATGTACATTAAGATCTCAAGATGTCGGTCTGCTTAGGATTCCAAGGATTAATAAAATAAAAGAGGGAGGTTAAGCTTTTAGTTACAGGACCCCTAAACTGGAGTGGTCTTCCTGCTTCTATAAGAGATGCCCCTTCGGTCTCAGGCTGAAAACTCACAGCTTCAGTTTAGCCCACCCTGACTAGAGCTGCTGATGAACTGTGCAGACTGCGTCTCTGTTGTCAGTCGTCAGCACTAAAACAGATGTCACATGATCGATGTTCTAATTTGTTACACACCCTCACCTGTTCTGTTTCTCTTCTCGGTACTCAAATATGCCACTTGGTGCCCCCGCCCGCCTGCCAAGTGGTTTTGCCTGCCTGATGGAGGATCGCAGGAATCGTGGGGTAGAGGGGTCCTTTCATCGGATTGGCTGGCCCAGCGCTATACCAGCTGTGGAATGGCCTATAGGGGGAGGGGTGCAGCTTGATGGCCGAGGTCTCCAGGACTTTGAACAAATCCACATCATATTATGGGATGTCATCTACTGTTGAATTCTGCTCTGTATTTGTAATATTTCTACCGCACTATTATACTGTATTGAGGATGACTTGTGTTCTCTTCTGTGTATTGTGTTGTACTGACCCCCCTTCTTTTTGACACCCACTGCACGCCCAACCTACCTGGAAAGGGGTCTCTCTTTGAACTGCCTTTACCAAGGTATCTTCCATTTTTTTCCTACCAGGGTTTTCTTATCTTCATGGAAAGTCAAGAGGCAGGGTCTGTTAAAGCCCATTGCGGCACTCCTTGAGTGGTTTTGGGCCATACAAAAATAAATTTTGTTATATTGTATTGTAACTGTCCCTGGGAGTAGGGACCACCGGAGAAGCCATTAAAAAGAGAAACTCCAAGCTCTGCATTCACAGGCGTGGCACTTAGTGGGCACTCTGATGGCATATCCAAGCTGTTTCGCCCCTCTCCGTCTCAGAGGAAACTTGCCCACTGGTGCCCACACATGCAGCAGTCAGGAAACCAAAATCTGAGGTGCTCTAACATCCCGGGTGTGCTGGCCGTCCATCACAGTGTATAGTTATTAACTATAGGGGGGTCTTGGTGTGACTTTATAAGTAATGGATTGATGTCCGCTTCTCCATCAAGTCCTGGCCACCTGAGATGTTCATCGATCGCAGGTTCAGACTAAGGTGTGCCACACTGTTATTTACATGGCACACCATGGTAGCTCTCATGAGGCGTCACTGTGCCACAGCACGCTGGTTTGGTATGGCAAGCCATTTCAACATTTAATTCCTTTAATTTGATATCGGCTTTCAAAACTCTGACATCATAAGGTTTAAATTTGATAAAAAAAAAATTTAGATATTTGATGAAAGACAGAGAGATGTCAAAAAGGTTTGGGGGTCCACCACGTATACATGACAACGTCCAGCGAGAAAAAGTTCACCAAGAGCTGTCGCAACAGACGGCGGTCAGAATGGGACCACTAGGGGTCTGAGGAGGCGGGGTTTCTGTATTCAGGGGGCGTGTCAGCCAGAAGTGATGTCAGACACTGGAAGTGCAGTCGGTGAGGAACTGCATTCAGAATTAGAGTGGGAAGAAGGAAAAGCATTAAAGGCGGCCAGTCAGTGTCCCCGTCCCGGCCCGGCATACAACACTCAAGCAAGCCCCTCAGCTGTGACAGGGCTTGTAAAAATTTGAAATGACAGCTTAAATGCTAATTAATATATATATATATAGGTATCATCATATGTTGTCATTTTGGTATCAGGCATAAAATTTGATCTCACAATTTTAAAATGTGGTATCGCGCTTTTGAAATTTGATACAAGGGCTTAAATGCTAATATACAGTACATGCATTTGAAACTCTCACGTCATTTTGCTATCACGTTTATGAAATTTGATCGCTCAATTTTAAAATTTGACATCAAGGTTTAAAAATTTCATATCCTCCTGAGGGATTTGAAACTCTCTCTGCATATGTTATCGAATTTCATAATTGTGATCGCAAAATGACATCAGGCTTATAAGATCTGAAATCTCAATTTTGAAACTTAACATTGAGCTTTTAAAAGGTTTCATAATTTGATATCGCACTTTTGAAATTTGACACGAGGGCTTAAATGCTAACGTGATGTGAGAGTTTCAGATTCATGTGTATTTTGTCATGACGTTTATGACATCACAATTTTGAAATCTGATATGGTGCTTTTCAAATCTGACATCAGGTTTGAGATGTGCATATCAAAATTTCAAAAGCACAATATCAAGTTTAAAGCCAAAGACATCGCCGTTGTAACTGCTGACATCAACGGAATTGGAGTAAATGTTCAAAGTGCCCGCCAGTGTGCGGAGGTCTGCAGCCGGATGTCCTATCGAACCACGCAACAGCGAAATGGGCTTCTGCGCATGCGCAGTATAGTTTATTCTAAAACAATAGTTAATAAATATGATTCTTAAATAAATTAAATGAGTTAAAACAGACTATACTAAAAATATTACTCGTCGTTTAAGCCACTTGGAGCAAATTTAGCCAATGCGTCAATCCAAAGACATTTTAATCTCCGTTTTTTCTTCCAGCATTGTAAACCGAGCATGACTGGTTTGTGCAACCTTAGAAAAATAACTGGCCGATGGTGAGTAATATCATAAAAAATGTTAAGTTTATTTCGACTTTTTCAACGTGTGAATATTTTCATGTGTATAAAATTTCAACAAGGCAGCACAAATCGACAGAACTCCGGCTACTTTCATTCCGTTTGCATTTTGTAGAAAAAGAAAAATATTTTCAAGTCTCGTAACATCCGTCGTTATACACAAGGCTTCGACCCTCTGAAACAACAAATGGGGAACGCAAATAAAAATAAAAATAAAAGATGGGCAATGAATGGTGGCCTTGCTTACAGCACGTCGAGCTGGCCAAGTCCGTGTGTCCTAACAAGAGAGACAAGAAGTCCGTGTGTGAGCTCGTCCTCCATGACGGGCCCGCTGCTGAATTCTTAAGTCAAGTTGCTCCTGTCGACGCTCCTTTATCTTCTTTTTCTCTTTATGTGATAGATTCATTAAGGTGTCTTTCATTAAAGAAATAACCGAATCTCCTTTGATTTCTGAAGTTGCCATCTCCGTGAAGTGGCGCGCGCTCATCTCCAGTTACGTTAATGGCGGGCTTGAACGCCGGACGTGAACTTGAACTAGAGCGTCGACGATCGTCCAATCACATCAGACTAAAATCCCCGAAACTGCACTAATTCGATGAAAACAAATATGGGCGTGTCCGGAGCGCACAGAGCTGCTGCTCCGGAAAAAATCTGAATGCAACCAATTAAAGGGCAGCAGCGTCAGGTCACCTGCTTACCAAACGATCAAAGACTTAGAGCAGGGGGGTCTCCATCTCCGGTTCTTGGGGGGGCCGCAGTGACTGCAGGTTTTCATTCTAATCATTTCTTTTAATCAATGATCTGTTTTTGCTGCTAACGAACTTCGTTTGAAGATTCAGACCCTTTAATTCGGGGGTCTCAAAGTCGGTCCCGGGGGCCCACTGTAGCTTCACGTTTTTGTTCCAATCAGATTCATAACCAGTGATAATGCTGCTCTCATTTAATTGATTAATGTTTTTCTCCCGCTTATTCTACATTCAGAAAAGCGCAGCAGCAGCGTGATTTTTACATTTATAAGACGTTTAGAAAGAGTTCAACTTTTGCTAGAGATTTCTCTTTTGTTGATTTCGTTCTATTTTGCCCTTTCTCTGCAAAGTTTGTTGCTTTCATTGTATCTTAATAATGAGAAATTAAAAACGAGCAGAGCAGACGGTCAGCCAGGCAAAGAACACGGAATGATGAAAGACTGCAACTACTTTAGCATCAGACCCACTAATTAGAAAATAATGGATGAATGAAACAATTAGAACACACGGAAAAGTAGAAAGAAAATCAAGATGAAAATATTGTTGAAAAGAAAACAAAACCCACATTATTCCCATATAACTGATTAGTACATATATATATATATATATATATACTAGTTGTACATGGTGCCGCCCATGTAGTAATGAAACAGGACAAACTTTAAAAATCAATTTTAAAAAAATGTAATTCTGGCTAAACGGATGGGAGGTGCGTTCTGACGTCAAACGTCGGCACTGCATCTGATGGTGTTCAGCTCTGACGGGAGAGCGCCCCCACGTGGGGAGAAGAGCACAGTGGCTGTCATATCTCTGCCAATCACCTGGACCCCGCCCGCTTGTCCCTCCCCTCGGCCAGCAGCCTCTCTCTCTTGGATTCGCACAAATAAATCACAGCTGCAAGCAAACTCTGATACTTGGCGCGATGAGAGAAGTCGCAAAATATAATAATAATAATAATAATAAATTTTATTTATATTGCACTTCATATTTTAGAAATCGCAAAGTGCTACATAGTAAAAACAAACATAATAAAACAAGAAAATCAAAAAAAAAATAATAAAAAATAAAAATAAAAAAATAATAAATAATAATAATAATAAAAATAATAAAAAAAGAAAATCAACTGGAAACCTGATCTAAATCTGTTAAGTAGTTCTCTTGTGAAAAGTGGACAGAAAAGACAGACAGACGATGGATTATATATGTGTGTGTATATATATATATATATATATATATATATATATATATATATATACATACTGTATATCCATCTATTTTCCAACCTGCTGAATCCGAACACAGGGTCACGGGGGTCTGCTGGAGCCAATCCCAGCCAAAACAGGGCACAAGGCAGGAAACAAACCCCGGGTAGGGTGCCAGCCCACCACAGTGTATATATATATATATATATATATATATATATACATGCTTACATATATATATATGTACATAAATGTGTATATATATATTTATATATACAGGGGAGGGTAAAAGTAGGTTTACAGTTGTTTGTATGGAAATAGCTTCATTAACTGAAAAGCTTTAAGAAGAAGACGAATAAGGAGACAAATAACACAAATTAATAATACAATAATAATAAATAAATAAATAATAATACAAGAACAAACTCTGTGTTTTGTGTACTCACAGCTGGAAACCTACTTTTCCCCATATACATACATATATATGTGCAGCAGGAGTCGTGATTGGGCGAGCCGTCTGGAGGGGTGTGGTCAAGGCTGAAGAACACGGAAATGACGGGTAACTTTTTTAATATAATAGACTTATTCACAAAAGATTTGCAACTAGGCCAAGAAATGTTCTGAAAACAGCTACAGCCAAACAGGTTAAGAAAGCAACATCCAATAACAAAATTCAATAAAGTTCAATTTGCATGCAGTCGTTTAGCCCACATTTGACCAAAGTGACTTTAGAAATGAGCTCCTCGTAATCCAGTGAACATCAATCCCGAGGTCTGCTTCGAAACAAGTATTCCAAAAACTGACTAAAGGCAAAAGAGAAGGTGAAAGGTACTGAGCAGACCAGAAGTGAAAGGGAAAAAAGTGGAGGAGTCACAAATGAAAGGTCAAAATCATGAAGGACCACCAAGACGCTGACCCCGATGTTAGTCAAGGATGAAGATCTGCACACAGAGACACCGGCAACAGTTGCTTTGTTTTGCTTTGTGCCAAGGATCTCAGATATCACAAAACACGCTGTGCCATCTTGTAGGGTGTCGGTCTGCTGACCACGCCCCTAACAACCACACGTTGCATTGTGGCAACAATAACACAAAATGCCAGTGTTTGAGACAAACTACAACGTAACGATAAAAATGCCAACGTAAGCTTCAAGCACCATTGAAAGCAGCAATAATTGTACATGAAAGACCACATAAATCTAAGGAGGAATTTTATTGCAAACAAAAAACAAAAAAGAGAAAGAAGAAGCAGGTCAGGGGCTTCACTGGCCAGCCCAGGACAGAACTCCTAATTTCAAACTATGACCAGTAGGCTTCTAGACTAGCAGCTTACAAGCAAGAGCTGCCAAAAGAACTAGAAACGTCTCTAAATAAAGCAAGAGGGGGAGGACTACTGAAAACCCCTGGCTTGTATCCAAAACAGCAATTTTTATAAAGTAGGATTTATTAAACAAAAATATAAAATGAAAAGCAACAAATTGCTCAAAAAGGAGTTGCACGAAAGGCCCAATGCTGAATCCAGAAGTCAGAATCCTTTCACAGCAGCGAGAAGGCAGCAAAACCAGTAGAATTCAAAGAAAATGGCAATTTGTTATGATGATTGACTTATCCAAGGCGACTTACAACATTTGTAGTGCAATTTCCATCCATCCATCCATTATCCAACCCGCTATATCCTAACTACAGGGTCACGGGGGCTGGAGCCTATACCAGCCAACACTGGTGAGAAGCAAACCCCGGGCAGGGTGCCAGCCCACTGCAGGGCAAACACACACCAAGCGCACACAATTTAGGATCACCAGTCCACCTCACCTGCATGTCTCTGGACTGTGGGAGAAAACCCAGGCAGACACGGGGAGAACATGCAAACTCCACGCAGGGAGGACCCGGGAAGTGAACCCAGACGGGTCTCCTAATTGCGAGCCAGCAGCGCTACCCACTGTGCCACTGTGCCACCCTTAGTTACATTTCTTTTTTTTTTTCTTTCCCAACTGGAGCAGAGGCAGATGAAGTCCCTCACTCAGGGTCACACAGGTGTCCGAAGTGGGATCTGAACCCACAACCTCAACGTTAACCCCTGCAGCACACCGCCTGCTTATGGGACTAAAAAAAAACATGAAATGTTCTGCCCATCTCAGCCTTCTTTGCTCTGGCCTTAAATACTCAGAAGGGCGGGCTCTGAGGCGGTGATGTCATGGTGGCCCCGCCCACAAAGCATAAGGAGGAGTAGAACATTTAAAGGGACAGAAAACAATTACAACCATAATGGTAAATACATAAAAATGTGAAAAATAATCTTTCAAAATAGACAACAAAACATGCAATACATGAAATAAAACAGAAGTACTCTGAACGTCATCAACCATTAAACCAATTTTATGCCCAAGGCTACCAAACCTGTCGGGTGCTTTTTTTTCGTTATACATCTGCTGTAATAGACACTGGCTGTGCTACCCATCCAAGACGGCTTGAAATCACAGTAATCAATGCAGAACTCAACGTTAACATTTGTGGTGCACCATCTGTTGGAATGTATTGTCTAATGCATGTAGTAATAAACTGCACTGCACTTGTCATTCCAACAGATGGCACATCCCAATCATTGGTAGTAATAAAATGCACGATTACAAATGTTTCTGATGCACCAGCTGTTGGAATGACAAATGCAATGTATGTGTCTTTGTTATAAGCCATTTGGTGTGGAGTTCATAAAAGTTATGCTAACATTTGTGATGCACCATCTGTTGAAATGACGAATGTGTAACATTTATTACTACATGCATTAGAAGATACATTGCAATAGATGGTGTACTTTAAATGTTAACGCCGAATTCGTCCAACAGAGAGTACCTGCCAGATGGAGAAAAGTCCGCTTATCGTCCTAAATAAAAGGACAACCGTCTGATGTGCCTGTCTGGTTACTATGTGTCTGTTATATGCTGTTTGGCATGGGATTTGTAAAAGCAGTGTTTGTGATGCACCATTTATTGGAATGACAGAGACATAGCAACTGGATGCACAGACAGATCCACAAGCACACTGATGCTTATTTGTAATAAAAAGGCATTACTGCTAATGTTTGTGATGCACCCTCTGTTGGACTGACAAATGCAATGCATGTGTCTCTGTCACATGCCATTTGGTATGGGATTCATAAAAGCAGTGCCAATTTTTGTGATGCGCCATCTGTTGGACTGACAAATGTAATGCATGTGTCTCCGTCATATGCCATTTGGTATGGGATTCATAAAAGCAGTGCTAATTTTTGAGATGTGCCATCTGTTGAAATTACAAATGCAATGCATGTGTCTCTGTCATATTCCATTTGGTATGGGATTCATGAAAGCAGTGCCAATTTTTGTGATGCGCCATCTGTTGAAATTACAAATGCAATGCATGTGTCTCTGTCATATTCCATTTGGTATGGGATTCATGAAAGTGACAGAGACAAAGTAACCGAACGGACTCAAAGACAGACGTTTATCCTTTTATTAAGGTCGAGTGCGCCCAATATTATCCTTTATTGAGCTTTTAACTGTTTTGTTACAGATATCCCTTTATAGATTCGCAGGGCTGTCACTGTGTCTGACTTTGTCTTTGCCTTTCTCTTACGTGTTTATTTTTGGACACTTTGCTCAGGCTTTTGATTTTGTATTTCATTTTGGATTGCTTTTTAAAAGCCGGCTTTATCGTCATAATCATAAAGACTCTTCTGGCCTAGTTCTAGATCAGGTGTTTTATGCATGTAAACTCTCTTCTTTGTAAGAATATCTGCTTTGTTATTTCTGGGTCAGGGTCTTTTAGGGTTCCCCTCTCCCTACTCAGAGTCATCTGTGCTTTAGGCCCTTTCTGCACGTGTAGGCCTCAAGACCAGCTTTGTGAGGTTGGGCTCACTTTGAGGTCTGGTCTTGGGAGGCATTGCCTCGTTTGGAGTTCTGTGGAGGGCTGCACTGCTAACGGGCCCCCTTTTTTGATTGTGAGGGTCATAAAGTTTGGGGTAAGCCTCACTTGGCTGGTATGTGTCAGGTGGGGTCTTCAAGTCTTGTGCTCACAGGCATTGTCTAATTTGGAGTTTTGAGGACTCCTGCCTTCCTCTTTTTATCTACGGAGGCTGCAAAGGGGTGAGGTTCATCATTGATTCTTAGCCTCGTCTGGACCCCTGAGATCTACTCTTAGGGTCCATTGCCTCATTTTTACTCTGTGTAGGCCATAAGGCCTGCTCTGTGCATTTAGGTTCAAACTTACTAATTGGGACAAGTATTGTTGTGTATAGCGCCTTTCAATAGTGGGGATAGTGCTGTGTTGGGTGGGGTCAATGACTTGGGGGTTTACGGTCCAAAGTGCCCACCAAGCCAAGAAGGTGCCTTCCCACAGCTGGCTCCTGGTTCTCATTTGATGCCCGCTGGGCTCTTTTCACCACACTAGGCCAATGTCTGCGCCCACCTCTCCACTCACAAATGCTCACTTGTTGACGCTATACTGCCCCCTGCTTGCCAGCTGTACTCATACAGCCATCTGCCCACCCATCCAAACTTGGATTCCTTTGTCCCAATTCCCCCCCCCCCCCACCAGATTTGTCTAAAACGGGATTCGCATTCTGACCAAGGCATGTGAAACTCTGCCCGTGCGCGGTTAACGGATAATGACCAGAGACGACCGTGACCTTGTCAAAAAAACGAAGCGCTCTCTTCCTGAGAACATTCTGAACTCGGGGCTTTCACACAGCTCTGCTCTGTATCAGCCTGCAAAGCCACAAATAAAACAAAAATAGCCAGATAACCGAGTGCGCTTCATTCCCATGGTCCCCGGTCACAAGTTCTTTCATTATCATAAGTGGGCTGGATTACGACCAACAATTCTCGAAAGAGACGACGTCTTCGGAGAACGGCGCTGGCTGGCTGGCTGGCTGACTGGCTGGCTGGCTGGAGGACTTCGGCTTTTTGTCAAAGTGACGTGGAAAATGGGGAGCCCCCGCCATCACGGCGCAACAATAACACGGTGGGAAGAAAAGAAAGAAAGAAAGAAAGAAAGATAAAAAAGAAAGAAAAAAAGAAAGAAATGTGACCCCTAGTGGCCACCATGCTGAACTTTAAATTTAGAGCTCCGACCTCAGCAGCGCCCTCTGCTGGAAATCCGTGTGAATCGCTTTAGCTGCGAGGGCTGGCAGGCATTGTGGGAAAAATGGAGAACAACTCCAATAACCCTGTCATTCATTCATCAGGACGTTCATCATGAAAGGCACTATATTAAAACACATGGCTGGCTGCCAGTCATTGTGTGCCCAGTTGAGCCACTTCATTTTTCAGGCTTCGGAACCTTGGCATGGCTTCCATAGTGAAAGGCGGTATATTAAACCACACAGCTGGCTGCTAGTCATTATGTGCCCAGTTGAGCCACTTCATCTATCAGAGTACAGAACCTTGGCATGGCTTCCACTGTGAAAGGCGCTATATTAAAATACACGGCTACCAGCGACTGTGTGCCCAGTTGAGCCACTTCATCTATCAGGGTTTGAAACCTTGGCATGACTTCTACTGTGAAAGGCGCTATATTAAAACACACGGCTACCAGCGACTGTGTGCCCAGTTGACAATTACAGTTCTGCCAGCTCCATATGTCTGCACTGTGAACCCTGACAGGTGAAGTGACTCAGCTGTGGGCAAACATTGGCATCTGTTTTAATATAGCGCCTTTCATAGTGAACGTCATGTGGGGATATTTAAGAGATATTCTACAGCTGTTTCCATTATTTATTGATTGATTGATTGATTGATTGATTGATTTTGACAGTGTGAATGCTGGCAGGTGACTCAATCAGCTGAGGGTCACAAATGAGTCACTGGCAGCCATGTGTGTTTTGATATGGTGCCTTTCATGGTGAACGGCATGGCAGGGATTTTGACAGAAACACTTCAGTCAGCTGCACTTTGAACTCTGACACTTGAAGTGACTCAACTGGGCACACATTCGCTGGTCATAGAGGACGGGGCGTCATGTCTGTTAGTATAGCGTCTTTCTTCACGCACACATACATATTTACATGGTGCCAGTCCAGGCAGGTGAAGTGAATTGCTAAGGCCACACAGTTAATGAATATAGCGACTTTCATAATGAACATCATGTGCAGATATATCCCAGATATTCTGTAGCTGTTTTCATTTTTTTATGTCTTTTTGACAGTGTGAGTGCTGGCAGGTGAGGCAACCAGGCAATGGTTCAAAAACGAGTCACTGGCAGCCATTTGTTTTAATATAGCGCCTTTCACAATGGACATAAACATCAAGGTTAGGTGGGACGTGTCAAAGTAACATCCAGATGAGTGCCTGGACCCAAGGTGTCCCAGCAGAACTCTGCCCAGAGTACCATGCCACCTTGTTCCCAGAGTGCACCCTGATGCCATCGCTTGCCCAGATAAACGACGCACACACACAGCTGGCCGTCCAAGAGATCTAAAAGAAAATGGGACTCACCAGACCAGGTGACCTTCTTCCACTGCTTCAAATGCTCACCTGCCTGCTGTAGATGTTATTGGTGGTGGACAGGGGTCATCATGGGCACTGTGGTCCACTGTGTGCTCTTGTGGCCAGCATGACGTTCATCAGTCTGTGCACCACCAGCTCTTCTATGGGTTCGGACCAGATGGGCATCAATAAGCCTTGGGTGCCCGTGATTCTCTCATAAGTTCACTGGTTGTCCACTTTTGGTAGGTACTGACCACTCAAACCAGGAACACCACACAGAACCTGCCATTTTGGAGATGCTCTGACCAGGAAGCCTGGCCATCACAATGTGGCCCTTGTCAAAGTCACTGAGGTCCTCGTGCTCGCCCGATGTGTCACCTTCACGAACTGACAGTTCATGTGCTGCTTGATATGTGCCCCCCCTTGACTCGTGCCACAATGGCGAGACCATCAATTTGCTTCACTCCACACCTTGGGGCTTCAGTCCAGGGTGGGATCACATTGTTCTGCATAGAAATGTGGAGATGACTGCCACTATGAAGTCACACGGGTACCTGGTCATTCTAATCACTGACCCGAACTGAATTACCACACCTGCTTGAGCTGACGCAGCAGAAACATCCAAGGTATGGCGTTCATTATTCAAGGCGCTATATAAAAACTCACGGCCACATGTTATAACTCACTGATGACCCTGAGTCAGGTACTTCACTTGCTGTGACATTACAGAAACATGAAAAACAGTTATAGTGCATTTATCAAAGACACTGACAGGAGGCTCACACTGAAAGGCGCTATATTAATACTTATAGTCGCTTGTTCCTGCTCACCGTTAAGTCACTGGTGACACTGAGTCAGGTGCTTCACTTGCTGTGACATTATAGGAATATGAAAAACAGTTACAGTTTATCAATCAAGCACCTTAACAGGAGTCTCAGACTGAAAACTCACAGATACCAGTCCTTTCTAATTGCTAACTCACAGGTGACCCTGAGTCAGGCACTTCACTTGCTGTGACATTGTAGAAATGCAGAAACAGTTATAATGCATTTGTCAAAAACACTGACTTTATGCTCAGACTGAAAGGCGCTATGTTAAAATTAATTGGTTGCCCATGCTTACTGACTGCTAATTCACTGATGAGTAAAAGTCGGGTAATTTATGTCTCATGGCTTTGTAGTGATACAGAAGCAGAAAAAGTGTATCAGTCAAGCACAGCAGCATGAGATTCACAATGAAAGGCACTATATTAAAACTCATGGTTGCCAGTTCCTGCTCACTGCTACTACACTGGTGACTCTGAGTCAGGCACTTCACTTGCCGTGACATTGTACAAATGCAGAAACAGTTACAGTTTATCAGTCAAGCCCCTTGACTCATATTGAAAGGCGCTATATTAGAACTCATGGTTGCCCATTCTTGCTGACTGTTCCTGACCCTGAGACCGGCACTTGGCTCACCTGAAGTTGTAGAAATACAGAACACCATTAGAGTGTTAAAGTCTGTCAACAACCTGACGGTCACAATGCAAGGCGCTATATTAAGACTCATTGTTACTTGTTCTACAGCCACTCACTGATGACCCTGAGGCTTCCTCGCTTGTCATGACACTCTAGGACAATGGGGACAGTTACAGTATACCATCTGTCAAGGACCGTGACATGAGTCCTCACACTGAAAGGCGCTATATTAAGACTCGTGCTTGGTAACTTTTCCCAGACGTGGCCACTTATATTGTGAATAATTTCTTGACAGCGCAGCCCAAGTAGATTCGCTTTACTGAGCCAAAGCCGAAATGCGCAGCACGGCCAGGAGCGGCCCACCAGTTCCAGATCCTACCGATAAATTCTGCAGCGGCTGCGACAATGGGGATGAATAAACGTGGTGGCCGTAAGCCACGTGTCCTTTTATGTGCTTTTTTTCTGTCACTCAGATGTGATAATTGACAGTTTTGTGACGTTATTGTCATGGGTTGAAAGGCGCTATAAATTGTGCATTGTGACATCTTTCTAGGTTTTATGTAAATCCGTTTCGAATATCAACATCACGGAGACACGTTTAGCATACACGACGGCGTAGTTCTTAGCTGGCGCTTCTGTGGTCCTCGTTACGGTCATTCGTGTCCCTTTGTCGCTAATCGGACCCCAGACAGCCAGACAAACAGAAAAGTGGGAGGCGAGCCAAGGCCGGGGGCAGCCGTCTGACCTTTGGACCCTCAATATGACGAGTCGCATTATAAATTGTTGGCAACCTGAAAGTCGACATATTTGTGCTTTTAATTCCCAGGCCAAAAATGTGCTTAAAAATAAAAGCTCGGCCTGTTTTTGTTCTTTTTCTTTTCTTGCTCTTATTGTGGTGGCCTTTATAACCCTCGTCTCTTTAAAAATGTGAATATAAAAAAAAAAGAAAACACCCTCGGGGACTTTTTAAAAGATGGCGAACTCAAAGAAGCAACGATGTGACAAATGTGAGCTCCTGCTGCCCAGCCACCTGTGGACGGGTGCGCCAAACGAGGGGCATCCTGCGTGTTAAGCTGATTTTGCACTCCACCCTATAGTCATTAAGTAGTTCTTAGTCACACCAAGAGGGGCATGGTTGGCACGACACCCTGACAGCTTTCAGGTGGTGCACACTTTAATGTCAAGGGCCAACCTGCGCACGGGCGATGCCACCACGGACGGGCACAGAAGGCGGCCAGTGACTTGTCAGTCCAGCAGAGGGAACGGCAGCCCCGAATCAAGTGACACACGCGGCTTCAAGAATAATAAACACATGCGGAATTGTGAATCAGTTAATGTCTGTCGGTATTGTGCTCACAAGTGGAAGAGCTTTTAATGAAGAAACTAAGGTTTACAAAACGCCACTCACCTGCGCACTGCGGGGCATTTTAATTTGGGTTTACCTGGCATTTTAATTTGGGTTTACCTGATATAGCTTGTTTTATTATTTTATAGTGACTTTAATCTACCACAGAGGGCCTTTCTTTTGTGTCATACCAACTACATCTTATCTACGGCCTGCATTTCTTTCTGTCTTATACCTAGCTTGTTTTATTATTTTATAGTGACTTTTATATCAAGCTGTCTATCATATATCATATAGTGCCTTTTGAAAGTAGCCATCATCTGACTGTTATGTTGTGCCTTTCATATCCGGTAACGTGCAACTTTCATGTCTTATGTGGTCATTTCAAATCTTTAGGGTTACCTCCACATATTATATAGCGCCTTTCAAAACTCTCTCTGTTATATTGCGCCTTTACCCCAATCTATAGGTAGAGGCCTTGCATCTCTAGTCATCCATCATGTACTGTAGCACCTTTAATATCCAATCACTTACTGCACACCTTCAGACCACCATCTCAGTATCGTTTAAATACTGTAGTGCCTTCTGTACGAATCTCGCTGTTCTGTACTGTCCTCCATATCCTTCTGTTACACTCTGCCTTTCATCTCTGATATTGTGCTGTTGATTGTGTCTTTGGTTATTTAGAGCTCTTCTTATCTATCTATCTATCTATCTATCTATCTATCTATCTATCTATCTATCTATCTATCTATCTATCTATCTATCTATTATATAGTGCCTTTCCTATCTATCTATCTATCTATCTATCTATAGTGCCTTTCATATCTATCTATCTATCTATCTATCTATCTATCTATCTATCTATCTATCATGCCTTTCATTTCTATCTATCTATCTCTCCTGTTTTTTATCAGGGCGGCTCCTTGTCCTTTTTGTCACCATGATGTCCCCTTCATTCTTCTCATTGTCATGTCTCCTTTCACTCATAAGACCCCCCAGTGTGACCAGCGTACGAGGAGGGTCAAGGCACATCATTTTGGGTTGGTGGTCCCCCCTCCATCTGAGCTCAGTTCAAATTCCGGTGATGGTGATTAGAAGACACAGACGTCAGGACAGAGGGTCCCTCAGGTGTCACCACACAGCACCTCCTTTTCCCCCCCGTTTGTAGAAAGCCGGACCCAGCATCACTTAAGTCACTGGTCCTCATGGCAGGTGCACAACTTTCATGGCCATTAGATTAGCGAGCAGCACGGTGCCGCAGGGCCACTCTATACAGGGACCCCCAGATAATCACAGGGCACACGGACACACTGGCATCGGGCCAACTGAGTGTTTAAGAACCAAAACCCTAAATGGAACCATCACAGGGCACCACTCAGTCACCCACGAGGACAATTGAGAGCAGCCCTGGAGTGGGTAGGAGTTCATGCCAGGGCATGGCACATATACCACAAGTACATACAGGGCATTTGAGACCTACGCTGCCCACTGCACCGGGCACACTCACTCCCAGATTGGCATTTCAGGGCAGTCAAGGCAGGAACCAGCCCTGGACGGGATGCCAGTTCATCACAAGGCATAGTCTGGGTGCCGTTTGGGTGTGGGAGTTAAAGTAGAGTGCCCAGAGTTCAACTCAGGCACACACGGGCACAGCAACTAATCCAATCATTCTCGCCAATTCATTACTGACCACAAGAGGGCACACTGTGAACTCAGACCCCGGTGTGGTAACCCTGGACAGGCACTCTAATCTCATCAGAGCCACCGGAGGGTCCTCTGTGCCCATCAGGTGCCAATATGACATTAGAGTTGCTCAGTGATTGGGGCTCTGATCCCACTTCAGACCCTCCATGTGCCACTTAAGTCTGGGGGCACCTCGTTCATTGGCCAGACTAATACCCCCACCCACCACCCATCCAGACAGCCTGCCACCTTTGACCCCCCCAGGCCATACCTGAAAACACGGGGCTCCCTCACCAGCCACTTGTCCAGGACGGTGCCCTTGACAAACTCATAACAGATGCCATTCTTAAAAGTACAGTACAGCTTCGGGCCGCAGTGGTTGGCATGCAGGATCTGCAGGTTCTTCAGTTCATTGGCGCGATTCACAAAGAGTTCCGTCATGTTGCCATAGATGCGGATGAGAAGCGTGTCCTCCATCGAGTCGTCCGTGTAGCAGCCAAGCAGCTTGTTGGTGATTCCATCAGTGAACAGCTGTGGGAAGGAAAGGGAAAGTCAGCTGGCAAGAAAAACCAGGGACATGTGCAGAAAACAAGAACAAGGCAGTGTGAATGGGCATCAGACTGGCATGGGACACCATCCATCCATCAACAGCTTTTATACCTCGAGGTGAGCAGGAGCTGCAGTCTGTCCCACCAATGCTAAACAAGACCCCTCCACACACACACCGGGGGTCTGCTCGCTCACTCCACACCAGTTTAGAGCCGCCAGCTGGCCTGACGTGGCACAACTTTAGGATGTGGAAGGACAGCCATATGTGAACTTACAGATCACGCCACTCCATAAAGGTCACAGTCCCTCAAGCTCCTAGTTGGCAGTGCCAGCCACTGCACCAATGTATGTGATATTCAGGGTCATCTCACCGGCAAGAGTCCACAGAGATACAGGACAGGGCACAGGTCTCATGAGAGACAAGCTGGTCTGTGGGGGCACCAGAAAACCACCAGGGGCAGAAGAGTAAAAAGGTGGTCCTACACCTACAGATAACACATGGCAGGGGAGGTCAGATGTCCTGGAAATGTGTCAGTGCAGCCAAAGTCATACCTCCAAGGCAGAAGGGGGCAGCAGACAGTTCAAGAATGGGATTCTGGCAGCCATTTAGCTCTTTGAAGATGACAAGTGGCAAAGTAGATATAGAAAGATAGACAGAGAGGTAAGGCACCTATAGATAACACATGGAGGGATAGTCAGATGATCCTGGAGATGATCAGTGCAGCCAAAGTCATACCTCCAAGGCAGAAGGGGCAGCAGACAGATCAAGAATGGGATTCTGGCAGCTATTTAGATAGATAGATGATAGATAGATAGATAGATAGATAGAAGATAGATAGATAGAAAGATAGATAGAGACAGTGGAAAGGCACTATATAATAGATAGATAGATAGATAGATAGATAGATAGATAGATAGATAGATAGATAGATAGATAGATAGATAGATAGATAGATAGATAAATGAAAGGCACTATATAATAGATAGATAGATAGATAGATAGATAGATAGAGGAAAGGCGCTATATAATAGATAGATAGATAGATAGATAGATAGATAGATAGATGTGAAAGGCGCTATATAACACATAGATGGGGCCGCATGGGAGTTGGAGGCCAGAAGCCCAACCCTGTAGGGGTCTTTGGGTGATGATGGCGCTGCTGGTTTGGGGGGGGGGCATTTCCATATGAGCCAGAAGTGGGTCCAACAAGCCATGATGTGCCATTAGAAGTAACCCTGGGGTGCCATACCTCGGGGTGTCAGAGTCACATTGTAGCGAAACTCCAAAGGGTAAAAGAGCGAGTATTAAAGTCTGTACATCGTCTGTATTTATGGTTATATTTGAGTTGTGTAGATTGAAAATCCTTTATTTGAACTCGGAGTGGTGTTGGGTCTCATGTGTCTTTTGTTTGGGGGGGACTTGGTGATGTCCCAACTGGTGACAGTGTTTTTAAATAAACATAACGTGATGCAAGGGAAATGCCTTCCTGTAGCATCAGATTATGCATTGGCATTCGATGACATAAACGGACGGCATGTAAACGTGAACGCTGCGTTGTCACAGGGGCCGTGTCGGCTCTCTGATGTTCAGTGTGATGGCGCCAGCATCGGAGTCGATGTCAGCTTGAAAGAACTTGTGGCTACACCCATGAAAATATGAACTGCAAACTTCACATTTGAAGTAAACGGCATGTCACACTCCATCAGAAGGACTGCAGTTAAGAGAGGGGATAATGAAGAACCACAGGAGACGCCGATTTCAGGGATCAAAACACCTGAATCAACAGATCTGCTGTGACGGACGGCCAGGGTTTCTTACCTATAGCCTGAACAAGGACCCCCCTGGGGGGGTGAACTTACCCCAGAGCGCTAGATGGCAGTTACCCCGCCCCACCCTCCGGTGCCTCGGACTCCCGCAGGGCAACATGGGAGTTGCAGTTTGGCACAGCCCTGTTGGGATCCGTGGTCACCACCAGGGGGTGCTGCAGCTCTTCCACCACACCCAGCAGATTATGGAACACCAGCTGCTCTGTAAAAGGTGCCCCTCACTCCATTCAGGGAGCCAAGTCAGGAGGAAGGGAGACAAAAACTTACCGGGAGGAAAAGAAAGAGAGAAGAGAAGATTTGGGAAGCGTTTCCCATGACATAAAAAACATGTGTGCTGAACTTGTGTCCTGCGTCTGTCTGTGTCGGGTTTGGGAGCTGTGCGCCCCCTGAAGGCCACACTGCCTAACAGCACCAGTACGGTATACATGGACAAGACCACACAACATCCGTCTAACTGCCTTCACGTCCAAATGAATAACTAAAGATATTTAACACGACTGTCTAACTGGAAATAATTGAATCATCAAATTTGCTATCTCTGCAAAAGCACAAAGGTTCAAGTCTTTAGAATCCTGGTGCTCCCAGTTTGCAATCCAGTGACCTGAGATGGAGACTCCTTTGGTGTCTCTTCAGAGAATCCTTGGGTCCCACTGGTTTGACTTTGTGTTGCTCGGGGAGGCCAGAATGAGGCACATGACCTGCATTGTGAGGGAGCGTCAGTTAGGGCACTACGGATATGTGGCACGATTACCCGAGGGTGATCCTCATTGTTGAGGCCAAAGGAACACCCAAGTAACACCTGGCCTCGGAAGATAGAGGGTCATTTCCGGAAGGTGGGACTGGACTGCATGTCTCCCTGGGGGGTTGCCAAATGGGCTCCCGAGGTATTTCGTCGTGTGGTGAGTGGGGCAACGTGATGTACCAGTGCCCACTCCTCAACCTGACCTGACCTGATCTATGGACACACAACCCCTTTTTGACATTTGAGGTCACTGGAAAGGGGTGAGAACCCGAATGCCTGGACCAGGCCAAGGGGACGCCCATATAACACCTGGCTGCTTCCAACTGGACTGTGTCTGCCAGGGGGTTGCCAACCGAGATCCCAAGTTGGCACCCCAAAACGCTGTACCAGTGCAGGCTCCCCACCCTGACCTGACCTGTCTAATTGGAAATGCAAACATGCCGTTATAAAAATGGCCGGCGCGTTTTAACACGTCGCCTGTCCGTAGAGCACAACGTCTTACGAAGTAAATCTGAACAACATATTTTATTGAGTCGTTGATGTCCTAACGCTTGGTAAAATAAATCATAATTTTTTCAGTGTAGAAAAAAAGACAATTGGCACACAAGGAGAACGTGTAGACTCCACACTGACAGCGCACGGAGCTGCGGCACGAAGTCCAGCGAACCTGCCATAAAGTCGGCTGATCCAGTCGGGGGCGCGCAGAACTGTCGCTGCACTCAGTTAGCTGACATAATAAATCATGCGACAACAACGACTCAGAACCACATGAAAAGGCGCTATATTGTGTTTTAAATGATCACTACCGCAAATGAAATAAAAAAAGGTCTTATCTTCCGGACCGACAGACACCTCGCGGATGAATTGTCGGATAAGGCAGCAGACCGGCGGCGCTGCATCCGAGACTCGCCGATGCGTTGCCTCGCCGCGGACTTTTTATTATTATGATTTTTTTTTTTTTTTTTGTTATTGTTCTTTTTCAAAGCCGTCATCAAAGCCGTTCAGCACCGACACATAACGGCCACGCGCTCCCAACTACAAATTAGCCCTTTTGAATCAGGCCGACGCGACTCGCCACTCGCACTGCCGTTTCTTTCATCGCGCTGCCCGCGCGCCTCTCACATGGCTGCGCTTTACGGAAATCCCCCCAATAAAATAATAAAAAAAAAAAAGCGCACGGCGCGTTGAAGGAGGGTCGGCTGCCTAGTGATCTTCGCTCAATTAGAAGGCTTTCTCCCCTCAAACGCTGCCATTCATCTCCTTTTTTCTGTTTTCATTGAGCACGGATGAAGTTTCTTTCTCTTTCCGAATTAAAGGCCTTTTTGACTGAACATCCGCCCTTCTGTTCTGAGGCCAATCGCGCGAGTCGGAACTCTCGGGGACTTTCCGTTTGTTCTCCGTGGACGGTGTGGCGTCTTCATGTTAAAGTGATTCGCATATCTCACATCTGTAAAGTCAGGGGTTCAAGTGGTCTCTGCAGGTCTCGGGTGTGACAAGGCAGGCCCTCCAGGAGAAAATTGACAAACGAGTGGAGACCATCCAGCCCATCCGAGTGTGTCTTCAGCTCCATAGAGTCAAGGGTTCAAATGCCAGTGCCACGTGCCCTCACATCTCCAGAGGCGTAGGTAGAAATAAGAAGCCCTTTCATTGACTATGTGGCCCCACCTTGGCATCACCCACGTGACCCTGCAGGTTCTTCATGTGTCTTCAGCTCTGCAGAGTTCCATGTGCCCTCAATGTCTCCAGACTCATTGGTTTGAATGTCCTTCTGTCCTCTGATTCGGTGGTTGTCCTCATGTTCTTCACGTGACCTCACATCTGTAAAGTCTTGGGTTCAAACAGCAGCTTGGTCAACATCTGCATGGGACTGCATGTGGCTTCGACTGTTGAGTCTTGTGTTCAAATGCCAGCTGCATGTGTCCTCACATCTTCAGAGTTGTGGGTACAAATAAGCAGCCCTCTCAGTGACTGTGTGGCCTCACCTTGGCATCTCCCACCTGGGACTCAGTGCCAATGCTAGGTTATTTTGTGCCCTAGGCCAAGCTTCTGAGTGTGCCAACCAACTGTTCAGTAGCTAACCTGTGTGGCTGACCCCCACACTGTCCTTATGATCTGTGCCCTAGCTGAATGCCTAATTCATCTTAATGGTGGCGCCAGCTCTGGTTATACAGGTATGCCATTTAATATGAGATTCATAAAAGCAGTGTGAATGTTTGTTATGCGCCATCTGTTGAAATGAAAAGCACAATGCACATCTCTCTGTTACATGCCATGTACACTATATAATGCCTTTCCCACTGCCGGTGCCAACTGTACCCGTACAGCTGGGTCCCCCGCCACCCATTATGATCTGCACCCTAGGTAAATACCTCATTCATCTTGATGGTGGTGCCAGCCTTGGTTATGTGCCATTTAATATGAGATTCTGAAAAGCAGTCTGAATGAGAGTGCGCCATCTGTTGAAATGACAAGCTCAATGCGCCTCTCTGTTATATGCCATTTGGTATGGGATTTCGTAAAAGCAGTCTTAATATTTGTGATGCACCATTTGTTGGAATGGCAAATGCAATACACGTCTCTGTTACATACCATCTGGTGCAGGAGTTCAAAAAGTATGTGAGGCACCGTCTGTTAGACTGACAGTTAGAATGCATTTTATTACTGCAAATGTTTGTGGTGCGCCTTTGGTTGGAATGCAACCAGTTGGACACACAGACACTTTTTCTTATTGTGAAGTCATAGAGGAGCTGTGCAGATGATGGCTCATGACTTTCTCTGTCTACTGTGTTTCACTATATAGTGCCTTTCCCAACTGTTCGGTAGCTAACCTGGGTTCCCCCCTCCCCAATGATCTGCACCCCAGGAGAATGCCCAATTGACCATAATGGTGGCGCCTGCTCTGCTGGCACTGCAGGTTCTTCATGTGTCTTCAGTTCTGTGGAGTCATGGGATCCAATCCCAGTTTCATGTATCCTCACATCTCCATAGCCAAGGGTTCAAATGCCGGCCTAGTCACTGTATGGCATCTGCCCTTTACACCTGTGCCCATGTGGCCACATATCCATAGGGATGTCACTTCAGACACTGGCCTGTTCTTCTTTCCAAGTTCTCAGTGTGGCAAGGTGATACCCATCTCTGGAATCAAGGGTTCAAATCCTGGTCTGGTGACCAACTCTGTGACATTTATAAATTCTCCCCCAGTGCATGTGGCCCACCTCTCAAATACCAGCACGGTTATCGATTGTACCATACGGTGCCGCATGTTCTCCATGTGACCTCACAATTTCATGAGTCATGGGTTCAAATAACATCCGGAACACTGTGTGGCACTTGCTCAATCCCCATGTGCCTGATGGTGACATTTGCAGACTGTCCATGTGGCCATGTGCCACAGGTTCAGATACCAGCCTGTCCATGAACTTTGGGGGGTGTGGGGGCATTTGGCATGTTGTCCTGTTCTCTGTGTGGCCTGTCATCTTCAAAGTCACGGGCTCAAATAGTCAGCCTGGTCCCCACTTTTATGGCACTAGCATGTTCTTTACACATCTTCAAGCCTGCACAGCCATGGGCTCAAATGCCAGTTCCGTGTGCCCAGGTGTCCTCACATTGTCAGACATGGATTCGAATACTGGACTGTCCAACAACTTTGGGGACAGGATTGTTGTCACATACTCTGTCATGTGTGGCCTCACATCTTCACAGTCACGGGTTCAAAGAGTCACCTTGGTAATTGGTTTTGTGACTTCACCGCTCCATGACTTATGCAGTCAAAGGTGCATGTCACCCATGTGTCCCGTCGAATACGGGCGCCACCAAATAAGAGCCAAGTTACGGGGACTTCTGGGTAATACAGGGGCTCAACCAGAAAGGGTGCAGCTTCTTGTGACAATGTGGGAGGGGCTCATTGGGTGTCTTCTCAGTACTGCAGAAGGAAATGAAGATGATACTGTCAGCGCTGGCGCCCCCTGTTGTCCCAGAGTGGTACTGCATACCTCCGCAGATGCTCAGAGGGCAGCTAGGCCCCCCCCCACATCATCACAATCTCTATCAATACATCTATTTATATATATATTATATATATTATATCACCATCTCTCTTTTGCTCGAGACCCCGTAAGGCAGCGTGTCATTTGGTAGAGTGTCACTGTCATGAGTTGGACCTCCCCAAGTGGGCTTCAGCGATCAAGAAGCCAAACTTACTAGTCAGGCAGTCGCAGAGCTTATTTTGTGTTGTGCCACCGATCGCATATCTTGGTGCTGCTTTTTGGAGCCTGGCATTAGATTGGCTGGCCCAGTTGGCACTCCAGCTATTCTTTGGCACTCCTCTCCTCATTCAGACCTTTCAGTTCCAGAGCCATGTGGCCTGTCCACGGGCTTTATAGAATCTGAGGTGGCGTATTCGTCATGCTCTCTCTGTGTGGACTCCCGTCTTCAGAGTCACGGGTTCAAACGAGCAGCCTGGTCACCTCTGTAGAGTCTGGTGTTTAAATGCCAGCTTCATGTCCCCAAGTGTACTCACACCACCAGATTCATTAGTTTAAATGTCAGCCTGTTCACAGTCCTGGGGGTTGTCCTCATGTTCTTGATAGGGTCTCACATCGGTAAGTCATTAGGTCAAAGACCAACGTGGGCATCACCCTTGGGTGTCTGCACATTCTTCCTGCATATTCAGCTCTGTGGAGTCTTGTGGTCACATGCCAGCTCCATATGCCGATGCAGTACATCCTCACATCTCTTCAGCTGTGGGTACAAATAAACAGCTCCATCATTGACTGGGTGGTCATCTAAAGTCACGGGTTCAAACACCAGTCTTGTGGCACTGCATGTTCTTCAGGGGGCCTCACGTGTTCCCTGGGTGGACTGACATCTTCAGAGTCATGGCTTTGAATAACCAGCTGTGTAGCACTGCAGATTTGGCACGCGTCTTCAGTCTCGGTAACGTCACACAGGTTCACATGCCACCTCCGTGTGCCCACATGTCCTCATATGACTGTGTGGCCTCTCCAAAGTCCTAGACACATATACCAGTCTGGTCATCACCAGCATACCAATGCTACCTCACGGGTTCAAATCGCGCCCTTCATCTCTTTGTGGCATCTGCCCACTCTTCTTGTGTGCGTGTGTGCTGTCTGTGCCAACACCAGCTTGGTCATCGCCTGTCTGGGGTCACATTCTCGAAGGCATGGTGGTAACCCCACTGGAGGTCTTGGAGTCCACTCGGGTGTCTTCCTTGTGCGGTTTGGATGTTCTCCCAGTGCACATTCCTGTGTTCCTCCTCCTTCCCAAAGACCTTCTGATGGGTTTAAACTGACCTGGCACCTCGTGGGAAGGGCAGACCACCATAAACAGATTTCAGAAAATGGATGGATGGAAGGCATGACCAGATGGATTTTAAATGACCCAGTCAAGTACCATTTGCTCACATCAACATGGGCATGTTTACCAAACTGGCACCTCCTGGCTCCACTGAGCTGTCACATTTCAATTTTGGCCGATAAATTCCTCTTCTTCTTGTTTTGTTAATATTTAATGAATCAAAAGTGGGCATCACCCTTCAGCTTAGGATTTCAGAATACCCAGCCAGTGCCCTAGTAACGTCAGCTCCAGTCAGAATGTGCCCATTGAATGCCACACCCACCTTGAGCTAATTAGTTTTGGATCATGAGAGTAAACCCACCTTAAACCTCAATGGTGCCAAAGCCATTCCTTGGCATGAAGTTTCTTTTTTTCCTTTAAATATCTCCACAACCTCCTAAAGTGATCACAGGAGCCGTCTGAAATGACGGATGGCAGCCCCTGCAGTCGTGGCACGTACTCCGCCGGCATCGTGCGCCACTGAATTTTCACATTCCTCCGATTTCAATTCACAGCCCTCAGCCGCCTCTGACCGGGCCGCGTGTCACCGTCACCAATGCAATTTAAAGCTGTGCCAGCTTGCTTGTAATTTCACTTGTGTTCTCCCAATCTCACGGGGGCGCACGTGTTAAACATCGAAAGGATCTGCCAATGTGGGACCCCCACACTTACGAGAAAAGGTGGTAAATGAAACGGCACTTCACAAAAAAAAAAAAAAAATGGCCAACGTCCAAGAGGGCAGCAGCAACTTCTAAAAATAACCTCAGGGCCATTAAGGCTGCGATCGGCTTCAAAGGGGGCACAATTAGAGCTGTCAGTGCCAGCAGGTGCCTTCGCTTTATTATGTGCTTAAGAGCCCGATGACCTTTGATTGGCGAAGCCAGGGGCACACAGCCTAAAAGTCCTGGAAGGTAAAATAAAAGGGCAGTGCCCGGTGCACTGGTGGAAATGACTCAGTCGAGGATGGGGCACCTTGGTGCCCAGTTGGCCTGGGGAGGGCAATAAAGCATTTGAAAGGCCTCATGCCAGCTGTGCCTGATAGGGGGAACACCATCCTAAAATGTCATCTTGGGGGCAAAAGCAAACAAAAGTACAGAGGGATGCTTTACTAGGTGCCCTCTGGTGGTCATGAGGAGTAGCCCCCCTCAGTGTTCAGCACCCTAAAGATACAGAAGGCGTTTCCACCTCAGTCACCCTTATCTTTCCTATTAGTGCTGGCACCTCTGCCCATTACCTTTCTGGGATGCCCAGCTCGCATACAGCAAGGCCGAATGTAGGGTAGTGCTTAGAGGGGTTACACCCCCCGACAAAAGCTGCCATGCACGCCAATCATGACCCTGTGTTGAGTGAGCTGCACACAACACAGATGGGCCGAAACAGCAATGCCCACCTCCCTGATATTCAATTGTGGAGCTAAAAGCACCAAAGGGGGACCCAAACTCTGATGATGACCCTCTAAATGCCCCTTATGTGGCAGGCACTTCGGGCACATCCTTCTAAATGCCATGAAGGAGGGCACTTCATCCAGCACAACCCTCTAAACACCAAGATGGCAGCAAAACCCTGCAACACTCTTTGATAAAGCAGCTCACCATGCCAATGGGAGAAACCCAGACCACTCTGCACTTTGATCAGGACCCTCTAAACTTCAAGGGGGGACTCAAACCAAGCAGCCCTCTTCAGTCATGCAGCTCAACACACCAAGAGGGAACCCCAGCCATGGTCTTACTGCATTACCAGCCTAAGTCTTCTAAAACCGAGTCTGGCATACAGGGCATGCCACCCTTAGTGGTGCCCACCTTAGCACATTTGCTTTGAGATTTCTAATGCCCATTTTCCACTTGTATGGCTGTGTCCTTGTCCTTTTCTCACCTCCTCCTACCTGCAAATTCATTCCCTACCCGTAACACCTGCTTCACCTGCCCACAGATACCCGAAGGCCTTTGATTGGTACAGCGGGGGGCACAAAGTCCAAAAGCCCTGGTAGTCTTTCTAGACATTATACTGTACGTGAAATCCATGTGGTCACGTATGCACATCTGAGGGTCACCTTCCGGGTTCGTCAGTGGTAAGCACTGCCATGCCGAGACACGAGGGGACGCCGTCTGTGGCACTGGAGACATCAATGAAACTGAATAACTGGGCGGGTGGGAGCGAGCGAGGGGGACGATGAACCCGTCCCAGTTACACCAGTTCTGTTAGGAGGAAGGGGCCAAAATCCCAGCATCGTTTTATAAGAAGCTCATGGAAGGAGACCAACACGTTTGGCTCAAGTGACACAATTTAAAGGCAATGCCACCAAATTGGGACAAAGTGACTCACTGGAATTGTCACATAGTCAAGAAAAAGTGAAATCCTTGGTGTGTCTGGAAACATCGGTGGGAAAATCGACTTTTGCCGCGGGCAGAGTAGACGTCTTAAACGATCGTTCACATTCCTAGTTTGTGAGTCTGAAATCTGTGGTGGGCTTAGAAAGTCACTTTGATTGAATTCAACAGAAGTGGGTGGAAACTTCGGACCCCAACTGTAAACACTTTGTTTCATGTTGTCCTAAAGCCAAAGGGGTGTGGCTTCCTGTAACATCCACACGTCCTTCTGCTTGTATTTTGGTGGTCACTCAGGGGGTCATTCGCTGTCACGTGCGCTGGATGTTCTGCACGGGGGGGTGGGTTTAAACAAGACACACCCACCCACCAGCCCCTCTTCCACAGAGAGAGAGAGGAGGACAGCCCCACTCAGGACCACGTGACCTCATTTCCCTGTGTGCCCTCGGATGCCCCGCCCCTCCTGCTCAACACTAAATTAACAAGCAGATCCAATCAGAAGTCGCCGTTCATCTTGAACCCGTGTCTAACTTTCAGGGGTCCTTCATCTTGGAAGGATTTTGCCTTACCCAAGAGCTTTCACTGCCCTTAAATGGGGGGCTCTGAGGAGACCCCGCCCCTCTCATGTTGCCCTTTTAACGACGTACACAGTCGGGTTCTAACGCTTGCTGTGTATTTTGAGTCAGAATATAAAAGTTGATTTTTATTTCCATGTGCATCTGGTGACGGGAGTGCGATTGTCACACGTTTGATGACACTGAGCCACTGGTGACAGCCACAATTATCCCTCGAGGGACGCAACGCCTCCACTTCAAATCTAAGGTGACCGTCGTGTTTCTGGTTTTGAACTCCGAGCCCCTACTTGACTTCGACTCTTGTTTCATTTTCATTCCCTTTGCTTCTCGTTGTTTTTTGTCGTTCCGTTCTCGTGATCCGCGTCGTTCCCGTCTGATCAGCCCCTCATCTTTTCTGACCACAATTATCCTCGGGCACTCGGTGTGGGTGGTCACATTTCCAAACTGGCCATTGTTGCCCCACTTTGGGCCTGTGTGGGCCTTGAAGCCTGACATGTTAGTTTGGGGCCAGGTTGCCCGGGGTGAGACCTGTCTCGAGGTCCTGCCCAGGTGTTTGTTCATTTCACCTTCATCGGTGCAGTACGAAGTTTCATCTTTTATCCGTAAGCTCGGATGGCCCTCCCGCACTGAGGACACCAGTGCTCTACGCTTCCGGTACATTCTGCCTAGCGACGTTGTAGCAAATTAAAAAAATAAAAATGACATGCGGAAAGATGCAAAATATTTGTAAGTCGTTTACAATGTCGTCGTGGCTCAGACGTAACACAAGACTCAAAGAGCCAGCAGTAACGTAGAAATTCTCACACAAAAAGAACCGGTGTAATAAAATTTAAAATAAACACACAGCGCCCACCACCCAGTGACCCCACTCTCAGTCTCCATCGGGCACACGTGGCACCTGCTGGCTCACTTGCTCTCCTCTTCTTCTTGGTCAGCTTTCAGTACAGCACAGGGCACAGTGCCCCCTTATGACGTCCAACCATCCACACTCACATAATGCCACTGTGCCAGGCCAGGGGTCATTCACTCCCCCCACCTGCTTGGGACACCCATCACAAACAGCATATTTGGGGTATGGTGCTACCTGGTGACGTCCAACCAGCACATTCAGGGCATGGAGCACTTGGTGATGCCGGACCTCCAGCAGTTTTAAAGTGCCAGTTCATGTTCCCCCTTTCCGTGCTGGGTTCTGTGCCATTCACCCCAGTAACTGGGCCACACATCACAATGACATATGCAAAGAATGATGCCCCCTGGTGACGCATGACCTTCTGCACTCACAAAATGCCACTGGACGCCCGTCACTACAGCATATATGGGGTACGGTGCCCCCTGGTGACGTCCAACCATCCACACTCACAAAATGCCAGTGTATGTGCTTCCCTCTGTGCCATTCACTCTGTTAACTGAGCCATCATAATTGTGCAATGCAGGTCATGGTGCCCTATGGTGCCATCCGACCTTCTGCACTTACTAAATGTCTGCCGTGCTGGAGCAGGTGTCATTTGCCACACTTTGTGGGACACTCAGCACAACAATGCCTACTGGGCATGGTGCCCTCTGGACATGCCTGAACATCTGAAATCACAGAATGCCAGCTCAGGTTCCCTCTGCTATAATGGGTTCTGTGCCATTCGCCCCACTAACTGGGCCACGCATCACAACAGCACATATGGGGCATGGCTCCCCCGGCAATGACCAACTTTCTGAATTCACAAAATGCCACTGTGCTGGGCTCTGTGTCATTCTCCCTGATTGCTGGGCCATCATAACAGCACATACAGGGCATGGTGACCACTGGTGACACCCGTCCTCGTGCCCTCCACAAATCTCGCTGTGCTGGGCATTGCGTTATTCACTCCACTCCTTGATCTACCCATCACAACAGCACATACAGGGCATGGGGCCCTTGGTGATGCCTGACCTCCAGAAATTATAGAGTGCCAGTGCATGTTCCCCCTTTCAGTGCTGGGTTCTGTGAATCACCATGGCACATATTGGGCATGCCTCTCCCCAGTAATGCCCAAACTTCTAAACTCACTATCTGGGCCACACATCACAATGACATATGTAAAGAATGGTGCCCCCTGGTGACCTTCTGCACTCACAAAATGGCACTGTGCCGGGCTATGTGACATTCACACTCATTTCTGGGACATTCATCACAAAAGCATTTACTGGGCATGACACCCCCTGGTGTCGCCCAACTTTCTGTACTCACAAAATGCCAGTGCATGATCCTCCGTAAATGTTGGGTTCTGTGCAAATTACCCTGCCAACTGGACCATCAGAATGGCACATACTGGGCATTGCAGCCCCTGGTGACACCTTACATTTTTCACTCACAAAATGTCAGTGCATGTTCCCCCTTTTGAAGCTGGGTTCTGTGCCATTCACCTCACTAAGTGGGCTACACATCACAGCAGCACATACTGGGCATGCCTCCCCCTGGTAATGCCCAGACGTCTTAACTCCCAAAATGCAAGTGTATGCTCACTCCCTCTGTGCCATTCATCCCACTAACTGGGCCATCAGAACGGCACATATATACAGGGCATGGTGCCCCCTAGTGACACCAGACTCATAAAATGCCAGCGCATGTTTCCCCTTTCAATGCTGGGTTCTGTGCCATTCACCCCACTCACTGGGCTATGCTTCACAATGGCACATACTGGGCATGGCTGCCCAAACATCTGAACTCCCAAAATGCCAGTGTCTGCTCACTCCCTCTGTGCCATTCATCCCACTAACTGGACCATCACAATGGAACATACAGGGTGTGGTGCCCCCATCTGTGATATTCGCCCCTGTAACTGGGCAACCCCATCACCGGAGGAGAAGCAGTGCGGGTGGCTAAAAGTAAAGCAAAGGCCCACGTGTTGAGCGCAGACCCTCGACTGGTGGGCAGCGCGCCGGCTCTACCTGTGCTCAACACTTTCTTGAAGGCTTTCCTTTTATTTGCGCTTATATTGTTGTATTAACTTCACAAAAGAAGAAGATTTGGCAGGCGCCCACGAACATCCTGTACCGCTAACATGTTGTTATAAATGACACGTTCTTTCCGATAAGACTATAATTTCAATTTCAAAACCACTTGGCATACCTAAAGTGGAGAGCAGCGAAGGGAGGATCTGCAGAGACTCAAACAAAGAGTCCAAATCAAAAGACTGCTGAGGAGGACAATTCCCTTCCAGCTGGACTGGGATCAAGTGTGCGCTTGTCGGAGCGTTCAGGGACGGCCTCGACATTCGGCAGATGCTAAAATCAGGGGGACGGACAGACAGACAGACACGGGGAGGGCCGGGGAGGGGTTATGGGGACAGACGACAGAGAGTGGGTTGGGGACTCCGCGTCATGGACGTTCCAAAGTTCCTGCAGAGATGATACAGCGGTGTGGCTTCAGGCATCAACGCGTCCTCGGCAGCAAATTAAAAAAAAAAAAGCGAGGGGCTCCTAATAAAAAGTGAAAGGGGCGAAGGCGCCAACCGACGTGCACGTCCAGTTCGAAGGAATTCAAAGCCGTCTTTGGCCTGGAGTGTCAGCTCGCTCATCCGTCCGCCCTCTCGCCTTCTCTCTTCTATCGGGCTCCGAGAAATCTCCCTATCACTCGAGAGCAAACTCCTATTTTGGGAAATTTCCGTCAGCGTGGGACACGGACGCTCTGATTGGCCGAGAGTCGCACCCTGGCCGTGAATGGAAAAACATAAATCATGTGTGGCGCCGGAAATGAAATGCAGCGCATCGGCTTTGATTGCCTTGCTCCTGTGGTCGGGGCCTTCAAACCCGCCGACCGGACATTCAACTGGACTGCGAAACACTGGAAGGAAAGGGAGGGGAGTTCATTTTCGGCTAACAGCGGTGCCAGCCTACAGCTCTCTACCTGGCAGGTGTCCGGAGTCGAGGCGGGTCTCATCCACCGGGAATTTGGTAAAAAACACACAAAGTGGTGGCATTTCTGGTCGACAAACAACGTTTTTTGCTACAGTTGCTTATGCCATGTCTCCTCACTAAGCTGGCGCTTACGTACTCACCCTGGCCGATTGGTTACAAATAGATATGAAAGGCACTATATAATAGATAGATAGATAGATAGATAGATAGATAGATAGATAGATAGATAGATAGATAGATATGAAAGGCACTATATAATAGATAGATAGATAGATAGATAGATAGATAGATAGATGTGAAAGGCACTATATGATAGACAGATAGATAGATGAAAGGCACTATATAGATAGATAGATAGATAGATGCAAGGCACTATATAATAGACAGATAGATATGAAAGGCACTATATAATAGATAGATAGATAGATAGATAGATAGATAGATAGATAGATAGAGATAGATTTGAAAGGCACTATATGATAGATAGATAGATAGATGAAAGGCACTATATAGATAGATAGATAGATAGATGCAAGGCACTATATAATAGACAGATAGATAGATGAAAGGCACTATATAATAGACAGATAGATAAATGAAAGGCACTATATAGATAGATAGATAGATATGAATGCACTATATAATAAATAGATAGATAGATAGATGAAAGGCACTATATAGATAGATAGATAGATAGATGCAAGGCACTATATAATAGACAGATAGATAGATGAAAGGCACTATATAGATAGATAGATAGATAGATAGATAGATAGATGCAAGGCACTATATAATAGACAGATAGATAAATGAAAGGCACTATATAGATAGATAGATAGATAGATAGATAGATAGATAGATAGATAGATGTGAAAGGTGCTATATAATCGTTGCACAGATATAATAAACAGACAGATGTCAGAGCCTCAAAATAATATAGAGATCAATGTGAGCGGTATTTTAAAATACTGTATATACACAGATGTGAAAGGCACTATATAACACTAAAATACTACTATATATATATATATATATATATATATATATATATATATATATATATATATAAACTGCTCAAAAAATTAAAGGAACACTTTGAAAACACATCAGATCTCAATGGGAAAAAGAAATCCTCCTGGATATCTATACTGATATAGACTGGGTAATGTGTTAGGAGCGAAAGGATGCCACATCGTTTGATGGAAATGAAAATGATCAACCTACAGAGCCCTGAATTCAAAGACGCCCCAAAAATCAGAGTGAAAAATGATGTGGCAGGCTAGTCCATTTTGCCAAAATTTAATTGCAGCAACTCAAATTGTACGCAGCACTTTGTATGGCCCCTGTGTTCTTGTATACATGCCTGACAACATCGGTGCATGCTTCTAATGAGATGACAGATGGTGTTGTGGGGATCTCCTCCCAGATCTGGACCAGGGCATCACTGAGCTCCTGGACAGTCTGAGGTGCAACCTGGTGGCATTGGATGGACCAAAACATAATGTCCCAGAGGTGTTCTATTGGATTTAGGTCAGGAAAGTGTGGTGGCCAGTCAATGGTATCAATTCCTTCATCCTCCAGGAACTGCCTGCATACTCTCACCACATGAGGCCAGGAATTGTCGTGCACCAGGAGCCACTGTACCAGCATAGGGTCTGACAATGGGTCCAAGGATTTCATCCTGATACCTAATGGCAGCCAAGGTGCCTTTGTCAAGCCTGTAGCGGTCTGTGTGACCCTCCATGGATATGCCTCCCCAGACAATCATTAACCCACCACCAAACTGCTCATGCTGAATGATGTTACAGGCAGCATAATGTTCTCCATGGCTTCTCAGACCCTTTCACTTCTGTCACGGGCTCAGGGTGAACCTGCTCTCATCTGTAAAAGCACAGGGCACCAGTGGTGCATCTGCCAATTCTGGTATTCTATGGCGAATGCCAATCGAGCTGCATGCTGCTGGGCAGTGAGCTCAGGGCCCATTAGAGGACATGGGGCCCTTGGGTCACCCTCATGAAGTCTTTCTGGTTGGTTGGTCAGAGACATTCACACCAGTGGCCTGCTGGAGGTCATTTTGTAGGGCTCTGGCAGTGCTCATCCTGTTCCTCCTTGCCCAAAGGAGCAGATACTGGTCCTGCTGATGGGTTATGGACCTTCTATGGCCCTCTCCAGCTCTCCTAGAGTAACTGCTTGTCTCCTAGAATCTCCTCCATGCCCTTGAGACTGTGCAGGGAGACACAGCAAACCTTCTGGCAATGACACGTATTGATGTGCCATCCTGGAGAAGTTGGACTACCTGTGCAACCTCTGTAGGGTCCAGGTATCGCCTCATGCTACCAGTAGTGACACTGACTGTAGCCAAATGCAAAACTAGTGAAGAAACAGTCAGAAAAGATGAGGAGGGAAAATGTCAGTGGCCTCCACCTGTTAAACCATTCCTGTTTTGGGGGTCATCTCATTGTTGCCCCTCTAGTGCATCTGTTGTTAATTTCATTAACACCACAGCAGCTGAAACTGATTAACAACCCCTCTGCTACTTAACTGACCAGATTAATATCCCATAAGTTTCATTGACTTTATGCTATACTCTGATTAAAAAGTGTTCCTTTAATTCTTTTGAGCAGTATATATATATATATATACAGTATATATAATAAAATAGTACGTCACCATCATCATCAAGTCCTTCCGTGAGAACCATAAATCTAAAGTGGACTGTTTCATTTATGTTAGGTAGATTGCCCAGAGGGGACTGGTCAGGGGGTCTCTTGGTCTGGAGCCCCTGCAGATTTTATTTTTTTTCTCCACCCGTCTGGAGTTTTTTTTGTTTTTTCTGTCCACCCTGGCCATCGGACCTTACTCTTCTTCTTCTTCTTCTTCTTATTATTATTATTACTCTTATTCTATGTTAATTAATGTTGACTTTTTTTTCATATTGTGTCTTTTATTTTTCTATTCATTATATAAAGCACTTTGAGCTACTTTTTGTATGAAAATGTGCTATAGAAATAAATGTTGTTGTTGTTGATACGTACAGTACATAAAAGGCACTATATGAAGGGCCGATAGAGAGGTGTGACAAGTGATATAAGAGCTACTGTAGATAGGGAGAGATGTGACGACACACGGATACCAAAGATGCTCTATGCACGTTTAAGGACAGCCTCCCACTAAAGTTGTCCCTTGTCACAGTCACTTGTCACTGGGGCCTCATTCAGGATTTTAGGATTTTAAAATAGCTTGGGGTCACCTGTCCAATGAAGCAGGGTGGTGACCTTGTTGATGCGCATGTAACGCTGCCTTTAGTGTCACTGCTTTATATAGCAGCCCTGTGTGCCATGGTAGTAGTGAGAGTGGTGGTACCTTTGACTTGGTTGGCACCTCCAACTGTCACGTTGTTGCCTGGATATCCTGACTGTGGACAAAAGTGTTACCTGAATCTTCAATAATAATAATAATAATAATAATAATAATAATAACATAGTGGGTGTCACAATGACACAATGGCTCTCAGAGACTGGCTTTGAACCCCAGCTGTGCCCTGCAGAGGGCGCTAGCACCCTGGAAGCGAGTCAGAGCTAAGATTCCCACTCAGTCACTTTCAGGGCATGCTGGGACCTGTAGTCCCATGGGGCAGCCATGTTAGATTCTGTGGAGGCCACCAGGGGGAGCCGCTGAGATTGGTAATCCCTGCTTTGTTGACCCAGAAGTGCTCCCAAAGGGCTATGCCCTGGCACCAGATGTACTCCTGGGGTCCAAGATTAAAGAATCTGCTCGACCTCATCCAGGCAAGATGGAGTCAAGTGTGGAGGATGGACAGGGAGGAGTGGAGGAGAAGAAAGAATGAAAGAAAGAATTGCATTGCCCTCGTACCATGTGAGGTATCTGTTTTAGTAAACCTTGCATTTGCACCCGGGACTTGGGGTACTGCAATGCCCCCTACTGGTTACAAGACTAACTATCAGCCAGAGTTTGTCCCCTTCAATAGAAATGCTGTGCTTCCCACACACCCCCTCCTGCTGCCAGGGTGGGCTCCAGCCTCAGCCCTTCTTAATGTCACCAGACTGGCACAGAGGATGATGTTTTTGTCCGGTTGCTAATGCCATCCATTTCATTTCTCTTTTTTGGGAAGTGGAGCCTCCCTGGTACCAGACGTTTCTGATTATCTACTGGATGGATGGCAAATGCTGGTGGGATCCCTTGGCCTTGGGGTGGGCTCCTGCGTGTGTTTAAAGCACTTGGCACCTGAAGCGCAGCGAACTCTTTAACTTTTCCATTTTTTCCAATCTTTAAATCCGGAGCCGGCTGTTCCTTCTGCCCCAGGCGTTCCCTGAATTTCTTCTTTAGTCAAAACTTGTGTGAAATATTTATTTAGTTCATTGGATCCTTCCTGCTCTTTCTAATGAGTGGTCCCCCGCCGGCCCCCCGGCGTGCGCCTCTGAGGCTTATTAAACACTCGTTTGAATATTTGCGTTAATTAGTTGGCCCTTCGTCTGCTGTTTAAAGACCACGGCTTGGCACTTAAAGGAATTCCCCACCCTAAATTGCTGTTTTTTTTCCCCTCGTTTCTTAGAGAGAAAATCTCGTATTTACACGGACAACGGAGATCCCAAAACTCCCGATCCAGTGGGCTTGAATGGGGGGCGGGGGGGTCCAAAGTGAACACCATCAAAACGCCAATAAATAAACCTCAAGGGTCTCGTATCGTGCTTGTTAAAGTACGCCTTCAAATACAACTCATCGGTCGTCTGTCTGCAGTGTTTTGGGGTCCTTTTCACTCTGCGTGTTAGGATTTGGAGCACGGAGACGGAATTCCATAACAATCTAAATTTGTTTTTCTGTGTCGTTCAGCCCCCATCTTGGTTTTAACCGCCATTTTGTTCAGCGGCCGCTAAGCCAACGACCCGAAAGTGCACAGGTTGGTGACGTCACCATCCAGACGGTACAAAGGTCACGCCCCCCAATAAGCAGCTGAGTTTTCTTTGCGACTCTTTTGCTGTTTCTGGTTAAAGACTTCCACGTTGTTTTCTCCGAACTCTGATTTTTCGGGCTTTCGCTCGGACCTCCCGTGAATGAATCTGGACTTGTCGGGACTCCCGTCAGACCCCTTCACTTCTTTTTTGCAGCCCTTGTTATGCGCATTGCAGCAACAGGATCCACAAAATGGCAGAGAAAAGACAAAATGGCGGAGAAAAAACAAAATGGCGTCGCAGCCAAACGTAACTCATTTTTAAACTCTCTTCAGGTGCAAGAAACACAACAGCAAACCTCAGATTCGAAGTCTCGGTGTTTTAAAAGCCTATGACGGATATACCCCTCCTCCGGCCTCTTTATTAGGTACACCCAATCAGCTTCTTGTTCACGCAAATCTCTAAATCAGCCAATCACAGGGCAGCATCTCAATGCATTTTGGCTTGTAGATCTCGTCAAGAAAGAAAGAAGTGAACCACCGGCAGAAGTTCAAACTGAGCATCAGAGTGGGGAACAAAGGGGCCAGAGGGGACTCCAAACATGGCATGATGCCAGTTGGGCTGCTTTGAGGATTTCACAAACCGCTGATCTGCCTGGGATTTTTGCGCACAAACATCTCTGGGGTTTACAGGGAAGGAAAAAGAGAAAACAGCCAGGGATTTCTTATGCTTCTACTTGGCCTCTCCTACACTCCACCTCGATGAGAGGCTGATGGTGGATTGAAAATCCGCTTGATTTGTTCTCTGAGGGAAAATGCCTGGTGGATGCCAGAGGTCAAAGGAGAATGGCCAGCCAGGTTTGAGGTGAGAGAACGGCAACAGGACCTCAAATCAGCACTCGTTACAACTGAGGTGTGCAGATGTCTGAACACACAACACGTCAGACCTTGAAGAAGATGGGGGGCTACAGCACCAGGAGACCACAGCGGGTGACACTCCTCTCAGTTCAGAACAGGAAACTGAGGGCTCAACAAAACGGCACTAGAAGACTGGAAAAACGTCACCAGGTCTGACAAGTCTCGATTTCTGCTGTGACATTTGGATGGTCAACACCATGAACGCAGGGACCCATCCTGCCTTGTATCAATGGTCCAGGCTGGTGCTGGTGGTGTGATGGTGTCTATGATATTTCCTTGGCACACTTTGGGTCCCTTAGTACCAACTGAGCATCATTTCAATGCCACAGCCTACCTGAGTATTGTCACTGACCCTTTATGACCGTGTCCATCCCTTCTGATGGCTCCTTCCAGCAGGGTAACCCACTGTGTCACAAAGCTCAGATCATCTCAGACTGGTTTCTTGTATATGAGAATGGCCTCCACAATCACCAGATCTCAGTCCAGTGGAGCACCTTTGGGATGTGGTGGGACGGGTGATTCACATCATGGTGGTGCAAGCGACAAATCTGCACCAACTGTGTGATGCCACCATGTCAATATGGACACAAAGTCCCTGAGGAATGTCTGCAACACCTTATTGAATGTACGTCATGAAGATTTAGAGCAGTTCTGAAGCCAAAAGGGGGTCCGACCCGCTACCAGCAAGGTGTACCTAATAAAGTGGCCAGCGAGTGTACAATTAGCCGGAAACTTTGCAAGAATTTAAATTGTAAAATACTGAAAATCAGAGATCATGACCTTATGGTGGTGCAGTCTGATAGTCGGGTAACCCACAGCTGGCATTTTTTTGAACTTGGTAATTGATTGTCATGAAACCGAAGATGGCTGAGGCAATAGGGACACAGAAACAACAAAGGTTGGTGTGTAAGTTGGGGTCCAAACCTGCAGTCGAACGACTTCAATAAATATTTCAGTTAAAATCGCAGTAAATCATACATTAGAACCCAGGATAAAATCAACCAGAGTGGGCCAAAGCAGTGCCACCCCCACCAATCTCACCCTGCTTGGCATGTCTGAGACCCCGGAGAAAGCGAAACTCCTCGACTCCCATCCAAGTCAACACGCCACATCCAACTGGATGCACTGAACCCGACTCCGTCTTTCTTAGGTCTCTGCCTATGGCCCCAGGACCCCCAGATGTGGAACACAAATGAGACTTAGGGGCTCACATTGTCATTTAGGGTTGCTCTGGTGTGCTTTTCATATTAAAAAATATGGCATCCATCTTAGAAGAAGCATAACGTGTTAATAAAGGTCAGCACTTCAGGAAAACCAGGGTGATGGGCGGCCTCGGCCATTACCCATCTGGGATGCCAGCTGGATGGAAGGAGCAGGGGAGAGAGTATTGGCAGGGCACTAGAGGGCAGCCCTCCTGGGCGGATGTGACATCATGGATTCATGCAAAGCACACTGGAAATTGAAGTGTGGCACAGCCCTGTTGGGTTCCGTGGGGACCACCAGGGGGAGCTGCACAGTTCTACGGGGTGGTGGGAGGGGACGGGGGCTTTCACCACACCTGGGGGTGATTCCAGATCTGATTAATGAGCCGTCTGAAACACTCCTGGGGGCTGCTGAAAAGGAGCCGCCTCACTCCATTTTGGGGAACCACAGTCAGGAGGAAGCTTACCAAGAGGAGGAGTGGAGGCGGATGACAAAAAGAGAAGAAGAAAGAAGAAGAAGAAGAAGGAGGAAGAGGAAGAGGATGAGGACTGTGAATTTGGTGCTCATGTACTGTGCTGTTGCGGGGAGTGAGGGAGACGAGCGCCACGTGTGAAAATAAACGTGTGCTGTGCTGAACCCTTGTCTCGGCCTGTCAGGGTGTGTCGGGGTTGGGGCAGCTGGAGCGCCCCCTGGTTGCCACACCAGATAAGGGTGAAGTGAACCGCCAGGAACAGGAAGGCAATTTCAAAAGCGGCTGACTGTCAGGTACCCGGTAAGAGTCACAGAAAACTCCATGAAAGAATAAGAGCAGAAACGACAACAGGGGTGTCCAACTCGGGGCCTGGTGGGCCGCAGCGGCTGCAGGTTGTCATTCTAACCGTCTTCTTAATCAGTGCCCAGTTTTCACTCCTCGTGAACTCCTTTTCCCTGATTTTAAGGATTCAGTCCTCTAAATTGACTCGTTTCTTCATTAAATGGCAGCCAAACAGAAAAGAGCCGACATATGACCAGCGACCCTGGAACAGCCTGTTTCACTCCAACCAGTTCCTTAATAAGAAGCCAATTCTTGCTGCTCATTAACACCGTTATTGAATATCAGGACTTGTTAAAACGGACCCCCACCCGGCTGCCTCCCAACTTTGACTCCTTGACAACACTCAATGGAGGACGGGAGGAGGAAGAAGAATGGCTTACATCTGTGATTGGGCAACTGTTTTTTTTTGTAAGGCTGGTGGTTCATATCGTGCCACGGTTGAATAAACACCTACGAGTGTGCCTAGGGTTTGGAGCTCGGTGGCGCCCCCCGGTGGCCACAGTGGATATCTCATTTAATTCTCTGTACAAGGACGGCGTCCTTCATCCTTTTTTTTTTTCTACACTTAGATGGCTTTGTAAATCTTCTCGTCTGTCTTGTCCCATCGCTGCATGCTGTGGTGTTGACTTTGTCCAAATCTTTCTTTTAGGTTTACCGGAGCATCTGACGAGAATTCTGTCATATTTGGGAAATTTGGGTAGAATTTCCAAGGATGTATGTATTTATTCATTTTACTGTAATGGAATTCTACATTTCAGTCCACTCTTGTGTATTGTTTGCAGTGTGGCGCAACCCCCTGTAAAGTTAGTTTTGGTTTTCTTAGTCAACTATTGGTCCCTAACCCTAAATCACTATATAGGTGCCTAATCTTAAGATCTTCCTTCTCTGGTATCGTTCTTTGAACTGCCAAGTGTTTTCACTGTTGAGAATCCTTACAGTACGCATAATATTCAGTTTACAAGTTCTCTGTTGATAGAAATGTTCTCTCTTGAACTTCCAGAAAATGTCACGGCTTATTTACAGGCCACTGTAGGTTTGGGGCTTTGGAAAACAACAGAAGGACATTCCCCTTGCAATGAAGTACAAAATGTTCTTGTGGCAAATTTCATAATTAGTCCGTTTCTTTTGATGTTGATCTTTTTCTTCTGTTGTGCAAACACCTTACTGCCTTGTATGGGTCATTCACATCTGTGCGTGCTTGCTGGCAGAGTTCATTTTCCTTCGCTCATGCCAATACATTTGTGATATATTAGCAGTAATGTCAGCCACAGCAGACTGAACAGAGAAAGTGAGTTGAAAGTGGACACCCACAAATGGCAGATCACATATCTGCCAATGTGTTCACTTCGGTTTTGCATTTAGAAGTATGCACAGATAAATGAGGGCAAATCGGTGCAAACTGCATCTCTTGTACACAGTCCGCAAAAGATTTCTGTATTGTGACCCTAATGTTACATTTTAATATCCTTTGTGTGCACTAGGCGGCACGATGGCGCAGTGGGTAGCGCTGCTGCCTCACAGTTAGGAGACCCGTCTGGGTTCGCTTCCCGGGTCCTCCCTGCGTGGAGTTTGCATGACCTCCCCGTGTCTGTGTGGGTTTCCTCCCACAGTCCAAAGACATGCATGTTAGGTGGATTGGCGATTCTAAATTGGCCCTAGGGTGTGGGTGTGCCCGTGTTGAGCTGGCGCCCTGCCCGGGGTTTGTTTCAACAACATTTATTTATATAGCACATTTTCATACAAGATAAAAATGTAGCTCAAAGTGCTTTACAAAATGAAGAATAGAAAAATAGAAGACACAATAAAAAATAAAAATAAGTCCACATTAATTAACATAGAATAAGTAAGGTCTGATGGCCAGGGTGGGCAAAAAAAAAAACTCCAGACGGCTGGAGAAGAAAAAAAAAAAATCTGTAGGGATTCCAGGACCAAGAGACCACCCAGTCCCCTCTGTCTTGCGCCCTGTGTTGGCTGGGATTGGCTCCAGCAGACCTCCGTTGGGATGTAGTTGGGATGGATGGATGGATAGTGTGCACTAAACATTGGAGGTTTCTCTAATAACCCACACATTTTATTTTGATTTACTAGGGGGCTTCGCTTGCCAACCCCTGTGTTTGGTTAATCGGATATACAATTTTAATTTTTTTTTCCTTTGGAATTGTTTCAATTTCGTTATTTGCACTAAAGCTTCATTAAAAACAATATTTTTTGGAGACACATTGTGACACCGCAACGTATAACTGCCCGTGAGTGAATGTTGTTTCTGTTTCTCTAATAAAGAATCCGACTTTTTCTAATGTTTGTCCCTGTGATTTATTGATTGTCATAGCAAACGCTGTTCTCACTGTAAACATTTAAATACGAATGGCATATCACGATCTCCTTTGGTGTGTAATGTTATTCGCCGAATATATACATTACCTTTCTTGTCGCCTGTTAAAATTTGCATCGCTTCTCCGTGATCGTCAATACACACCTGACCGAATTGTGTTTTCTTTGAAATTCAACTTGTCGTTACTTTAACTGTTGCGGGACCACAGATTCTCCTAGCGTGTGGTCTATTATCGTGTAAATCCACGTTTGGTGCATTGAATGATGCGAATGCGAAAAGACTTTGTTGTCTACTCTTTGCCTTTTATTTCTGACCTCGATTTGTCCTGCTCTTTTTTTCAATCACACCTGTTTCTGATGATTAATCACCTTTTGTTTTTGCGGTAATGCGATCTTTTCTATCTTTTCTTTGATACTGTAACGACTGACATGATAAAGTGTCACAAAAGTTTTACTTGAACAATCGCTGACTTCGTAACCCCAAACACAACTTTCTAGCACCTTCTCCAACCCTTCATCCCCCGGGTCTGCTCCTACAACCCATTTTACCGTATCAATCAACATCCTGCTGTCAGTCTTCTGTGTTGTACTCCGCCCTCCCTCAATCGGACCGAACAGTCACTTCAAACCAAAAAGGCCTCAACCTGGCTGGGATGCTGCAATACTTTAGAATTTTACTGCTTTCATAAACTCTTATCTGCCTTTTTTTTTCTCTCCAACGCCTTTGGGTGTCTATTCTCCGTTGTGTCCCGATACGCTTTATATGTGTTGAGAGCACAGGATGCGTGTGCACCGCGTGCTTTAACACGACGGACTGTTTTTGGATGGATGTGCTCCTGTATGATATCTGTTGTAAGAAGGGCGTGTCTTGCACGAATCCCCGTGAGACGGCCCTGGCACAGTCTCTTGGCACCAAGTCTCGTGTTTACGGTCCCCGTGGCAGGTAAGTCTCTTTTGTCTCGCGGGTCTTTTAAATGTCTTTCGAGAACTTCCGAGAAGATCACGTATCGTCGCCTTGCATTTACTTTCCAGGGTTTCTTTTTATAGTAGAGAGAAGGGACATTTTAATACTGTTTTATCGCTTTATGATTGCTTTTAAGACCCTCACTGTTATTTATTTAGAAATCTATTCTTAACTGTCTTCATTTTTTATATTTTAAAATGTCATTTATGGATGCAGATTTTTGTACAGGTTTTAAAGGATACTTTATATTAAAGTATTTTTAGCAACATAAGATGATATTTTAGAGTTTTTTAAAGGCCCCCCGTATCCTAGAAATAAGCGTCGAGGCAGGCATAATACATAGGTAGTGTGCCTGTGTAACGCTCGTCCTCTAGGGGGCGAGCATCTCTACAAACCCTAACCCTAATTATGTTCATTGCCAGAGGGTGGCGCAATGGGGCATGTTGGATGGACTCTGCACATGTGACCACCTGGTGACTTTCTGGAGTGCTGCAGGTGGCACATGTTCTCCATCCTTTGCCAGCCCTGCCCTTTGCTGCTAGCTTTGGTGAGTGTGACTCTCGCACTCTTTTGTGATTCTGTTTATTGTGTCATTGTGACGGTGTGGCCACCTCAGCGCCATATCGGATGGGTTTCCTCCACATGTCCGTGGCAGCAGCACTGATTTTTAGGAGTTGTTAGCCACCTGATCAGATGTCATTGTTATGATATGTCATGGCGTGGCGTCACCCTACAGTAAACTCGAGGGCCAAACACACAGAGGGTGACACACAGCACGCCTGAGGTCCTTTGTACTTATGGGTGACGTGGCACTCGTGGAGGAGCAGACAAGTTCTGTGAGCCTCCCTGGCAGAGGACACTGATGTCATGTCCAAGCAGGCCACACGAGGCAGAACGTCACCTTCAATAAGGGAGGGACCCAACGTGTGGAGAGCCAGAGGGTCTTTAGATTAGATGAACTTTAGTAATCTCAAGGTTTTCAAATGCAGAAATGGAGAGAGTGAAGGATACAAACTGACTGGACAAGTAAAATACAGGGTCATCTTAACAGCATTATAGACCCCCGGGCAAGGCAGTGCACTGGGACCCCCTACCTACACAACCACTCAGCAAGTCACGACATACAGAGATTAGCATGGTGCCCCTATGCTCGTGGGGCTGCTGGGCAACTGCCCAGTGTGCCCATACGTTAACACAGCCCTGGTAATATAGGCGATCAGTCAATCAATCGATTGATCAATACATAAATAAATAAACTTAATAAGTACATGACACCAACAGGCCGATGTGTGAGGAGCCCTGACTGGATGTACGCTCCGAAGCGCCACAGTCGTGCCCGCCATATGAGTGGCAGTGTGCTCAGCAGTTTAGCCCGTCTGGCAGGCTGACCTGACGACACTCCAGCACTCAGCCATCCACACTCGGCCCCAGCCTGCAGCTCATTCTAATTTATTTATTTATGTATTTATGTATTTTTTTTTTTTCTGTCTCCTCTCCGCTCATTTTACCCGACACTTGAAACCACCTGGTAGGAAGGCACCAGGCATCCAGGATCTCCGTCTCTCTCTCTACACAGAAGAAGTCCGAGTCCTCCATTCCCACTCATATGCAGGGCTCTCCGGGGCTCTTATGGCAAATCGACGTTTCTTTTACAGAGCTACACTATGGGTGGGCCGCTATAAAACCTCACATCTAGTCAGTGGGACTGGGACCTCGTGCACTTGGGGTAAACACAGTTCAATTACAGTTGAGTTCTCTTTATTCCACAGGTGTGTCTCGACCGGGAAAGCATTCCAGATCTTTAGTGTGGCAGAGCAAAAGGCCACCTCAGCAGTTCTCTGATTGGGTCATTATTGTCCCACGTATGCCGAAAGTCTTACTTGTGTGTGTTTATTAACAAGCAACTTGGTGCCACCGTCTGGCTCCAGCATTGGTAAGCAGAACTACATGACCTGAAATAGCAACATCACCTTGAAGTGGTGGGACCTCCTGATTACACCGCCCTCTACGGTCTGAACTCTGTCACTGATGCTAATGTTGACAACATCGCCATCTAGTCTTTGAGTTGTTTTACTTACACTATCCCTCACTACATCGCCCTCTAGTGTCTGCACTCCCTTACTGATGGTAGTCCTTACTAATAGCCCTTTGTCTCTGATAGTAATCTGACAACATCGCCCTCTAGTGTCTGAACTCTGTCACTGATGCTAATGTTAACAACATCGCCCTCTAGTGTTTGAGTTGTTTTACTTACACTATCCCTCACTACATTGCCCTCTAGTGTTTGAATTCTCTCATTGATGATGACACTGGCTACATCGCCCTCTAGTGTCTGAGCTCTCTTACTGATGATATTCCTAACTAATGGCCCTCTAGTGTTTGAACTCTGCAATTGATAGTAACATTGTCTACATCGCCCTCTAGTGTCTGAACTCTGTCACTGATGCTAATGTTGACTACATCGCCTTCTAGTGTCTGCACTCCTGTACTGATGGTATTCTTAACTAATGGCCCTATGTCTCTGATAGTAATCTGACAACATCGCCCTCTAGTGTCTGAGTTGTTTTTTTATAGTACCCCTAACTACATTACCCTCTAGTGTCTGAGTTCTCTTACTGATGATATTCCTAACTAATGGCCCTCTAGTGTTTGAACTCTGCAATTGATAGTAACATTGACTACATCGCCCTCTAGTGTTTGAGTTGTTTTATTTATGTTATTCCTCATACCTTTCCCTCCAGTGTCTCTTACTTTTGGTATTCCTGAGTAATGGCCCTCTGTCTCTGATAGTAATCTAACAACATCGCCCACTAGTGTTATTTCACTTATACTATCCTTAACTACATTGCCCTCTAGTGTCTGAACAATGTTATTGATGGTAACATTGACTACATCACTCTCTAATCTTTGAGTTGTTTAACTTAGAGTACATCGCCCTCTAGTGTCTCCACTCTCTTACTGTTGGTATTCCTGACTAATGGCCCTTCATCTTTGATAGAAATCTGACATCGCCGCCCTCTAGTGTCTACACTTTGACTCTGACAGTAACCTGACATCATCTCCCTCTACTGTCTGAAAAATGTTACTGAAGCTATCACTAACTACATCGCCCTCTAGTGTCTGAACTTTTTCTGTGATAGTAACCCTAACTACATCGCCGTCTAGTGTCTGAACTATGTTATTGATGATATTCCTGGCTACATTGCACTCTACAGTCCAAGTTTTCTTAGGACTGCATTGTCCTCTACATGTCATGATCTGGGCTGAATTTTGGGGTCTTATAGTAAATTCCTTTTTTGGAAGACATTTTGCGTACCGTTGTTAGGGTCGCAGCCAGCATTTCTAGGGACCGTGGTCCAGGGTCATGACTTCCAGTTCATTAGAAGATGGGATTAAAGTTCACCATTTGCAAGGAGCTTTATCCAATGTGTGCACAAATCTTACAAAACCTAGATGACATTCTCTTTGTGACTAATTCTCATGCAGTGCCTGGTTTTCAACTTCTCACCTGAATTTTGGCTGGGATTTTTGCCTCTCGTCTGAGTTTTCGTTACTTCGTCTCTTTTATCTCTGTTTGTTTTACCTTTTACACACACCTCCCAGTTAAACTGAAGGAATTATTATCCATTTTCCTGCTGAGTCAGTACATCAGTGTCTGCACTTGGACTCTGATAATAACCCTAACTAACATGCCCTCTAGCATCCAAATAATGTTACCGATGATATGCCCGACTACATCGCCCTCTAGTGTTTGGGTTTTCTTACTTATAGTATTCTTGAGTACATCGCCCTCTAGTGTTTTCACCTGGACTCTGATAATAACCCCGACTACAGTGCCCTCTAGTGTCAGAAGTCTTACTCTGATGATAACAGTGACAACAGCTCCCTCTAGTGTCAGAACTATATTACTGAAGATATCCTAACTACACCGCCCTCTAGTGTCCAAACAATGTTAGTGACAATATCCCTGACTATATCGCCCTCTAGTGTTTGAGTTTTCTTACTTATAGGATTCTTGAGTACATCGCCCTCTAGTGTTTTCACCTGGACTCTGATTATAACCCTGACTACAGTGCCCTCTAGGGTCAGAACTGTGTTACTGTTAGCATCTCAGTCTCCATCTCCCTTGCCTTGTGATATCTGGGCTCTGTCACTATGTCGCCCTCTGGTGTCTGAACGGTGTTATAGATTTACATGTTGTCACACACTTGTGCTTGGGAGGCAGTCAATGGGCTTAACTGGGCGTGAAACGGTGAGTCAAGGGTTGAAGCTGCGTATCGACTCCTCTTCTTTGGCCATTTCTGTAAGCTGTTTGCATTTCTTTTGTCTAAAATTCGGTTTCTGGAGAAATGTCATTATCATTTTAACTCGGTTTTGTTCTTTTGCGGCAGGTTTGCTGTTACAGTTCTCATGTCCCGTGTCTGGGATTTACAGGCTTTAGCGTTTTTTGGGGGTGCAGGCCGCAAAGCCTTTTATTGCCTTTCAGGGTCAGGCCTGATTTATGTTTCTTGGCCTAATTTTGACTTTTAAACCTTCAAATTCAAAGAAGTGAGAGGTTCAGGATGTGGAGTGTCGATGAGTGCAGAATTGGCTCCGACACAGGAAGCAGAGGGTGATGGTGTGAGGAATTGGCTGATGTTAAGAGCGGTGACCAGCAGGGGGCAGTGTTGGGGCCGTTGCTATGTTTAATATACGAGTATAAATAATTTGAATAGGAATATAAATAACAAGCTGGTTAAGTGTGCAGATGACACCAAGTCAGGTGGATTGGCAGATAATCGAGAATCCGTTGACTCATCACAGAGGGACTTGGGCAGCAGACAAGCTTAGGCAGATTTATGGACGATAAAATTTAATGTCAGTAAATGTAAAGAAGTAAAAATGTCAGGATTGAATACACAATGGTGTTGCTAATATGAATGACTTAATTACCATTTCGAACTGCCACAACGCTCCGACAATTCAGTTCTGCTCTTCCGAGATTTTAAATATGGCCTTATTAAATGTTAGAGCGTTAACCAACAAGACGTTTTTCCATCAACGATCTTATTAGTGATAGGAAAATCGATTTTATTGCATTAAGTGTCTCATGGTTTAGCTCTGATGGTGCAGCTGTTTTAATCGAACCTGCGCCTCCGAATTACAGCTTTACTCCTGTGGATCGCCGAGATAAGAAAGGTGGCGGTTTAGCAAACATTTACTTGAGCCAGTTAAAATGTGTCACAATGTCGACTTTGGTACATTCAAGTCCTTTGAGTATCTTACCGTTGTTATTCATGGAGTTTTTCAGTCTCTAGTGTTGTCCGTGTATAGACCTTCTAAATACAATGCGTCTTTTTTTAGGGAATTCTCAGACTTTGTGTCAATTATAATAACTAACTATAACAGGTTCCTAATTGTTGGCAACTTTTAATTAATCATATCAATAATCAGTGTGACCCACAAGCAAAAGAATTCATGAACCTCCTGGACTATTTTGATCTGATCAGCCTACACATAATGTGCGGAGTGCTGGCTCTGAGGCGAGGGACCTGCACTGGCAATCGGAAGGTTGCTGGTTCAAATTCTGTAAATGCCAAAAGGGACTCTGCTCTGTTGGGCTCTTACCCTGCAATTGCTGAGCGCTTTGAGTAGTGAGAAAAGTGCTATATAAATGCAAATAATTATTATTATTACCTGGCAGGCGTCCGGAGTCGAGGCGGGTCTCACCCACCAGGAATTTGGTAAAACACACAAAATGGTGGCATTTCTGGTCGACAAACAACTTTTTTTTGCTAAAGTTGCTTATGCCATGTCACCTCACTAAGCGGTCGCTTACCTACTCACCCTGCCCTAGTGGCTACAAATAGATATGAAAGGCACTATATAATAGATAGATAGAGTGAAAGGCACTATATAATAGATAGATAGATAGATAGATAGATAGATAGATTGAAAGGCACTATATAATAGATAGATAAAGTGAAAGGCACTATATAATAGATAGATAGATAGATAGATAGATAGATAGATAGATAGATAGATAGATAGATAGATAGATAGATAGAAATGAAAGGCACTATATGATAGATAGATAGATAGATGCAAAGAATTATTATTATTAATGGGGGCACACACGTTGGATTTAGTGACTACTAAAGGATTAAAAGTTGATATGAGGCAGATCGTGGATATCGGTTTTTCAGACCATTTTCTCTTGCTATTTAATATAGAAATACCTGATAGACCAAACTGATGAGGAGCATGTTGTTAAAAAAGGACTCTTGGATTCATCTTCAGCCTCAAAGTTTACAGACATTTTAAGCAACCAGTTTGTTTGTAGTGCTAATGTAAAGAGTGAGGTGGGAGTGAGAGCTGCCGCTGACGGTTAAGAAATCCTCCAGCACTGTTACACCATGGAAGACCCAAAGAGTGTCTGACGTAAAGAGAGCTGAGCTTAAATGGAGAAAAACTAAACTGAGAGTCCACTGTGAGATACTGAAGGTTAAAATAACAGAATACAACAACAAGGTCCGTCTTCAGAGGCGCTGCTACTCCTCCAGGATTAGAAATACCAATGCTAGTAATTCCAGAGTCTTCTTCTCTACGATTGATCATCTGCTAAATCAGGTCACTCAATGGAATGCCTCCAGAATACTTCCAGTGAAACTTGTGAGGCTTTTGCTGTATTTTTTAATCACAAAATTAATATTAGAAATAATATAGTACATCTCCCCAACACTGATCCTCTTAAACCCCGGTACTCCATCATAAACAAATTAAATACTTTCACCAGGATAGATTTACCTGATTTATATAAAACTAGCTGACGCCCGCCGTAGCATACGGCGGTGTAAGAATAGGAACGGAAAACGGTGAGAAAGAAATTCAGAAATCAAGAAGAAAGAAATACTTCTTGAAAGACGCAGTTGTGAATCGGGGTTTGGTAGTCCGAAGGAGGAGTAGGAATCGAGAAAAGCAGCGTGGGGGTGTATGGGAGGCCGCATGGGGAAGGGTTTGGAAGAGGACGAATAGGAATCGAGGAAATGCCATGTCGGTAGCGTGTGGGCGGGACTGGGTTTGAAGAGGAAGCAGGGCGATAGGTGAAAATCTGTGAAGTAGAAACCATATGTTTCTATGGTTATTTTTATATATTTTAAGCCCTTATAAACTCTCCCACACTGTTTATAAATATTCCCCGCACAGTTATACAGCATTATCCCTTTGTATTCTCTTAGATATTAGGTAAGATTCATTGAAATTATGTATATAAACACACTGTTTATATACAGTAAAACCTAAATATTATTTTAAAGATATCAAGCGTCTCCGATATCACGTATGTTACAGCCATTACGATAGACAGGCCACCAGCAATAAATACGTACAATGCAACAAAAATAGTATACAGTAAAATGTGTGTACAGTGACACTAAACGTACGTACATGTACTAAGTACTGTAAGTAGAAAATTATTTATGGTTACTCACCAACAATGACACGACGACTTGTCCGATAACTGAGTTTTATTTTACTGCACAACAAAGGAGAGCGTTACAGCTCTTCTAAAGGAGCCTCTTCAGACAATTGTGTAGCACCGCCGTTGTTCTTCTTCAATCCAAATCCCTAAAGCAGATTCCATCCAGACTACCGCCTTATTACATCCACTTACAACTCGTTTTGCACCCTGGTTAAAAGGACACTGCGGCCGTAGATCTTATATTCCTTTCCTACTTTTTAAATAAAAGAATCGTAGCCTTCAACAAATCCAAAGCGTTTACCTTTTCGCAATCATTAACATCTTCCGTTTGCGCTTGGCATAGCCCCTGAAGCAGTAGCAGATCGTTTTGGAGCCATAATGAAGGGCTTGACTATGCACAAAGATAAACACAAAAGAGCACAACTCTTTACACAGCGAAACACGTTGATGCTGAATGAGCGAGACGAGACTTCCTGGTTAACACTGCATTCAGCAGGCAGGAACTTAACTGCGTGCTCTGATTGGTTAGCTTCTCAGTCATCCGCCAATAGCGTCCCTTGTATGAAATCAACTGGGCAAACCAACTGAGGAAGCAAGTACAGGAAGTAAAAGACACATTGTCTGCAGAACCAGCGAAGCAGTGAAAACCAGCGTATATATTTAGTTATGCTTTCATATAAAATCCGCGATAGAGCGAAACCGCGAAAGTCAAAGCGCGATATAGCAAGGGATTACTGTATATCTATTTATACACTAATAATGGCAATTATTAAATAATAATAAATAATAATAATAATAATTATTATTATTAATATTTAATAATTCCTTCCATATAAGTAACATTTCTCGGACTGCCTTCTTCCATCTCTGAAACATTTCTAGACTTCGTCCTGTTCTTACACAACACATTATTGAAGTATCAGTTAATGCCCGAGTCACCTCACGTGTAGATTACTGTAATGCTATTCTATCTGACATCCCACAAAAACGTATCCATCGCTTACAACTTCTTCAAATTCTGCTGCCAGGATAATAACCTGCTGTTGTAAATCCACTGAACACATCACACCGACTCTCTCTTGACGTCACTGGCTCCCTGTTCACTACTGAATACGATACACAATCCCGCTCTGAACATTCACATTTAGACTGGCACTCCTCTCCTCACTCAGATCCTCATCAGCAGCTCGACTTTCTGCACCGCACATCAGACTCAGTGCTGCGGGAGCTCGGGTGTCTCTCATTGTGCTCCTCAACTTGGGAATTCTCTTCTCTCTCATATCCGTCAACTCGATTCAATGACACATTTTAAAACTGTCCTCAAAACTTATCTTTACAAACTGGCAGACCAATTGTGAATTTTGCACTGTTACTGCCAGTTATCTTTGTTTCTTTGCTAATTATTGCTTTTTATCATTCTCTTGTTTTAATTTTACTGATGTTGTTTAATTTTATTGTAAGGTGACCTTGAGGGCTAAGATTATAAAACGGGATTTTCTAATGGATAAATATAACCAAAACAATTTTTCAGCCTTACCTATGAAATGTAATCTGGTTTGGAGAGTACAGCGGTTTGTACAAACCCAAGCAGCACATCCATTACTTCACTCCACAGCAGTGCCACTCGCAATATGGCGGCGACGTTGACGTACGATGCTGCTGGTCATGCGGCGTCTAGTAATTCTATGTCTATGGGCATGGGGTGTATGGGAGGCCGCAGGCAGTGTGGGGAAGGGTTTGGAAGAAGACGAATAGGAATCAAGAAATGCTGTGTGGGCTGCGTGTGGGCGGGACTGGTTTTGAAGAGGAAACGGACGAACCAGAAGAGAAATACATACACAGTGCATCCAGAAAGTATTCACAGCACATCACTTATTCCACATTTTGTTATGTTACAGCCTTATTCCAAAATTGATTAAATTCATTTTTTTCCTCAGAATTCTACACACAACACCCCATAATGACAACGTGAAAAAAGTTTACTTGAGGTTTTGCAAATTTATTAAAAATAAAAAAACTGAGAAATCCCATGTCCATAAGTATTCACAGCCTTTGCTCAATACTTTGTCGACGCACCTTTGGCAGCAATTCCAGCTTCAAGTCTTTTTAAATATGATGCCACAAGCTTGGCACACGTATCCTTGGCCAGTCTCGCCCATTCCTCTTTGCAGCACCTCTCAAGCTCCATCAGGTTGGATGGGAAGCGTCGGTGCACAGCCATTTTAAGATCTCTCCAGAGATGTTCAATCAGATTCAAGTCTGGGCCACTCGAGGACATTCACAGAGTTGTCCTGAAGCCACTCCTTTGATATCTTGGCCGGGTGCTTAGGGTCGTTGTACTGCTGAAAGATGAACCGTCGCCCCAGTCTGAGGTCAAGAGCGCTCTGGAGCAGGTTTTCATCCAGGATGTCTCTGTACATTGCTGCAGTCATCTTTCCCTTTATCCTGACTAGTCTCCCAGTTCCTGATGCTGCCACCACCATGCTTCACTGCAGGGATGGTATTGGCCTGGTGATGAGCGGTGCCTGGTTTCCTCCAAACGTGACGCCTGGCATTCACACCAAAGAGTTCAATCTTTGTCTCATCAGACCACAGAATTTTGTTTCTCATGGTCTGAAAGTCCTGCAGGTGCCTTTTGGAAAACTCCAGGTGGGCTGCCATGTGCCTTTTACTAAGTGGCTTCCGTCTGGCCACTGTACCATACAGGCCTGATTGGTGGATTGCTGCAGAGATGGTTGTCCTTTTGGAAGGTTGTCCTCTCTCCACAGAGGACCTCTGGAGCTCTGACAGAGTGACCATCGGGTTCTTGGTCACCTCCCTGACTAAGGCCCTTCTCCCCCGATCGCTCAGTTTAGATGGCCGGCCAGCTCTAGGAAGAGTCCTGGTGGTTTTGAACTTCTTCAACTTACGGATGATGGAGACCACTGTGCTCATTGGGACCTTCAAAGCAGCAGACATTTTTCTGTAACCTTCTCCAGATTTGTGCCTTGAGACAATCCTGTCTCGGAGGTCTACAGACAATTCCTTTGACTTCATGCCTGGTTTGTGCTCTGACATGAACTGTCAACTGTGGGACCTTCTATAGACAGGTGTGTGTCTTTCAAATCACGTCCAGTCAGCTGAATTGACCACAGGTGGACTCCAATTAAACATCTCAAGGAATATCAGGGGAAACAGGATGGACCTGCGCTCAATTTGGAGCTTCATGGCAAAGGCTGGGAATACTTATGGACATGTGCTTTCTCAGTTTCTTTATTTTTAATAAATTTGCAAAAACCTCAAGTAAACTTTTTTCACGTTGTCATTATGGGGTGTTGTGTGTAGAATTCTGAGGAAAAAAATGAATTTAATCAATTTTGGAATAAGGCTGTAACATAACAAAATGTGGAAAAAGTGATGATGCGCTGTGAATACTTTCCGAATGCACTGTAAGAGATAATGTCTCACCTGAGACCCTCCACCTGCGTCCTTGACCCGATACCAGTAAGTTTTTTCATAGAAGTATCCGGCGTGCTAACTGATAGTATTCTTGACATACACTCACCTAAAGGATTATTAGGAACACCTGTTCAATTTCTCATTAATGCAATTATCTAATCAACCAATCACATGGCAGTTGCATCAATGCATTTAGGGGTGTGGTTCTGGTCAAGACAATCTGCTGAACTCCAAACTGAATGTCAGAATGGGAAAGAAAGGTGATTTAAGCAATTTGGAGCGTGGCATGGTTGTTGGTGCCAGACGGGCACCAGTATTTCACAATCTGCTCAGTTACTGGGATTTTCACACACAACCATTTCTAGGGTTTACAAAGAATGGTGTGAAAAGGGAAAAACATCAAGTATGCGGCAGTCCTGTGGGCGAAAATGCCTTGTTGATGCTAGAGGTCAGAGGAGAATGAATGGGCCGACTGATTCAAGCTGATAGAAGAGCAACTTTGACTGAAATAACCACTCGTTATAACCGAGGTATGCAGCAAAGCATTTGTGAAGCCACAACACGCACAACCTTGAGGCGGATGGGCTACAACAGCAGAAGACCCCACGGGTACCACTCATCTCCACTACAAATAGGAAAAAGAGGCTACAATTTGCACGAGCTCACCAAAATTGGACAGTTGAAGACTGGAAAAATGTTGGCTGGTCTGACGAGTCTCGATTTCTGTTGAGACGTTCAAATGGTGGAGTCAGAATTTGGAGTAAACAGAATGAGAACATGGATCCATCATGCCTTGTTACCACTGTGCAGGCTGGTGGTGGTGGTGTAATGGTGTGGGGGATGTTTTCTTGGCAAACTTTAGGCCCCTTAGTGCCAATTGGGCATCGTTTAAATGCCACGGGCTACCTGAGCATTGTTTCTGACCATGTCCATCCCTTCATGACCACCATGTACCCATCCTCTGATGGCTACTTCCAGCAGGATAATGCACCATGTCACAAAGCTCGAATCATTTCAAATTGGTTTCTTGAACATGACAATGAGTTCACTGTACTAAAATGGCCCCCACAGTCACCAGATCTCAACCCAATAGAGCATCTTTGGGATGTGGTGGAACGGGAGCTTCGTGCCCTGGATGTGCATCCCACAAATCTCCATCAACTGCAAGATGCTATCCTATCAATATGGGCCAACATTTCTAAAGAATGCCTTCAGCACCTTGTTGAATCAATGCTACGTAGAATTAAGGCAGTTCTGAAGGCGAAAGGGGGTCAAACACCGGATTAGTATGGTGGTCCTAATAATGCTTTAGGTGAGTATAGTCAACTTGTCATTAGATACGGGGGTCTTCCCAGACTGTCTTCTTGTTTAACCCCTGCTCACGAAAAATAATCTTGACTCCTCTGCTTTTGAAAAGTTTAGCCCCATTTCTAACCTGCCTTTCTTAAGTTAAATCCTAGAAAAGGCCGTCATTATGCAGCTAAATGAGCACCTCAATAAACTTGTGTCACACACGTGCGCTTGGGAGTCAACTAAAGGGACCAGGAAAGGACAATTCCACGCCAGGCCAGGCGGCAGTGGGGTGCATTGAACCTCTCTCTTTTCTCTCTGCAGACCAAACACGAGAAATCCTTCCTGTCCCGGCCCCAAGGACGTCTCTTCCTGTGAACCAGCTATGTAAACCCCTCATCCTCCATTCTTACACAGTTCTGTTTTGAACTCTAACCAGCACACATTGTACTCTACTTTAAAGCCTGTTGCGGCCAGGGACACTATAAGGGTAGCTGCGTCAAACCTTCGTTTTGTGTCTGGATGTTTCTTGATAAATTTCAGTCAGGTTTCAAAACAAATCACAGCACAGAAACTTCAGTCGTTAAAGTAGTCAATGACTTGCGGGTAAATGCAGACAGAGGCCATTTATCTGTTCTCATCCTCTTAGATCTGAGTGCCGCATTTGACACCATTGATCACAATATTCTTAGAAATCGCCTTAGTCAATGGGTGGGCCTCTCTGGCAGTGTCTTAAATTGGTTTGAATCCTACCTGACAGGGAGAAAATTCTTTGTGAGTTGTGGTAATCGCATCTCAAAGACACACGATATCCAATATGGTGGTCCACAAGGCTCTCTCCGGGGTCCGCTGCTCTTCTTGATTTACATGCTTCCATCAGGTCAGATTATCTCAAGGCCTAAGATGAGCCACCACAGCTATGCTGACGACATGCAGCTGTATTTATCAATAGCGCCTGATGACCCCGACTCTCTTGATTCACTGACCCCAATGTCTTACTTGTGTTTCCGAATGGCCGAGTAGTCATTTTCTCAAACTAAATAACTTGAAATTGGGAATCTAAATGACTGGCAAAAAATGGAAACAGTGAGGTTATTAGAAATAAACTTAATGTATTAGGATTAAAAGTCAAGACAGAGGTAAAGAATTGAAGGGTAACTATTGACTGAGCTGAATTTTAAATTGCATATCAATCAGATCACTAGGACAGCAATTTTTCACTTAAGAAATATAGCAAAAGTTAGACCTCTTATATTAACAACAACAACATTTATTTCTATAGCACATTTTCATACAAACAGTAGCTCAAAGTGCTTTACATATTAAAGAATAGAAAAATGAAAGACATAATTATAAAAAATAAATCAACATTAACATCGAATAAGAGTAAGGTTCAATGGCCAGGGGGGACAGAAAAAACAAAAAAACTCCAGACGGCTGGAGAAAAAATAAAATCTGCAGGGATTCCAGACCATGAGACCCCCTGACCAGTCCCCTCTGGGCATTCTACCTAACATAAATGAAACAGTCCTCTTTGGATTTAGGGTTCTCACGGAAAGGACTTGATGATGATGGTCATGTAGACTTCTGCCTTTTAACCGTCCATCAATGTTGGAGCATCATGAAGCTTCGAGTAGGTGGAGGTGGCGCAGGCCACCACCACAAAGAAACCAGACAAAGAAACAGAAGAGAGAGTAGATGCTGAGAAATGAGTTCACGCTTTTGATTTCAGTCGACTAGATTATTGTAATGCACTCCTCTCTGGACTACCCAAAAAAAGACATCAATCGACTGCAACGAGTGCAGAATGCAGCGAAAAGAAAATCTGAGCACATCACACCAGTCCTGATGTCACTACACTGGTTACCTGTGCCATTTAGAATTGACTTTAAAATCCTGCTTATGGTTTACAAGGCCTTCGATAATCTGCTCCATCTTATTTCTCAGAATGTCTGACACCGTACACTCCAAAGTGTAACCTTAGATCCTCAAATGAGTGTCTCCTTAGAATTCCAAAAGCTAAACTTAAAAGAAGTGGTGAGGCGGGCAGGCGGCCTTCTGCTGTTATGCACCTAAAATCTGGAATAGCCTGCCAATAGGAATTCACCAGGCTGATACGGTGGAGCTCTTTAAAACAGTGCTAACAACACATTACTGTAACATGGATTTCTCAGAGCTTCATTTGAGTGTAACTCTGATATTCTGTATATGCATTGAATTATTATTTTTATCATATCTCTGTACAATCCGTACTAACCCCTACTTTCTCTGCTGTTCTTTTTCTGATTTTCTGTGGTGAGGATCTGCGCCCCCACCACTGGATCAGGGCACCGTGCTGTCCCTACATTGATGAATTGAAGGCCAGAGGTCCATACGACCATCAGCATCGTCTAATTCTTCCAAGTGGAGCCTGAAAACCATGAGGACTGATTGAGATCATTGATGTTAGAGGGGCTGGGTGGTCTCGTGGCCTTGGAACCCCTGCAGATTTTGTTTTTTTTTTTTCTCCAGCCCACGGGAGTATTTTTTTTTTTCTATCTTCCTGGCTATCGGACCTTACTTTATTCTTTGTTAATTAATATTGACTAATTTTCATATTTTTTTTGCTTGTTTTCTTTGTTCATCTTGTAAAGCACTTTAAAAACCATCATTTGTATGAAAATGTGCGACAGAAATAAATGTTGTTGTTGTTGTTGTCTGAAAATTGAAAGTCCACCTTATGAGCAGAATTTAGGAGTCAGAGTGGACTCAACACTATCGACGTGTTCAGAAGCCATTAAGAAGGCTAACAGAATGTCAGGTTATATAGCGCCTTGATGTGTGCAGCACAAGTCACGGAGGTTCTGCTTAGGCTTTATAACACACTGGTGAGGCCTCATCTGGGGTCCTGGGTGCAGTTTTGGGCCCACCAGACATAGCAGCACAAGAGAAAGTCCAGAAAAAAGCAACTAGGCTGAGTCCAGGGCTTCAGGGGATGAGTTAGGAGGAAAGATTCAAAGAGCTGAGATTAACACTTGCATTAAGTTTAGGTCTTGTGAGGTCTGAATACAGAATGGGAGGTCTGAAAATCAAAAGTCCACCTCATGAGAAGGATTTAGGAGTCGTAGTGGACTTATATATGCATTAGGATTAAAAGTCAAGATGGAGGTATCAACTTCCTGACAGTGTTCAGAAGCCATTAAGAAGGCTAACAGAATGTCAGGTTATATAGCGCCTTGAGGTCTGAAAATCGAACATATGTCTAATGAGAAGGACTTAGGAGTCATATTGAATATAACAACTGACAGACAGTGTTCATAAGCCATTAAGGAGTATGTCAGGTTATATAGCGCCTTGACGTGTGCAGTACAAGTCACAGGAGGTTCTGCTCAGGCTTTGTAACACACTGGTGAGGCCTCATCTGGAGTCCTGGGTGCAGTTTTGGGCTCCAGGCTACAAAAAGGACATAACAGCACAAGAGATGGTCCAGAGAAGAGCGACGAGGCTGATTCAGGGCTACAGGGGATGAGTTATGAGAAAAGATTAAAAGAGCTGAGCCTTTACAGAGATGAAGAGGAGACCTGACTGAAGAGTTTAAAATGATGAAGGGAATTAGTCCAGTGGATCGAGACGGTTATTTTAAAATGACTTCATCAAGAACACGGGGACATAGTTGGAAACTTGTGAAGGGGAAATTTCACACAAACATTAGGAAGTTTTTCTTTACACAAAGAACGATAGACACTTGGAATAAGAGACCAAGTAGTGTGGTGGACAGTAAGACGTTACGGACTTTCAAAAGTCGACTTGATGTTTTTTTGGAAGAAATAAGTGGATGGGACTGGCGAGCTTTGTTGGGCTGAATGGCTCGCTCTCGTGTTCTAACGTTCTAATGAATTCATAAGCCATCTGTGATGCCATGCGGTGGCTGAGTGACGTTGTGTCAGTCATTTATTATTAAAGTTGCTTGGACAGACATGATGCTGCTGTACATTGTGGCTGGTTTATCGGTAAGGTCACTCATTTTTTTTCATGCATATGGAATTGTAACAGAAATCACATCATTGCACGTGCCAGGCGATAGCGGCTACACCCTCAGATGCTGTGTGACTTTGCCCGCCTTCGCCCGATCCCCCAGAATGCAGAGGAGAGGCGCTATGATGCCACACACAACCAGACACTCTTGAATGCGGGAGGCGGGGTCTCGGTGAGTCAGGAGTAAGATTGCTCTACCAGCCAATGACGTTCCGCGGCATTGTGTTTGCATATGTATGAGGTTCATTAGCGTGCTCCATATATGGTTTGTAGAGGATAGCAGGCAGGACTGGACTCAGAGAGGCCCAGGTGGTGAATAGGCATTGGTGGGGTTTGTATATGCTGGCATCCTGGGAGGATGACATGGAGGAACATTAACCAGCCGGGAGGCCAATTGAATGAAGGACAGGGGGAGCCAAGTTGTTCAATCTACTGCTGGAGTCAGGTACACCACTGGACACCCTCAGGGCATGCTGGGAGCTGTAGTGCCACGGAGCAGCCCTGTTGGGGTCCCTGGGTGCGGCTAGGGTGTGTTACCAGGAGCTCTGCTCCTTGGTTTTTAGGACTTCTGATTGACCCGGAAGTACTTCCATCGGCCTGGCACCAGAAGCACTCCTGGGGGTCCAAACTAAAAGGAGCCGCTCGACTTCATCCAGGTGAGTTGGAGTCGGGTGGAAGGAGGGCAAGCTCGCCTGGTGGTGTGAAGAAGAAGAAACTGAGGAACTGTGAGTGTTGGAAGAAGCCTTGTTAAGGTATTGTTGACTTCTAAATGACTTATTTGAACCTGGGACTTGTGTTTGTGTGGTGGTGTCTGGGATTTGGGTGCAGCAGTGCCCCCTACTGGTCAGAGGATCAGCGATATTTACAAGGTAATTGTGATCATTTTTTTTTGCCGTGCACATATTTTCACTTTTGAATCCACACCAAGTTTTATAACTAAGGCACCAGGATCAAAGTTGGAGACCCCCTTACTATAATATCCTCATAACCGCACATTAGAGAAAAGGCCATCCAAAGGATTGATAGACAATTCACAAATCAAAAAAAAAGACAAAAAATGGATGGGACACGTCTCCTGGTTAACAGGCCAAAATGGAGCCTGTGCCATTCTAACTGCCCTGCACGCCAGCCATGCCCACCTTTCTACTCTTGACAGAAAGTGCGATTGTGCTAAGTAAAGCCCAGCAGGGTGAAAAACTGAACGCTAACCTCTTGTTTGCCACACGTGTTAGGCTGTCACGTGTCCTGAATGACGGGGCGGACCTTATCACACGGGACCACCCTGTGTGTGAAGGGCACACCGTCGGACATTGCCCTCTGCTCTCTGGTTGTCCTGTCCCTCTTTTTATGTTTTCAAAGAATCCCAATGTACTCCTGGCATACGGCGATGAACCTGCGCTAATCTGAACTTGGCGATTGCTCAGTTCGTCACATCTCTGGGTCAGGCAGGTCTGTTTGCGATCGCCGGCCGCTGACTGAGTGACATGAGTGACACGTCAACCCGCTGGCTGCTGCTCTTTTTCTCTCTGCGCACTTTAAAACACAAGCACAGTCGTCACCTCATACTGAAACTAAACACGTTCAGGCCCGGCTTAGACTCGGATGAGAGGCCAACTACCAAAAAACTTGGGTTGCTGCTGCAGGAGGAGGTGTTGGTGAGGCCAGCAGGGGGCGCTTGTCCTGTAGTCTGACTGTGCTTCAGTGCGGTGCCAGGGACACGGTGCCAGGGACACGGTGCCGTCCTTCAAGTGAGATGTCAAACTGAGCTCCTGACTCTCTGTGGTCTTGAAAGATCCTTGGACAGGGATCTCGATGTCCTGGATAAAATGCCCACCATGGCCTAGTCATTGTGGCCCCCTTAATCATCCCTGATCTCTAATTGGCGCTTTGTCTCTCACCACTTCACCACCTACCAGCTCATGTGCATTGAGAGAACAAAAAATGGCTGCCATCACATCATTCAGGTTGCTGGGGTGGCTCCTCCCTCACTGAAGCACTGAGTAGTGACAAAGGCGCTATATAAATGTAAAGAATTATCAGTTTATTTAAGATTTCATTGTTTGGCTCAGTGTGTCTGCTTTAATTTGACAAGCAGGCCCTCCATGCATTATGCCAGTCGCTGCCTTGGACACATTGAACTGCAATGAAAAATGAACAGTGATATCTACCTGGCTTAAAGCTACGTGGGCGTCTCGACGCTGACACTTCAGTCCGTGTGTTGGCCCAGACTTGAACCCCAGAGACCCGAAGATGGACGTTCACAGACGCTTCTCATCCAATCTAATGGAGCTCTGCCAGGAAGAGTGGCGTAAACTGACCAGATCCAGGCGGGCAAAGCTTGTAGGTCAGGTCAGGTTTGGGGAGCCTACACTGGTACAGCGCATTGCCACAATCAGCAAACAGCTCGGGATCCCCATTGGCAATAGACAGGCACGCTGCCCAGTCATACCCCCTGGAAATGACCCTCTGTCTGCTGCAGCTTTGTGTTATGTGGGCGTCTGTTTGGCCTGGTCCTGCCACTTGGGTCCTCAATAATGAGGATCACCCTCGGGTAATCGTGCCACATGGCTGTAGGCCTGTAACTAACTGACGCGCCCTCACAATGCAGGTCATGTGCCACATTTGGGACTCTGTGAGCAACACAAAGTCAAACCAACGGGACCCAAGGATTCTCTGAAGAGACACAGGAGTCCAGTCTTCATCTCAGGTCACTGGATAGCAAACAGGGAGCACCAGGACTTTGAAAAGATATCGATATAAAAATATATAAATCTTATATATAAACGTCTACATGTGGAAGTGTGTACGTCTGTCTGTCCGGCCCGGAAGTGAGAGGTGGACTCGGGGTAAGGGCTCCACCTCCGAGGAAACAGAAAATCGCTTAGCCGCTGATAGACAACTGAGGTGAGCACATCGGCTAAATGAAACCTCTGAAGAAAGACAAAGTCTCTTAGCTACTTCTTCTTCTTCTTTTGGCTGCCACAGCAGATCATCTTCTTCCATATCGTCCTGTCCTCGTCATCCTGCTCTGTCACACCCGTCACCTGCATGTCCTCTCTCACCACATCCATAAACCTTCTCTTAGGCCTTCCTCTTCTCCTCTTCCCTGGCAGCTCTATCCTCAGCATCCTTCTCCCAATATACCACTCATCTGCCTCTGCACATGTCCAAACCAACGCAATCTCGCCTCTCTAAATGTCACCCAACCGTCCAACCCTAGCTGACCCTCTAATGTCTTCATTTCTAATCCTGCCCATCCTCAAGGCGCTATATAATCTGACATGCTGTTAGCCTTCTTAATGGCTTCTGAACACTGGCACTTGATACTGATAAGTCCACTGCAATTTCTAAATCCTTCTCATAAGGTGGACTCTCGATTTTCAGACCCCCCATTGTGTATTCAGACCTCACATTTTTACTTCCTATGTGTAATTATTTACATTTACTGACATTAAATGATTAAAAGTCTCAACTCCATCAATCTTTCCTCATAACTCATCCCCTGTAGCCCTGAATCAGCCTAGTCGCTCTTCTCTGGACCTTCTCTAGTGCTGTTATGTCTGGTGGGCCCAAAACTGCACACCGTACTCCAGGTGAGGCCTCACCAGTGTGTTATAAAGCCTGAGCAGAACCTCCAGTGACTTGTACTCCACACGTCAAGGCGCTATATAACCTGACATTCTGTGAATCTTCTTTTTGGCTTTTGAACACTGTCTGGCAGTTGATGTTGTCGAGTCCACTATGACTCCTAAATCCTTCTCCTAAGGCCTACTTTCGGTTTTCAGACCTCCCATTGTACAGGGTGGGCCATTTATATGGATACACCTTAATAAAATGGGAATGGTTGGTGATATTAACTTCCTGTTTGTGGCACATTAGTATATGTGAGGGGGGGAAACTTTTCAAGATGGGTGGTGACCATGGTGGCCATTTTGAAGTTGGCCATTTTGGATCCAACTTTTGTTTTTTCAATAGGAAGAGGGTCATGTGACACATCAGACTTATTGGGAATTTCACAAGAAAAACAATGGTGTGCTTGGTTTTAACGTAACTTTATTCTTTCATGAGTTATTTACAGGTTTCTGACCACTTATAAAATGTGTTCAATGTGCTGCCCATTGTGTTGGATTGTCTTCTCCCACTCTTCACACACTGATAGCAACACCGCAGGAGAAATGCTAGCACAGGCTTCCAGTATCCGTAGTTTCAGGTGCTGCACATCTCGTATCTTCACAGCATAGACAATTGCCTTCAGATGACCCCAAAGATAAAAGTCTAAGGGGGTCAGATCGGGAGACCTTGGGGGCCATTCAACTGGCCCACGATGACCAATCCACTTTCCAGGAAACTGTTCATCTAGGAATGCTCGGACCTGACACCCATAATGTGGTGGTGCACCATCTTGCTGGAAAAACTCAGGAACGTGCCAGCTTCAGTGCATAAAGAGGGAAACACATCATCATGTAGCAATTTTGCATATCCAGTGGCCTTGAGGTTTCCATTGATGAAGAATGGCCCCACTATCTTTGTACCCCATATACCACACCATACCATCAATTTTTTGTTCCAACAGTCTTGGAGGGATCTATCCAATGTGGGTTAGTGTCAGACCAATAGCGGTGGTTTTGTTTGTTAACTTCACCATTCACATAAAAGTTTGCCTCATCACTGAACAAAATCTTCTGCGTAAACTGAGGGTCCTGTTCCAATTTTTGTTTTGCCCATTCTGCAAATTCAGGGGTCATCCTCGTTGAGATGCTGCAGTAGCTGGCGTTTGTAAGGGTGCCATTTGTGAGTAGCTAATATCCGCCGAAGGGATGTTCGACTAATGCCACTCTCCAGTGACATGCGGCGAGTGCTACACTGTGGGCTCTTGCTGAATGAAGCTAGGACAGCCACTGATGTTTCTTCATTAGTGACAGTTTTCATGCGTCCACATTTTGGCAAATCCAACACTGAACCAGTTTCACGAAACTTAGCAAGCAGTTTGCTAACTGTAGCATGGGAGATGGGTGGTCTCGTAGGGTGTCTTGCATTGAAATCTGCTGCAATGACCCGGTTACTGCGTTCACCAGACATCAACACAATTTCTATCCGCTCCTCACGTGTTAACCTCTGCGACATGTCAATGGCTGTAAACAAAGAGAAACTTGTAAATAACTCATGAAAGAATAAAGTTACGTTAAAACCAAGCACACCATTGTTTTTCTTGTGAAATTCCCAATACGTTTGATGTGTCACATGACCCTCTTCCTACTGAAAAAACAAAAGTTGGATCCAAAATGGCCGACTTCAAAATGGCCACCATGGTCACCACCCATCTTGAAAAGTTTTCCCCCTCACATATACTAATGTGCCACAAACAGGAAGTTAATATCACCAACCATTCCCATTTTATTAAGGTGTATCCATATAAATGGCCCACCCCGTATATTCAGACTTAATAAGACCTAAACTTAACGCAAGTGTTAATCTCAGCTTTTAATCTTCCCTCATAACTCATCCCCTGTAGCCCTGGACTCAGCCTCGTCGCTCTTCTCTGGACCTTCTCTTGTGCTGTTATGTCCTTTTTGTAGATTGGAGACCAAAACTGCAGCCAGGACTCCAGTCTGTAGAGGCGTATTAAGAAGACTCAAAGGGGCCTCTGAAAAGTGCTGAATGAAGGGTCTGAATACATCTAGGAATGAGAGATTTCAATTTGCTTTTATGTTGTTATTATGGGTCATTAAGTGTAGATTATAGCGCCCTGACGTGTGGAGTACGAGTCCCAGGAGGTTCTGCTCAAAGCTTTATAACACAGTGGTGAAGCCTCATCTGGAGTCCTGTCTCTCTGTCTGTTTTTCACGAGAGAACTACTTAACGGATTTAGATCGGGTTTTATTCTATGATTTGCTGGAACATTCCGGTTGATTTTGAGACGTCTCTCATCGCGCTAAGAATCAGAGTTCGCTTGCTGGAGCGATTTATTCAAGGCAGAGGCTGCGGGACGAGGGGAGGGGGTAACGGGACGTCAGGAGTGGGGAGTCGCTCCACCTCTGCGTTTTGGAGTGTACCTCGCCTCCGGCTTTCTGTTTATTGATTTTTAAAGTTTGTCCTGTTTCACTACTACGCAGGCACAGCCGCATCGGATGGGCATTATATTTTGTGATGGGCGATCCATGGCCACTACATGGCTGGGACGCCGACATAGTGGAACAACCAGGGGAGAGGGCATTGGTGAGGCGATACCTCTCCTGGGACACTAGAGGGCAGCCCTTCTGGGCGGCGTTGGCACCACAGATTCCCGCAGGGCATGTTGGGAGCTGGAGTTTGGTGAAGCCCTGTTGGGTTCCATGGGGGCCACCAGGGGGAGCTGCAGAGCCCTACAGAGCGCACCAAGGAGTGATTCCAAGTAATGCTGATGGGCCACCTGGAACCCTCCCGGGACCTGAATAAGAGGAGCCGCCTCACGCCATTGAATGTCCAGAGTCGGGAGGAAGGAGACAAAGCCTGAGGAAGAGTGGAGGTGGATGGACTGGCGGTAAGAAGGGACTGCATATTGTGGTGTTGGTGTTTTGTGCACTTTAAAACTGTAAATAAACCCGGCTGCTGTGTTGAACCCGTGTCCTGCCTGTGTGTGTCCGGGTTAGGGGGTTTGTATGTCGCCCCCCCGGTGGCTTCACTATATATATATTGTGGAAGTTGACCCGGACACAGACAGGCAGACACGTTCATGTCACCCACAAACACGTTTATTTACAATATACTTACAACAATAAGTTCAATGGTCACACAGACCCAAATAATGGTCACTAAGACCCCAAAACACTCAGTCCTGGCCTCACAATGCCTTTTCTTCGGGCCGCCTCCACAGCTCTCCTGAGCTTCGTCCTTCCACCTCCCGACTCCAGCCCTGAATGAATGGAGACGGCCCCTTTTATATGGTTCCCTGTTGAGCACCAGGTGTTCCCGGCATTCCTCCTCTGGCCACGCCCCAGCATGGCGGAAGTGCCGGCGGTCCTCCCGGCTGCTCTCCGGGCGCCGTCCTAAATCTTGAAGTGCTGGGGTAACAGGTCCCCAAGGCATTGGGGCGCCTCCTGGCGGTGACCACGGGCCCCTACAGGGTGGAGCTTCCATGCTCTTAACCCGTGGCCCCCAAAGCAACCCGGAAGGCAACCCCCACGTGATCCAGGGTGGGCACAGACCCACATCCGGTCCCTCATGACGTCCCGGCCGGGTCATGGCCCCTGGCATCCCTGACAATATATATATATAAAACCAATAAGAAAAGACACATCCATTCTGTCTTTTTGCTTTGGATGGAGAACTGAGAGACCTCGAGAGTTTAGTTTTTAATAAAATAGGGGGCTCTGCCTTCTGTTCGCTTCACTTGCCAACCCCTGTGTTTGGTTAATCGGATATATAGTTTTAAAAGCTTTTTTTTTCTCTCTTTGGAATTGTTTCAATGTCATTATTTGCACTTTTACTTTAACACTTCATTAAAAACAATATTTGGAATTACCATTTCTTCAAGATCGCATTGAATTTTGATTCCATTTTTTGGAGACACATTGTGACACGGCAACGTATAACCGCCCGTGAGTGAATGTTGTTTCTGTTTCTCTAATAAATAATCCGACTTTTTCTAATGTTTGTCCCTGGGATTTATTGATTGTCATAGCAAACGCTGTTCTCACGGTAAACATTTTAATACAATGGCTTACCACGATCTCCTTTGGTGTCTCATGTTCTTCAATACACACATTACCTTTCTTGTCGCCTGTTAGAATTTGCATCGCTTCTCCGTGATCGCCAATACACACCTGACCGAATTGTGTTTTCTTTGAAATTCAACTTGTCGTTGCTTTAACTGTTTGGGACAACAGATTCTCCTAGCGTGTGGTCTATTATCGTGTAAATCTGCGTTTTGTGCATCAATGATGCGAATGCTAAAAGACTCCACTCTTTGCCTTTTATTTCTGACCTCGCTTGTCCTGCTATTTTTCAATCACACCTGGTCCTGATGAATAATTTCCTTTTGTTTGTGTAGAGAAAAGCCAAGCAAAATGACCCCTTTAATTGGCTAACTAAAAAGATTACAATATGCACACTTTCGAGGCAACTCAGGCCCCTTCTTTGCGCTAATGCGATCTTTACTATCTTTTTTTTTTGATACTGTAGTGACTGACGTGATAAAGTGTCACAAAAGTTTAACTTGAACAATCGCTGACTTCGTATCCCCTAATAAAACTTTCTAGCACCTTCTCCAACTCCTCATTCCCCGGGTCTGCCCCCCACTTACCGCTTCCGTGCTGTACTCCGCCCTCCCTCAATCGGACCGAACAGTCACTTAAAACCAAAAAGGCCGCAACCTGGCTGGGACGCTACAATACCTTCAAATTTTTCTGCTTTCATCTTCTTTACCTTTCTCTGCATGTGTATCGCGCCATCGTTTGTTTGAGCCTTTCGAATTCCACTGCTTTCATAATCTCTTATCTGCCTTTTTTTCTCTCCAATGCTTTTGGGTCTCTTTTCTCCGCGCTGCTCTTTCTTCTTTGCTTAGTCGTTGACGTTTCCTCTCGAACGTATTGTCCTTATATGCTTTATAGAGTCATATGAAAAAGTCTGGGACCCCCTCTCAACCTTTATAATAATGGACTCTCCTTTCAACACAACAGATATCAGTGCTATGTCTTTCATTTCCTAGGAACATCTGAGCACTGCGGTGTTTTCCGAACAAAGATTTTTAGTGACGCAGTATTTATGAAAAAAAGGAGTGTCTGAGACTTCTGCAAGTCCACTAGTATTCAGTTCTCTACCTGTACTGTATATATTCAATTCTCTTATACAGTATATATATATATATATATGTGTGTATTGACCAACAAACGAGTCATAGACATCACAAAGATTTGGGGCAGCCACCCGTGTATTGTTTTCCCGGCTGCAAAAGTTGATTTTTAAATGAGCGATGTTCATAGAGCAGAGTCCAAAACAGAACTGACTTATACTGAGAAAAGATGGAATGGGAAATGTCGTCTTCTTGACCGGAAGTGACATTGACGTTGGCCAAGTTGGCATCGTTGAACCAAGTGGGGTTTCCCATTCCGTGTATGGTCTGCACCCTCTGCCACCCCCTGGTCTGGCATAGAATTACTATTATTTAGGCCCTTTAGCTGTTTCCCATGCGCACGTGTGTGACAGTATATGGGGTCGGCTCCAGCAGACCCCTGTGACCCTGTAGTTAGGCAGACACAAACAGGCAGACATAGAATGTCCTGAAAACACACACGGTTTTATTTACAGGTCCAGCAGACAACACAGTGGCGGTGCACCAAACACCTTTAATCAGTCCGTTTCTCCCATTTGGACTTCTCCTGCCACCTTTGCTCCTCTCCTCCCAAGCTCCGTCTTTTTCCTCCCGACTCCGGCTCTCTGACCTGAAAGAGGTGGCCCCTTTTATAATCACCCGGATGTGCTCCTGGTGCTTTGTGACAATCCTTCCGGCGGCACTTCCTGGTGTGGCGGAAGTGCCGCATGAGCACCCGGAAGCATTCCGGGTGTCCCAGGATTTCCTTCTAACAGCACACACCAAGCACACACTAGGGACAATTTAGAATCACCAATGCACCTAACCTGCATGTCTTTGCACTGTAGGAGGAAACCGGAGTACCCGGAGGAAACCCACGCAGACACGGCCAGGGCTCTATAAGCATTGGGGTGCCCCCTGGCAGTGACCATGGACCCCTATAGGGTTGAGCTTCCAAGCTCAGTTCCCGTGGTCCCCAAAGCCAACAGGGCGGTCGCCCCCACATGGTCTGGGGGAAGCGCAAGCCCTCCTTCGGTCCTCCTGGGCATCCCGGCTGGGTACCACCCCCAGCCACCTGTGACAATATACACACACACACACACACACACATATAATTTATACAGCATATTTTCCAATGAGAACACCATTCCAAGACTTTGCACATATACTGGGTACAGTCCAATTGCTTTAAAATATGTTTTAGTGAGCTGCACTGACTCTTTCTTAATCTTCTGCAGACCATCCACAGGAAATCTCGCCAGGTCCTGGTGCTCACGGATGATGTCACTTCTGTTCCCGGCGCCAGTGATGACGTCACTTCTGGTTCCGGGCTTTAAAGCCGCCATCTTGTCCTATTACATTCATTTCCATTTTGGACTCGAACCTGTGATCATCTCAATTAATTTCAACCCATTTGAGGCAAAAGCACAATATACAGGTGGCTGCCCCAAACCTTTTTATGTCTGTGGTCTGCTTTTGTGACAATATACAGTCATATGAAAAAGTCTGGGAACCCCTCTTAATTCTTTGGATTTTTGTTTCTCATTGACTTAGCTTTCCTTTTAATATCTGACATGCCTTATGGAGACAGTAGGATTTCAGCAGTGACATTAAGTTTATTGGATTAACAGAAAATATGCAATACCAGTAACGTTGTACTGCATGATAACGTGCAGTGAATCCACTTGACTTCAGGATTCCTAGTTTTCCTGCTCTTTCTCTGTACGTTTTGTGGACTATGACCGGACATTCATCCCGGCCAATACCTCCAGAGGGAGCCATCCCTGCGACATGGAGATGCCCCGAATTCCAGCAGGGCATCATGGACATTGGAGTTTTCCTGTACAGCCCTGCTGGATAATGTCGGGGCCACCAGGGGACGCTGCAGGGAGGCTCGGCGACCTCTATGTCACCTCTAACCCGGGTTTGGCGGAAGTGCTGGGGGAAAGAGGAGCTGGGACACCCGGAGTGCTTCTGGGTGCGCAGTTGGCACTTCTGCCACACTGGGGAGTGTCGGTGGAAGATTGCCGGGACACACCTGGAGCACATCTGGGGGAGCGTACAAGGGGCCGCCTCCCTTCATACAATGGCTAGAGTCGGGAGAGAAGAGAGGACAAGGTCTGGGAGGAGAGACAAGGAGGCGGCCTGAAGAAGTGAGGCATTTTTGGTTGGCCAGGACTTTGGGGACTTTAGGGGTTTAGTGCGCACTTTGTGTAAATATGGTTGTAAATAAACGTGTTGTGGGTGATTTGAACGTGTCTGCCTGTCTGTGTCCGGGTCATCTTCCACAATATATATATATATAGTCACACACGTGCGAGTAGGAGGGCGTTGTATGGACCAAGTGAAGGTCATTTCACGCCATGCCAGGGGGTAGTGGGGTGCACTAAACCTTCTTCTATTGTCTTGGCAGACCAGCCATGGAGAAAACCTGTCTGACCCACCCTTGAAGACTCCAACCAAGACACTTCTATATACCAAATCAACCCACTGCAGCCAGGGATAACATACGGGTGGCTGCCCCAAACCTTTTTAAGTGTGTTGAGTCTGATCTTTCACTATACATTGTGAACTTGAACCCTAGACACAGACAGACATGGACACCAAATGTCACACGACACACACGTTTATTCTCTCTTTTAGTTCCTTCACACAACACATTGCCTCAATCACCACCATTCACAGTTCTTGTCGTCTTCTTCTTCACTTTCATTCTGCCTCCACCCCTCTAAGTGCTGTCCATCTCCTTTACAACACCCCAGATGTGCTCCAGGTGCTTCCTGATAGTCTTCTGACGACACTTCCGCCACACCAGGAAGCACTCTGGGTACTCCTGGAATTACTTGCAGCAGCACTTCTGGTTGTGGTGGAAGTGCTGTAATCCAGGGCTCCTTAATCCTCTAGGTGCCCCCTGGTGGTGGCCACGGGCTCCAACAGGGATGAGTTTCCCAGCTCTGTTCCTGTGGCCCCACTGCAGACCAGGGCGGCTGACCTCTCGTGGCACAGGGGTGGTATTGTCCCTCTCGTGGTCCTTCCGGGTGTCCCGAATGGGTAGGGTCCCCAGCCGTATATATACGTAAATATGTGTGCATTGTGTGCATTTTCAGAAGTCACCTTTTTTGTGTGAAAATAAATAAGATGAATCCATTTTCTAGGTAAAGAAACCCATAACATTATAAGTCCATCCATCCTCTTCCGCTTATCAAAGCTTATAAAAGTTATGAACAGAATCGGTGACAAAGGGCAGCCCTGGCGGAGTCCAACTCTCACTGGAAACGGGCTCGACTTACTGCCGGCAATGCGGACCAAGCTCTGACACCGGTTGTACAGAGACCGAACAGCCCTTATCAGGGGGTCCGGTACCCCATACTCCCAGAGTACCCCCCACAGGATTCCCCGAGGGACACGGTCGAACGCCTTTTCCAAGTCCACAAAACACATTAGACTGGTTGGGCAAACTCCCATGCACCCTCCAGGACTCTGCTAAGGGTAAGGCTGTTCTGCGACCAGGACGAAAACCACACTGTTCCTCCTGAATCCGAGGTTTGACTATCTGACGGACCCTCCTTTCCAGGACCCCCAAATAGACTTATCCAGGGAGGCTGAGGAGTGTGATCCCTCTGTAGTTGGAACACACCCTCCGGTCCCCCTTTTTAAAGATGGGGACCACCACCCCGGTCTGCCAATCCAGAGGCACTGTCCCCGATGTCCATGCGATGTTGCAGAGACGTGTCAACCAAGACAGTCCTACAACATCCAGAGCCTTGAGGAACTCCGGGCGTATCTCATCCATCCCTGGGACCCTGCCACCAAGGAGTTTTTTGACCACCTTGGTGACTTCAGTCCCAGAGATGGGAGAGCCCACCTCCGAGTCCCCAGGCTCTGCTTCCTCATTGGAAGGCATGTTAGTGGGATTGAGGAGGTCTTCGAAGTACTCCCCCCACCGACCCACAACGTCCCGAGTAACATTAAAAGTGTCCATTGACTCCAATTAGTAAATTATTTAATTGTGCAGTTACACAAGAGGTATTAATAGATAAGGCGTCTCTCACACGAATACAAAAAGGTTTGGGGCCTCATAGTGTCTGAAGCGCTCGGGTCAGTCGGACTGCAGCTGGATAAGGATGTGATGACATAAGAAGGGAAAATGAACAGACAAATTTACCATTCAATTCTCTGCTCCTGAACCTTCTTGTCCTTCTGCCTCCTCCTGGCTGGTAACTGACTTGACGAGTCTCCTTCTTCAGCCCCTTCTCCCTCCTCTCCCTCTCCTAGGCGCCCCTCAACCTTTTCTCTGTGACAGGCCTTCTCCATAGCCTCCCAATCACCGTCAGGGCCGTATTGTGATTCTCGGTAGGCTCTCGTAGGTACAGACGACAGCTGACAGTTGTAATTAAATACTTGTGTGCCCTGACACGCTGGTTTGATTTGTGTTTTGGTGATCGACACAAGCAGATGGACGGCCGGTGTTGATGACCGGTGCCCGCCGGAGTTTTTAGAATCAATAGCTGAGCAGGAGAGCTTACTGGATAAGCTCTGGGGAGTTTGAGTTTGGGTCAATTTCAAGGACTCAGACTGCCAGTCCTAAGTCAAAATCACCATCTGTGTTGGGCAGAATAACACGGAGGGCTGCACTTAAGTACGGCATAAAATGTTTCAAACTGAAAAATGAATGGGAAACTGCGCACTTCGAGTTTTATAAGAACGTTTTCTGTTGTTCCTCTGTGACAAAGTGACACTTTGGGCTGCTTTTACAGTATGGAACTGGACTGGGGCAGGACGCGAAGGTGTTGTAATACGAGTTACTTGCACCTCTGGTGTTTGCCCCATTTGCGGATTCACTGATACAAAGGTCCACTTCCGACTTGTCCCGGTCCTGTGAGGACACATCATCATCTCAACGATTTGCGCTCTGATCTTTGTCACTCTCGTCCACGTTCCTCACTTTCCAACTCAGCAAGGCATCCAAAATCCTCTTCTGTATTCTCATTTCAGTTCTTGTAGATTTTTCGGCCTACATGTTCCTTACCCTTACTCTCTGCCATTCACTCCATGCTGCCTTGATGTTCTCACCTTCACTGTCCCGTTCATAGGATGAACTGTAATTGAATAAGGCATTTCAAATTGTCTACCTGCTGAAAATGTGCGTCTGATCGACCCTGCATTATCCGTCTATCCCCTTTGTTCCTGCTATTAATCATGGCCTGTGATTGCCATGTAGATGCCACATGGGCTGGACGGGCATCCTAGGCCAGTAGAGGGGATGATTCCATAGCCAGAATGGGAGACTCCAAGTAGGCAGATAAGCATCCCGGCCAGGGAGGACAGAAGGAGCAGACCCGGATGGATGGACAGCCCATTGAAAAGATAAGATATTGCTTGTTGTTATTCCCCCAGCACGCTAGAGGGCAGCAGCACCGTATATCGGTACCCAGTGGAAAACCAGCAGGGCATACAGGGGCAGAGGCTGCGGGCCAAGGGGAGGGGGAAACGTGACGTCAGGAGTGGGGAGTTGCTCTACCTGTCGCCACATGTTGGAGTGCATCTTGCCTTCGCTTAGCCAGTGATGCCTTTTCATTTACTAATTTTTAAAGTTTGTCCCGTTTCAATACTATGTGGGGGACGCCTAGTTGTATATAAAGACACTACTCTGTTACTAGTTATATATCTGTTTTTTAAGATCATTTAGATTTATTTATTACTTATTCTTTAATATTAGATGGGGATGGACAGCCCATTGAAAAGAAAAGATATCGCTGGGGGGGTGTTGTTATTCCCCCAGCACACTAGAGGGCAGCAGCACTGGATATCGGTACCCAGTGAAAAGCCAGCAGGGCATGCTGGGAAATGTAGTCTGGTAGAGGAGCCCTGCTGGGGTCCCTGGGTGCTGCAAACAGGGAGACAAGCCCCCTGCTGTGATGGACTTTTGTATGAAGTGCTACCATCGGGCAATGGCCCTGGCACCAGAAGTACTGCCGGGTCCTTAATAAAAGGGACCACATGCCAGGAGAGTTGGAGCTGGGATGTAGAGAGGCAACACTCGACTGGAGAAGGAGGGAAGTGCGGTGGTGAGAGGAATTGTGGGAAAGAATTGAATGGTGGAGAAAGAAAACCTGCGTTTCTGTGCTTTTGTTACTGGTCGGAAAAGTCCGGTCAATAAGCCACCCTTTATTTGAACCTGTGAATCTGTAATTGCGTTTTCCTGTCGGGGTTTGGGGCTCGCTGATGCCCGCAGTCCATCACACCTCTTAATTCCAAGTCCCTCTGCCTCTCAGCCCTTCTCTGCCAACCCTTTAACTCTTTGGTTCTGGTCAGACCAAGTGATGGGCAGTTCGTGAACAATGTGCTCTTTTTTAGTGATACATATGAATTTGTTTTTGTGGCAGACGACCAGGAAACTTGCTCTACTGGGACACCTCGAGAAGGGAAAGACCAGGAGAGGGGCCATATCTTCCCTGGCACGCAAGAGGGCAGCATCCCTGGATAGCATCCGGGCCATGGGTACAGAGCTGGGAAGCGCAACCCTGTGGGGGTCTGTAGCCACTGCCAGGGGGCGCCTGGATGGTTCCCGAGCCATGGACTGCAGCACTCCCGCCACACCAGGATGTGCTGCCGGAAGATCATCAGAGAGTACCTGAAAGGGTCCGCCTCACTCCATTCAGGGAGCCGGAGTCGGGCGGCAGCGGACAGAGCTTGCAGGAGAAGAGTGGAGGCGGCAGAAGAATAGATGGACTGAGTATTATGGGGGTCTTGTGCTCTGTGTTTGTGCTGTGTGCGTGAAAGAATAATAAAAGCGTGTGTTTTGGACATTCGGCGTCTTGGTGTCTGTCTGTGTCGAGGCTGATCTTCCACACTGCCTATACTGAAGGAACGCAGTCTCCTAAGGACAAAAAGCCTGTGGTCACCCAAGTAAAAGACAATTTCACTTTGGGATTTCAGTCAGTCATTTTCCAACCCGCTATACCCTAACACAGGGTCACGGGGGTCTGCTGGAGCCAATCCCAGCCAACACAGGGTGCAAGGCAGGAACAAACCCAGGGCAGGCTGCCAACCCACCGCAGGGTGTACACACCAAGCTCACACACGGGACAATTTAGGATCGCCAATCCACTTAACCTGCATGTCTTTGGACTGTGGGAGGAAACCCATGCAGACACGGGGAGAACATGCAGACTCCACGCAGGGAAGCGAACCCGGGTCTCCTAACTGCGAGGCAGCTGTGCTACCCACTGCGCCACCGTGCACCTTTGGGAATTAACACAGTATATCAAAAAAAAAAAAAAAACAAGGAGGAGCTGGGTGGGCGCACTGGCATCAAAGAGAATTACAAGTGAAAGTCTATAATGTTAGCCTGGATACCTTAGAGCCGGCCTATTCTAATGGCAGCCCAGAAGCAGCCTCCAAGTGACGCAGCCCATCAACGCAGAGAAAAATCGCGAAGAACACATTCTGGAGCGCTCAGAAATAAATTCCTACAGTAGTACAGGCCATGAATGCAACACGCCACATAGCTGAGCAGCGTTCAGCTGAACCCACAATGCAGTGTCGTGTCGGTGTGTGTCTAGAGGCGGTGGTAGTGCTCTATGATACAGGGACGTTTTGTTTTTTTAAAGTGACAGTACACACACGGCAGCTGGTTATGGCATGGACTACAGCCATGAATAAAGAATGGGACCAAAACCTCCTCCGAGAGCAACTTCTCCCAACCATCCAAGAACAGTTTAGTGACCAACATGACGGAGCACCGGGCCAGAAGGCAAACGTGAGAACTCAGTGGCTCGGGGAACAAACAATCGAAATTTGGGGTCCATAGTCAGGAAACTCCCCAGACCTTTAATCCCATAGCGAACTTGTGGTCAAGAGGCAGGTGGACAGGCAAAAACCTACCAATTCTGATTCTGTAAGATTGGGCTGCTGCCATCAGTCAGGATTTGGCCCAGAAGTTGATTGCCAGCCTGCCAGGGCGAACTGCAGAGGTCTTGAAAAAGAAAGAAGGGCCAACACTGCAAATCCTGACTCTGTGCATAAATTATAGACTGTTGGACCTGCCTGGCACTCTCCACCTGGCATTATTTAACTTGGACTGCTTTTTTTATCACTCTTTAATTTAATATTGTTTTTTTATCAGTAAGCTGCTGCTGGAGCTGCTGCAACCGGAAAAGGGTGGAGTGCCCTCTCAGGGTTGGGGGAGAGATCCTGCCCCAAGTGGAGGAGTTCAAGTATCTCGGGGTCTTGTTCACGAGTGAGGGATGAATGGAGCGTGAGATCGACAGGCGGATCGGTGTGGCATCCTCAGTGATGAGGGCTCTGCATCGGTCTGTCGTGGTGAAAAAGGAGCTGAGCCGTAAGGCAAAGCTCTCAATTTACCAGTCGATCTACGCTCCTACCCTCACCTATGGTCATGAGCTATGGGTAGTGACCGAAAGAACGAGATCGCGAATACAAGCGGCTGAAATGAGTTTCCTCCGCAGGGTGTCTGGGCTTTCACTTAAAGATACGGTGAGAAGCTCAGAGTAGAGCCGCTGCTCCACCGCATCGAGAGAAGTCAGATGAGGTGGCTCGGGCATCTGATCAGGATGCCTCCTGGACGCCTCCCTGGTGAGGTGTTCCGGCACGTCCAACGGGAGGAGGCCCCGGGGAAGACCCAGGACACGCTGGAGGGACTATGTCTCCCTGCTATCCTGGGAACACCTTGGGATTCCCCCGGGACAGCTAGAAGAAGTGGTTGGGGAGAGGAAAGTCTGGGCCTCTCTGCTTAAGCTGCTGCCCCTGCGACCTGACCTTGGATAAGCGGAAGAGGATGGATGGATGGATGGATGGATGGATGGATGGCTGCTGCTGGAGTATGTGAATTTCTCCTTGGGGATTAATAAAATATCTATCTATCTATATAGTGTCTTTCATCTATCTATCTATGCCTCTTTATTGGGATGAAGACGTTTATATCAACTCTATATATATATATAAAATCCTAAGACTAAAAGTGCAACGATTTTATGTGACGTATTTTGTCACGCTTTAAATTGGGCTTATTTTCAAAACCTACATACAGTGGAGCCTGGGGTCACGACTGGAATTCGCAACCCGAACTAATTTCACCCATAGGATTGTATGTAATGTCACAGGCGGCTGGGGGTGGAGCCCAGCCGGGACGCTCGAGGGGACCGGAGGAGGGTTGGTGCCGCCTCTTGACCACGAGGGGGCGACCGCCTTGGTTTTGTTGGTGGCCTCGGGTAGGGGGCTTGGAAGCCCAACCCTGTGGGGGCCCGTGACCACCGCCAGGCGGCGCCCCGGTGCCTGAAGAACCCTGGGGAAGAAGACAGGAGACACCCGGAGGGCTTCCGGGAGCACAGCCGGCACTTCCGCCACACAGGGGCGTGTCCAAGGAGGAGTGCCGGGAAACACCTGGAGCCCATCCGGGGTGGAATAAAAGGGGCCACCTCCCTGCATTAGAGAGCGGAAGTCGGAGAGAGGACTGGAGGCGGCCAGAAGAAAGGCATAAGAAACTGTGAAAGGCCCGGACGTTTGGGGGATCGGTGCTGGAGGCACTGGGACGTGCACTAAAGCCTGTAAATATTGTATATAGTGGTCGTGTAAATAAATGTGTGTGTTGGGTGCAAAACGATGTCTGTCTGTCTGTGTCCGGGTCCCGTTTCACAGTAAATACAATTAATCCATTCCAGACCGTTGTGGAGCCGACCCGGACACAGACAGGCGGACATGTTGTTCATCAAACCACCACACGTTTATTTACAATACTATATACAATAATTGGTCACTCAGACCCAGTCCAAATAGTGCACACAACCCCAATACTCCCCCAAAACCCCTGGCCACAAATGCCTTTCTTCGGGCCGCCTCCACACTCCTCACGCTTTGTCCTCCCGCCTCCCGACTCCAGCCTTGAATGAAGGGAGACGGCCCCTTTTATACACGACCCGGATGAGCTCCAGGTGCTTCCCACACTCCGCCAGCGTGGCGGAAGTGCCGGCTGTTCTCCCGGCAGCTCTCCGGGTGTCGTCCAAAGTCTTCCCCCCAGCACTTCCTGGTGTGGCGAAAGTGCTGGGGCAACAGGTCCCCAAGGCATTGGGGCGCCTCCTGGCGGTGACCACGGGACCCTACAGGGTAGGGCTTCCATGTCCCCAGAGCAACCAGGAAGTTGGCCCCCACGTGATCCAGGGTGGGCTTTGACCCTCTTCCGGTCCTTCATGGCATCCCGGCCGGGTTGTTGCCCCTGGCATCCCTGACACCGTACACACTGTATGTAAATATATTTTTTTAAAGATTTTTAAGCACAAAAATAGTTCATTATACCATAGAATGCACAGAGTAATAGTAAACTAAATGTAAAAACGTTAAATAACACTGACAAAACCTTGACCAGAGAAAAGTAGCATTGCAGGAGTTCACACTACAGCCTTACGAACCGCTCGCTGCAAACACTTTTATTTAATGCGTTTTAAGCAGAAAGAAAAAAATGAACATTTGAAAAATCCGTAATTTATACAAAAACTAACCATAAACAACCAAGAATTGTAACCTTGAATGTACGCACGTCTGACCGAGAACAATGTACTGGGAGAGACTGAACACGTGTGGAAATCAGCGCAAGGGAAACTGGCTTGTTCGTCACCCGAGTGTGTGGTCGTGAACAGATACAGAAGTTTGTGCGACCTTTTTGGTTGTAACCCGATTTGTACGTGTTCAGAGATGTTTGTGTGACCCAAGGTGCCACTGTATATATGTTTGGTATCATTCTTTTCAGAACTAATGTGATGCTGTTAGATTTTCAGATTCTTATTCTGATTTTAAATTATAAACTAAAATCTCAAGAAAGTTGTGGTTTTTGCGGGCCTAGCAGGCCACAAGTGGGGGGTTGGGTACCAAATGCACCAAGGGGGCCTGGCCCCCCGACTATAAGATAAGTAAGCAACTTTATTTTTTAACTACCGTAAACATCCTTTTTTTTATTTTTTTTGGGGATTCAACGGCTCTCTTTGCGATTTTTCTTCATTCATTAATGGACGCTCGGAACATTTCTGTAAAAAGCAACCGACAGTTGTGTTAGAAATTGATATCACAATATTATAGAAGCGACAATTCTAACTGGCTGTGCAAAAGGAGAAGACGTTTTCAATCCACTGATTCCAACAGATTTGCCATTTGATTATAATATGATACCAATTCCGGCTCGTTTGGCTTTTGCCGTATCGATAAATAAATCACAAGGACAATCACTGAAAATTGCTGGAATCACTTTGGACGCAGCCTGTTTCTGACATGGACAACGTTAGGTGGCGTGTTTCAAGGGTGGGAAGTCCTAAGAACCTTTAGATCAGGGGTGTCAAACTCCAGTCCTGGTGGGCCGCGGTGGCTGCAGGTTTTCATTCTAACCATCTTCTTAATTAGTGAGCCGTTTTTGCTGCTGATTCACTTGTTTGGGCTTTGTTTTAATTGACGTGACTCTGACCTGAATTTTAAATCACATATTAACTCTTTTAGGGTGGATGTCGACTTTTGTCGACAGGAGGGGTTGAAGGCACATGTCGACTAAAGTCGACATCCAGGGATAGAGGGCGATAATCAGCTGTTAATGGCGACAAATCTCACTGTCACGTCACAGGCATTCCCTCTGTGCTTGGAGGAATGCTAGACTCGTTGACTCCAACTAATCCTAGCGTGTGCGTGAGATGCGAAATGTAAACAATGGCAAGATGGCATCGACATGTGACAAGGGAGCGAAGCGAGTGCAGAAAAGAAAACACTCGGCAGACAATGTTTTGCGCATTATCGCGGAGTCGGACTCTGATTTTTCAGAATCGGATTTTATTGACAGTGATCAGGAGATCGAGCAAGAGAGTGAGGAGCCGGCATCAGCTGATCAAACACCAGCCGATGCCGCGCCAGCAGATCTGCTGCCAGTTGAGCACCTTCACGCAGCCGATGCATCTACAGCAAGGTTCGCGTGGGATAAATACACAGACATTGATCCGTTGAGAGCCGATCTGGCTGCTGGACTTCACAAGATGGCGTGGCTTGCTGTTGGACACGACAGATCACCAGCTGCTGTACTTCAGGCTGCTATCTCCTGATGCTGCTTTTCAGCTACCGTCATTTGAGATAAACAGGTAGGCAGAGACATTTTTTGAATCACGGGCTGCGTTTGCATCGCATTCTCGTTTTTCAAAGTGTAAACCCACAACAAAAGACGAGATGAAGCGTGCTGTGGTATTACAAATAGAGATGGGACAGAACTGGTGATATAACTTCAGGGAGCATTGGTCCAAACGTGCTTTGTCCCCTGGTGGCTTTGGACAGGTTATGCAGCATGGTGATAGGTACGTGCTGCTGAAAAGTTTGATTCACTTCTGTAATAAACAGAAGCAAATCCCATGGGGTGAGCCAGGCTATAATGCCATGCATAAAGTTTCAGAAGATGAAAAGTGATGACAATACGGTTTTCATGCGGGCAGAAAACTTGGTGGCAGTGGAATGGCACAATGGCAAAAGGGTGACTTGTCTCTCTACAGTACACACTAACAATATATGTGAGAAAGTGCAGCAACAGACAATTGAAAAGTAGGCACCAAAGCAACACGTATTGTAAGCAGTGCAATGTGGCAATGGCTGAAATTGGCTGCTTTGAGCGACATCAGACTTTGCTGTGTAAAATGTATGTGAAGTCATAGAGTATGCAGGCTCATACAACATGCAAGACAGGAACATTTGTCAAAAGTAAATATTTGTTGTTGATTTGATATGTTAAACAATTGCTTTGTGTTCTGTTTTAAAAAATGTTAGTTTTTGGAAAAATATTCAGCCCTGGGAGATAAGAAACAAAAAAAAATTAACCCTAAAAGAGTTAATGAGCAGCCAAACAATAATGAAGACACAAAACGAGATCAGCTCACCTGAAAATAAAGAAAGGTGAAGGTCTCGGTCATGTTGGTCTGCTCAGGTCACCAAAACATCTTGATGGTGGCCTTTGAGACAACAGAAAATCAACAGTCTGCTGTGGCCCGAATGAGAGCAGCAACAAATTATAATATTCAGTAATGGCTTTAATTAACAGCAAGAACTGGCTTCTCATTAAGAAACTGGTTGGAGTTTGACGTTCCAGTTATCTGGTCATCTGTCTCATCTCATTTCTGTTTAATGAAGAAAAAATTAAATTCAGAGGACTGAATCCTTAAAAACAGGGCCATTAAAATGAAGGGGAAAGGGAATTAATCAGCAGTGAAAACTGATTAGGAAAAGGGGGAGAATGAAAACCTGCAGCCACTGCGGCCCACCAGGACTAGAGCTGGACACCCCTGCTTTAGATATTAGCTAAAACCTTATATATATAACAAGGCACTTCAGTGAACAATACAAGCACATTAGTGAGTCTTCATTGTTTGTTCATTTATTTTTATTTATAAAGTTGTATTTTCACACACAAGCGATTAGGGGCAGCTAAAGGGCTCAAGTAATTGTAATACCACATCAGACCAGGGGGCGGCGGGGTGCACTGACTGTGTTTCTCAGTTCCTTGTAGACCCTTCCCGGGAAATCCCTCCGAGTTCTGGTGCCTTCGATGACGTCACTTCCAATTCCGGCACCTTCTATGATGCAACTTCTGTTTTGGGGGTGTGTTCCTTCAATGGTGTCACTTCCGTTTCCGACGCATTGGATGATGTCACTGCCGGTTCCATAGTTCCAGCACCTCCTATGATGTTACTTCCGGTTCCAGCACCCTCGATGATGTCACTCCCAGTTTCTATGCACTGGATGATGTCACTTCCAGTTCCGAAGACATCATTTCTGGTTCTGGTCCCCCAGGATGATGTCACTTCCTATATGGGCCTTTAAAGCCACCATCTTGCCTTGTTTAATCAGTTCTGTTTTAGACTCGGTTTGGGGCAGCCAGGACATATTATACGGGCGGCTGCCTGAAACCTGCCTTATTGTGTCACAGTGTGCTTTTTTTTTTTTAAATTATATTTTTCTCAAATAATTAAAAAAAAACCAAAAACTTTATTTTCCTCCCAGGCAACACCGGGTATTTCAGCTAGTGGCCAATCAAAGCCTTTGAAACTTCTGAACTGCTTGTAATTCTACTTCAGTGTCCCATAAGAAACATCAGACACAAAGATCTAAAAACACTGAAGCAGCAAACTTGGTGGAAACCGACACTTGGGTCCTTCTCAAAACTGTTGGCCACGACTGTACATATTGTCACACACGAGCGATTAGGGGGCAGCTAAAGGACCCAATGAGCGGCGCAAAACCACAAGATGGGGACTAAGACAACGTGTTAACACCTCTCTCTTTATTTTAACAGGAAAGACGAAGAACTAAACTCCTACGGCACCTTGAATTTGTGTCAAACGCCTCATCCAGACGTCTGTATTACGAATTCACCTCCGGTCGCTTACAGGTGACGTCACCACCGTCCCAAGATTCCCCACATCATCCTCCCAGCATTATTACTTTATAAATTTGTCCGTGTCACCGCCATTCTTTGTCAATTGTACTTTACAAACCTGAACACCTTTTACTGTGGTTTACAGAATACGGGGACGGAATCCCCAACCCTGTGTGTCTGAGTTTTCTTCACAATATTAAACGATTCTGTAATCCGGTGGGTGCTGAGTCTTAGCTTCACTCCAGTTTCATCAGGTGAGTGTGAACGCGGGTTTTCCCAAATGAATCTAATTTTTACTTCAATGAGTGCCTCGTTACTGATAAGCACTCTCACCATACGACTGGTTGGCCCTCCGCTCACACACTTCGATTCTGCGGAATCGTGAGCTGTTACGAGGACGAAGACCAGCCATTGACACTCAAAGCAAAGAACGAATCTGAAAGACTGCTTTGATGAAAACAAGTAAAAAGTTTAGGAATTTTCTCAAAAACTCAATCACAGTAACCACTGATGGCTTTGCGGGACTACATAACAACTATTTTTGTAGAACGTACAACTCATTATTAACCTCCAGTTAATATTCTTCGATTTCGTCAATTCTGCGTTTTGTGATTTTAAACTATCAAGCACAATGCTATGCAGTATAGCGCAGGTGGTGTAATAGCAGAGCCGCTGCCTCTCAATAAGGAGATGATGGGTTTGCGTACTGCGTCCTCCATTGCGTGAAGTTGGCAAAGTGCTTTGAGTAATGAGTAAAGAGTTAGTATTATACTTCTTCTTTTGGCTGCTCCCGTTAGGGGTCACCACACCGGATCATCATCCTTCACATCTTCCTGTCTTTGTCATCTTGTTCTGTCACACCCATCACCTTCATGTCCCCCCTCTCCACGTCCATAAACCTTCTCTTAGGCCTTCCTCTTTTCCTCTTCCCTGGCAGCTCTATCCTTAGCACCCTTCACTCTTTATACCCAGCATCTCTCCAAACCAACGCCATCTCTCTCACTTTGTCTCTCACCTGTCCTTTCTGAGCTGACCCTCTAATGTCCTCATTTCTAATCCTGTCCATCCTCGTCACACCCAATGCACACTTTAGCATCTTTAACTCTGCCACCTCCAGCTCTGTCTCCTGTGCCACCGTCTCCAGCCCATATGACACAGCTGGTCTCACTACCGTCCTGTAGACCTTCCCTGTCACTCTTGCTGATACCCGTCTGTCACCAATCCCTCCTGACACTCTTCTCCACCCATCCCACCCTGCCTGCACTCTCTTCTTCACTTCTCTTCTACAATCCCCATTACTCTGTACTGTTGATCCCAAGTATTTAAACTCCTCCACCTTGGCCAACTCTACTCCCTCATCCTCACCATTCCACTGACCTCCCTCTCATTCACACACATGTATTCTGTCTTGGTGGTCCTACTGACCTTCATTCCTTTCCTCTCCTCTCATATCTTCACCTCTCCAGGGTCTCCTCAACCTGCTCCCTACTCTCACTACAGATCACAATGTCATCACAGTCCACGGGGACTCCTGTCTAATCTCATCTGTCAGCCTGTCCATCACCATTGCCAATAAGAAAGGGCTCAGAGCCGATCCCTGATGTAATCCCACCTCCGTCACTCCTACTGCAGACCTCACCACGGTCACACTCCCCTCGTTCATTTCCTGTACCACTCTTACGTACTTCTCTGCCACTCCCGACTTCCTCATACAATACCACACCTCCTCTCTTGTCACCCTGTCATATTCTTTCTTCAGGTCCACAAAGACGCAATACAACTCCTTCTGGACTTCTCTAAACTTCTCCATCAACACCCTCAGAGCAAACATCACATCTGTGGTGTCTTTCTTGGCATGAAACCATCCTGCTGCTCACTAATCATCACCTCACTTCTTAACTGAGCTTCCACTACTCTTTCTCATAAATTCATGCAGTGGCTCATCAATTTTATCCCCCTGTAGTTACTGCAGTCCTACACATCCCCCTTATTCTTAAATATCGGCCCACCAGTCCACTTCTTCTCCACTTCTCAGGCATCCTCTCACTTTCCAAGATTCCATTAATCAATCTTCTTAAAAACTCCACTGCCTTCTCTCCTAAACACCTCCATGCTTCCACAGGTATGTATGTTATCTGAACCAACGGCCTTTCCATTCTTCATCCTCTTCATCGCTGTCCTTGCTTCCTCCTTGCTAATCCATTGCACTTCCTGATTCACGATCCCCACATCATCCAACTTCTTCTCTCTCTCTTTCGTTCTCTTCATTCATCAGTTTCTCAAAGTCCTCTTTCTATCTTCGCCACACTCTCTCCTCGCTTATTATTACACTTGACGGTTTTTCAATTTCAAATTTTAAACTTTATGTGTTTTCATCAGATAAACAAAACATGTAGCACTGGGACTCTCGGCCTCTATATACCTTCAGAGCACCTCAAATCTGATCCATACATAACGTGTGTGTAGCGGCACCTTTGTGTTTACAAACGAAGCACTGCTAGTGTCACACGTGTGACAATTTAACACGAGCCGGTGGGCCCTCGGTGTGCCGTAGACGTTGGTTTCACGTGTGTTATCACTTGCCATGGGTTTGTGCGCCACCAGCTTTGATACCATCGATAGTACTTTTTTATTCTGTTCAATGCACTTTGTGATGTGACTGCGTCATATATGACCAAAAATTTTGTTTTATTTTCAAAAGGTAAAGAAATATTATTGCTGATACTGATTGATTTTATGTGGCATGGTCAGATATGACCAAAATGTTTATTTTTTCATATTTCAAAAGTAGAAAAAAAGTGTTGCTCCTACCTTCAATTCTTTTCAGTTCTAGCATTATTTTTAATGAACTTTTCAATGTGCTTGTTTCAGATTTTACCCAATTTAAAGGGAAACAATGAATAAACCTTATTTGTTTTTCAATATACACTGGAACCTCGGGGTCACGACCGAAATCCGTTCCAAAATTCTGGTCGCAACCCGATTTGGCCGTAACCCGAAGTCATTTCCCCTATAGGATTGTATGTAAATATAATTAATCCATTCCGTACCGTATGCACTGTATGTAAATATATATTTTTTAAAGATTTTTAAGCACAAAAATAGTTAATTATATCATACAATGCACAGTGTAATAGTAAACTAAATGTAAAAACATTGAATAACTCTGAGAAAACCTTGAACAGAGAAAACTAACATTGCAGGAGTTCACGTTACAGCCTTACGAACCGCTCGCTGTAAACACTTTTTTTTAATGAGTTTTAAGCACAGGGAAAAAAAATGAACATTTGAAAAATCTGTAATTTAATAAACCACCAAGAAAAGTAACATTGTAACAATGCACACTACGAACTGATCGCTGTAAACAGAAGTGAAATGCAGGTTAAAATCCAATAGAAAAAAGTCTTCATTAAATACGAGGTTAAAACAATGCTAGAATCAGTCTCTTTAAAAACAAGCCCGGTGTATTCTTTAACTGCCTTCTCAGCCTTACGCGTTCAGTCCTCTCTCCTTCTCTTTCACTCTCACTCTCTTGTGCTCGTGGCATGCTCTCTCTCCCTCCCTCTCTCTCTCTCTCTCCCTCTCTCTCTCTCTCTCTCTTTCTCTCTCTCTCTCTTGCGCTCGTGGCATGCTCTCTCTCTCTCTCTCTCACTCTCACGTGCTCGTGGCATGCTCTCCCTCTCTCTCTCTCTCTCTCATCTCTCCCTCTCTCACTCTCACTCTCTTTCGATGCACAGGGAGATACTGAACACATGCGGAAATCATTGGCGTGTACGAACTGGAAGGGAACCTGGCTTGTTCGTCACCCGAGTGTGTGGTTGTGAACAGATGCAAAAGTTTGGCAAACGTTTTGGTTGTAACCCCGATTTGTACGTGTTCCAAGACGTTCGTGACCCGAGGTTCCACTGTATTCAGTTGTGTTGGTTTAAAAGGTGTAATTACCTGCTGCTTACCGGCTGCCGAAAACGTCTGGCCCATCTAAATGTCTTGGATTGGAAATCTGGTTCAACTGCAGAGGCGGCCTTAGGGGAGGGCGGGGCCTACGACTGACCAATCACACAATGCTGTTACCGGTATGTGTGGACTATATAAACTTATGTGCCTTGCGCCCTGTGTTGGCTCTGATTGGCTCCAGCAGACCCCCGTGACCCTGTATTAGGATATAGAGAGTTGGACAATGACTGACTTTATCAAAATATACTGTAACGATATCTCTCTGTTATAACAAAAACATCTTGGGTCGAGATGTGATCTTCTCAGAAAGACACTTTGACGTCCCGCAAGACCAGACTTTACAAGCTTTGGAAGCGAGACCCGTGTGATGGTGACTTTTGCACGTCACGCAATACTTACAAACAATTTATAACAAGATCACGGACATCAACCCTCTCAGTTGTCGGAATGCTTTCGGCAGACACACTTCATGTGCTCCCAGCTCTTAAAAATGTTATATGCTCAAGATGGCACATCATCGACTAAGCGATGAAGAAAGAGCAGCACATTGAAAAGAGACACAAAAGAGAGAAACGAATGCACAAAATAACAATAATAATCTATGTACAAATTCAGAAAATAAGGAAAGTAATAATCAACCCGGACCAAGTGGAATTGAAAACAATTGGGGTCAGAAATAAAAGACTTCATAATGACATTCAAAAACGTTGGTGCGACACACATGCAGAGCAGGTTAGAGAATATGAAAGCAGTAAAATTCGAAAGCATCAATAAAAACAAAATAAAGATGACATTAGCACAAACAAATGGAAATTATTACTTGATAAAATAACGGAACAGCAAAAAGAGATTGAGCATATGGACATAGGTGATAAGTTAAAAGTATGTAGATATTGTAAGGCTTTAAAGTTTAAGTTGGAGCTTGCAGTTCGTCTAATTTGTGTTGCCATCATGGAGAAGTAATGTTGCCTCCCAATGACGAGGCGTATCCGCGAGAATTAAAAGTTTTGTTGTTTGGTGAAAGTGAAATCCACAAACACTACAGGCAAAATATCCGCAGCTACAATAATGTGTTCGCGTTCGCATCATTCAATGCTCAAAACGTAGATTTACACAATAATGGATCATACGCTATGAGACTCTGGGTTCCCGCAACAATTAAAGATATGACAAGTTTAATTTTGATGAAACCACAATTTGGTCAGGTGTATATTTATGATCACGGTGAAGCGATGCAGCATAGAATCGAAAGAGTAGGTGACAATTCCCATGAAAATAACAATCTCTTTAAATTGTATATCCAGATAACCAAACCCGGAGGTGCGCGAGTAAAGTGAGCAGGGGGCAATGTCCCCTAGTAATCTATTAAAAAAGTGCAATTCATAATCCATGACAATACCACGACAGTGCGAAATGCGATACGGTGTCATGCGGATATTACAGGGCCTCTTCTAGAAAACGTACCCTAACTGCAAGTATACTCTAAGTCTCGATGTGCAGGATGTCATAGTCATAACTCACGCTGATGTCACGTCATCCGGTTATCATGTTTTTGTGCATTCATAGTCGGACTATGGAATGTTTTCAAGGACGTGCACATACGGAATTTGACCTCGAAGAGGGATTTTAAAAGGGTTCCTCTTAGAAGCATCTCAAATACATATATATATATATATTGGAGAATATAACTTGACAAATCCACTTGAATGGTACACGTGGACCTCAAAATCAGGGCCACCTTAGGCACAGGGCCTGGGACCCCCAAATGCCACTCTTGCCCAACTGAATTTGTAATTGAACAGCCCTGCCTTAGAAGGTGCCCCTGGATTCAGTGTTGCCACCCTAACTTTTAAGAAAAACAAAGACCATGTAAACCAGATAAACACAGAAAAACATAGACATGTTTAATAAGGTACACAAGGAGTTTTCTAACTAAATACAACAGCAGCACATGTCTGCCAAATAAATCTAAGCGTCAATCATATTACAGATAAGCAGGAAATGTCAAATTCAAGCTTGGGAGCAGAACATTAAACAGGACTCGTCCTCACTCAGATCAGCAGCTTTAAACTTTTCCCGTTTGTACTTTTTCAGTTTCTCACAACATCGTTTATGGCACCGCCCTCGATGACAGATTTTGTGTTTTTCCAAGTGTAGCAGTTGGTATTTCATGATCTCTTTTACTATCGGCATATTAAGGCACGTGCACGTCGCAGGATGTGACGTCAAGGCACATGTCCACCAATCACAATCACCAAGTGAATCTGGTTACGCACAGACTAGTAATTATATTTTAGAGATGCGCAGAGTTTATACGTTTTTGTTAAGATGTACGAAACATTACATTTATGTACACAAGAAATTGTAGTTCAAGAAGTGTGCTAAAAGAAATACATGATTATGATGAAAAAAACTGAGAATCGGGAGACAAAAACACAAACAAGAACAGAAAAACAGATCTAGGTGGAAAAACATTGGAGCGGTAACACTGACTGGATTGTCCCCTTTTGATTGTGAAGTTGCCTCAATGGTTGCTTTTTCAAAGTTTCTTTTACTTCTAAACGCCGTTCATGGTTTCAACTGCCGTCATAAACCGCTGAAGTTCAGGTCACCAATCGCGTACTGCCGCTCGGCCTACACCTCCCTTTCTTTACAGACAACACCCACTCAAGGGCGGGGCCCGTCGGCTAAAAAAACGTGATTGGCCTGTCGCCTCCGTACACGCCTCTTCCCGCCTTCTGTTTGCATTTTGACGTTGAGCGCACGCGGGCGCGTGGGTGGTGAGCGCGGACTGGCAGATGCCGAAATATTTTTTTCCCCCCTCTGTCAGCTACCTGCTCATTGAAAACGTTCAACATTTTTGTGAACTAACTTTTAAACCAAACAGAGTTATTTATCTCATTCACTTTACGCCTTGTGTGAGTAAAAATGCTGCCCGAAGAAGTGTCACCCGGCTCATAGCAAAAAAAAAAAAAAAGTGTTTACTCTTTTTACTGACAGCACGCGTCCCGTTCCGCTACCCTCTTTTTATATTTTTTTTACTTGCCTTCAGTTTAATTTCTGCGGGGTTCCAATGAGGTCGTAGTTTACACATCAGCTCAGTGACGCCGGCTTTGTAATCGTTCTCATCTACAGTGATGTCGAATTGGAGCGTCGAAGTTGGCTGCGGCTCCATGCTGAATTTCAATGTGACGAGGCCTTGGCTTGAGCAGGTAACAGTTATTTACGTCTACAGTTTTTTTTTCCCCCCTCTCTCTCTCTCACTCTCTTTCACTCTCTCTGCCCGGCCGGCTCCCCCGATGGCAGGTTTAAGTATTCCACGAGGCATCTTCAGCGGCAGGACTCCGGCTCTCTATTTAATTACACATTAACTCCCCCCTCGCCTCCAAATAAAGCTGGGAAATTGCGTGAAATTGCAAAGGTTAACTGAGCATTTGCAGTCTAATCATTACCTCGTCTGAAAATAACGCACGCTATTAATGTTGCCAGCACAGAACGACATCAAGTTTCAAAGATCACAGAGCGGAGGGTCAACAGGGCCTCTCCGCTACTACAGCCTCTGGGGGATCGGGGAACCCGGCAGCGCCAATTCAGTGCCTCTTCATTACACTCGAGGCAGAGACTGCTGCAAATCATCTGCTCGTGGTACTCAGTGAAATTTATATACATAGATTTTTTTTTTTTTTTTTTGAATATTGTTAAAACTAAATACTCATTTGAAAAGGACAAAAAATAAAGGAGCATGCCAAGCGTTAGCGTCAGGAAGTGTGGAACCCAGCTGGGAGGCATATTGATTTACAGATTGCGATGAAACTTACAGAGCCAGTGCAATCTGTCCAAAATAAATCTCCGCCGACTTATGATGTGAGAATTCACCGCAGATTTGCTAGTAATGTAAAACATAGTGGCAAGAGATTTAACAAGTCCCAGCTTTCATCTTGAACCTGCCATTCTTAAAATCTTGTTTTGGCTCTCGCCGCTGTGATTTCCCATTCATTTTTTTTAATTATATCAAGTATATTTTTTTATATTGCGCTCCTCATTAACTGCGGACTTGGAACGCTTTAAGAAGTTAACAGGTAAAATACAATTACAAAATTTACAGATTGATAGGTAGAACTTTTATTAGTCCCCAAGGGGAAATTTGGAGTTTTACAGAAGCTCTTTAAACAAATAAATAAATAGATAATAGACAAATATACAGTCGTGGCCAAAAGTTTTGAGAATGACACAAATATTAACGGTTCAAAAAGTTTGCTGCCTCAGTTTTTATGATGACGGTTTGTTCTGAAGAGTGATCCAATGAATTGTAAAGCCCCTCTTTGCCATGAAAATGAACTTCATCCCAAAAAACCACTGCATGTCTGCTCTGCCACCAAAGGACCTCTCATTAACACAGGTGAGAGTGTCGACGAGGACAAGGCTGGAGGTCACTCTGTCACGCTGATTGAGTTACAATAGCGAGGCGAAGAAGGTGTCATGGCGCCCAAGAAAGTCCAGCAAGCGCCAGGACCGTCTCCTAAATTGGATTCAGCTGCGGGCACCACCAGGGCAGAGCTGGCTCAGGAATAGCAGCAGGCAGGTGTGAGTGAGGGGAAGACTTTTGGAGGATGGCCTGGTGGGTGTCAAGAAGGGCAGCAAAGAAGCCAAAATGATATCAGGGACAGACTGATATTCTGAGATTGGACTGCTGGGGTAAAGTCATTTTCTCTGATGAATCCCCTTTCTGATTGTTTGAGGCATTCGGGAAAAAAAGAAAAGCTAAGTGGCGCTGCCATCAGTCCTGTGTCAGGCCAACAGTAAAGCATCCTGAGACCATTCTTCATGTCACGTGGGGTTGCTTCTCACTCACAATTTGGCCTAAGCCATGAATAAAGAATGGGACCAAAACATCCTGTGAGAGCAACTTCTCCCAACCATCCAACAACAGTTTGGTGACCAACATGATGGAGCACCGGGCCATAAGGCAAAAGTAAGAAGTAAGTGGCTCGGGGAACAAAACATCGAACTTTGGGGTCCATGGCCAGGAAACTCCCCAGACCTTGAAGATTGATCTCTGTGTTCTGAGACCAGTCCAACCTGCCATTTATGTGAACCTCCAAGTACCTGTGACTCGTAGGTGTAGGCCACCTCTACATCCACTCAACAACAACGACAACAAGCTTTATTAATATAACACATTTGCATACAACAAAGTAACTCAAAGTGGTTTACAAGAGAGGGTTAGGAACAGACGCTGATACAGTGCATTGCCGCACCCACCACACGACAAACCAACTCAGGACCCGTGTGCAGCCATGCAACGGGTGACACCTCAGCACCACACCAGTTCAGATGGAGTGGAACAGTGGGAGGTTTTTTTATGGTGGTTGGAGTGCCAATTCTGCCACCAACCCCCAGGTCTTTCCCTGCAGGCTGGAGGGCCACAATGCAGGGCTGGATGCAGATGAACGTTGCACAGATAGATACTTTATTAATGCCAAGGGGAAATTCACATCCTCCAGCAGCAGCATACTGATAAAGAACAATATTAAATTAAAGAGTGACTCGGCTCAAGGGCCCAACAGAGCAGAGTCCCTTTTAGGCATTTATAGGATTTGAACCGACAACCTTCCGATTGCCAGTGCAAATCCCTAGCCTCAGAGCTAATGATGACAAATAAAAAGTTTCACGAAAAGAAAAACAATTAAGATTAGGCAATGATATTAACGAATAAGTACCAATAAAACAAGGTAAGGTCAGAAGGCCTGGAGGACAGAAAATGAAAAAAAGCAAACAAACTCCACTTAGGCTAGAAAAAAAAAAAAAAATACAGCCAAATTTTGCAGGGGTACGGAATGGTGGTCAAAAGACCACCCAACCCTTACTGGGTAGTCTACCTATCATTAAATACTCCTAAATCAGACTTTTTAATTTTCATGCTAAAGTTGTGGGCAGCTGAGACATCTGCCTTCATTCCATCACCTCAGGAGGCGGCCTGGTGCTTTGATCAGGTGGTGGTGGACAGAAAAGACAGCAGAGAATGGTGGGGTTAGTGCAGCTCGCAGATCGCTGAAGAATATGATAACTCTACACCCGTATAGTCTGTCTCTCTATATATAGTCGATTCCGCTTAATTGGGACACATTAGGACTAGGACATTTTGGCCCAATTAAGCGAGTTCCACATAAAATGAAGCAATAAATCATTTTCTTATTTTGTAAATATAAATTACAAGACAATAATATAAACTGTGAAGAAAAAATAATAAATTCTAAAATAATATTTAGGTGCATACTTTAATAAATTATTGGGTCAAAATATAAGTTATAAGAAAATAATATAAACTGTGAAGAAATAATAAAAATAAATTCTAAAATAAAACAATAAGTATGTGCAAATTTTAATAAACTATTGAACCAAAATATAAGTTATAAGAAAATAATATAAACTGTGAAGAAAAAATAAAAATAAATTCTAAAATAAAATAATAACTAGGTGCGTATTTTAATAAATTATTGGACCAAAATATAAGTTATAAGAAAATAATATAAACTGTAAAGAAAAAAATAATAATAAATTCTAAAGTAAAATAGTTAGCTATTTTCTGTCACGCTTGGGTTACAGATTTTCATGGAAACACAGGAGATTGTAGAGATAGGAACTTTATTCAATCACTTCAAACAAACATTTCTCTCTTTCAAAGGGGGTGCGCGTCAGTAGCGGGACCCCCAACAGGAGCAGTGGATGTCTGGAAGAGGGGTGCGGTGCGGTGTGGTGCTGGCCAGGCCACGCCTTGCCTTTAAGTAGGTGAAGTGCCGTGCGATAAGCATATCATGCGACAGATCAGCCGTAAGTAAGGGAGTAATGTAAAGGCAGTCTATCAGTGTTTTTAAGAGGGGATTTTTGAGGAGCATCCGTGTCTTGTAGGGGTGTGTTTAGCCCCCCTGCTCACAGTACATACAATACACTTGATGCATTTTTGCAGAATTAAAGTCTGTCTTTTGTTTTTGTAGGTTTGCATTTCTACAAAATCAGCACGGATGTTCAGTGCAGCTATAGGGCTCCCTTCATTGTCTTCCTGCATAAAATAACGCTGTAACCTGACTATATATATTTTTTTTTTCCTCCCGGTTAGTCACAGGCACAGGTGGATCATCATCGTTTTCTTCGTCAAATGTTTGGTGTTTTGATTTAATGACTTTTTATCCAGCAAAGCAATTTTACTTGAAAGTGTAAAGTCATTTCTTGGCATCTTGGCTAGGGTTATAAATGTTTAAATAAAATCAACAAAAAACAAGCTTACTCATACGTTATACATGCGAGGTGGTGTAGGGATAACTGAATACGGTACGGTAGTGGTGGTGGTAGACTATTAAGCAGAAGTGTGCTACTCCACTCTAAGATTGTACTGGCTGAACTTACTCGTGCTTCTTCGCCGGGCGACGATAGATGACTGATTGGCTGCACGCATCTGCTACTGTCCCAATTAAGTGGAATGTTGCCCCAATTAAGCGTTTAAATTATGTATTCATTTATAAGTTTGGTTTTCATTCCTTGAGATTTCGCCCAAATAAGCGGCTGCCCCAATTAAGCGGAATCGACTGTGTGTGTGTGTATATATATATATATATATATATATATATATATATATACACACAGTGGAACCTCGGTTTACGAGTGTTTTGCAAGACAAGCAAAAATTTGTAATAAGCGATGTCTTGCAATACGAGCAGTATGGATACACTTTGTCTGCTGAGCGTTATGTGATCACAACTGAGCTGATGGTTCTTCCCTCTCTCTCCTTATCTCGCTCGCCGCCCAGCTGCTCTCTCTCTCTCTCCAGCAGCTCTCTCTCTCTCTCATCTTGGTCGCCCAACACGTCTCTCTCTCCTTATCTCGCTCGCTCGCTCAACACGTTTTTCTCTCTCTCTCTCTCCTTATCTCGCTTGCTCGCTCGCCCAGCGCGTGTCTGTCTCTCTCTCTCTCTCTCTCTCTCTCTCTCTCTCTCTGGCAATCGTCTCCTATTCTCTGTCTGAGTCTGTGTGCCTCACTCATATAGTCAACATCTGTTTACTACAGCATTGTGACTGCGTGTGTGTGCGCTGTGAAGTGCGAGTCCCCATCTTGCTCCCCAAAACACAAAGATGAGTCTCAGTACTTTAACAACAGCTTTATTCAGCTTGAAACGGCAACCGCGCTGTTATTTATTGTAGCAGGATCTTTATAATGTTCCTTGTATGACCCATTGACGACAGGCACTTCTAGCATGTCTGCGATCTTTTTGGATGCGCTTATACGGTGAAATGCTACAGCGCTGGGAGACTGTGATTGCTTTGGGACGCTCTTCCGCGTGTCTTCCTGTTGGGTGGAATCCCACATGAGTTTAGAACCTCACCCCAGCCATGATTCTTTATAAAGGTAAAGTGCAGGTTAATTTGTATTATGTATTTTACTTTATACTTTGTATTAATAATTTTTATATGAATAGTTTTGGGTTGTGGAACGAATCATCTGAGTTTCCATTATTTCTTATGGGGAAATTCGCTTTGATATACGAGTGCTTTGGATTGCGAGCACGTTTCCGGAATGAATTATGCTCGCAAACCGAGGTTCCACTGTGTGTGTGTGTGTGTATATATATATATATATATATATATATATATAGTGACGGGGGCGCTGTCATCCCCTTGAACCCTCAGACACCAGGTAAAAGTCCAATAATTGACTTTATTAACATAATAATGTGCACAAAGCACCCTACACTCCACAATACTCATAAATATTAATCAACTAGCAAAATACCCGCGCTTCGCAGCAGAGAAGTAGTGTGTTAAAGAAGTTATGAAAAAGAAAAGGAAACATTTTAAAAATAACGTAAGATGATTGTCAATGTAATTGTTTTGTCACTGTTATGAGTGTATATATATATATATATAAAATACACACACATATATACATATACACATATCTACACATACGCATATCTATCTATATATATAAATATATATATATATATATATATACACACATCTACATATATATACATATATATACACATATATACATATCTACATATATATATATATATATATATATATACACACATACATATATATGCTGTATATATCAAAATCCTCAAGCTCGCACGCTAAGAACTGCTTTTAAATTTTATTAAGAAGAAAAGAAAACCTTTTAAACTGAGGGAAAATATCCCAATAACTATCTGTTAAGGATCTCCTTGTATACCACGTTGTCAGTTCAGCACTCCGGTTGTAATATGACCAAGCTGTGCACTGAGATTACTTTTGAGAATGCAACGTATAGTTTTGTCCAGGAGGAAAGCAATGTTGCCTCAAATCAATGGCAACCATTTGTTGGGTGTGTCCCTGAGACTTCTTAATTGTCATCGTGAAGCAGAGCCTTACTGGAAATTTGAGGCATTTGAATTGAAATGGGAGATCAGAGGGTATAACGGTGATGCCAGGAATACATTCAGAGTGTGGCGCTCTGCTGTTTTTTTGTGTAGCTGCCTTCACACAGCTTCTCTGCTGCTTTATAAACGAATGCCATATAAGGCCATCGTTTCTCCTTGCTTCGCGGTTCTGTACTGTTTTATTGTTCACTTATTACGATTCTTATAGTTATTGTGTAGCTATTCGAGACTTACTTTACTGTTCAGGTACCCATTTCCTTTATTTAATCCGCGGCTTGTACGCTATCTTTTGTTCGTTTATTACGATTATAGATATTTATTGATTCCCTTCTTTAGCTGACTGCCTGCTCATATAAGGCGCTCCGCTGGTTTTTTGTGAAGCAGCCTTTACACAGCTTCTCCGCTGTTTTATAGACGAACGACATATAAAGCCATCCTTTTTCCTTGCTTTGCCAAGGAAGCTGCCTTTTTATTTAATCCACGGGTTCTTCGCTGTTTTATTGTTCGTTTATTACGATTGTTATAGTTCTCTTTATATATCACGTTGTCAGTTCAGCACTCTGGTTGTAATATGACGAAGCTGTGTGAGCTCACTCTTGAGAATGCAACATATAATTGTCCAGGAGAAAAGCAATCTTGCCTGAAATCAATGGCATCGTTTTGTAGGGTCTGTCCCTGAGACTTATTAATTGTCATCGCGCAGCAGAGCCTTACTGGAAATTGGAGGCATCTGAATTGAAATGGGAGAGGGGAGGGTGTAATGGGGATGCGAGGAATACATCGAGTGTGGAGAAACTCTAGAGACAGCGTGTGTATTAACTTGTGGATTTTTCTGTGAGTATTTGGTGGCAGCGTGAAGTTGCTTCCGCAAGACCGCGTTAGCTGTGGAGCTCAGCTCGGAGCATATTCTTTTCCTACCTTGTCAATTGTGTAATGCGTTTTTTGAACAGGTTTGATGCATGGAAGTGATCACTCGTACTGCGTTCAGTCAGTTCACGTGAGCTGCTCTCTTGTGTGATGTTGCAATGTCCACGGCTTTATTTAATGTTAGCTTACAAAGTGATCCAAAGTCTCGTTTATACCTCGTGTCTTCTCATTAAACTTGTATCTCGCGAATAAAGTATTCAGCGTTTTTCTTCAGCACTCTTTGGGATCTCTTCCTTCTTTTCTACGTACTGCGGTCACAGTCAGTTCACGTGATTACGTGGCAGGCGTGATGATGTCACACGCAGCTCCGCCATCAAGCTAACGTCCATTACAGTATATGGAGAAAAATAGGTTCCAGTTATGACCGTTACGTGTAGAATTTCATAATGAAACCTACTTAACTTTTGTAAGTAAGCTGTAAGGAATGAGCCTGCCAAATTTTAGCCTTCTACCTACACCGGAAGTTGGAGAATTAGTGATTTGTGAGTGAGTCAGTGATGGCTTTGCCTTTTATTACTATAGATACAATAAACAATAACCAATCCCCCACTCCCAGACGCGTTGTCACCCTGCCACCTGACTCGGCTCGCCCGTCTGGGATCTCCCACAGTCCTTTATAGTCCTTGACCCAGAAGTGTTTCTCTCTCTCTCTCTCTCTCTCTCTCTCCATGTGACTGGTAACACTTCCGGGTCAGATAAAAACTCCTTTTCTTCAACCCGGAAGCACGTCATTTCCTCTGTCTGCTTGACTAACACGTACTTACGGGTTGTAGGGAAAATAATCCTTGTTCCTCCCTGCAGCGCCTTCTAGCGGTCCCCGTGGTATCCATCAGGGCTGTGGATAAAAACTCCATTGACCATGATTCTCTGCTGGCATTTGGGGTACCTCCATGATGCAGGGAGGGCTCCATCTGGCGGCCTGGGGGTATTGGCTGGGATGACTAGCCGGCCATATACCACAATATATATATATATTTTCTTAACAGATTTAGGTTGTTTTTTTTTTTTTTTCTGGAATTTGCTTGAACATTCCCGTTGATTTTTCGACTTCTCTCATGTGGAAGAAAATTCTGAATACAGACACCTCCCCCACTGGAAACACAGATTTAAGCAATAAAGCACAAGCAGGAGAAAGCGTCAATTGTTATTCTTTGTCTACATCTCACAGGAGGCAACAAGTGCATATCTTATTATATAAAAGAGCGTCCTCTGCACTCTCTTTATACAATTCATTGATCAGGTCACTACTCAAAAAGGAATTCATTGCACAATCAGAAAGCTTTTAAATTGATTGGTTACACCCAGTTGCTAACGGGACATGACAAATGTTGATACCTTAAATTACCACAATTTGATTAATGGGCCTGTTAGCTTAGGATGTACGTGACTTTTTATTCTTATTTTAAGAGAAGTGTGAGTTCCCCTACAGGTTTGTCTGGTTTTGAACAATAAGACAGAGACCTAATTCTTTATGATCCAGCTAAGTACAAAGACTGGAAACTTAGTACTAAGTGAAAAGATAGAAAAATGATTGTCTCTTAAGGGGTTATATAAAATAACAAGAAATGCATTTATCATCTTCTTATATAATACAAATATAATGTTCCTCGGAGTGTCGCAGTCAGGGCAGCTGATGGAACAGTCCTTACGGATGACACTGCAGTTGTGACCCACTGGGTTGGCTACTTTGAGCAGTTGTTCAAAGCTGATCCTCCGGCTAGGACGCTGGATATCTCTGGTCCACGGTTCTTGAGGCTGATCCTCCGATTAGCTGTGAACCCCCCCGTCTCACTGAGATGGCACAGGTGGTGAACCAGCTGAGAGGAGGGAAGGCTTCAGGGATCTGTGGTATCCGGAGTGAATTTCTCCAGGTTGGCGGTAAAGCCATCCTCCTGGCATTGCAAGCAATCTTTGCTTCCATTTGGGAGACTGGCATCATCCCAACTGACTGGAAAATGGGACTTGTCATCCCTATCTGGAAAGGGAAGGGTGATCGCCCGGATTGTGTCAACTACAGGGGGATAACACTGCTCTCAGTGCTGGGTAAGGTCCTTGCTAGGGTCGTCCTCAATAGGATTTGTGATCACTTGCTCAACTACCAGCAACCACAGCAGTCTGGTTTTACACCTCAGAAGTCTACCATCGACCGCATCCTGGCACTGAGAGTTCTCATTGAGTGCAAACGCGAATATCGGCAGAGTTTCATCACAGCCTTTGTCAATTTTCGTACAGCATTCGACTCAGTTCATCAAGCTGCCCTGTGGGACATCCTGAGGGTTCTCAGGATCCCCTTGAGGTTGCTGGATATCATGGCCGACCTGTCCACTGGTACTGTGAGTGCAGTGCAGAGAGGAGGAGGAGGCAGACCCTCTGTTTTTCCCAGTAGATTCTGGGGTTTGTCAGCGGTGTGTTCTGCTCCTACTCTGTTCAATGCCTGTATGGACTGGGTGTTGGGCAGCATTGTGGGGTCCAGTGGCTGTGGGGCATCTGTTGGTGAAGAAAGATTTACAGATCTTGACTTTGCTGGCGTTGCTGTGATCTTCTCAGAGTCAATGGAGGATCTGATCATGGCGCTCGAGAGACTGAGCAACAAGTCTGAGTGTCTGGGCTTGTGAGGGTCCTGATAAAAACCAAGAGCACGGCCATCAGCAGTGTGTCTGTCTGCGGAGAGTGTCAACCTCATTGAGAGGTTTACTTACCTTGGCAGTGACATTCATGTCTCTGGTGACTCTTCCTATGAAATCCATAGATGGATTGGGAGAGCATGAGGTCACTGGAAAGTGGTGTGTGGCGCTCCTGATATCTGTAAAAGGATGAGAAGAGAAGAGAATAGGCACTGGGGGGGCGGATGGATTGGGTCACTCCTGCCGAATTTTTCAGAGGAGCAGGATTGTGACCAGGATCGAGGACGACTTGAGAAGTTGAAGCCCCAGCATGAGCACCCTGTCCATTGGGGGCACCCGAGTCTCAGTCTGGCGGAGCCGTACGAAGCCAGGGGTCAGAAAGCTACCAATCCAGCAGGAAAAGGTCAGCTGCAGGTAGAGCGACTCCCGTGTTGCATGGCCCGGATGGGAGAAGCAGGGGAGCTTCCAGCTAACGAAGGCACCAGGTTTTTTTTTTTTTTTTTAAAGGATTGCTTCCAGCCATTATTGATTTTTAACCTCGTTTTAATGGATTTATTTATTGGAATATTTTAACCCCCACATTTCACCCTGGTTTTATGGATTATTTATTTACTTACGTTCTGAGCACTGCACTATTGTTTTGAACACTGTTCGTTTTTTGGTTTTGTGTTTAATAATCGCACCCTTGCACTTTTCACGTTCCCTTTGCTTCATTTGGTGTCCTCATTGTCCAGCTCATCCAGTTCCATTACCTGTGGTGTTGGGTTCAGGAGGCTCCCAGAAGACAAGGGAGCATGGAGCAGGACCTGCATCGTCACAGGTTGGTGGCACAGCCCTTCCTGGACCACCGTGTTTTGACACGCCTTGATTTAATTTTTAAGTATTCTCTTATGTTATCAGGCAAAGGACTGCCAAGGCATGGGTCTATTTATTTGTGCATGTTTGGACGGTATCTCTGTAAAGCACAAAAATGGCAGACCTCCTGTGATGTTTAGGTGGAATGATATCACCAACATGTCGCACAATAAATCCTTCTTTGCTTTGGATCTGGTCAATAAAGAAGAAACTATTCAGTTTCAGGCAGAAGACATGGAGACAGCTAAATACATTTGGAGAATGTGCTTTGCTCGACATACATTTGACAGAATTAACAGCAGTAGTCTGCAGACACAAACACCTGCAGTTAATCCTATAAGAAGAAGATCATCAACTAGAATATCACTGCCAAAACAACAGCCATACATGATGACCACCATCAGCTGCATTAAAAGCCCATTGTGGCACTTCTTGTGTGATTTTGGGGTATGCAAAACTAAATTGTATTGTATTGTATCCATGTCTTGTCCTCCACACTCTGCACCAGTTTCCTCCCTGACCTCCATGCCAACCACAATTGGCACAATGGTTTCATTAAGTGGAATTTCTTTTCTGTATCTTCTACACTCTTTGTAATATGTGTACTCGTTTCTAAGTAGATTGCTTTATATTTTTGTGGCACACTGGGAAAATTTTACTTTACTAGCAAAATACCCGCGCTTCGCAGCGGAGAAGTAGTGTGTTAAAGAAGTTATGAAAAAGAAAAGGAAACATTTTAAAAATAACAGGAGCATTGCTGTCATCAAGGATTTGATTATCATTATTTCTTTCAAACAGGTTCGTATTTGGAGGACGTGTTGTTATGAAGTTACATTCCGTGTTTGTCATGAAGTTACATTCTGTGTTTGTCAACCGTTGTAAAGATGACAGATTTCATTCATCGAAGTGTTCACTACGCAAATCGCTACTCGTGAATCTAAGATGTTTAACAGGCATTCCCGGTATTAACTCGTGCTAAACGCCCCATGGTGTGACGTAAGGGGAGCTGACTGTAAAAAGGCAAGGAGGCGCGTATTTTGAACGAAAAGGGAGAAGACAGCGAAGGAGCAGAAAAGTGAGAAGGAAAACTGGTTTAATAAAGAGCTAGGAAGGTGAATGGAAAGAAGCAGCCAGCAGTAAAGCAAGGAAGACTTCGTAATAAGGACGGTCTAACAATAAGATTGTTAAGCCTTATGATAATGTTCCCGCACGGAGGATTTAGAGAGATGCACTGGGAGAAGTATAATCTGAACCCCTCTACAGTTTTGTTTATTTTCAGGTTGTAATGTTCATTAAATTTACGTATCATCTGGTCCAGTGGCGGACCGGGCATCTCACACCTAGGCCTTCAGTAGTGCTCCGTCTGAATCATCCCGCCCCCAAAAACTAATTTATGGTTATAAAAACCAGCTTAATATGCAGAAATACAGTATAAAGAGCCGCTGCAGTAGCCACAATAAATGCCTTTATTGAATAGACAAACCAGGGATGAACAAGTTCCTTTCTACTGTAGCCACAGCCACGACACACATAAAAAACATCAATAATAACTCATAAACTTGCAATATTATTTAGGAAAATCGCATTTAACTCGCCAAATATTTGTAAACAAAATCCATCCTCCTCTCTTTCCTCAAAAACAGTTCAATTACTCTGTTGTACGGATTATCTGTGCGCTTCAGTTCCATCAGAGAGTCCCTTTCTATCGCCATCTAAGCTAATGCTGAAAGTCGAACCTGCCCTGTCGTATTTCTGGCATAAGTTTTAATTCGCTTTAGGGCTGAAAATGTCCGCTCGACAGAAACAGCGTACACGGGAATGGTCACCGCCAAATATACCAATGTGAACAGCCGCCCCATGCTCTCATTCAGATTTTTCTGATGAAGGAAGTCAAGGAGATCAGTGGGAAATTTTCCTGTAAAATCATCCATGGCATACATTACAGTCAGTTCTGTTTTTAGCCAAGACAGATCAAAAATTGCTCCGTGGCTCTTGTGTTAAACTGGAGAAGGCTGCATGTGGGAAATTTTTCTTGTATTCCCGAAACTTCTGGGGGTCAAGGAGCGTGACAAACATCAGGTTTTCGTGGTCTTCAAATCTGGTCTGTATCTGGCAAATAATATTGTCCAGAATCCTGCCATGGAGTTGGCGGTAGTGCGGGCGAGGATCTTGCGCTCAGAGCGCCTGCGGTGCATTCAGTGGCCTCGTAAAGTTCCTCATATCGGCTTCTATCCAATCAATGGGTCTGAATACGGTGACGTTGCCATACGCCTGCTAGAGGGCCCCACTGACACCAACTCAAAATCTGATTGGTTGAAGCAACAGGTTAATCGACATTTATTCTGTGTTAGAGTACCTGCACAACGGATTGTGAAAGCCTCTCTGCCTGGCAACAAATGATGGCTGAAATGTGATTGGTTAAATGCTTTAATACGAAAATACATGTCTGGAAGCAGCACAACCATCGGAAAAGCTATGAAAGGAAGTGGACAGACTATTTGGAATTATTTAATAAGTATTCATGGACAAAATATAATTAACATCAGTTTGTGATTCAGTTATGTTTGTAGGCCAGCAGAGAAGGCATGACTTTGCCAGGTCTTTAGCATCGAGGCTTTATACCCTGCGTCTTCTCATTAAACTTGTATCTCACGAATATCTTGTGCGATCTTGCGATGTCCACGGCATTATTTAATTTTAGCTCAGGCCCGGCACTCAAAAGTTTCTGTCGCACTTTCGCTGAGGGAGGGTTTCCGCAGTAGCTGCACTTATCAATATGCTAAGCACATTCCTTCACCCGCGAATATTTACCTTATATGGACAGGCACTCAATTACGTGGGAGGCATGATGATGCGAGACGCAACTCTGCCTCACACGGCGACCGAGCTGCAGGCTCTTACAGTATATGGACAAAAGTTCCAGTCATGACCGTTACGCGTAGAATTTCTAAATGAAACCTGCCTAACTTTTGTACAATGGGATGCAAAAGTTTGGGCAACCTTGTTAATTGTCATTATTTTCCTGTATAAATCGTTGGTTGTTACGATAAAAAATGCCAGTAAAATATATCATACTAGCCAAGCATAATCAGGCCGCTTTTTAAATGATTTTTAAGCACAGAGGAAAAAATAAACATTTGAAAAATCCGTAATTTAATAAACCACCAAGAAAAGTAACATTGCAACAATGCACGCCTGAACCAACATACAATTGTCCGTGACTGAAAACGGAGGAGCGCCGTCGCGCTTTCTCCTTCCAAAGCGAAGGACGGGTTGAACGGCGCCGCTCAGTACACACTGCCCGCTTATGTGCCCGCCCCCAACTCCCTACCTGAATCGCTTTCGTCTGTGTACAGTCCACACGCACCTGTGAGTCACGTTGACTGTTAATTTTCCAAACACCGCTTCAGTCGGTTTCCACGTTGATTTTTCATTGTTCTTTGCGGTTCCGGCTGCTTTTTTTTATATATATAATCCACCAAGTCACCCGACCATGAGGGGCTTTACAAAGGGCAGGGACGTAATCAGTGCGAGCGTATGACCCGCACGTACTGGGAATTTCTCGTGGGGAACAATTGGAAGCCACGGTCTCCATCACGAATGGGGTTCAACGGCTTACCCACGGCGGATAGACACACGAAGATCCATTCAGTGTAGTGTGCGTGCAGTACCGGACATACAAGTGCATCACAGACCTGTTAATGCTCAATCTCGCGTGGCTGAAAGCCACTTGTCCTTCTAAGAATTTGGACGCCGACCGCTGTTGGGTCGTGTAACTATTTAGCAGGCGGGAGCCTCGTTCGTTTTCGGAAATAACCAAGAACTGCCATGCACCACCACCCACAGAATCGAGAAAGAGCTATCAATCTGTAAATCCTGTCCGTGTCCGGGCCGGGTGAGGTTTCCTATGTTGAGTCAAATGAAGCGAAAGGCTCCACACCTGGTGGTGCCCTTCCGTCAATTCCTTTAAGTTTCAGCTTTGTAACCATACTCCCCCCTGAACCCAAAGACTTTGGTTACCCGGTTGGCCTGTTGCGGGGCCTGCATTGGTGAAGCAGGTGAGACGGTAATGAAACAGAGGCACAGGTCTTATTGGTTTTTAAAGACTGCTTCCTTCATTGGGTTTTAACCAATGCACGGAATGAACCAACACACAATCGTCCATGCGGCGCTCAGGGTGGAACGGGAGGAGAGGAGAAGGACGTCCACTCCGCTCCCTCCGCCATGCTAGTCTGCTGATTTCGTTCTGTATACACTGCCTGCTCATGTGCCCACCTCCGACTTGTCACTCGAGTCGTTGTCGTCTTTGTACAGTCCAGATGCACCTGTGACTCACGTAGACTTTTCATTGCTCTGTGCGGTTTTGGCTGCCTTTCTATATATAATCCACCAAGACACCCGACCATGGTAGTAGCGAGGTGGTAGCGAGGTTTGTACAAAGTGCAGGAGTATCTAAGAAGACGCATGTTTGTCGTGGATGCGATTTGCTGTATGTAGCGTGTAAAACAGTTTGCTATAGTGCACGCGGTCATGCGTCGTAACCAAAAACTCGTTTTTCAAAGACTGCTTACTTTATTGTGTTTTAACCTCAGTTGTAAAGGAATGTTTTAAGGATCCCATGGGATACCCCTCACAAACAGTTTTACATGCTGCATATGGCGATTCACCACCACAAGAAACATGCCTTTATTAACAGTCAACGTGGGTCGGAGCTGCAGGTGACCTCTACGACAGGCGAATATAAATGACGCCGGTTTTTCTGTGTCGTCGCGTCCGAGTTGGTGGGCGTGGCCCTGTGAGTTGTCGTTGTATCCAATGGTCTTGGAGTTGGTGGGCATGGCTCTTTCCTGCGTGCACCATAGGTGTCTCACTTGTCGGCAGCTTAGTGAATCCACGCCCCTTCCGGTGTGCTTTCCATGGTTGTCTTGCCTTAGTGAATTATATATATAGATTCTGTAAGACACACACAGTGATATTTGAGAAGTGAAATGAAGTTTATTGGATTTACAGAAAGTGTGCAATAATTGTTCAAACAAAATCAGGCAGGTGCATAAATTTGGGCACCACAAAAAAGAAATGAAATCAATATTTAGTAGATCCGCCTTTTGCAGAAATTCCAGCCTCTAAACGCTTCCTGTAGGTTCCAATGAGAGTCTGGATTGTGGTTGAAGGTATTTTGGACCATTCCTCTATTACAAAACATCTCGAGTTCATTCAGCTTTGATGGCTTCCGAGCATGGACAGCTCTCTTTAACTCACACCACAGATTTTCAATTCTAATCAGGTCTCAGGACTGAGATGGCCATTCCAGAACGTTGGACTTGTTCCTCTGCATGAATGCCTTAGTGGATTTTGAGCAGTGTTTCGGGTCGTTGTCTTGTTGAAAGATCCAGCCCGGCGCAGCTTCAGCTTTGTCACTGATTCCTGGACATTGGTCTCCAGAATCTGCTGATACTGAGTGGAATCCATGCGTCCCTCAACTTTGACACGAATCCCAGTCCCTGCACTGGCCACACAGCCCCACAGCATGATGGGACCACCACCATATTTTACTGTAGGTAGCAGGTGTTTTTCTTGGAATGCTGTGTTCTTTTTCCTCCATGCATAACGCCCCTTGTTATGCCCAAATAACTCCATTTTAGTTTCATCAGTCCACAGCACCTTATTCCAAAATGAAGCTGGCTTGTCCAAATGTGCTGAGCAGACCTCAAGCGGCTCTGTTTGTGCTTCCTCTTCATCACTCTTGCATACAGCATCTCCTTGTGTAAAGTGCGCCGAATGGTTGAACGATGCCCAGTGACTCCATCTGCTGCAAGATGATGTTGTAGGTCTTTGGTGCTGGTCTGTGGGTTGACTCTGACTGTTCTCACCATTCGTCGCTTCTGTCTATCCGAAATCTTTCTTGGTCTGCCACTTCGAGCCTTAACTTGAACTGAGCCGGTGGTCTTCCATTTCCTCACTATGTTCCTAACTGTGGAAACAGACAGCTTCAATCTCTGGGACAGCTTTCTGTGTCCTTCCCCTAAACCATGATGGTGAACAATCTTTGTCTTCAGGTCATTTCAGAGTTGGTTTGTGACCCCCATGTTGCTACTCTTCAGAGAAAATTAAAGGAGGAGGGAAACTTACAATGGACCCCCTTAAATACTCGGATTCACCTGTGTATGTAGGTCAGGGGTCACTGAGCTTACCAAGCCAATTGGAGTTCCAATAATTAGTTCTAAAAGTTTGGGAATCAATAAAATGACAACGGTGCCCAAATGTATACACCTGCCTGATTTTGTTTGAACAATTATTACACACTTTCTGTAAATCCAATAAACTTCATTTCACTTCTCAAATATCACTGTGTGTGTCTCCTATATGATATATTTAACTGATATTTTTTATCGTAACAACCAACGATTTATACAGGAAAATAATGACTATTAACAAGGTTGCCCAAACTTTTGCATCCCACTGTAAGTAAGCTGTAAGGAATGAGCCTGCCAAATTTCAGCTTTCCACCTACACGGGAAGTTGGAGAATTAGTGATGAGTCAGTGAGTGAGTGAGTCAGTCAGTGAGGGCTTAGCCTTTTATTAGTATAGATAAAAACTACCGTATACATGAAACAACTGAGCACTCCAGAATGATAATATTGTAGTACACATAGTAATAATCTAGTAATATAATAGTAATAACACATGATATCATAAAAGACAACAAGTGTTCCATGTAAGAAAGTTGACCAGTAATGTCAATGAGCGGATTGGTACTTGAACTTCCGCGTGTGCCACACTATGTTTTATGTTAACTTTGCTATGAAATGATATTGCTTTCAGAGGATTCATTAATCAAATTATTCCTACAGTTATAAATTCAGATAGGGCCTTTGGCAGTTTAAAGCTGTATATGTAAGAATGAGGATTTTAAAAAACGGCCTTAAAGCTTAACTGGAGGCCAGTCTAATGACTCAAGGACAGGGGTTATGTGGTCGCACTTTCTAGTTTTTATAAAGTTTCCTGCAGCAGAATTTTGAAGTAACTGAAAGCTGCATAAAGAACGGATTAAAGAGTCATTGCAGTAGGCAGTCCCACTAGAAACAAATGCATGATTTATTTTCTATATTTATAATCTGGTTTAATTTTCCAGTATTTTTAAGCCTAAAATAAACAGTTTTCAGAATACACCATACAATGTGACTTGCCTTCGTTGCATTAATGGCTAAATGTTCTGCCTCAGGGAGAGGTAAGGACCAAGGGCCTCATGTATAGACGGTGCATTCGCACAAAAATGTTGCGTAAGAACGTTTCCACGTTCAAATCGCGATGTATAAAACCTAAATTTGCCGTAAAGCCACGCACATTTCCATGGTAGCTCATACCCTATCGTACGCAAGTTCTCTGCTCAGTTTTGCAAACTGGTGCCACCCAGCATCAAAGCAGTGCTACTGTTCCTGTGTGGTTATCCTTTCTTTTTTAGATCCAAATCCGTGACGCGGCTTTATAAATACACTGAAATTAACCGCATATTGTTTATTAGCTTAATGCATCTGATTGTTATTAACCAGTCACAATATATTGGTCCACAGAATGGTCAAACTAATCCAAATACTATAACTGCTTTAGCGTTGTTACTTTCACTGTACCTCGCATCCCACATCAGATTATCTTTTTCCATATTACTCTCACTGCAGCACTCGGAGTATTTATATTACTGTGTCCGAGTGTGAATCACAGCTCTACAGCAGCTGATCAGAAAGAGAATTATCAGGATACAGCATCAAGCACACGCTGCCTCAGCCATGCACACAGTCTATTTGAACTGCTTCTCATATGACAAACACTTCAGAGCCTTTCCTGTACGGACCTCGCGGTTCACAAACAGTTTCATCCCAAGAGCTCTAAACGCACTCAATCAGTCCATCAGGTGCTCCTGGTAGAACTGTTTGTAGTTATAAGTACAATCGCCTCACTGTAAACTTGTGATACAGTTATAATATTGTACAACCTGCACCACTTTATAAAGGGCGTATTTACATATGATGACGATATCATTTTTAAGATGAAATGCAGCAAAATATGTTGATTATATTATACAGATAATGTAGACTAACTACATGGTGGTGTAGCACTAGCGATGATCTGGTGCCCCGTTCACGGGTTGTTCCTGCCTCACGTTGTATTCTTGCTGGTGCTGACGCGACACTGTAAGGATAGATGGATAGAATAATTAAACATGTACTGCAAAGATATTTCATGTTCCTTAAAAGTTTTAAAGAATCGGCGTTCTCAGCTTACAGATGGCTTGACGTCTATCACAGAGCTGATTGTGTGGCAATTGTGTATTTGGAGAAAGAAAAGTAAGGACAGGAATTGGGGGTTAGTACTTTTGAAAGAGACAGTACTGCTGCAGTAAAGTATTTCATGGAAGGTCGTGCACAGTGCAGCAAGCATCTTGCGTAAGACATGAACAATCATTGCTCTACCGTGTTCCCATGTTTAATAACATGATTTTATTCCTATCATCATGAAAATGATATCATGTCTACATCTTAGTATTTTAATTTTCAGAGAGCTGTAATATCACGAATGTAATGGATTCTGTGTCCTGTCGGAGGAAGAGAAAGCCTGTTTAAGAAGTACGTAGTGATTCACACATATAGAGCACATAGAAGATCAAATACAAAACGAAGCATTTCATGTGTTACTTTAGTTACAATGGGATTGATAAAACTAGTAAATTAAACGATTTTAAGATGAAGTTTATGATGTTCTACTTTAATGACAAAATAAACTACGTGATTAAAGTGGAAATTTCGAGACTAAAGTTGACATTTCATGCTTTTTCCCCCCACTGTGTGGCTTTTTTTTTCTCACTGTACCCTTATAAGTTTTGCATATGACACTCAGATGGTGGGCTACGACTCCCCTTTTCACGGCGACTTTGATATGTGACAGCTTCTTTTTTTATTTCGGGCACTGTGCAACTTTGTGAACTTGAGCTTTCGAGTTTCTCCAACACTTTCTGTCACTCGATCAACTTCCTTTTGTTGTTTATCCCACTGTTTAAACCAACAAATAGTACGTTTTTCTTTGCCTCCGCTTGGTATTCGCTGAAATTCTTCTATTTTCCCTCTTGCTTTTGCCATTGCCTTTTCACAGAATGCTGAGCTTAAGGGCTATTTACAACAACAACATTTATTTCTATAGCACATTATTATAAAAAAACAGTAGCTCAAAGTGCTTCACATAATAAAGAATAGAAAAATAAAAGACACAATAAGAAAACAATAAGGACGCAGGTGGAGGGTTTTAATTGAGATATTATTTTTTGTAAATCGGGTAAATCTATCCTAGTGAAAGAGTTTAATTTGTTTATAGCAGAATGCTGGAATTTAGGAGAATCCTTAGTCTTGGAGGGATATACCATGTTATTTCTAATATCATTAATTTTTTGATTGAAAAATACAGCGAAAGCCTCACAGGTTTTACTGGAATTTTTCAAATTATAAATCAATTTATATTGATTTGCATATTCAAAAAGGCGGGACAGCAGGCGCATGTACGTGCGTTACTTTTCACGCTGACCAGGATTTATGTAGTGGAAGAACGTGGAAGTTGGCATACACACAGATTTATGCATCTGGATTTTTTTGTGCGTAAACACATTTCCGCTTTTGTCTGTACGGCATGTTATAGTGTCAAATCTACTCACAGAAGAGGAGACGTATGCCATAGTTACACCAGATTCATTAACCGGGAATGAAGCGGATCTTTCAACAAATCACGGGGCAAAACAGCAATGGTGGTCAGGAAGTCAGAAAATATGTTACGAACTAGAGAGTTCCAAAATATTCAAAGTCTCTAAAACCATACAAAAATGTCCACTGGAGAGGTAACCATCAACACCTGGCTAGTACAAAGGACAAAAAACAAAGAATCTTTATTAATAAAAATATTTATTATCACAAAAGTGCTCGTGAACAAAAAATAAGATCAGTGGAGCACAAAATAAAGACAATGCAAAGCAAGCCAGGCCTCAATATGAAATCCAAGGTGAAGCCAACAGAGCAAGATGGGTGTAGTGGTGGCTCTGAGGCTAAGGATCTGCGCTGGTATCCCGAAGGTTGCCGGTTCGAATCCTAGTCACTGCCAAAAGAGATCCTACTCTGCTGGGCCCTTAAGCAAGACCCTTAACCTGTAATTTCTCCAGGGGCACGGCACAATGGCTCTGACCCCAAGGGGTATGCGAAAACTAACAAATTAGTACAAGAAATTGTATAAGGCGAAATAAAGAAAAAAAAAATCTATTTATATAAAAAACCTTGAAAAGACTCCAGTATAGGTGAGCAACACCCAACTGAAATTCCATCCCTCCTTTGATGTCGTCATCATCATCGAAATTCTGAGCAGCATTTCTGGAGTAGAATAATACACAGCAAAATCAGCAGGGTTACATTAACACTTGAGGTGTCTATATATGGATGCTCCGTTTTTATGGGGTCAGTATTACCACATGTGCAGAGCTCAATGAAGTTCTTGCTTGTATGTGCTAATCAACACACAACACGTCGCTATGTACGCCTAAAGTGTTAATTTCACATTAGTAATTGTGCTGGGTAGGATAACGTATTGCCATATGTAAATGTGGAAGTGGAATTCTTAATTGCGCTAATCACAGTACAACAGAGAGCAGTGCACAATGTCGACAAGAAGAACAGCGAACAGTTTGTGGAAAACTAAATAAGTGGAGAACACAAAGGCAAAGGCAGACTTAATTAAAGTAGCAGGGTGCAGATCCAGGAGTGTTTGTGCATGAAGGGCCAGTAATTTAACTTCTTATTAGATAGCTAGTAACAGATTTGAATTTAATTTAAAATGCATCTATTACTCATTTCCTCTTGTGTAACAAGACCTTAACAGAGGTGTTTCTTTTGGACTTCATAACGCTTCTGAAACATCGGTAGGTGAGTTATTCATCTCCTTGCATTGTGGCATATTGACATGATGATAAAATTAGTTAATATGAAGGATTCACAAGTCTTATACTAAACTAGCTGTGTAAGCCCGTGCTATAAAATTCCCGGGGTCCTAGAAACTATTCAATTTTTTTTCTGACGATTTCAAATGTAGAGATGTCAGGTAATTGAAAGGAACTGCTCTGGGCGTCTCGCTCCTAGGAGGATTCATTTTGCCGAATTGCTCACCTCACTTGTGTATCAACTGTTAAACAACTTTGTCTTTCCTCAGAGGTTTCGTGTTGCCGACGTGCTCGCCTCGCTTGTGTATTAGCGGTGAGGGGAAAAGTAAAAGGGATACCATTTTGCTGATGTGCTCACCTCGCTTCTGTATTAGCGGCTAAGCGAGTGACTCTTTCTTCAGAAGATTCGCTTTGCCAACCTGCTCGCCTCGCTTGTTTTTAGGCGACTGTATTTCATCTGAGGTTTCATTTTGCCGATGTGCTCGCCTCACTTCTGTATTAAGTGAGTGACTATTTCTTCGAAGGTTTCGTTTTGTCGACATGCTGGCCTCGCTTGTGTTTCCTCGGAGGTGGAGCCCTTACCCCGATTCCACCTCTCACTTCCGGGCCGGACAGACTGACAGACACACTTCCACGCGTAGACGTTTATATATACACACAAGGGCTCTTCGCTCACCAACCCCACGGCCTGCGCTATGTGCCAGCCACTTTGTGGATTTCACTTTCACCAAACAACAAATCTTTTAATTCTCGTGCATACGCCTCTTCATTGGGAAGAACCACGACTTTTCCCTGATGGCAACACGAATCAGACGATCTACAAGTCTCTGACTTAAAGTTTAAATCTGAACAACATATTTGATCTCTTTTCGCTGTTCCGTTATTTCACCGAGTAATAATTTCCATTTATTTGCGCTAATGCGATCTTCACTATCATTTTTTGAGACTTTCGAATTTTTGTACTTCCATTATCTCTAACCTGCTCTGCATGTGTATCGTTCCAGCGTTTGTGAATTCTTTATGACGTTCTACTTTGTCATCTACTTTTTGTATTTTACTTCCAGCCCCGGACGTAGTTAAATCTCTCGTCACAAAGACTCGTCTTGCGGGACATGAAATTATCTTTCTGAAAAAGTCACGTGTTGTCCCAGGCTAGCAAGTCTCATTTCGTCCCAGGATTTTTTTATTATAATAGAGAGAGGTGGACTATCAAGAGACCTTAGACCAGGGGTGCCCAATGCGTCGATCACGATCGACCAGAAGATCGGAATGGTAGTGCGGGTAAATCGCATTGCATTCAAAAAAAAAATTTTTAAACGTTAGTCTATGTTTACTTTGCAAATGGGCAAACATCCACCACAGTGCCCTCTTCAGTTGCGAGATCATCCACAAGCGTTACCTGGTAGGTAACCACCCATACAATCAGATTGTGATTCAGACTACAAATGCCATGAATGTAATTACCCCGATCTACATGCTGTCAAATAAACGAACCACACACCGTGGCGCAACGTAAAGAGGCTTCACCTCTGACGTCTGAGGTTTGATCCTCGAGAGGGGGTGCAGTGAGTGTGTACGCCTGATGAACCCAGAATTAGGGCGAAACACGTGTCGCGTACTCTTTGCATTATTTGACAGTAAAGTATGCAACATTCTATGATCTGCTCCTCGCAACTGAAGAGGGCACCGTGGCGGTTGTTTGCCGACTTGCAGACCAACCACGTTGCCTGGTAGGTAACCACCCATACAATCAGATTGTGATTCAGACTACAAATGCCATGAATATATACAGTACAGGCCAAAAGTTCTCCTCCTTGAACCGTCACCTTATCGTGGTGGAGGGGTTTGCGTGTCCCAATGATCCTAGGAGCTATGTTGTCCGGGGCTTTATGCCCCTGGTAGTGCCACCCAAGGCAAACTGGTCCTAGGTGAGGGATGAGACAAAGAGCGGTTCAACAAACCTCCAATGAAGAGCAAAAACTTTGGACGACGTTTTCCCTTGCCCGGACGCGGGTCACCGGGGCCCCCCTCTGGAGCCAGGCCTGGGGGTGGGGCTCAATGGCGAGCATCGGCCGGGCACAGCCCGAAGAGGTAACGTGGGTCCTCCTCCCCATGGGCTCACCACCTATGGGAGGGGCCAAGGAGGTTGGGTGCAGTGTGAGTTGGGTGGTGGTCGAAGGCGGGGACCTTGGCGGTCTGATCCTCGGCCACAGAAACTGGCTCTTGGGACGTGGAATGTCACCTCTCTGAAGGGGAAGGAGCCTGAGCTAGTGCGCGAGGTCGAGAGGTTCGGCTAGATATAGTCGGACTCACCTCGACGCACAGCTTGGACTCTGGAACCAATCTCCTTGAGAGGGGCTGAACTCTCTACCACTCTGGAGTTGCCCCGTGAGGGCCGAGCAGGTGTGGGCATACTTATTGCCCCACTGGAGCCTGTGCATTGGGGTTTACCCCGTGGGCGAGAGGGTGGCCTCCCTCCGCCGGGTGGGGAAGGGTCCTGACTGTTGTTTGTGCGTATCGCGAACAGCAGTTTGGAGTATCCACCCTTTTGGAGTCTCTGGAGGGTTGCTAGAGGGCATACCTTCTGGGATTCCCTCGTTTTGCTGGGAGACTTCAATGCTCACGTGGGCAATGACAGTGAGACCTGGAAGGGCGTGATTGGGAGGAATGGCCCCGATCTGAACCCGGCGGTGTTTTGTTATTGGACTTCTGTGCTCGTCATGGATTGTCCATAACGAACACCATGTTCAAGCATAAGGGTGTTCATATGTGCACTTGGCACCAGGACACCCTAGGCCTCAGGTCGATGATCGACTTTGTGGTCGTGGCGCCGGACTTGCGGCCATATGTCTTGGACACTCGGGTGAAGAGAGGGGCGGAGCTGTCAACTGATCACCACCTGGTGGTGAGTTGGCTTCGATGGTGGGGGAAGATGCCGGTCAGACCTGGTAGGCCCAAACGTGTTGTGAGGGTCTGCTGGGAACGGCTGGCAGAGTCCCCTGTCAGAAGTAGCTTCAACTCCCACCTCCGCAGAACTTCAACCACGCCCCGAGGGAGGTGGGGACATTGAGTCGAATGGGCCATGTTCCGTGCCTCTATTGTTGAGGCGGCTGACCGGAGCTGTGGCCGCAAGGTGGTCGGTGCCTGTCGTGGCGGCAATCCCGAACCCGTTGGTGGACACCGCGTGAGGGATGCCGTCAAGCTGAAGAAGGAGTCCTATAGGACTTTTTGTCCTGTGGGTCTCTGGAGGCAGCTGATAGGTACCGCAGGCCAAGCGAACGGCTTGGTTGTTGCTGAGGCAAAACTCGGGCATGGGAGGAGTTTGGAGAGGCCATGGAGAACGACTTTGGACGGCTTCGAGGAGATTCTGGTCCACCGTCCGGCGTCTCAGGAGGGGGAAGCAGTGCAGTGTCAACACCGTATATGGTGGGGATGGTGCGCTGCTGACCTCGACTCGGACGTTGTGGGTCGGTGGGAGGAGTACTTCAAGACCTCCTCAATCCCACTAACATGCCTTCCACGAGGAAGCAGAGCCTGGGGACTCTGAGGTGGGCTCTCCCATCTCTGGGACTGAAGTCACCGAGGTGGTCAAAAAACTCCTTGGTGGCAGGGGCCCGGGGTGGATGAGATACCGGAGTTCCTTAAGGCTCTGGATGTTGTAGGACTGTCTTGGTTGACACGCCTCTGCAACATCGCATGGACATCGGGACAGTGCCTCTGGATTGGCAGACCGGGGTGGTGGTCCCCTCTTTAAAAGGGGACCGGAGGGTGTGTTCCAACTATAGAGGGATCACACTCCTCAGCCTCCCTGGAAAAGTCTATTCGGGGTTCTGGAGAGGAGGGTCCGCCGGATAGTGAACCTCGGATTCAGGAGGAACAGTGTGGTTTTAGTCCTGGTCGCGGAACAGTGGACCAGCTCTTCACCCTTAGCAGAGTCCTGGAGGGTGCATGGGAGTTTGCCCGACCGGTCTACATGTGTTTTGTGGACTTGGAAAAGGCATTCGACCGTGTCCCTCGGGAATCCTGTGGGGGTGCTCGGGAGTATGGGGTACGGACCCCTGATAAGAGCTGTTCGGTCTCTGTACAACCGTGTCAGAGCTTGGTCCGCATTGCCGGCAGTAAGTCGAGCCCGCTTCCAGTGAGAGTTGGACTCCGCCAGGGCTGCCCTTTGTCACCGATTCTGTTCATAACTTTTATGGACAGAATTTCTAGGCGCAGCCAGGGTGTTGAAGGGGTCCGGTTTGGTGGACTCAGGATTGGGTCACTGCTTTTGCAGATGATGTTGTCCTGTTTGCTTCATCAGGCCGTGATCTTCAGCTCTCTGGATCGGTTCGCAGCTGAGTGTGAAGCGGCTGGGATGAGAATCAGCACCTCCAAATCCGAGAGCATGGTCCTCAGCCGGAAAAGGGTGGAGTGCCCTCTCAGGGTTGGGGGAGAGATCCTGCCCCAAGTGGAGGAGTTCAAGTATCTCGGGGTCTTGTTCACGAGTGAGGGAAGAATGGAGCGTGAGATCGACAGGCGGATCGGTGTGGCATCCGCAGTGATGCGGGCTCTGCATCGGTCTGTCGTGGTGAAAAGGAGCTGAGCCGTAAGGCAAAGCTCTCAATTTACCAGTCGATCTACGCTCCTACCCTCACCTATGGTCATGAGCTATGGGTAGTGACCGAAAGAACGAGATCGCGAATACAAGAAGCTGAAATGAGTTTCCTCCGCAGGGTGTCTGGGCTTTCACTTAAAGATAGGGTGAGAAGCTCAGTCATCCGGGAGGGGCTCAGAGTAGAGCCGCTGCTCCTCCGCATCGAGAGGAGTCAGATGAGGTGGCTCGGGCATCTGATCAGGATGCCTCCTGGACGCCTCCCTGGTGAGGTGTTCCGGGCACGTCCAACCGGGAGGAGGCCCCGGGGAAGACCCAGGACACGCTGGAGGGACTATGTCTCCCGGCTGGCCTGGGAACGCCTTGGGATTCTCCCGGAAGAGCTGGAAGAAGTGGCCGGGAGAGGGAAGTCTGGGCATCTCTGCTTAAGCTGCTGCCCCCGCGACCCGACCTTGGATAAGCGGAAGAGGATGGATGGATGGATGGAGGCCAAAAGTTTGGGCACACCTCCTCATTCAATGTGTTTTCTTTATTTTCATGACCATTTACATTGGTAGATTCTCACTGAAGGCACCAAAACTATGAATGAACACATGTGGAGTTATGTACTTAACAAAAAAAGGTGAAATAACTGAAAACACGTTTTATATTCTAGTTTCTTCAAAATAGCCACCCTTTGCTCTGATTACTGTTTTGCACACTCTTGGCATTCTCTCGATGAGCTTCAACAGGTAGTCACCTGAAATGGCCTGTATTGTATGTATGTATGTATGTATGTATGTATATATATATATATATATATATATATTGTGGTACCCGGCGGGCTGGAGGACCGGAGGAGGGTTTGTGCCTCCTCCAGACCGCGAGGGGGCGTCCGCCCTGGTTATGTTGGGGGCCTCGGGTGAAGGGCTTGGAAGCCCAGCCCTGTAGGGACCCGTGGCCACCGCCAGGCGGCGCCCCAGTGCCTGAATATGCCGGGAGCCCAGCACTTCTGCCACACCAGGAAGTGCTGGGGGGAAGACGACAGGGGACACCCGGACGGCTTCCGGGTGCGCAGCCGGCACTTCCGCCACACTGGGGTGTGGCTACGGAGGAATGCCGGGAAGCAGCTGGAGCCCATCCGGGTTCCTATTTAAGGGGCCGCCTCCCTCCAGTCATTGGCGGAAGTCGGGTGGCAGAGAGACGGAGCTGGAGAGAGGACTGGAGGCGGCCAGGAGAGAGAGGCACAAAGTTTGTGAGGCCTGGACATTGGGGAATCGGTGCAAGAGGCACTTGGGAGTGCACGTGACTGCAAATTGTAAATATAATAAATGGGTGTGTTGGGTGAGAAACCGTTGTCCGTCTGTCTGTGTCCGGGTCACCTTCCACAATATATATATATACGAGGTGTGGCAGAAAAGTAATGAGACTGGCAACGCTGCGCTGTTGTCCTTGATAGAGCACGTGTATCAGTGCCCTCCCATAGCTCAGTGCGAGTTTCAACTCCTTCCGTTAACTATGTGATTTTTGTGACTGCTATTAGCGAAGTTGTGTTTTTGGTTGTGCGTCACTCAAAATGGAACAGTGGAATTTGGAGCAACGTTGTGCCATTAAATTTTGTGTTAAGCTTGGAGAATTTTTATAAAGATGTCTTTGAAAGGCTGAGAAAAATGGCCATTAGTGTGAGACCAGACATTTCAGACAAATGGATGATCCATCATGACAACGCCCCATGTCACACTGCCCTCTCCATAACAGAATTATTGACCTCAAAAGGCATTCCTGTGGTTCCCCAGCCCCCTTATTCACCTGACCTCAGTCCGTGTGACTTTTTCCTAAACTGAAAAATGTCCTCAAAGGACGTCATTTCGGGACTTTAGAAAACATCCTGAAGAGTGTAACGGACATGCTGAAGACCATACCGGTTGAAGACTTCCAGCGCTGCTACCAACAGTGGGAACAACGTCTCCATCGGTGTGTAGCTGCCCAAGGGAACTACTTTGAAGGGGATAACATTGATGTTTGAAAAAAAGAAAAACTTTGGTAAATAAAAAATCAGTCTCATTACTTTTCTGCCACACCTCGTGTGTGTATGTATGTATTATATATATATATATATATATATACACTGTATACAGTGGGATGCAAAACTTTGGGCCACCTTGTTAATAGTCATTATTTTCCTGTATAAATCGTTGGTTGTTACGATAAAAAATGTCAGTTAAATCTATCATATAGGAGACACACACAGTGATATTTGAGAAGTGAAATGAAGTTTAATGGATTTACAGAAAGTGTGCAATAATTGTTCAAACAAAATCAGGCAGGTGCCTAAATTTGGGCACCGTTGTCATTTTATTGATTCCCAAACTTTTAGAACTAATTATTGGAACTCCAATTGGCTTGGTAAGCTCAGTGACCCCTGACCTACATACACAGGTGAATCCGAGTATTTAAGGGGGTCCATTGTAAGTTTCCCTCCTCCTTTAATTTTCTGTGAAGAGTAGCAACATGGGGTCACAAAACAACTCTCAAATGACCTGAAGACAAAGATTGTTCACCATCATGGTTTAGGGGAAGGATACAGAAAGCTGTCCCAGAGATTGAAGCTGTCTGTTTCCACAGTTAGGAACATTTTGAGGAAATGGAAGACCACAGGCTCAGTTCAAGTTAAGGCTCGAAGTGGCAGACCAAGAAAGATTTCGGATAGACAGAAGCGACGAATGGTGAGAACAGTCAGAGTCAACGCACAGACCAGCACCAAAGACCTACAACATCATCTTGCAGCAGATGGAGTCACTGGGCATCGTTCAACCATTGGGCGCACTTTACACAAGGAGATGCTGTATGCGAGAGTGATGAAGAGGAAGCACAAACAGAGCCGCTTGAGGTCTGCTCGAGCACATTTGGACAAGCCAGCTTCATTTTGGAATAAGGTGCTGTGGACTGATGAAACTAAAATGGAGTTATTTGGGCATAACAAGGGGCGTTATGCATGGAGGAAAAAGAACACAGCATTCCAAGAAAAACACCTGCTACCTACAGTAAAATATGGTGGTGGTCCCATCATGCTGTGGGGCTGTGTGGCCAGTGCAGGGACTGGGAATCTTGTCAAAGTTGAGGGACGCATGGATTCCACTCAGTATCAGCAGATTCTGGAGACCAATGTCCAGGAATCAGTGAGAAAGCTGAAGCTGCGCCGGGGCTGGATCTTTCAACAAGACAACGAGCCGAAACACTGCTCAAAATCCATGGTTACAAAGCTGAAACTTAATGGAATTGACAGAAGGGCACCACCAGGTGTGGAGCCTTTCGCTTCATTTGACTCAACACAGGAAACTTACCCGGCCCGGACACGCACAGGATTGACAGATTGATAGCTCTTTCTCGATTCTGTGGGTGGTGGTGCATGGCAGTTCGTAGTTGGTGGAGCGATTTGACTGGTTATTTCCGAAAACGAACAAGACTCCCGCCTGCTAAATAGTTACACGACCCAACAGTGTCCAAATTCTTAGAAGGACAAGTGGCTTTCAGCCACGTGAGATTGAGCATTAACAGGTCTGTGATGCACTTGTATGTCCGGTACTGCACGCGCGCTACACTGAATTGATCTGCGTGTGTCTACCCGCCGTGGGTAAGCCGTTGAACCCCATTCGTGATGGAGACCGTGGCTTCCAATTGTTCCCCATGAACGAGAAATTCCCAGCACGTGCGGGTCATACGCTCGCACTGATTACGTCCCTGCCCTTTGTAAAGCCCCCCATGGTCGGGTGACTTGGTGGATTATATATATAAAAAGCTGCGGAACCGCAAAGAACAATGAAAAATCAACGTGGAAACCGACTGAGGCGGTGTTTGGAAAATTAACAGTCAACGTGACTCACAGGTGCGTGTGGACTCTACACAGACGAAAGTGACTCACTCAGGTAGGGAGTTGGGGGCGGGCACATAAGCGGGCAGTGCGTACTGAACGAGCGCCGTTCAACCCCGTCCTTTCCTCTGGTTTTCAGTCACGGACAATTGTATGTTGGTTTGTAGCGTGCATTGTTGCAATGTTACTTTTCTTGGTGATTTATTAAATTACGGATTTTTCAAATGTTTATTTTTTCCTCTGTGCTTAAAAATCATTTAAAAAGTGGCCTGATTATGCGGCGCTGGTTGGCTAGTATGATATATTTGACTGACATTTTTTATCGTAACAACCAATGATTTATACAGGAAAATAATGACTATTAACAAGGTTGCCCAAACTTTTGCATCCCACTGTACAAAAGTTAGGCAGGTTTCATTTAGAAATTCTACGCGTAACGGTCATGACTGGAACTTTTGTCCATATACTGTAAGAGCCTGCAGCTCAGTGCGTGTGAGGCAGAGTTGCGTCTCGCATCATCATGCCTCCCACGTAATTGAGTGCCTGTCCATATAAGGCAGCTGTGCGCAACCTGCGGCCGTACGGCCGCATGCGGCCGTGGGCAAGGACTTTGGCGGCCGTGGGCGTGTATATAAAAAGTATGCGTAATGGCGGCCGTGCAGGTGTAGGGTCTCTGGACTCCAGTGACGGCTCTGATTGACAGCAAAGAAGTAAAGCCTGACCAAATTCCTACCGTCCGTTTTTCGGGCACTTTAGATGGGCTGTTGCAGGAATTCGCTAACTGTTTTCAAGATTTCGAAAAGATTTCAGCAACAATAAGACTCGTTGCTTCTCCTCATCTGGTGGAGACAGAGAGTACACCGTTACATCTACAAATGGAGCTAGTAGAGTTGAAGAACAATGAGCAGCTTGTGAAAAAGTTTACGAAAGCGACCTGCTGGATACGTGGAAATCAGCAGTAGAATACCCACAACTACGAGAACTGGCCAGGAACATTCTCGTTCTTTTCGGAAGCACTTATTTGTGCGAAGCAGCGTTTTCCAGAATGAAATATCTGAAAAACAGGTACCGGTTTTTTGTCCTATATGACGTTTCATAGACATTTTTTTACATATGTAGACCAGTAAATTGAATATTGTCAGATATATCATACTCTGTTTTAATGTGTAATCTGTAAATTTTTACATAAATCATAAAACATTATTAAGTTTACTTGGACTTACTGGCGGCCGTTATTAAAGTAAAAAGTCTGTAGTGCGGCCGTCAATAGCGGAAAGGTTGCGCATGCCTGATATAAGGTAAATATTCGCGGGTGAAGGACTGTGCTTAGCATATTGATAAGTGCAGCTACTGCGGAAACCCTCCCTCAGCGAAAGTGTGACAGAAACTTTTGAGTGCCGGGCCTGAGCTAAAATTAAATAAAGCCATGGACATCGCAAGATCGCACAAGATATTCGCGAGATACAAGTTTAATGAGAAGATGCAGGGTATAAAGCTTCGATGCTAAAGACCTGGCAAAGTCAGGAATCAGTGATAAAGCTTAAGCTGCGCCGGGGCTGGATCTTTCAACAAGACAACGACCCGAAACACTGCTCAAAATCCACTAAGGCATTCATGCAGAGGAACAAGTACAACGTTCTGGAATGGCCATCTCAGTCCCCAGACCTGAACAGAATTGAAAATCTGTGGTGTGAGTTAAAGAGAGCTGTCCATGCTCGGAAGCCATCAAACCTGAATGAACTCGAGATGTTTTGTAAAGAGGAATGGTCCAAAATACCTTCAACCACAATCCAGACTCTCATTGGAACCTACAGGAAGCGTTTAGAGGCTGGAATGTCTGCAAAAGGCGGATCTACTAAATATTGATTTAATTTCTTTTTTGTGGTGCCCAAATTTATGCACCTGCCTGATTTTGTTTGAACAATTATTACACACTTTCTGTAAATCCATTAAACTTCGTTTCACTTCTCAAATATCATTGTGTGTATCTCCTATATGATATATTTAACTGACATTTTTTATCGTAACAACCAACGATTTATACAGGAAAATAATGACTATTAACAAGGTTGCCCAAACTTTTACATCCCACTGTATATAGCATGTTTAATGTAGGCAGATCATTTCGACCTGGTCAGTTTAAAAGTAGCTCGCAAGCCGAAAAAGTGTGGGCACCCCTGCCATGGGGCCATGAAACATTTTACTGATTCTTTTTTAAGTGTTATGAAGACCCAAAGAAGTTTTTGGTAGGGTCTTGTTACAAAATAGTACATGAGTAACAGGTGAATTTTTGCAGGATCTAAACAAAGTGTTACCACATACTGTAGTTTATAACAATCCTCAGATATGCCATCTTAGGTAATTGTATTTTTTTTTCAATTTTCTGCCGTATTTGCAATTTGCTTGCTTACAGCACCTTCAGAAAATATTAAGACCCCTTCATTTTTTTTTTTACTTTGTGTTATGTTGCAGCCTTGTGCTAAAATCATTTAAATTCAATTTTCCACCACCTAACAACACTCATTAACCCATAATGACAAAGTTAAAACCGGGTTTTGAAAATGTTTACAAGCTTGTTAAAAATAAAAAAGCGAAATATTGCATTGAGACCTTCGGCTATTATATGATCACCCCTTTTTAGATGTTTCTATACCTTCACATGTAATCAATTCAGTTGATTGGACCTAATTAGGAAAGGCACATGCCTGTTAATAGAAGGTCCAAAGGTGAGCAAAAAAACCAAGCTATGAGGTCAAAGTAGTTGATTGCAGGGGTTAGAGACACAATTGTGTCGAGGTACAAATCTGAGGAAGGCTACAAAAATATCTCTGCAACATTGAAGGTTCCAGACAGCACAGTGGCCTTCGTCGTTTTTTAAATGGAAGACATTTGGAACAACCACGACCCTTCCTAGAGCTGGCTACCCAGCCTTGGTAAGAGAGTTGACCAAGAACTCACACTGTGGAAACAGGAGAAGCTTCCGGAAGGACAACCACGACTACATCACTGCACTAATCTGAACTTTATGGCAGAATGGTCAGGCAAAACATAAAGGCCTGTTTGAGTTTGCAGAAAGGCAACTAGACAATGAGAAACAGGGTTGGGTGAAACAACGGTTACTGTCACATCTAAAGGAAACTACACACCACTTATCATCTGCGCGGTACCAGTGGCGTAGCCGGCTTGCTGAAGGCCCCTGTGCAGCGCACTAAGGCGGGCCCCTCCTATCTAGCATATAACTGTTAGTAATTTATTTTCAACTAGATAGGTGGCTGGCTGGGCATTGGCATCTGTGACTGTGACACCATCAAATCACACGCTGGTGACAAACCAACCGGCTCTTTAAATAGAATTTGTAATAGCTTTTTTAATCACTTTATTACAGCAGCTGTAAGTTAGCAAAAATAAAATAAATTGTGCTACTGAAATGTGGGAGGTGTGGGTAGTAGTATGTAAATATATGTAAGTCTAGCCGTCCCTCACGGCCCTAGCACAGATCGGGTAGTGACAGAGACAACTCCCCAAGTATATATAACGCAGATCACTTCCATTGTGTGATGGTTGCATTGATAGGAGTTTGGAAGACGCAGACAAAGGACTCAAAGTATTGGTGACTTGCAGTAGAATGTTATCACGGGGATGCCACAGTGGTACATTGGTTAACTCAGCATTGTTTGCAGACACTTCCATAGCCCAGTGGGACACTTACAAGACCGTTTGTACCTTTATAATCAATTTTCAAATGGCTGCTTGGCACATTCTAGCCATTGCCTCTATTTCTGTAAAGCTAACTTAGTTACCAAAAGCTCACCATCATAGTTCTGCTCTGCAGTAGACAGATTTCTAGGAATTAAGGCTCTTAGATGCATTTTGTCTTTATTAGAATACTAGCCATTCCCCGCCACTTCGACCACATAGAAGTGAAATAGTACAGTGAGGAGGGCCACGCCCGGCTCTCTACCCCTGATGTGATGCTTCCCTCGGCCCACAGCCTCTCTCTCTCTCGGATTAACGCAGATACAGTGATGTGAAAAACTATTTGCCCCCTTCCTGATTTCGTATTCTTTTGCATGTTTGTCACACAAAATGTTTCTGATCATCAAACACATGTAACCATTAGTCAAATATAACACAAGTAAACACAAAATGCAGTTTTTAAATGATGGCTTTTATTATTTAGGGAGAAAAAAAATCCAAACCTACATGGCCCTGTGTGAAAAAGTAATTGCCCCCTTGTTAAAAAATCACCTACCTGTGGTGTATCACACCCGAGTTCAATTTCCTGATTACTGCCACACCTGTTTCAATCAAGAAATCACTTCAATAGGAGCTGCCTGACACAGAGAAGTAGACCAAAAGCACCTCAAAAGCTAGACATCATGCCAAGATCCAAAGAAATTCAGGAACAAATGAGAACAGAAGTCATTGAGATCTATCAGTCTGGTAAAGGTTATAAAGCCATTTCTAAAGCTTTGGGACTCCAGCGAACCACAGTGAGAGCCATTATCCACAAATGGCAAAAACATGGAACAGTGGTGAACCTTCCCAGGAGTGGCCGGCCGAACAAAATTACCCCAAGAGCGCAGAGGCGACTCATCCGAGAGGTCACAAAGACCCCAGGACAACGTCTAAAGAACTGCAGGCCTCACTTGCCTCAATTAAGGTCAGTGTTCACGACTCCACCATAAGAAAGAGACTGGGCAAAACGGCCTGCATGGCAGATTTCCAAGACGCAAACCACTGTTAAGCAAAAAGAACATTAGGGCTCGTCTCAATTGTGCTAAGAAACATCTCAATGATTGCCAAGACATTTGGGAAAATACCTTGTGGACTGATGAGACAAAAGTTGAACTTTGTGGAAGGCAAATGTCCCGTTACATTTGGCGTAAAAGGAACACCGCATTTCAGAAAAAGAACATCATAGCAACAGTAAAATATGGTGGTGGTAGTGTGATGGTCTGGGGTTGTTTGGCTGCTTCAGGACCTGGAAGGCTTGCTGTGATAGATGGAACCATGAATTCTACTGTCTACCAAAAAATCCTGAAGGAGAATGTCCGGCCATCTGTTCGTCAACTCAAGCTGAAGCGATCTTGGGTGCTGCAACAGGACAATGACCCAAAACACAGCAGCAAATCCACCTCTGAATGGCTGAAGAAAAACAAAATGAAGACTTTGGAGTGGCCTAGTCAAAGTCCTGACCTGAATCCAATTGAGATGCTATGGCATGACCTTAAAAAGGCGCTTCATGCTAGAAAACCCTCAAATAAACCTGAATTACAACAATTCTGCAAAGATGAGTGGGCCAAAATTCCTCCAGAGCGCCGTAAAAGACTCCTTGCAAGTTATCATGGCGCTTGATTGCAGTTATTGCTGCTAAGGGTGGCCCAACCAGTTATTAGGTTCAGGGGGCAATTACTTTTTCACACAGGGCCATGTAGGTTTAGATTTTTTTTTATCAACAGACCAACGAGAAATAAAAACAAATGACTTATTAGCAGCAACACTAAACAACTCAACATTTAGATACTGTCAAGCGGTTTAGTTGTTGTAAAATCAAACATTAGAATGGGCAAAGCACAGATCTACCAGTAAGTGCCTTTTACCAGGACAAGTTTTGACAGATGTGGTAGTTCCAGCATCACAGATAGCTGAAACTTTGCTAAAGTCAATGAATCAACTTTGCATCATACTACTGTATCATAGTGTGGCCCTAAACATATAGTTTATTTGGATACCTTATTTTTTATTGCTTTTATAAAAGTAATGTGGATTCCCCAATGGTCCTAGATAAATTACCTATTTGTTTACTTGTGTTTCCTTAAGAAATACATTAAAGGGTGTTTTAATATAACACAGAAGACATCCATACTTTCTAGTCATGATCAGTGTCATTTAATAACCTGACGTGCTTAGATGAATCATTTTTGTATCAATACTGGTGGTGGCTCTTTCAATAACTAAGTGACCTGATATGTTTTTTGTAAGCAAACATCAGCACAGAATTCATGCAACCTGATCAGTGGAAAGCTGATCACTGTGAAATTGGCCCTCAGACGATAAAGACACTGCTGCGCCAGTTCAGGTTTCAAAAGACAGAGCAGGAAAAGTTGCAGAATACAGCTGAATAAAGAGAAAGGCACACATTTGGACATAATATCTTCCAGAAACAACCGAAACGCAATTAAATATCTCATTCAGTTAACAGAATCTGCCAAATTCAATGATAGGAAACACCCCAAGATGAAGTAGTAGTCCATTACAGGACACTCTAATGCAAACACTTGTTCCAGGATAGTTAACAGCAATCAGTTAACCAAACATGAGCATTATCTTTGGGATGTTACATAAAAAAACATACAAAGACATACAGTGACACGATTCAAAATCAGTTTCCTTTAACTGTGAGGCGGCGGTGCTACTTAACGATATCATAAATGTATTAATATTTTTGTTCTGTTTGTGTCTTCATATTTATTATGCAAAATTTTCTCCCTAAATAATAAAAGCCATCATTTAAAAACTGCATTTTGTGTTTACTTGTGTTATATTTGACTAATGGTTAAATGTGTTTGATGATCAGAAACATTTTGTGTGACAAACATGCAAAAGAATAAGAAATCAGGAAGGGGGCAAATAGTTTTTCACACCACTGTACATACACATATCAACATATATACACATACACATACATACATACATGCACACACACATACACACATATATATATACACACACAGACACATATATACATATATATATATATATACATATCCACATATATATACACATATATATAGATATCTACATATATATATTGTAACAAAGGCGCTATATAGGCGCCTGACCAGACACAGAGGCACGTATAAAAAGTACAAAAGACATTTATTTTTCTTCAACTGTGGGACACGTCTTCCCCGTGCCACACAGCCTAAACACAGTCCCAAAGCACACACTGAAAACCCAACCAACAATCCTTCTTCTCTTCCACCACTTCCGCCCCAAGCTTAGTCCTCCTCCACCCAACCCTGGCTCTCTGAGTGGTGGTGGCTGGCCCTTTTTATAACCCACCCGGAAGTGTTCCAGGTGCTTGACCACCTGGTCCTAATTGCACCTCCGGGTGGGGCTAAAGATTCGTCCAGCCAGGTTGCTGAGTCCATGCAGCTCCCCATAGCGGCCATCCGAGACCCCAACCAGGCTGTGGACGACTCCATCTTCCATGGAGCCCTGCGGGTGGTTGGGGAATCATCGTCAGCCATGTAGGCTGCTACCAAGCTTCCCGGGGGAGGTACTGGAGTGCCCATGGTGGCTCCCCCAGAACATAAGCAGCAGGGGCGTCCCTGCCGGGCATGGGACCTGGCTGTCCATCACAATATATACATATACATACATACACACACACATATATATATATATATATATACTGTATATATATATATATATATATATATATATATATATATATATATATATATATACTGTATATATATATATATATATATATATATATATATATATATATATATATATATACAGATCTACATATATATACTGTATATAGCAACATCCCCGCCCTTTGCAGTGACGAAGAACTGCTTTTAAATTTTTATTAAGAAGAAAAGAAAACCTTTTTAAACTGAGGGAAAATATCCCAATAATTATCTGTTAAGGATCTCCTTGTATAGCACGTTGTCAGTTCAGCACTCCGGTTGTAATATGACCAAGCTGTGCACTGAGATTACTTTTGAGAATGCAACGTATAGTTTTGTCCAGGAGGAAAGCAATGTTGCCTCAAATCAATGGCAACCTTTTCTAGGGTGTGTCCCTGAGACTTCTTAATTGTCATCGTGAAGCAGAGCCTTACTGGAAATTTGAGGCATTTGAATTGAAATGGGAGATCAGAGGGTATAACGGGGATGCCAGGAATACATTCAGAGTGTGGCGCTCTGCTGTTTTTTTTGTGTAGCTGCCTTCACACAGCTTCTCTGCTGCTTTATAAATGAACGCCATATAAGGCCATCGTTTCTTGTTGCTTCGCGGTTCTGTACTGTTTTATTGTTCGTTTATTACGATTCTTATAGTTATTGTGTAGCTGTTCGAGACTTACTTTGCTGTTCAGGTACCCATTTCCTTTATTTAATCTGCGGCTTGTACGCTATCTTTTGTTCATTTATTACGATTATAGATATTTATTGATTCCCTTTTTTAGCTGACTGCCCGCTCATATAAGGCGCTCCGCTGGTTTTTTGTGAAGCTGCCTTTACACAGCTTCTCCGCTGTTTTATAGACGAACGACATATAAAGCCATCCTTTTTCCTTTCTTTGCCAAGGAAGCTGCCTTTTTATTTAATCCACGGGTTCTTTTGTTCGTTTATTACGATTGTTATAGTTCTCTTTATATATCACGTTGTCAGTTCAGCACTCTGGTTGTAATATGACGAAGCTGTGCAAGCTCACTCTTGAGAATGCAACGTATAGGTGTCCAGGAGAAAAGCAATCTTGCCGGAAATCAATGGCATCCTTTTGTAGGGTCTGTCCCTGAGACTTATTACTTCTTATCACGCAGCAGAGCCTTACTGGAAATTGGAGGCATCTGAATTGAAATGGGAGATCAGAGGGTGTAACGGGGATACGAGGAATACATCAAGTGTGGAGAAACTCTAGAGACAGCGTGTGTATTAACTTGTGGATTTTTCTGTGAGTATTTGGTGGCAGCGTGACGAAGTTGCTTCCGCAAGACCGCGTTAGCTGTGGAGCTCAGCTCGGAGCATATTCTTTTCCTACCTTGTCAATTGTGTAATGCGTTTTTTGAACAGGTTTGATGCACGGAAGTGATCACTCGTACTGCGTTCAGTCAGTTCACGTGAGCTGCTCTCTTGTGTGATGTTGCGATGTCCACGGCTTTATTTAATGTTAGCTAAGACCCGGCACTTTAAAGTTTCTCGCTACAGCAATTTTAACTCCGTTACAAAGTTATCCAAAGTCTCGTTTATACCTCGTGTCTTCTCATTAAACTTGTATCTCGCGAATAAAGTATTCGGTGTTTTTCTTCAGCGCTTTGGGAGCTCTTCCTTCTTTTCTACGTACTGCAGTCACAGTCAGTTCACCTGATTACGTGGGAGGTGTGATGATGTCACACGCAGCTCCGCCCCCCACGGCCATCGAGCTAACGTCCATTACAGTATTTGGAGACAAATAGGTTCCAGTTATGACCGTTACGAGTAGAATTTCAAAATGAAACCTGCTTAACTTTTGTAAGTAAGCTGTAAGGAATGTCAGCCTTCTACCTACATGGGAAGTTGGAGAATTAGTGATGAGTGAGTGAGTCAGAGAGTGAGTGAGGGCTCTGCCTTTTATTAGTATAGATATATATATACTGTATGTGTATATATATATATTGTGAACGCTGGCCCCGGCACAGACAGACGGACAACATTTTTGCGCCCAACACACTGTTTATTTACACTATTTACAATCAATGTCAAAGTCACGTGCACTCACAACCCCAGTGCCTATTGCATCGAATTCCCCAAGGGCCCATAGTCTCTGTGCCTTTGCTCTGGCCGCCTCCTGTCCTCTCTCGAGCTCCGTCCTACTGCCTCCCGACTTCCACCAATGACTGGAGGGAGCCGGCCCCTTTTATGGGAACCCGGATGGGCTCCAGCTGTTTCCCGGCAGTTAACGTTGGCCACACCCCTGTGTGGCAGAAGTGCCGGCTGCGCACCCGGAAGCTGTCCGTGTGTCCCCTTTCGTCTTCCCCCCGGCACTTCCGCCACACCAGGAAGATCAAGATCCCGGGATCAATAGGCACTGGGGCGCCGCCTGGCGGTGGCCACGGGTCCCTACAGGGCTGGGCTTCCAAGCACTCTACCCGAGTCCTCCTGCATAACCAGGACGGACACCCCCTCTTGGTCTGGAGGAGGCACACACCCTCCTCTGGTCCTCCAAGGCGTCCCGGCCGGGCTCCATCCCCGGCCAAAGACTACACGGGGTAAACCGGCATCGGGGTGCCGCCTGGCGGTGACCACGGGTCCCTACAGGGCTGGGCTTCCAAGCCTTGTACCCGTGGCCCTCAACATAACCAGGATGGACGCCCCCTCGCGGTCTGGAGGAGGCACAAGCCCTCCTCTCCTCCTCCTGGGCGTCTGTATATATACAAAGTGGGGCAAAAAAGTATTTAGTCAGCCACCAATTGTGCAAGTTCCCCCACTTAAAAAGATGAGAGAGGCCTGTAATTTTCATCATAGGTATACCTCAACTATGAGAGACAAAATGAGAAAAAAAATCCAGAAAATCACATTGTCTGATTTTTAAAGAATTTATTTGCAAATTATGGTGGGAAAAAGTATTTGGTCACCTACAAACAAGCAAGATTTCTGGCTTTCACAGACCCGTAACTTCTTCTGTAAGAGGCTCCTCTGTCCTCCACTCGTTACCTGTATTAATGGCACCTGTTTGAACTCGCTATCAATATAAAAGACACCTGTCCACAACCTCAAACAGTCACACTCCAAACTCCACTATGGCCAAAACCAAAGAGCTGTCAAAGGACACCAGAAACAAAATGGTAGACCTGCACCAGGCTGGGAAGACTGAGTCTGCAATAGGTAAGCAGCTTGGTGTGAAGAAATCAACTGTGGGAGCAATTATTAGAAAATGGAAGACATACAGGACCACTGATAATCTCCCTCGATCTGGGGCCCCATAGAGATATATATATATATATATATATATATATATATATATATATATAGGTATTGTGGACTGGGACCCGGACACAGGCAGACGGACAACATAGTTCCATCACACACCATTTATTATACAATATTTACAGTATTTAACTCGGTGCACAAACCCCAGTGCTTCCAGCACCGATCCCCCAAAGTCCAGGCCTCTCAGTCTTTGTGCCTTTCTCCTGGCCGCCTCCTGTCCTCTCTCCAGTTCTGTCCTCTTCAACCCGACATCCACTATCGACTGATGGGAGGCGGCCCCTTATATGGGAACCCGGATGGGCTCCAGCTGCTTCCTGGCACTCCCTATTGGACACACCCCTGTGTGGCGGAAGTGCCGACTGTGCACCCGGAAGCTGTCTGGGTGTCTCCTGTCTTCTTCTCCCCAGCACTTCCTGGTGTGGTGGAAGTACTGGGCTCCAGGATTCCTCAGGCATTCCTGGGCATCCCGGCCGGGGACCACAGTATAGATAGATAGATTGTAACTAAGGAGGTGCACTTCCAGAAAATGAGAGCAGTCACTCTCTCATCATACTCATTTGCTCCGTGTCTTTGAACAACATACGCACGCCGAAAGATTTGTGGCAAGAAAATATATGTTGTAGTTGATGAAACCATTGATAGCCAAGACTGCATTGTTCTCATCATAGTGATAGGCGAGTAAACGTTTGGCTGTATGGTAATTCTTTTATGTAGGCAGCTCTAATTGTATGTGATGTATTTACTGTGAATCATTTAACCGATTAAATTACACAGGTATTAACAATTTTTCCCGTAGAAAAATGCTATTAGTGAATGGCACTTTTTGTTAATGGGTTCCCTTTTCAAAGTTAACAACAATGTTTTGGGATTTAATAAATGTTTTGCCTCACGGTGACACAAGGTCCACATTTGACTCTTCCGTTTGTGAGCACGGGTCCAAACACCATCAGAAAAATGGCGCTTCTTTATAAAACACACGTTTATTACACTAAATAAAGTCCCACACAACACAGTGCTCCCAGCACCAATCACCCTCGACACGGGCCTTTCTCTCAATGTCCATGGGCCGCCTTTCCTCTCCTCACGGGAGCTTCATCCTGCTCCCGCTCCTGACTCTCGCTCCTCGACTGTAGAAAGGCGGCCCCTCTTATTTCCACCCGGATGTGCTCCAGGTGCTTGATGTCGTTCTTCCTGCAGCACTTCCTGGTGTGACGGAAGTGCTTCCCTTGCACCCGGAAGCACTCCGGGCGTCCCTGGTAGGTCTTCCCTCCACCTTCCCAGGTGTGGCAGAAGTGTCGATCTCCCGGGCTCCATGACGCTCAGGGTGCCCCCTGGCGGTGGCCACGGGCCCCAGTAGGTTTAAGCCTCCTTGCTACGTCCCCGTGATCCCCTCATCATCCAGGGCGGTTGCCCCCTCATGGCCCGGGGGATGTATAGACCACCACCTGGTCCTTTCAGGCGTCCTGGCTGGGTCTGACCCCCAGCCTCCTGTGACACGTTATAAACTCGCCCACCTACAAACCTGGGCAGAACAGCAGTTGTGTCCTCAGGTGCCACGAGCCCTCACAAGCGGGTCACTCTGTCATTTTTCTAAAAGTAAAGTTCACCTTCATCTCAGAAGGATTTGTCAAACTAATAACAGCTCTTACAATTCTGGAGGGCACTCGCCATCCTACTGCAATCTCAGCATACAGCATCATGGAGGATCTGGGCTTCTACCTGATGAATGGAACTGCAAAATAAGGTTCAGTTGTTGCTAGTGTGCTGTTTCATTAAAAGGAATGTAAAGTGCCATTTCATTATTGTTTGTTTTGTTTTAGCTGTTACTACTTTCTTACAGTAAAAAAGTAAAAAACCAAAAATCCGAATCAAGGAAAAATAAAACTGTGAAAACCAAAAATCAAAATAAAAGAATAAAATGGAATTTGGGAAAAAATAAAACGGATTCCATTGGGCCCTAGTCGACACATTTACAACACAAAAGACGCTGACAGAGTGGTGCGAATGAATTTAAGGTGGGCCAGGATTACGAGTTCTTTCGTAGGCTTCGGTAATTCAAGTGTTAATGATGTGACAGGCAGACGGTTGTTCCAATGCGAGTTTGCAGATTTACAGCCCTTTATGCCCGTTGTCCTTTCTTCAAATAATATCTCAGTGCTAAAGTCCTTTGTGTTTTTTTCGACACGTGCCTGTATTTTAGACTTTGATTTTAACTCTCGTTTTGTTATTTTGAGTGGGTGATCTTAGAGTTTTGACCTTTAATTTATTTTCGACTTCACCTATTGTCATGTCCCCAAACCCCCCTTAAAATTCTTCTTGCTAGGTTGGTAGCATTACTTTCACCATGTTTGCTTCAGGTCAGGCTTACTTTGATTACGGAGGGCTACCATACGTTTGTTTTTTTTTTGAGTTTACTGCTCCAAGTAAATCGCAACACACTGAGGGCTACCCGTGCCCTTTAAAGTCAGGAGTGTAAAATCACAAATTCATGAAGAAAGCGCCGAAGTGAGGTGCTGTCGGGGCTCTTGTTCAGCTGCATATCTTGATAAGCGTATGAACCCTTGTGATCTTCGAGTGCATAAGCAGGTTAGAAATTGGACAGACAGACAAAAGACCAGCAGGACAGAATGAAACAGCAGCCTGATTGTTTAATCCTAAATTCCGCGGTCCACTTCTGAGGTTGTGGTGTGTGTGTGAAACTGTTAAGAAAGTAAACGAAAACGCGTCTGAAAATCCTGTGTCTGCTCTACCTCAACATCAGCCAAAAGAACAGGAAGTCTGAAATCAGCTGGTTGGGAGTGGGCATCCCGACAGCATTTGCTCCTTTACGCAGGGTGACACTTTTCTTGAGGTAATGGCTGGTGACTCAGTGATTAAAACCAGTGCTGTGCGTCTCTCCCGTTCTCCTGCTGTGCCTGTCTTTCTTTCTCAGTCGGAGTGCCTCACTGTGAACCCGCACTCTGCCCCTTGAACACTTTCAGTTTTCATACATATTAACTTGGATTATGTAAGCCGACGCTCTGTTTATGACTGCTGAGTTGACAAGTTCACCATTTGCACTGGAGTTTACAGTAGCTCAAAGGGCAGCGGCAGGAGCCAAACACGGACTGGCCTTGCACATTGATATCAGCTGGCAGTGCCCGATTCTGTATGTCGTATGATGTGACTGATTCAAAACTGGAAGAAGTGATTCTCCCGTCTGTGTGTGTGTGTGTGTGTGTGTGAGCTTCACCATTTCATACCGTACCCTGGTATGGCATGGAATGTGAGTTTTGAGTCTTAATTTAGTGCTTGTTCAAGAACTCCACAACAGACCCATAAAGTAGGTATATGGGCAGTTAGGCATTCAAGTTCCAGTTTAATGCCAGCTTATTGTTGATGGGGTCCATGTTGTCGTGAAATTACTTGTATGTGCTAATTTTCTTTCACCACTCTCCAGCACCATCGTTACTGATTACAGCTACCTGACCTTGAAACCTCTCTCTTCCCTACCTGAAATAACAGGCTTACCTTGAAGTGACTACATTGCCCTCTCGTATCTGAACTCTGTTACCGATAGTAACTCCGAAAACATCGCCCTCTGGTGCCTGAACGCTGTTATAGGCGTGCAGAACTACCTTATTGTAAAAAAAACTTCTGTTTCCCTTACCTGATATAACCGCCATATTTTGAAAAGAACCCAAAAGAATTCTGTTCTAGGTTAGTAGAACCAACTACCTTGTCGTGAAACTTCTCTCTTTCTTACATAATATAACTTCCTTTCCTTGTAACGATAGTATCCCTGTCTATTTATTGCTGCCCTCTACAGTAGTTTATGAACTCTGTTGTTGATGGAGTCGATGATGGGAGCCCTGACCAGATCACCCTCTACTATCTGAACTCTGTTCTAGCCTATTAGAACTACTCCATCTCAAAAACGTCTGTTTTCCTTACCTGAAATAAACGTCTTATTTTGAAAAGATGGTAACCTTGACTGCATCACCCGCTTTGTCTGAACTCTGTTATAGGTTAGTAGAGCTACCTTGTCGTGGAACTTCTCTCTTTCTTACATAATATAACTTCCTTTCCTTGTAACGATAGTATCCCTAACTATTTATTGCTGCCCTCCACAACAGTAGCCTACATACATCGGACTTCCACTACGACTCGGAGTCCTGCCACAAAACTGCTATGGTGGGCTGCATCAGGAGTGAGCAGGAGGAGGAATACAGGAACCTAATCAAGGACTTTGTTAAATGGTGCGACTCAAACCACCTACACCTGAACACCAGCAAAACCAAGGAGCTGATGGTGGATTTTAGGAGGCCCATCAGAGGTGACTGTGCAGAGGGTGCAGACCTATAAATACCTGGGAGTGCAGCTGGATGATAAACTGGAGTGGACTGCCAATACTGATGATCTGTGTAAGAGAGGACAGAGCCGACTATACTTCATTAGAAGGCTGGCGTCCTTCAACATCTGCAATAAGATGCTGCAGGCGTTCTATCAGGACGGTTGTGGTGAGCACCATCTTCTACGCGGTGGTGTGCTGGGGAGGAAAGAAGAGGAACGCCTCACGCCTGGACAAGGCAGGCTCTATTGTAGGCACGGAGCTGGACAGTTTGACTTCTGTGGCAGGCGGCGGACGCTGAGCAGACTCCTGTCAATCATGGAGAATCAACTGCATCCACTGAACAGGATCATCGCCAGACAGAGGAGCAGCTTCACAGACAGACTGATGTCACCATCCTGCTCCACTGACAGACTAAGGAGAACCCTACACTATGCGACTCTTCAGTTCCACCCAGTGGGTAAACGGTAACATTATACAAAGTTATTGTCTGTTATACCTTCATTGTTATCACTCTTTAATTTAATATTGTTCTTTATCAGTATGCTGCTGCTGGAGTATGGGAAATTCCCTTGGGATTAATAAAGTATCTATCTATCTATCTATCTATCTATCTATCTATCTATCTATCTATCTATCTATCTATCTATCTATCTATCTATCTATCTATCTATCTATTATATAGTGCCTTTCATATCTATCTATCTATCTATCTATCTATCTATCTATCTATCTATCTATCTATCTATCTATCTATCTATCTATCTATCTATCTATCACTCTCTAGCACCATCATTACTGATTACAGCTACCTGACCTTGAAACCTCTCTCTTCCTTACCTGAAATAACAGGCTTACCTTGAAGTGATGGTTGGTATCATTGCCCTCTCGTATCTGAACTCTGTTACCGATAGTAACTCCGAATACATCGCCCTCTGGTGCCTGAACATTGTTATAGGCTTGCAGAACTTTACCTTATCATAAAAAACCTCTGTTTCCCCTACTTGAAATAACCGCCTTATTTTGAAAAGATGGTGCCTTTTGTCTGAACTCTGTTCTAGGTTAGTAGAACTAACTACCTTGTCGTGAAACTTCTCTCTTCCTTGAATAATTTAACTTCCTTTCCTTGTAACAATGTTATGCCTGACTATTTATTGCTGCCCTCTACAGTAGTTGTTGTTGATGGATGCAGCAGCTAGACTCCTGTCCAGCACTAGTAGTAGCGAGCATATCTTTCCTGTATTGACGTCCCTCCATTGGCTGCCGGGGAGATTTCAGATCGACTTCAGAGTTTTAATGTTTGTTTAAAAGGCCTTACAAGGAGTTGCCCCTAAATATATCTGTGATCTCCTTCATCCCGTCTTGGGAACGAGTGTTTTGAGGTCATCTGCTGAATTACTCCTTGCAGTTCCTAGTTCATGGCTAAAGTTTAAGGGCAACAGAGCTTTTTCAGTTATTGGTACGAGACTCTGGAATGATCTGCCGCTCCATATTAGATCTTCTCCTTCGACTGAAGTTTTTTAAGACTCGGTTGAAAACCCACTTTTTGTCCTCCACTTTCTAAAGTGAGTGAGGTCGCAGGATAGATATTAAATAGTTTTAAACAACTGTTTTATAAAATTGCTTGTTTTATAGTAGCCTTACATGTTTCTTTGTGCAGCACTTTGGTACAACTTCTGTTGTTTTTAAATGTGCTTTATAAATAAATTTGATTGATTGATGGAGTCGATGATGAACTCTGTCGATGATGAGAGCCCTGACCAGATCACCGTCTACTATCTGAACTCTGGTCTAGCCTATTAGAACTGCCTTATCACAAAAATGTCTGTTTCCCTTACCTGAAATAATCGCCTTATTTTGAAAAGATGGCACCCTCTTTTGTCTGAACTCTGTTCTAGGTTAGTAGAACCAACTACCTTGTCATGAAACTTCTGTCTTCCTCACATAATATAACTACCTTTCCTTGTAAAGATGGTATCCCATCCATCCATCCATCCATTTTCCAACCCGCTGAATCCGAACACAGGGTCACGGGGGGTCTGCTGGAGCCAATCCCAGCCAACACAGGGCACAAGGCAGGAACCAACCCACCGCAGAAGATGGTATCCCTAACTATTTATTTCTGCTCCCTACAATAGTTCTCTGTAGTTGATGGAGACGATGATGAGAGCCCTGACCAGATCACCGTCTACTATCTGAACTCTGGTCTAGCCTAATTGAACTGCCTTATCACAAAAACTTCTGTTTTCCTTACCTGAAATAATTAGCTTACAAAACAATTCCTTCTGAGTGCTTTCAAATTACAACAGGTGCCACATGTACTATTGTCCCGTAGTCCTTAGGGTGTACATCAGGAAATGGGTTGCTGAGGGTTCCCCAAAAAATAGGGAAATACACCTTTAAGGGGGAAGACACAGTGCAGACAGGACGGTTGGGGACTGGAAAAGAAGGGGAAAGAGAGAGAGACATCGAGTGGTGGAGCAAGGAGAAGCAGCAAGAAGTGCCACCTACTGGAAGAAGGTTTTATTTTACTCGGAGGGAGACGCGTTTCTGAAGACGAACGTTTTTGTGGCTTCACCAGAGCGATCGACCTTTGGGGACCGGTAGGACAGAACGTTTTGTTATTGGCTCGGCTGCTGGCGTACTCCGTGGGGCTTCCTGCATTTCACTGTGCTCATGAACTGTAAGGGCAGACATCCAAGTTGGCGAAACTGGGTTAGAACATCTGGCACCCTAATCTGTAAAAGTTTGTCTTTGATTCTTGTTATGTACTTGTTTTTTGGATGGAATTACATAAACTGTTTTGTTTGTTAATATGTAAATATACCTTTTTCTTTTTTTTTTTCGTTCATCCCTTTAACGTTTTGTTATCTTATGCTGATCTGGGGCACGTGCTGAGTGGGTCATAAAAATAAGGTAGAGCGTTGGTCACGTTACCTTAAAAGATGTCGATAATAAATTGCTTTTCCTAGCAGTATTCTGATTGTGCAGCGGCCTGGGGTTTAGTTGTTCTTCCTCCGGGGCGGCGGTACAAAATCACGTCACCGTTACGAGAAAACTCACACATGCGATGTACCGTTTGACTCGTCTTGATGTCTAGTTCAGACGTCTAGATGTCCAGCATTTTGTGCTGACCCAAAACAACAACAACATTTATTTCTATAGCACATTTTCATACAAGAAAAAATGTAGCTCAAAGTGCTTTACAAAATGAAGAATAGAAAAATAGAAGACACAATAAAAATAAAAATAAGTCAACAGTAATTAACATAGAATAAGTAAGGTCCGATGGCCAGGGTGGACAGAAAAACAAAAAAAACAGAAAAAAATAAAATCCTGAAACCATGCCCTCTGGACATTCTACCTAACATAAATGAAACAGTCCTCTTGGAATTTAGGGTTCTCATGGAAGGACTTGATGATGAAGGTCACGTAGACTTCTGGCTGTCAGTCCATCAATGTTGGAGCATCATGAAGCTTTGAGTAGGTGGAGGTGGCGCAGGCCGGAAAAAGAAACAGAGGAGAGAGTAGGGGTCAGTATGGATTTTAGAGCCACCATGAATAGTTATTATGATGAATTGAACATACAGAGTATCAGGATTAAGTTAAAGTGAAACATAACTCATTGTTAGGCCATTTTTAGATCACATTTTGTGCAGGAAATGACACCCTTATGATAAAGAGTAAACCAGTAGGTGTTTGCAGCAAAAATGATCAGAAGGACTTCAAGTTATGCAGGCCACACCAACTGAGAAGTATCCAGCTACAGCAAGGACAGCCTACGGACAGATCCACATTACCTCAGACACTGTTAGGCCCAAAGAGAAGCTTATTGCACAAGCGCCAGCAATCATTCTAGAAGGACGGAGAACTTTTGCCCATTTATGTCAAAGTTATCATTGCATAAACTTTCAATCACCGTTTCTATACAATACTGCACTGTGCACAATTATTAGGCAAGTTGTATTTCTGAGGATTAATTTTAATATGGAACAAATACAATGCTATCAGACAATGCAAAATGTTAATAAACCTGAAACTTGAATGTTTTACAAAGGAAATGTGAGTGTGAACATTCTCAGGGGAATACATATGTATGCACAATTATTACACAACTAAAGGAAAAACAAATATTTTCCCATCTCAATTGTTTATTTTCATCTGTTAAAGTGAGAATAATAAGCAACTCAAAATTTACAAAGAAACATTTCTGACATTTCCAAAAAACAAAAACAAAAAGCAGTGACCCTTCTTTTCAATAACAATCATAAGCCTTCCATTCAGAGAGTCTGTCAGTTTCTTGATCAACTTTTTGTGCAGCAGCAATCACAGCCCCCAGACGCTCTTCAGAGATGTGTATTTTCTCTGTTTTCCTTTCACCTTAAATCTCCCATTTAAGAAGGGCCCACAAATTCTCAATAGAGTTTAGGTCAGGTGAGGAAGGCGGCCATGTCATTATTCTTTGAACTGTAAGGCCTTTACTGGCTAGCCACGCAGTGGAGTACTTGATGCATGTGATGGAGCATTGTCCTGTATACAAATCGTGGTCTGCTTGAAAGATGCAGACTTTTTCTTGTACCACTGCTTGAAGAAAGTGTCTTCTAAAAATGGCAGTAGGTTTGGGAGTTGATTTTGAGTCCATCTTCAACCCTACAAGGACCAGCTAACTCATCTTTTATAATACCAGCCCATACCAGTACCTCACCTCCTCCACCTTGCTGGCGTCTGAGTCGAAGTGGAGCTCTGTGCCGTTACTGAACCAGCCCCAGGCAGCCCATCCATCTGGTCTGTCAAGAGTCCCTCTCATCTCATCAGTCCATAAAACCCGTCTTCAGATATTTCATGGCCCAGTCTTGACGTCTCACCTTATATGTCTTGTTCAGGGGTAGTCGGGTTTCAGCTCTCCTTACCTTGGCCATGTCTCTGAGCACTGAACACCTTGTACTTCTTGGCAGTTCTGGAATATGAGAGCTGGAGGATAATGGCTTCCTGGTAGCTTCACGTTTGACCCTTCATAAATCTTTGTGTCTTTTTTCTCGAAACGTTTCTTGTGATTCTGTTGACTATTTGTAACAAAACGTTTGATGGTTTTGTGATCACACCACAATATCTTAGCAATTTCAAGGGTGCTGCATCCCTCTGAAAGACTTTTTATTTTTTTACAATTTTGACTTTTCAGAGTCAGTTAAATCTCGTTTTGGCCCTTTTTGCCCAAGGAAAACAAGCTGCCTAGTAATCAATTCACACATAATGATCATAATAATCAGAATAATCATGATCTCCTTAGGCCACACCCTCCTCGTTACACAAATACACAAATCCAATAGCATTCAAGGTAATACAGCTTGGAGTTGAAGTATATGCATAAAAATGATAATATGATCAAAATAATCACATGCCTAATAATTTTGCACACAATGTCTTCTCGACATAAAAATCTACCTAAATGTATTTTGAACTCTTTCAGGGTGAATTATTTTTTTCCTCTTGTTCCAGGCCTAAATATTTTCCTGAAAATTCGGTTTTCTAAATAGCACACAAAGCAATGGTTTCACCTATAAAACAACATGAAATACTTAATGTCACTCTGTTTTATGTTCCATGATCCTCTGCAGTATATAAACTCACATACTTACGACATACCTGCTTGTCTCATCACTTTTAAGCAGGCCGTGTCGTTTCATGAAGTCCAGTAGGCAGCTTGCCCCCACAGATCAATGTCTGTGTAGCCCTCCTCAGGCGAATGTTGCCATTGGCGTCAGCTGCACATTCAGCGGATGCAGGCACTGGATTTTTCTTTTTGATCTTCAGATCACTTTCATTAAAATCAGAGATCGAGAAATGAGAGTCCCATTCAGAAATTAATATGCAAAAATAAATAATACATAATAAATGTATTCATAAATAAACGCGCATAGAGTATATTGCTTTGTGCCCGATGTCGATGCCATCCTAGACATCGTTTACTCGACTCACATGCACACACGTTAGATCCGATGTCAAGTCAATGAGTCTAACGGTCCCCTAGCAAAGAGGGTCTACCTTTAATGTAGCTGCGAGTTTTATCAACGTCTACAGCTTTTAATCGCCCTCTGCCCATGGATGCCAACTTTAGTTGACATCTGCCCTCAACCCTTGAGTCGACAAAAGTCGACATCCCCTAAAAGAGTTAAAGTTTTATCTAATCAAATCTAACAAAGTTAGACAGTTTCTTATTTCAGATAATAACACAACAGCAAATCTTTTCAAATTCTTCTTCTTCTTCTTCTTCTTCTTCAAATTCTTCTTCTTTCGCTGCTCCCATTAGGGTCGCCACAGCAGATCATCATCTTCCATATCTTTCTATCCTCGTCATCTTGTTCTGTCACACCCATCACCTCCATGTCCTCTCTCACCATCATCCATAAACCATCTCTTAGGCCTTCCACTGTTTCTCTTCCCTGCCAGCTCCATCCTTAGCACCCTTCTTCCAATTTACCCAGCATGTCTCCAAACTAACACGATCTCGCCTCCCTGACTTTGTCTGCCAACCGTCCCACCTGAGCTGACCCTCTAATGTCCTCATTTCTAATCCTGTCCATCCTCGTCACACCCAATGCAAATCTTAGCATCTTTAACTCTGCCACCTCCAGCTCAGTCTCCTGTGCCACCGTCACCAGCCCATAAAACACAGCTGGTCTCACTACCGTCCTGTAGACCTTCCCTTTCACTCTTGCTGGTACCCGTCTGTCACAAATCACTCCTGTCACTCTTCTCCACCCACTCCACTCTGCCTGCACTCTCTTCTTCACTTCTCTTCCACAATCCCCATTACTCTGTACTGTTGATCCCAAAGTATTTAAACTCCTCCACCTTCACCAACTTTACTCCTTCATCCTCTCCATTCCTCTGACCTTCCTCTCATTCACACACATGTATTCTGTCGTGGTGGTCCTACTGACCTTCATTCCTCACCTCTCCAGGGTCTCCTCAACCTGCTCCCTACTCTCACTACAGATCACAATGTCATCAGCAAACATCACAGTCCACGGGGACTCCTGTCTAATCTTGTCTGTCTGCCTGTCCATCACCATTGCATATAAGAAAGGGCTCAGAGCCGATCCCTGATATAATCCCACCTCCGTCACTCCCACCGCAGACCTCACCACCGTCACACTCCCTCATTACATATCCTGTGCCACTCTTACATACTTCTTTGCCACTCCCGACTTCCCTCATACAACACCACAGCTCCTCTCGAGGCCCCCTGTCATCTGCTTTCTCCAGGTCCACAAAGGCCTAATAATACAACAGCAAATAACATGTTACTTTACATTTAGAGTAGACACTATAAATCTTACTTTTCAGTGTTACTTCTAAAACACAAAAGTTTGTAGCTTTTAAATTGTAGGACCTGTGTAACAACATATCGTCATTATGAGACTGTGAGTGTCATGGACACACGGGTAAAGAGCCTCCCGGTGGTAATTAAAGCCAGTGTAAGCTTTGGGGACGCGCATTCAACTGTTTTGCTAGGAGAGGGTTAACGAACAGTTTTATTAAGCGTGCCGTCTCGGAGGGCTTTGTGCGCTCGTGCTCGTTCGGTTTTCCTCCCTTCCCGGTTATACTAGGACAAGACTGGTCAAATACTAACTGTGGTAAAACTATTGCCACTCTGAAACCAAAGCGGGTCTAGTTATGGACGGACTAGAGCCCCTCCCAGCTGCTCCCATGCCGTGCGCACGGCGACTAATGATGACATAGATGGGTCGGAGAGCTGTTTTGGATACGGACCTCAACCGGAAGTGTCACGGAGGAGGCTCCGGGTCAGGACGACGCTATCCCGACCCGCTTGCCAGCGTGGAATATCAATTTCGGTCCACGCCGGCATCCTTTAAGAGAACAATGGAATGCGATTCCCTGAAGTTTGCCGGAATGCTGTCGTGTCCACGAGCGACATATTGTTAGCTGATTCCACTCCACCTACTTTGTACTGGACAATGATTTGTTATATTGAGTTGCGGAACACGATGGTGAGGTGCGGAGGTTGTTGTTAGTCCCACGGACCAGCCCGGCAGCATGTGTGAGCTAGCGCATGCCCACTTCTTAGGTGCCCACCTCGGGAGAAAAATGCTGGAGAGGTTAAAGCTCCGGTTTTACTGGCCGGGATCAATGAGGAGGTATGATGTTTCTGTCAGTCCTGCCCGGTCTGTCAGCTGCGTCAGATACCCAGGAGGGACCGCACTCCTCTCGTCCGAATTCCCCTTATTGATGTGCCCTTTGAGCGGATTGGTTTCAATCTCGTTGGACCCTGGAGCCTTCGACACAAGGTCACAAATATATTTTGATGATGGTCAATTATGCAACTTGATATCCTGAAGCAGTTCCGTGCGAGCAGCCAATTCAAAAAATATCGCACGGGAACAACAACAACAACATTATTTTCTATAGCACAATTTCATGCAAAAAGTAGCTCAAAGTGCTTTACATAATGAAGAATAGAAAAATAAAAGACACAATAAGAAAACAAAATAAGTCAACATTAATTAACATAGAATAAGAGTAAGGTCCGATGGCCAGGGTGGACAGAAAAAACAAAAAAACTCCAAACGGCTGGAGAAAAAATAAAATCTGCAAGGGTTTCAGACCACGAGACCCCTGACCAGTCCCCTCTGGGCAATCTACCTAACATAAATGAAACAGTCCTCTTTGGATTTAGGGTTCTCATGGAAGGACCTGATGATGATGGATGATGTTGGAGCATCCTGATGCTTTGAGTAGGTGGTGGTGGCGCAGGCCACCACCACAAAGAAACCGGAAAAGAAACAGAAGAGAGACTAGGGGTCAGTACGGATTTTAGAGCCACCATGAATAGTTATTATGATGAATTGAACATACAGAGTATCAGGATTAAGTTAAAGTGAAGTTATGAGAAGGCCATGTTACAGTAATGTGTTCTCAGCAGTGTTTTAAACTGCTCTACTGTATCAGCCTGGTGAATTCCTATTGGCAGGCTATTCCAGATTTGAGGTGCATAACAGCAGAAGGCGCCTGCCCGCCTCACCACTCCTTTTAAGTTTAGCTTTTGGAATTGTAAGGAGACACTCATTTGAGGATCTGAGGTTACGATTTGGAATATAAGATGGAGCAGATTATTTAAGGCTTTATAAACCATGATCAGAATTTTAAAGTCAATCCTGAATGACACCGGTAACCAGTGTAGTGACATCAAAACTGGAGAAATGTGTTCGGATTTTCTTTTCCTAGTTAGGATTCTAGCAGCTCCATTCTGCACTCGTTGCAAGTGATTTATGTCTTTTTTTGGTGGTCCTGAGAGGAGTGCGTTACAGTAATCTAGTCGACTGAACACAAACGCGTGAACTAATTTCTCAGCATCTTTCAGTGATATAAGAGGTCTAACTTTACTTATGTTTCTTAAGTGAAAAAATGCTGTCCTAGTGATCTGATGAATATGGGATTTAAAATTCAGATTACAGTCAACAGTTACCCCTAAGCTTTTTACTTCCGTCTTAACTTTTAATCCTAATGTATAAAGTTTATTTCTGACCTCATTGAATTTATTATTGCCAATCACTAAAATTTCAGTTTTCTCTTTATTTAGTTTGAGAAAGTTACTATTCATCCATTCAGACATACCAGTAAGACATTGTGTTAGTGAATCAAGAGAGTCGGGGTCATCAGGTGCTATTGATAAGTACAGCTGTGTGTCATCAGCATAGCTGTGGTAGCTCACGTTGTAAACTGAGATAATCTGACCTAACGGAAGCATGTAGATTGAGAAGAGCAGCGGACCCAGGGAACTGGTAGGTCTGTTTTTCCCCCCCGAGTGGGCATACCTAAAGAAGTCCTTACGGACCAAGGTACGCCCTTTACTTCGGATATGTTCAGTGAAGTAGCCAAGTTACTCCGCATAAAGCATCTCAGGATGTCGGTATACCACCCCCAAATAGACGGCTTGGTGGAACGCTTTAATCAGACCATGAAACGGATGCTCTGCAAGATAGTCAGCGTGGACGGTAGGAACTGGGACCAACTTTTACCACGGGTGCTTTTCGCGTACTGGGAGCTACCACAAGCCTCCACTGGGTTCTCCCCCTTTGAACTCCTATATGGACGCCAACCCCGGGGCATATTAGATGTCTTAAAGGAAGGTTGGGAAGAGGAGGCGCTTCCCTCCACTAATATCCTAGAACATATTGCGCAGTTACGCAATAGATTGGAAAAAGTACGGCCCCTCCTAAAAGAACATATGTCCAGGGCTCAAGCAGCGCGGGCCTGGAATTACTATAAGAATTCCTCCTTATGCGAGTTCCAACCGGGAGATCGCATAATGGTGCTCGTGCCCACTTCCCACTCCAAATTATTGGCTCATTGGCAGGGTCTATATGAGGTTAAAGAGAGAAAAGGGCTCGTGGACTATTTGGTTCTACATATGAATCGTCGCCCGAGCGAGAGGGTCTTCCACATGAACCTGCTCAAACCTTGGAGGGATAGGGAAGAGCCAAATCCCTCCGGACTGTCCCTCTCCCTTTTTTCAGAGAAAATCGACCTTAACCTCGGCCCCAATTTGACTCCCCACCAGAGACAGGAGCTCGAAGGAGCCATCCGGTCTGTCCCAGAAGTGGTCAGTGAAGCACCAGGCCGGACCGCGCTGATTCAGCACGACATTGTAACGGACCCAGGGGTGGTAGTCAGGGAGCGACCCTATCGCCTCCCGGAGGCGAAACGTGCTGAGTTGGAGCTAGAGGTACAACGTATGTTGGACATGGACATCATTGAAGAAAGCCCATAGCTCCTGGTCCAGTCCTATCGTCCTCCCAACAGGGATGAGCTCTGGTGTTCCAGGATAGTGGCCACAATACAACCCAGGGCGGCTGCCACCAAGTGTTCCAGGGAACGTAGCGTGGACCCCATGGCTGCTCCCCCAGATCTAGTGTCAAAGGAGCATCCCAGCCGGACGTGGGTCTCGGCCGTCCACCACAAGGCTTATGAAGTGTTATTTTATGCCATTTCAAGGTTGCAGATCACAAGTATGATCATATTTTTAATATTTGAATCTTTACAGGTGGTCCTCGCCCTGGATGAGCCACTCCCAGGAGCATGCGGGATATCATTTTACACCATTTCAAGGTCAGTGATTACGAATTTTTGAGTTTTGACCTTTTACTAGGGATCTAACCCCTGTGGACAGGAGGAAGAAACACCGGGTGAGTTCAGAGAAATATTGAGGTGCCAGCCGGCATGTCAGTTTTAATCCTAGTGGCAGGTTTAAGCAAAACAGGCCCACGAAGGCACAAAGTATAGACGAAACACACACCGACTTCTTGGCTTCTCAAAAGGTTAGTGCGTAAGAGTGGGTCTGGATCGCAAAGCTCCATCCTGTACGAAGTACGGGTCTAAATGAGATGCCGCCCTTCAGGGGTGTTGGGTTCTTATAAGGTTTTATGGAGAAGGGGCAGGTCAGTTGCCCCCAACGGGTGTCTTCTTGGTGCTGGGGGAAGAAAAGAGATGATACCATTAGCAACAGCGCCCTCTTCTGCCTTGTCACGGTGTTGCATACCTTTGATGATGTGTTCCTCTGACACACGTGTGACAACCTCCATGGACTTCTTTCTGTCTGAGGGTGTAAAATGGCAAATCTGTACTGCAATCGAAAAATATTTCAATTAAAGCACGTATTTAAATATTTCAAATATTTGATGCAACTTTTCTTGTTTATTATGCACTTCTGCCTCACGAGGTGTTCGTCATTACATTTCTTACGGTAATTCTGATTTTTTTTTTCTTGTTTGGGCTGCATTTACAGGAGAAGTAAAGGGGGAAAGCAGAAAATACCAGAAACAAAGTGCAGAAGGACTCCTGACAGCCGGGCCCGCTCTCACACAAACCCACACGGGACCAGTTGGGATTTAGCCATCAGCCTATTCAAAACGCCAGGACACGCAGAGCACGTGTAAACTGCCAGCCCAAACTTGGGTTTTTGAACCCAGAGCACGGAGGTCATCTGCACTCCCCACCCTAGCACCCCACTATGAAAAGTTGAAAATGGGAACAGGCTTAGAATTTAAAGCTATTAAGAGAGAATTTTGATTCTGAGGAAGCTGAGTTGGGTCAGTCGAGGGCGGACGTGCTCGCTGTGTTTGTCGTTGATGCCGTTCTGTCAACACTTCATGCGAAAATCCAACTGGGACCACAGAGTCGGCGGCACGAAAGGTTCATAAGACGAGTGCGGCCGAGTTCTGCTTTCCTTGCTATAAATAATAGACGGTGTCACTTAAGAGGCACTCCTATCTGACCAGGCCCAAAAAATAAAGAAAGCAGCAATAACAGTAAATATCAAATTAAAGACAGTTTTTTAAAATATTAAACTAATAAGATCACTCGTGTTATGATTATGTGTGGGAGGTTTGACTAAAGAAGAAACGTGTGTCTTGTTGTTGTTAGTTTTATACTCTTTACTTATTTATACAGTCATATGAAAAAGTCTGGGACCCCCTCTCAGCCTGCATAATAATTGACTCTCCTTTCAACACAAAAGATAACAGTGCTATGTCTTTCATTTCCTAGGAACATCTGAGCACTGCGGTGTTTTCGAACAAAGATTTTAGTGGCGCAGTATTTAGTTGTATGAAATTAAATCAAATGTAAAAAACTGGCTGTGCACAAATGTGGGTCCCCTTGTCATTGTGCTGATTTGAATGCCTGTCACTGCTCAGTGCTGATTACTTGGTATGATGAGCTCCTTAAGCCTTGAACTTCATAGACAGGAGTGTCCAGTCATGAGTGGTCAAAGGTATTTAAGGTGGTCAGTTGCAAGTTGTGCTTCCTTCCCTTTGACTCTCCTCTGAAGAGTGACAGACAGCATGGGATCCTCAAAGCAACTCTCCAAAGATCTGAAAACAAAGATTGTCGAGTCTCCTGGTTTAGGGAAGGCTACAAAAGCCATCTCAGAGGTTTAAAATGTCAGGTTTCAAGTGTAAGGAATGGAGTCAGGAAATGGAAGGCCACAGGCACAGTTGATGTTAAACCAACACAGCAGGTCTGGCAGGCCAAGAAAAATAAAAGAGGAGGCATAAGTGCAGGATTGTGAGAATGGTGACAGACAACCACAGATCACCTCCAAAGGCCTGCAAGAACATCTCGCTGCAGATGGTGTATCTGGACATCGTTCTACAATTCAGTGCAATCTGTATGGCAGGGTGATGAGAAAGAAGCCCTTTCTGCACTCGCGTCACAAACAGAGTCGCTTGTTGTATCAAATGCTCATTTAGACAAACCAGATTCATTTTAGAACAAAGTGCTTTGGACTGATGAGACACAAATGGAGTTATCTGGTCAGAACAAAAAGCACTTTGCATGGTGGAAGAAGAACACCGCATTTCAAGAAAAACACCTGCTACCTCCTGTCAAATTTGGTGGAGGTCCCATCATGCTGTGGGGCTGTGTGGCCAGTTCAGAGACTGTGGCCCTTGTTAAAGTCGAGGGTCGGATGAACTCAACCCAATATCAACCAAATCTTCAAGATAATGTTCAAGCATCAGTCACAAAGTTGAAGTTACTTAAGAAGGGGTTGGATATTCCAACAAGGCAATGACCCAAAACACAAAGGCATTCACGCAGAGGGAGAAGTACAATGTTCTGGAATGGCCGTCACAGTCCCCTGACTTGAAGATCATCGAAAATCTATGAGATGATTTGAAGCAGGCTGTCCATCAAGTTGAACCGAACTGGAGAGATTTTATATGAAGAATGGTGAGAAATACCTCCATCCAGAGTCCAGACACTCATCACAGGCTATAGGAGGACAGCGTCTGGAGGCTCAAAGGAGCAAAAGGAGGCTCAACTAAGTATTGATGTCATATCTCTGTTGGGTGCCCACATGTATACACCTGTCTAATTGTGTTATGATGCATATTGCATATTTTCTGTTAATCCAATAAACGTAATGTCACTGCTGAAATCCTACTGTCTCCATAAGGCATGTCAGATATTAAAAGGAAAGCTCAGCCAATGAGAAACAAAAATCCAAAGAATTAAGAGGGGTTCCCAAACTTTTTCATATGACCGTATCATTCTTATTTTCTTAGGCCATGTCGTCATTTTATTTGCTCATAAGTGACGCCATTTTCGGCTGCTTGTATGTATTTGTTTGTTTTGCAGTTACATTTTTCTTCGAAGAAGTGACAGTAGAAGTAGAATCTTTCTACTACCAGTAGAGTCAGTGGTAGTTTGTTTTGTGAAGTGACCAGGAGAAAAGCCGCAGTCGATTATACAAGCAAACGTCAGAACCGAGAGTCTGTCCCATCTGTAGTCCATCGCGATTTGGTTGGTGAATTTAATTTTTTCCGTTTGTTCTTCTTAAATATTAATCCAAAAAATGAAAACAAAATTAAACTTTGCTAAAGTAAATTAATATAGCTAGGTACTTCTATAAATAAATTCTCTATACTAAAAACTAAAAATGAGAATATCCATCCATCCATCCATCCTCTTCCGCTTATCTGAGATCGGGTCGCAGAGGCAGCAGCTTGAGCAGAGATGCCCAGACTTCCCTCTCCCCAACCACTTCTTCTAGCTGTTCTGGGGGAATCCCAAGGTGTTCCCAGGATAGCAGGGAGACATAGTCCCTCCAGCGTGTCCTGGGTCTTCCCCGGGGCCTCCTCCCGGTCAGACGTGCCCGGAACACCTCACCAGGGAGGCGTCCAGGAGGCATCCTGATCAGATGCCCGAGCCACCTCATCTGACTCCTCTCGATGCGGAGAGCGGCTCTACTCTGATCTTCTCACCCTATCTTTAAGGGAAAGCCCAGACACCCTACAGAGGAAACTTATTTCAGCTACTTGTATTCGCGATCTCGTTCTTTCGGTCACTACCCATAGCTCATGACCATAGGTGAGCGTAGGAACGTAGATCGACTGGTTAATTGAGAGCTTTAAAATACACAGTTCTATCTAAAGTACATGTATAAAAACATGCTTTTACAACATGTGTCCTCTTTTAGCTAGGAAATCGCCACCATATCCCGACTTCAGTCCTCGATTCACGTCCTGTTCTTATTTTTTATTATTTATTTCATATCATTCCTGATTGTGACCTAAAAAGCCTCTACTACCCATTGCAGGCTGTGCGTTGTCTCTGAATTGTAGTCTAAAACTTTATAGCAGCGATTTTGTTAACTCTAAAGACTTTGAATTGCAGGTGAATGCACAAACTCCGACAGTCCGCAGATGGTCAGTGCTGACATCTGTCTATTATGTTATCAAACTAGTAAGAGATATTTTTGAGAGTAATTGGGAGGAAAGGTTTGGTTAAAATCTAAAGTACAGGTGAAACTTGGAAAATCGGCAACGCTTCCCAAAACCAAAACGAGTCAAAAAACAAAAAGGACTTCAGAATAAGAAAATGTTTGAAAACGCCAAACTGGGATAGCGAAGTTAACGCAAGGATGACCTGTTAAACCCATCACATCGTTAACCAAAGGTCATGACCCCTGAGAGCACGCCCCTAACAACGTGGAGCTGCTCCAATGACAGGAAGACAAAATACTAGCGAAAGTGGCAGACACAAAAGTAAACGTGTAACATTGGAATCGAATTCCAGGGCACAATTCCATCATATTGGACGTGCACATCAAGACTAGAGAATATGGCTTTAAAATCAGATATAGTAGAAGAATTTAAAAAGCAGATGTAAAGTACACACCCCAAGGCTGGTGTGTAGATTAGGAGGGCCCGTCCCCTTCCCTTCGGCCCACTGCATCTCTCTCGAATTTGTGCAAATGAATTGGTACCACAAGTGAACTCTTACTTAGTGCGATGAGAGAAGTCGCAAAATCAACCGGAATGTTCAAGCAAATTCTAGAAAAAAAACACAATCTAAAATCAATCAATCAATCAACATTTATTTATAGAGCACATATTCATACAAAAAAAATGTAGCTCAAAGTGCTTTACAAAATGAATAGAAAAATAGAAGACACAATAAAAATAAACATAAGTCAACATTAATTAACATAGAATAAGTAAGGTCCGATGGCCAGGGTGGACAGAAAAAACAAAAAAACTCCAAAGGCTGGAGAAAAAAAAAAAAAAAATCTGTAGGGGTTCCAGACCAAGAGACCCCCTGACCAGTCCCCTCTGGGCAATCTACCTAACATAAGTCAAAGAGTCCTCTTTGTATTTAGGGTTTTCATGGATGGACCTGATAATGATGGTCACGTAGACTTCTGGCTTTCAGTCCATCATTGTTGGAGCATCATGAAGCTTTGAGTAGGTGGAGATGGCGCAGGTCACCACCACAAAGAAACCGGAAAAAGAAACAGAAAAGAGAGTTGGGGTCAGTACGGATTTTAGAGCCACCATGAATAGTTGTTATGATGAATTGAACATACAGAGTATCAGGATTAAGTTAAAGTGAAGTTATGAGAAGGCCATGTTACAGTAATGTGTTCTCAGCAGTGTTTTAAACTGCTCTACTGTATCAGCCTGGTGAATTCCTATTGGCAGGCTATTCCAGATTTGAGGTGCATAACAGCAGAAGCCTGCCCGCCTCACCACTTCTTTTAAGTTTTGTTCTTGGAATTCTAAGCAGACACTCATTTGAGGATCTGAGGTTAAGATTTGGAATATAAGGTGTCAGACATTCCGATATATAAGATGGGCGAGATTATTTAAGGCTTTATAAACCATAAGCAGAATTTTAAAGTCAATCCTGAATGACACAGGTGACCAGTGTAGTGACATCAAAACTGGAGAAATGTGTTCGGATTTTCTTTTCCCAGTTAGGATTCTAGCAGCTCCATTCTGCACTTGTTGCAAGTGATTTATGTCTTTTTTGGGTGGTCCTGAGAGGAGTGCATTACAGTAATCTAGTCGACTGAAAACAAACACGTGAATTAATTTCTCAGCATCTTTCAGTGATATAAGAGGTCTAACTTTACTTATGTTTCTTAAGTGAAAAAATGCTGTCCTAGTGGTCTGATGAATATGCGATTTAAAATTCAGATTACAGTCAACGGTTACCCCTAAGTTTTTTACTTCCGTCTTAACTTTTAATCCTAGTGCATCAAGTTTATTTCTGATAACCTCATTGAATCCATTATTGCCAATCACTAAGATTTCAGTTTTCTCTTTATTTAGTTTGAGAAAATTACTATTCATCCATTCAGAGATACAAGTCAGACATTGTGTTAGTGAATCGAGAGAGTCGGGGTCATCAGGTGCTATTGATAAGTACAGCTGTGTGTCATCAGCATAGCTGTGGTAGCTCACGTTGTAACCTGAGATAATCTGACCTAACGGAAGCATGTAGATTGAGAAGAGCAGCGGACCAGGATAGAGCCTTGTGGACCACCATATCGGATATCATGTGTCTTTGAGATTTGATTACCACAACTCACAAAGAATTTTCCCCCTGCCAGGTAGGATTCAAACCAATTTAAGACCCTGCCAGAGAGGCCCACCCATTGACTCAGGCGATTTCTAAGAATATTGTGATCAATGGTGTCAAATGCAGCACTCAGATCTAAGAGGATGAGAACAGATAAATGGCCTCTGTCTGCATTCACCCGCAAGTCATTGACTACTTTAATGAGTGCAGTTTCTGTGCTGTGATTTGTTCTGAAGCCTGACTGAAATGTATCAAGAATAGCAGGTTTATTGAGGTGGTCATTTAACTGCAAAATGACTGCCTTCTCCAGAACTTTACTTAAGAAGGGCAGGTTGGAGATGGGTCTAAAATTTTCAAAGGCAGAGGGGTCGAGATTATTTTTCTTGAGCAGGGGTTTAACTACAGCAGTCTTAAGACAGTCTGGGAAGACCCCCATATCTAATGACGAATTAACTATGTCCAGAATATAAAACAGTGAAGTAGTTCTCTTGTGAAAAGCGGACAGACAGATGATAGACAAACAGACGGACGTTGGATTTTATATACTGGGCGAGTCAAAATTATGTTAACATTTGAATGGCAGAAACAATTTATTCACAAAATATACTTCATATGTGCAAGAGGATTTTACAGGAATGTCTCAACTTCTCTTATGTAGCACATAAATTGTCCACAAAATGTGTATATAAGAATATACATAGCAGTACCATTAGCGTTAACATAATTTTGACTCACCCTGTATATAGAGATCCCACCCTGTTTCCTTTAGGGGGCGATATAGCTCCCTAATTGGAATAAGTTCTTTTATAATTGTGGTGTTTTAAGTAACCGAAAAATATAGAGATATGATATTAAAAGGCAATATCACATAAGAGAGAATAACAGCTTTCTTTACTGATAATTTACGTGGCATTACAGACGGAGGAAGCCATAGCATGACAATACCAAGCTGGGAATCTGATATATACAGTCTGCCATTTTCTATCGCTGCGCTGAAAGGATTTTCGGGACGAATGACGATGTCACTCATTCGACCGTCGGCTTCGAAGTGTTTGGCTGCTGTCCAAGTATTTCTATACTGTCTTCTCCACATGAAGGCTCTTCTTTGGTTTCCAAACAAGGGAAGGAAAGGATTCCATTTCATCTCTAACATACAAGAATAGTACAATGCCTATTTTCGCAGTTGTCTCCTTCATTCTCCAAATGCTGGGCTAGCAGTTTCTAAATGCTGACAGCCCCTGTGTGCTAACTTTGGCCTGCACATGTAATCATTTCGTGTACAGAGCACAGTGTCATTAAACTTACATTCTTGTTACACACCCCAATACCGGACGTATCGACTTCGAGACTGATTTGATTTGAGGAATATAAAACTTTGCTTGGTAAACGCTTCTTGTGCTTCAAGGATTCATACATTTTTCTTCAAAGTGTTCATCAAGGAAGTAATAGGAGAAATACATGAACTGAAATTCCTAATGCACCTTCGGTGACACTTTGCAGTCCCTGTAAAGCGCTGGACCTGTTTTATACTCTCAGGCGTTTTCCAGTTTAAAATGGCTGATGCTTCAGCTCGATTCCTTTTGTCAGATTTCAGAACCCGGAAATGGTACTTGATCCATAAGAAATTCACACTTGTGTAATTTCATCAAAAGGTGATTAGCTTTTTAAGACATTGTGGTGCTTCTCGAACACTGTGTACGTCTCTAAATTGTTGGAAAACACCAAAAATATCATCCATGTACAGTGGGATGCAAAAGTTTGGGCAACCTTGTTAATAGTCATTATTTTCCTGTATAAATCGTTGGTTGTTACGATAAAAAATGTCAGTTAAATCTATCATATAGGAGACACACACAGTGATATTTGAGAAGTGAAATGAAGTTTTTTGGATTTACAGAAAGTGTGCAATAATTGTTCACACAAAATCAGGCAGGTGCATAAATTTGGGCACCACAAAAAAGAAATGAAATCAATATTTAGTAGATCCGCCTTTTGCAGAAATTCCAGCCTGTAAACGCTTCCTGTAGGTTCCAATGAGAGTCTGGATTGTGGTTGAAGGTATTTTGGACCATTCCTCTTTACAAAACATCTCAGGGACCCTGGGCATCTTTCACAGTCGGTAGACAAGTCTCTTTAGTGTCCTGCGTTTTTACAACTGTCACCTTAAATGCCTACTTTCTGTAAGCTGTTAAGGTCTTCACGACCATTCCACAGGTGCATGTTAATTAATTGATTATGGTTAATTGAACATGCATGGAAAACATTGTTTAAACCCTTTACAATGAAGATCTGGAAAGTTATTTGGATTTTAAAAACATTATTGTTGAAATACACAGTCCTGAAAAAGGGACGTTTCTTTTTTTGATGAGTATATAATTACACAAAAAAAAAAATGGTTACACCTCTAAGGTAGACACCATCCATCCGCTCCTCATTGTCTGTTTCCAGCCCTCCATCGCTGGACATTTCCATATCAAAGCCAATGGGCTGCCTCTCCCAGTTCTTTTGTATTGCAGGTAAAGAAGTTGAGGGCACCATGCAAAGGTCGAGTCCTTCACCGTGTTCTTTGGATCCCTTTTCCTACTCCTCTGGTAAAAGTGAATGTATCAGATTTAAGCCCTCTTATTGCCGATATCATTAATCACTCTCTCCAGAGCGGCTCAGTCCCACTGGCCTTGAAAAGCGCAATAGTTAGACCTCATTTAAGTAATGTTAGCAAACTATCGTCCGATTTCCAGCCTTCCATTTTTGTCTAAGGTTTTGGAGAAGGTTGTTTTGCTGCAGGGCAGCATGGTGGCGCAGTGGGTAGCGCTGCTGCTTCGCAGTAAGGAGACCCTGGTTCACTTCCCGGTCCTCCCTGCGTGGAGTTTGCATGTTCTCCGTGTGTCTGTGTGGGTTTCCTCCCACAGTCCAAAGACATGCAGGTTTGGTGCACTGGCGATCCTAAATTGTCCTTGGTGTGTGGGTGTGTGTGCCCTATGGTGGGCTGGCGCCCTGCCTGGGATTTGTTCCTGCCTTGCGCCCTGTGCTGGCTGGGATTGGCTCCAACAGACACCCCCGTGATCTTGTGTTAGGATATAGCGGGTTGGATAATGACTGACTGACAGACTGACTGTGTCTGGTGAGGCAGCCATTTATAACACCCTTGAAACTGGTGAAGGAGCCGCCTAACATGCCAAGGCGAAAAGCAAACCTGCAAAGGATGCTAGAAATCTGCTCATTCCATTGAAGAACACAGACATTGTCAGAAACAATTCTGAATGATAACCAAGTCTAAGGGCAGCACGGTGGCACAGTGGGTAGCACTGCTGCCTCGCAGTAAGGACATCGGGGTTCGCTTCCCGGGTCCTCCCTGTGTGGAGTTTGCATGTTCTCCCCGTGTCTGTGTGGGTTTCCTCCCACAGTCCAAAGACATGCAGGTGAGGTGGACTGGCGATCCTAAATTGTCCCTGGTGTGTGTGTGTGCCCTGTGGTGGGCTGGCGCCCTGTCCAGGGTTTGTTCCTGCCCGTGTTGGCTGGGATTGGCTCTAGCAGACCCCCGTGACCCTGTAGTTAGCATATAGCAGGTTGGATAATGGATGGATGTTTTGCTTCAGCTTTAGGATCACCTCAAAAAAATTCAATCTGTTTGAAAAATTTCAATCTGGTTTCCGATCTTCTCACAGTACAGAGGCAGCCCTGGTCAGACTCACCAATGACCTCCTGATGGCCGCTGACCAGGGCTCTCCATCACTCCTTATCCTTCTGGATCTCACAGCTGCATTTGATATGGTAGATCATAATGTTCTCCTCCATCGTCTTCACTGTATAATTGGACTTTCTGGCATTGCTTTGGAGTGGTTAGGGTCCTGTCTTACAGATAGGGCTGAGTATGTGGCCCTGGGGGATGCTAAATCTCGTACCAAACCGTCACCTGTGGGGTCCCACGAGGTTCAGTGCTTGGGCCGACCCTTTTTAATAGCTGTATGCTACCCCTGGGTCACATCATCCGCAGGCATGGAGCTTCATTCCATTACAATGCCAATGATACGCAGCTCAATGTGAGACTGGATTCGACTTCTCTCACACCTCCATCAACCGTTTCCTCCCAGATGAATGAGATTGAGGCCTGGATGTCCAAGAACTTTCTTGAGCTGAACATCATCAAAACTGAAGCTCTTTTAATTGGTACCCCACACTTCGTTCCTCTGTAAATTGTGTTTCATACCATTACCCTCTCCCCCTCTGTTACAAATCTGCGTGCCAAATGAGACTCCCATCTGTCATTTGATACACATGTCCATCACCTCTGTAAAACTGCATGCCTTCATCTCTGAAACACAGCCAAACTCCGTCCTTGCCTGTCCCTTTGTGATGCTGAAAAGCTGGTTCATGCCTTTGTCTCCTCCGGGCTGGACTATTGTAATGCACTCCTCATTGGGATCCCCAGCAAGAGCCTTCAAAAGCTCCAACAAATCCAAAATAGTGCTGCAAGGATCCTGAGGAGGGTGCGGAAATATGCACACATTTCACCAATCCTTGTCACTTCATTGGCTCCCTATTCACCTCCGTATTGAATACAAACTCTGTTTGTTCACTCATCGGTGTATTCATGGAAATGCTCCACAATACCTTAAGGACCTTCTTATATTACGACACACTACAAGAAACCTCCGTTTTGCAAATACCTACCACCTTCGCCTCCTATGACCAAACTTCATACAATGGGTGACCGAGCCTTTGCAGTCGCTGCTCCACGGCTCTGGAATGTCCTACCAGAGAATCTGAGAACTAATCTGACGGCAGACATTATTGCGCCACTACGCTCGCAAACCACATTAGCTGTTAGGTGGGGATGTGGTGAGATAGCCAATTAAAGACCAAGGATGATTAGGGTATTGCGGTCCGGTGCCGCTAAGATTCACACCATTGTTAAGTCGGTGATTTAGTAATTTTTTTAGGTGGAGATTCCAGGGACGCACCCAGTCTTGGCCCTCACAAGCAGAGACACGAGACCAACAAATGAGTATATAACCTATTAAATGAAAACCCAATACACAACAACAACACAACAATCAGACAAACCTCCCCTTTCCCCTACGGCGATACAGTTGTAACATAACAATGAACCACAACAATAAATCCTCACGAAAATGTCCTAATACAGTCTAATACAGCAAAAGCAGATGAAATGGTTGGGTGTGAAGATGAGGATCCCGAGAACAGCTTCCGTAGTCAATGAATGAACCAGTCCTACAAGACGACGCACAACGATTAATCCACCGCCGTAGACGCAACAGGTCGGCACGTGACAGTCCTTTCATCCTAACGGGAAACGATCCACAGGGTACAATTGGTTTTTCAGATGACATGTTGGACAGGATACACAAAAACACGGATCTCCTGTTGCTCCGCCAGTCTCCTCTTTTCAACTTTCCTACTGGTAATCCCCTTGGGCTGCTGGGAAATGGAGTTCTTCCTACAGTAGCACAGCTACGAGGGGGCAGAATGACTAGGCCATGGAGGGCAATTTAGCCAAGATGTTGGGATACTCCCTACTCAGGGGATGCCCAGGGATCTTTTATGACCACAGAGAGTCAGGACCTCAGTTTTACACAGCAGATTGTGGGCTGTTATAAAAAAAAAAACTGCTAAAGACTTTTCTATTTAGGAAAGAATATTAACAGAAATGTCACTAATTATTGTTGTTTTATCTATGTTTTGTCTTTGTTAAATATTTTTATGTAGCACTTTGAGATTTACTACAAATGTAACGTGCCTTATCAATAAAGTGAATTATTATTATTATTATATATCACTAACAAATGATTGAAAACTGCCAGGTGAGCCAAATGAGCATTGCTCTGTATTCCTAATGCCTGGCGAGAGTGTTAAAGGCAGTTTTCCATTTGTCCCCTTCCCTTACCCTAATTAAACTGCACGCACTCCTTAGATCTAATTTGGAGAAAATTGCAGAACCTGTTACTTGGTTAAGAAGGGTTGAGATAAGTTTAAGGGGGTGATTGTTCTTTATTGTAATTTGTTTTCATTCCCTGTGGTCCAGCATTCAAAAGATGCATTACCGATCATTTCCTATTGTGAAGGACAGCCGGGTCAAATGCCCGGCAGGGACGCCCCTGCTGCTTATGTTCCGGGGGAGCCGCCATGGGCAGTCCAGTACCTTCCCCGGGACGCTTGGTGGCAGCCTCCCTGGCCGACGGTGATTCCCCAACCGCCCGCAGGGCTCCATGGGAGATGGAGTCCTCCACAGCTGGGATGGGGCCCGGGGTGGCCACTAGGGGGGGCTGTCTGCTTCCCACAGCCCGGCTGGACGAGTCTTCAGCCCCACCCGGAAGTGCAATTAGGACCAGGGGGTTAATCACCTGGAACACTTCTGGGTGGGCTATAAAAGGGCCCAGCCACCACCACTCGGGGAGCCAGAGTTGGGAGGAAGGAGACGAAGCTTGTCTGGGAGGAGTGGTGGAGAATTGTGGTGTTTGTGAGTTTTGTGCTTTGGGACTGTGTGGCATGGGGAAGACGTGTCCCACAGCTGAAGAAAAATAATAATGATAATAATGTCTTTCTGTGTCGGGTCAGGCACCTATATAGCGCCTTTGTTACACTATCTACCGAAACAATTCTCAAAGTAAGTTCCTATAAGGGGTGGCACGGTGGCGCAGTGGGTAGCGCTGCTGCCTCGCAGTAAGTTGACCTGAGTTCGCTTCCCGGGTTCTCCCCGTGTCTGCGTGGTTTTCCTCCTTCAGTCCAAAGACATGCAGGTGAGGTGCATTGACGATTCTAAATTGTCCCTGGTGTGTGCTTGGTGTGTGTGTGTGTGCCCTGCGATGGGCTGGCGCCCTGTCCGGGATTTGTTTCCTGCCTTGCACCCTATGTTGGCTGGCTGGATTGGCTCCAGCAGACCCCCGTGACCCTGTTGTTAGGATATAGCGGGTTGGATAATGGATGGATGGATGGACGTTCCTTTAATAATAAAGCACTAATGAGCACATCTCTCTCGCTTAAAATTGTCCAAAATGTTTCCAGGCCAAGATCCAACCCTCAAGTTCCAGCCTCACTGGGCCGCATGTTTTGGGCAGCGTGTACCAAATGAACTTCATTCTGGACTAATATCTTTACATGCCGATCAGACAGCCTTGGTGTCACAATCCCTCCTAACCCATTAACAGCTGTGTTTGGTGGGCTTACAGGGGTGCGTAAACTGGAGAAGTACAAACTCGCTGTTAGCACGGAGACTCATCTTGCTCAACTGGTAGAATCCTATCTCTCCTCGGTTAAGTCAGTGGGTCACTGATGTTATATACAATTTGAAATTGGAAAAAAGCGAATTCTCGCTGTGCAAAACGTTTGCTGAACCTGGCAGGATCTGATCAATAACATTTTAGAATAAGCATTTAAATTGAGGAAGCGGGTTCTCTCCCCCCTGTTTTTTACTCTATTTAGCTTTATTCGTTTATTTATTATTTTTTCTAGCTTAAAGTTTTACTCTGCTGGCCTAGCACTCTTTCTCATGGGTAGGGATTGATTTGTTTTCAAACCTATTTTTGTAAAACTTGACTTATTTGCATGGAATGTAATTAAAAAAAATAAAATCAAAAAACAAATAAAAATGAAGCACATTGCCTGTTAATCGACAAGTGCAGATACCTAAATGTGATTAACAAGTGTTGGAACTATTAATACATTTTTGCGAAAAACTTGATTGCCTATACTCAATTTCCCAATATGCGGCACGGTGGCGCAGTGGGTAGTAAGGAGACCTGAGTTCACTTCCCGGGTTCTCCCTGTGTGAAGTTGGCATGTTCTCCCACAGTCCAAAGACATGCAGGTTACAGTTGTGCTTGAACGTTTGTGAACCCTTTAGAATTTTCTATATTTCTGCATAAGTCCTCAAGTCCTAAAAGTAGATAAAGAGAAACCAGTTAAACAAATGAGACAAAAATATTATACTTGGTCATTTATTTATTAAGGAAATATTACATATTTGTGAGTGGCAAAAGTATGTGACCCTTTGCTTTCAGTATCTGGTGTGACCCCCCTTACTAAACGTTTCTGGTAACTTCTGATCATTCCTGCACACCGCCATTCCTCCGTACAGAACAGCTTCAACTCTGGGATGTTGGTGGGTTTCCTCACATGAACTGCTCGCTTCATGTCCTTCCACAACATTTCCATTGGATTAAGGTCAGGACTTTGACTTGGCCATTCCAGAACATTCACTTTATTCTTCTCTAACCGTTCTTTGGTAGAACGACTTGTGTGCTGAGGGTCGTTGTCTTGCTGCATGACCCACCTTCTCTTGAGATTCAGTTCATGGACAGATGGCCTGACATTTTCCTTTAGAATTCTCTGATATAATTCAGAATTCATTGTTCCATCAATAAAGACAAGCCATCCTGGCACAGATGCAGCACAACAGGCCCAAACCCTGATACTACCACCACCGCCATGTTTCACAGATGGGATGAGGTTCTTATGCTGGAATGCAGTGTTTTCCTTTCTCCAAACATAACGCTTTTCATTTAAACCAAAAAGTTCTATTTTGGTCTCATCCGTCCATAAAACATTCTTCCAATAGCCTTCTGGTTTGTCCACGTGATCTTTAGCAAACTGCAGACGAGCAGCAATGTTTTTTTTGGAGAGCAGTGGCTTTCTCCTTGCAACCCTGCACACCATTGTTGTTGAGTGTTCTCCTGATGGTGGACTCATGAACATGAACATTAGCCAATGTGAGAGAGACCTTCAGTTGCTTAGAAGTTACCCTGGGGTCCTTTGTGACCTCGCTGACTATTACACGTGTGCCTTGCTCTTGGAGTGATCTTTGTTGGTCGACCACTCCTGGGGTGGGTCACAATGGTCTTGAATTTCCTCCATTTGTACTCAATCCAAACTCTTTAGAGATGGTTTTGTAACCTTTACCAGTCTGATGAGCATCAACAACTCTTTTTGTGAGGTCCTCAGAAATCTCCTTTGTTGGTGCCACGATACACTTCAACAAACATGTGTTGTGAAGAGCAGACTTTGATAGATCCTGTTCTTTAAATACCACAGAGTGCCCACTCACACCTGATTGGCATCCCATTGACTCGAATGTCACCTTTAAACTAATTGATCATCCGTGAGGTTCACATACTTTTGCCACTCACAAATATGTAACATTCAATCATTTCCTTAATAAATAAATGACCAAGTATAATATTTTTGCCTCATTTGTTTAACTGGTTTCTCTTTATCTACTTTTAGGACTTGAGTGAAAATCTGATGATGTTTTAGGTCGTATTTATGCAGAAATCTAGAAAAGGGTTCACAAACTTTCAAGCACAACTGTAGGTGCATTGGTGATCCTGAATTGTCCCTAGTGTGTGCTTGGTGTGTGTGTGTGTGTGTGTGTGCCCTGCGGTGGGCTGGCGCCCTGCCCAGGGTTTGTTTCCTGCCTTGAGCCCTGTGTTGGCTGGGATTGGCTCCAGCAGACCCCCATGACCCTGTGTTAGGATATAGTGGGTTGGAGAATGAATGACTGACTTTCCCAATACTAAGTGAGAAATTAGGATTCTCTCCCCCCCGAATTAATAATAATAGTAATAATTCTTTACATTTATATAGTGCCTTTCATAGTGAGTGGGGACCACTGCTAATGTGAATCATCCACCTGGATGATGCGACGGCAGACATTATTGCGCCACTACGCTCGCCACCACATTAGCTGTTAGGTGGGGATGTGGTGAGATAGCCAATTAAAGACCAGGGATGATTAGGGTGTCGCGGTCCGGTGCCGCTAAGATTCACACCATCGATAAGTCGGTGATTTAGTTATTTTTTTCGGTGGAGATTCCAGGGACGCACCCAGTCTTGGCCCTCACAAGCAGAGACACGAGACCAACAAATGAGTATATAATCTATTAAATGAAAACCCAATACACAACAACAACAATCAGGCAAACCTCCCCTTTCCCCTACGGCGATACAGTTGTAACATAACAATGAACCACAAGAATAAATCCTCACGAAAATGTCCTAATACAGTCCAATACAGCAAAAGCAGATGAAATGGTTGGGTGTGAAGATGAGGATCCCGAGAACAGCTTCCGTAGTCAATGAATGAACCAGTCCTACAAGACGACGCACAACGATTAATCCACCGCCGTAGACACGACAGGCCGGCACGTGACAGTCCTTTCATCCTAACGGGAAACGATCCACAGGGTACAACTGGTTTTTCAGATGACATGTTGGACAGGATACACAAAAACACGGATCTCCTGTTGCTCCGCCAGTCTCCTCTTTTCAACTTTCCTACTGGTAATCCCCCTTGGGCTGCTGGGAAATGGAGTTCTTCCTACAGTAGCACAGCTACGAGGGGGCAGAATGACTAGGCCATGGAGGGCAATTTAGCCAAGATGTTGGGATACTCCCTACTCGGGGGATGCCCAGGGATCTTTTATGACCACAGAGAGTCAGGACCTCAGTTTTATGTCACATCCAGTGTCATATTTACAGCACTGTGTTCCTCTCACTGCACTGGGATCCACATTTCAGGCCACAGGGCAAGCACCCCCTCACCAACACCTCTTCCAGCAGCAACCCAGGCTTGTGATGCTTGGTCTTCCATCCAAGTACTGGCCGGACCCAGACTTGCTTAACGTCAGGTGGTTGACATGTTCTGAAAAGCACATGTGCTATGGCTGCCGAACGTGAGTTGAACTCCTTGCTCATAGCTCTGCTTTCATCTCAAGTATTGTGCTTTTTTATTCAGTGTCCCCCCCTGTTCGTTTAGGTGCATTTATCTCGTTTGCTAGAGATACTACGGTATTACCTCAAGCATATCTTCATAACGGTCGGGGGGGATTTTCCGATGCCGTAATAACGTCTGGCTTTTAGATCAATAAAAACCCCATTCTTTCTCAGAGTCCGTCATGGCAATCCAGAATTATTTACTGAGTGCAAAAGAGGCAGACAGGACCAAAAAAAAAAAAAACTAGAGTGAGGATCAGGAAAAAGTCAAAGGCCAAGAAAACAAGAAAGAAATCGGAGTTGAAAAGTTTTTAGAACCAAAACAACCGCGAGTTGCTACGTTTTGTCCAATCTCTGATACAAAATGGCCATTGAGATGACCTTTTAACCCTCTATCAATGAAGGCCACACCCCTAGCAACCAGGACTGGCATCGTGACGACTGAATCCACAAAATGGCGTCCGAAGAGATGTTACAGTAAATGAAAGTCAACTCCTACACAAAGACTCTAATCAAGAAAATAATCACGGAATTAACTTACTTGAGGATATAAACCACAGAAACGTCATCAGGATGATTTTTATAGCCTTTATAGAATAGCCTGAAAAAATTGACCCTTAAACCGCCACATACTTGGGGGTTAATGCGCCCCCCGGACGCCAAATACTTTATTTGCTGCACTTTTTAAGGAAACGTCACAATTCACCAAGAAAGAGACTTGTCGTCCCTGCCTGGAAAGGGAAGGGTGATCGCCGGGATTGTGACAGCTACAGGGGGGTAAGGGTAACACTGCTCTCAGTGCCAGGTAAGGCTGTCGCTAGGGTTCTCCTCCATAGGATCTGTGATCACTTGCTCTCCTAGCAGCGACCAGAACAGTCTGGTTTTACACTTAAGAGGTCTACTGTCGACCGCATCCTGGCACCGAGGGGTCTCATGGAGCACAAACGCGAATATCGGCAGAGTTTCCTTTGCAGCCTTTTTCAATTTTCGTAAAGCGTTCGACTCAGATGATCGAGCTTGCCCTGTGGGACGTCCCGAGGGTTCGCGGGATCCCTTCGAGGTTACTGGATATCATGGCGGTCCACTGGTACTGTGAGTGCTGTTCAGAGTGGAGGCAGAACCTCTGCGTTTTTCCCAGTTGATTCTGGGGTTTGTCATGGGTGTATTCTGTTCCTACTCTGTTGGGCAAGGTCGTGGGGTCCAGTGGCTGTGGGGCATCTGTTGGTGAAGAAAGATTCACAGATCTTGACTTTGCTGACGATGCAGTGATCTTCGTAGAGTCAATGGATGCTCTGATCAGGAGACTGAGTGAGGAGTCTGAGTGTCTGGGCTTGTGAGGGTCCTGATAAAAACCAAAGAGCCAGGCCTTTAATGACCTCCTGGGCACGGCCATCAGCAGTGTGTCTGTCTGTGGAGAGAGTGTCGACCTCGTCATCGAGAGGTTTACTTACCTCACCAGTGACATTCATGTGACTCTTCCTGTGAAGTCAGTAGACGGATTCGGAGAGAATGGAGGGGTCATGAGGCCGCTGGAAAAATGTGTGTGGTGGTCCCGATATCTGTGCAAAAGGACGAAGGTCCAAGTCTTTAGAGTCCTGGTGCTTCTTGTTTTGCTATATGGTTGTGAGACATGGACGCTATCCAGTGACCTGAGATGAAGACTGGACTCCTTCATGTGTGTCTCTTAAGAGAATCCTTGGGTACCGTTGGTTTGACTTTGTGTTGCTCATGGAGTCCCGAATGAGGCACATGACCTGCATTGTGAGGGAGCGTCAGTTAGTTACAGGCCTACGGCCATGTGGCACGTTTACCCGAGGGTGATCTTGCTCGTAAGACCCTCATTGTTGGGGACCCGAGTGGCTGAACCAGGCCAAGGGGTCACCCATGTAACACCAGGCTGCGGCAGATAGAGGGTCATTTCCGGAGGGTGGGACTGGACCGCGTGTCTGCCTGCCATTGCCAACTGGGATCCCGAGTTGTTTCGACGTGTAGTGGGTGCGGCAACGCTTTATACCAGTGCCCGCTCCCCAACTTGACTTGACTTGAAAGAGTATCACAATTACTGCAACACTGGTCATTTTACACACTGCCACTGAACTGTTAAAACTATAAAAAAGAAATACTAGAACAATCGATTATGATATGTAGAAGGTGCAACTGATGCCATTAATGAAATTCAGTAAATCACTGAGCCAACTGCGCTTGAACTGGCTGCATAGAGAAACCCACGCTGAAGCTTGTAGGCCAGTCTAGTGCAGGGACAGTGATGCTGATTCGCCAGGGGGCACCAGTGGTCCTGAGCTGGCTGCTCCACGAATTTACGGAACGGAGTGATTGCACTGGGAACTGACTATAGCCGGTTATGGTGGTTTAATGGTTTAAAAAGAAACTCCAGTCATAACAATATATGTCATACGTAAAACACAAAGGCCAGAAACATGACTATTAACATAATAGGCCAAACAATATGTAACATTATTTACATTAATTAAAATAGAAATTTACTGAAGCCATGGTTAACGCCTTATTGGTTTTACTGTGTGTCTTCTGTCATTTGACGCCATCGACCATCCTATTTTACTGCACAGGCTAGAAAACGATGTTGGGCTTACAGGCCCCGTGCTCGCTTGGTTTGGTTCTTATTTATCAAATCGATTCCAATATGTACAGAAATGTGCTGACGAGACTCCATCATTACACACACAAGTGAGGTATGGTGTCCTGCAGGGCTCAGGACTCGGACCGTCACTGTTTTCACTTTACAGGCGTCCACTGGGGTCTCTCATTAGTTGTTCATTTTCACTCGTATGCAGATGACGCCCAGTTACACCTCTCATTTAGATCAAATGAAGTTTCTCCGATGTTGCCTTTAATTAGTTGTGTTAGTGAATTAAAGGAGTGGATGAATGAGAACTACTTGTCTTTAAATACAGCGATAAGACAGAGATGTTAATTGTTGGAGGGAGTGACTCTGATCACAGCAATATTCTGTCATCATTTAACTCGGCTGGAGTCACCATTAATTTTACTGAATCAGCCCGCAATCTCTTTGACTCTAGCATGTCCTTTAAAGCATATTACAAAGTTGTCCAAATCACGTTTCTTCCATCTTAAAAATGTTAGGAAATTAAGGCGCTTTCTAAATAAACAGGATTCTGAGAAATTAATTCCTGCATTTATCTCTAGTAGGATAGACGACTGCAATGCGGTGTTCACTGGCTGTTCAGACTGTTCTTTATTCAGCCGCCAGTTAATCCAAAATGCTGCTGCAAGAATTTATTACAAGAACAAGAAAATACGAAGACATAACTCCAGTTCTTAAATCCTCACACTGACCCCTGGTTAAGTTTAGGGCAGATTTCAAAATCCTCCTTTTAACATATAAAGCATTAAATGGCCGAGGTCCGGCTTACTTGTCTGAACTTATCATGACTTACAAACCTGAGCACATTAAGATCTCAAGATGTCGGTCTGCTTAGAATTCCAAGAATTAATAAAATAACAGTGAGTGGTCGAGCTTTTAGTTACAGGACCCCCTAAACTGTGGAGTGGTCTGCCTGCTGCTATAAGAGATGCCCCTTCAGTCTCAGGCTGAAGACTCACGACTTCAGTTTAGCACACCCTGACTAGAGCTGCTGATTAACTGTGCAGACTGCATCTCTGTTGTCAGCCATTAGCACTAAAACAGAAGTAACATGATAGTTTAATTTGTTACTCACCCTCACCTCTTCTGTTTCTCTTCTCGGTACTCAAATGTGGCACTTGGTGCCACGGCCCACCTGCCAAGTTGTTTTGCCTGCCTATGGTAAAGTCATCCCTGATGGGGGATCACAGGAATCATGGGAAAGAGGGGTCCTTTCATCGGATTGGCTGGCCCAGCTCTGTTTCAGCTGTGGAATGGCCAAATGGGGGAGGCAGCTTGATGGATGAACAACAACAACAACAACATTTATTTCTAGAGCACATTTTCATACAAACAGTAGCTCAAAGTGCTTTATATAATGAAAAATAGAAAAATAAAAGACAAAATAATAAAATAAAATAAGTCAACATTAATTAACATAGAATAAGAGTAAGGTCCAATGGCCAGGGGGGACAGTAAAAACAAAAAAAAAACAGGAAAAAAAAAAATCTGTAGGGGTTCCAGACCACGAGACCACCCAGTCCCCTCTGGGCAATCTACCTAACATAAGTCAAACAGTCCTCTTTGTATTTAGGGTTCTCATGGAAGGACCTGATGATGATGGTCACGTAGACTTCTGGCTGTCAGTCCATCAATGTTGGAGCATCATGAAGCTTTGAGTAGGTGGAGATGGCGCAGGTCACCACCACAAAGAGACCGGAAAGAGAAACAGAAGAGAGAGTTGGGGTCAGTACGGATTTTGGAGCCACCATGAATAGTTATTATGATGAAATTGAACATACAGAGTATCAGGATTAAGTTAAAGTGAAGTTATGAGAAGGCCATGTTACAGTAATGTGTTTTCAGCAGTGTTTTAAAGAGCTCCACCATATCAGCCTGGTGAATTCCTATTGGCAGGCTATTCCAGATTTGAGGTGCATAACAGCAGAAGGCCGCCTGCCCGCCTCACCACTTCTTTTAAGTTTAGCTTTTGGAATTATAAGGAGACACTCATTTGAGGATCTGAGGTTACAATTTGAAATATAACGTGTCAGACATTCCGATATATAAGATGGAGCAGATTATTTAAGGCTTTATAAACCATAAGCAGAATTTTAAAGTCAATCCTGAATGACACAGGCAACCAGTGTAGTGACACTCAGACTGGGGTGATGTGTTCGGATTTTCTTTTCCCAGTTAGGATTCTAGCAGCTCCATTCTGCACTCGTTGCAAGTGATTTATATCTTTTTTGGGTGGTCCTGAGAGGAGTGCGTTACAGTAATCTAGTCGACTGAACACAAACACGTGAATTAATTTCTCAGCATCTTTCAGTGATATCAGAGGTCTAACTTTACTTATGTTTCTTAAGTGAAAAAATGCTGTCCTAGTGGTCTGATGAATATGTGATTTAAAATTCAGATTACAGTCAACAGTTAACTTCTAAGCTTTTTACCTCCGTCTTGACTTTTAATCCTAATGTATCCAGTTTATTTCTAACAGCCTCATTGTATCCATTATTGCCAATCACTAAGATTTCCGTTTTCTCTTTATTTAACTTGAGAAAATTACTATTCATCCATTCAGAGATACAAGTCAGACATTGCGTTAGTGAATCGAGAGAGTCGGGGTCATCAGGTGCTATTGATAAGTACAGCTGTGTGTCATCAGCATAGCTGTGGTAGCTCACGTTGTGCCCTGAGATAATCTGACCTAACAGAAGCATGTAGATTGAGAAGAGCAGCGGACCAGAATAGAGCCTTGTGGACCACCATATCGGATATCAGGGGTCTTCAAGATGTGATTACCACAACTCACAAAGAATTTTCTCCCTGCCAGGTAGGATTCAAACCAATTTAAGACACTGCCAGAGAGGCCCACCCATTGACTAAGGCGATTTCTAAGAATGTTGTGATCAATGGTGTCAAATGCGGCACTCAGATCTAAGAGGATGAGAACAGATAAATGGCCTCTGTCTGCATTCACCCGCAAGTCATTTACTACTTTAACGAGTGCAGTTTCTGTGCTGTGATTTGTTCTAAAACCCGACTGAAATTTATGAGGTTTCCAGGACTCTAAACAAATCCAAATCATATTATGGGATATCATCTACTGTTCAATTCTGCTTCGTACTTCTAAAGTTTTTATTTTTATACTGTATTGAGGATTTGTTCTGTTCTGTGTATTGTATTGTGTTGTATTGACCCCCTTTTTCTTTTTGACACCCACTGCACGCCCAACCTACCTGGTAAGGGGTCTCTCTTTGAAGTGCCTTTCCTGAGGTTTCTTCCATTTTTCCCTAAAAGATTTTTTTGGGAGTTTTTCCTTGTCTTCTTAGAGAGTTGAGGCTGGGGGGCTGTCAAGAGGCAGGGCCTGTTAAAGCGCATTACGGCACTTCCTGTGTGATTTTGGGCTATAGAAAAAAATAAAGTGTATTGTATTTTGTGAGTATTTTACCATGTGTCCAATAAGAGGGTCTGTTGGATTACGACTTCTGTTTGGGGTCTGCAATCCACAATCTCTTCATCATTGTCACCTCGGTGCGCCAGGCATGTCTGCTCAGGGCAGTCTGCACGTCTCTGGCTGTCTTGTTCACTTATAGTGTGCCTTCCTTCTTCAGTCCCAAGTGGAAGCTGAAGACTCTGACAAGTCGTGATGGACCAGCCTCAGCCCCCCCCACCACCACCAAGCACAGCCCACCCACACCTTCAGCCAGCCACCAGAGGCCATTGTGCCGGTGGCATCTCCTTGGCTCGCCACTCCTCATTGTCCTAGATATTCATCGCCAAGGCCATTCCACGACATCTCAGGACTCTTTGCAGGCTTGTTATTCATTTCCAATCTCCACTTGGTACTTGATGCCCGTGTTATGATAACGTAAAGCTTTGACCCACCGTCTTTTATATATATTTATATATATATCATTTTTTTTATTCCAGATGGCATGGCACGTAGCCCCTGGATTTTCTTGCCCATTATTATTTATTCATTTTCCAGCTTCGTTGCCCGTTGTGTTGCGTGCGTCTTGAATTTGTTGCCATCTGGTAAGCCATGGGAAGCCCTGATCTGACTGGCGCTCTCTGTGCTGTCAGCCGAAAGCCTAAACCTCGGCCACAAACACCTCATCGCATTCTCTTTTCTGCCGCCTGCTCTCATGTTTCCTGTCGTCTGGATTAAAATTCCGAAGTGTCTGTCTTTTTCCTGTTTCCTCCTCCTTATTGCAGCGTCTTGTGCTTTTCTTTAAAATCTGGCTGGAAAGTACCAGGAGAAAGTCAAAAAGCAGGTTGGGGTCAAAACTGGAAAGGAAAATCTCAGAGTCTGAGAAATTGTTACAAATTAGGACTGTTTATTCTTTTGTGTGTTTCCTGTAAATACCTTCATGTTTTTCCAATACTTTTGTTGGATTTTAGTGTCAGCGTTTTGAGATTCCATCCACTTTTGCTTCAGTAATTCATTTTGGATCTTGTTTGCTGCCATTTTGTTTCTCTCAAGCTGCCGTCATTTTCTGGATCCTGTTGCTACGATGCATACTGCTGTTGCTAGGGGTGTGTTCATGACCTAATTAGGTCAAGGGTTTAAAGGTCAGCCCATATGCCCATATTTTACCCGAGTTTAAGGACACAAAACCCCTTTTTGCCATTTGAGGTCACTGGAAAAGGGGTGTGTGGCCCTCCTGATGTCTCTGCCAAAGGACGAAGATCCAAGTCTTTAGAGTCCTGGTGCTCCCTGTTTGCTATCCAGTGACCTGAAACGATAACTGGACTCCTTCATGTGTGTCACTTCGGTGAATCCTTGGGGGCCGCTGGTTTGACTTTGTGTTGCTCACGGAGTCCCAAATGAGGCACATGATCTGCATTGTGAGGGAGCGTCAGTTACGGCACTACGGCCATGTGGCGTGATTACCCGAGGATGATCTTCATTGTTGAGGACCCGAGTGGCTCTACCAGGCCAAAGGAACACCCAAGTAACACTTGGCTGCGGATGATAGAGGGTCATTTCCAGAGGGTGGGACTGGACCGCGTCTCTGCCTGGGGGGTTGCCAACTGGGCTCCCGAGATATTTCGTCGTGTGGTGAGTGGGGCAACGTGATGTACCAGTGCCTGCTCCTCAACCTGACCTGACTTAAGGACACACAACCCCTTTTTGACATTTGAGGTCACTGGAAAGGGGTGTGTGGTGCTCCTGATATCTCTGTAAAAGGACGAAGGTTCAAGTCTTTAGAGTCTTGGTGCTCCCTGTTTGCTATCCAGTGACCTGAAACGAAGACTGGACTCCTTCATGTGTTTCTCTATGGAGAATCTATGGGTGCCGCTGGTTTGACTTTGTGTTGCTCACAGAGTCCCAAATGAGACACATGACCTGCATTGTGAGGGTGCGTCAGTCAGTTACGGCACTACAGCCTTGTGGCGCAATTACCCGAAGGTGAATCGGCTCATAGGACCGTCATTGTTGAGGACCAGATCAAGGGGACGTCCACATAACATCTAGCTGCGGCATACAGAGGGTTATTTCCCGAGGGTGGGACTGGACCACGTGTCTGCCTGGGGGTTTCCCAACCCAGGATCCCGAGGTGTTTTGTCGCTTGGTGGGTGGGCAACATGCTGTACCAGTGTTTGCTTCCCGACCTCACCTGGCTGGAATTGGATGGACGTCAGGGCCGGTGAATAGCAGCAAGGTCAGCATGAGTGGAATAAGATCAGCATTCCTCAGCAAAGGAACCGAAGAATATCACAACGTTTGAAAGATAACCGATGTGTTACTCCGATATCCCGTCAGTCCAGGTCTTAAATGGCACCAGGGTGACTGTCATTCTGGAATGTACTTCTACACTGTCACCTCACAGATGTAAAATGAAAAGTTTGATTCCTACGCCTGGTCATTAACCGAATGGAAGTTGTATTGTTCTAAACCGTATTGGCCCATGCTTTCCTACAGGTACTCCCGTGTAAGTCCGAAAATCTTAAAGGTTTAGTGATTTAAATTAACCTGTGGGTACCTGCAGAAGGGGGTTCTTCTGATGATATAGTGGCGGCCCAGAAATCGCATCATCAGTGCCATCCACACACCCAACAAGTCATTTGAACTGATAGAATGGCTGCCAATGGCATCACATCAGCCTGTCTGTCTTAGCAACGGAACTGATGGACTACCTGAGCCTCCAGCACCACCAGAACAAAGATAGTACCTGGCAGTGGCCCAGTAAAAGCCCAGAGAGATTATTATACAGTACATGGTGGCAAAGTGAGGTGGGTGTTACTAACAGGGAAAAAAGACATCAGGGCATGGCTTTAGTCCTTCATGAGTTGGCATGGGCAACGTTGGGTGTTCACCCAGCACAGCAGCCTTAGGTCAGGCTGTCAATCTCTCTATTTGTCTGACTTTCTGTCTGTTATGTAGTGCCCTTCATATCTATCTATCTATCTATCTATCTATCTATCTATCTATCTATCTATCTATCTATCTATCTATCTATCTATCTATCTATCTATTATATAGTGCCTTTCATTTCTATCTATCTATCTGTCTATCTATTATATAGTGCCTTTCATTTCTATCTATCTATCTATAATATAGTGCATTTCATTTCTATCTATCTATCTATCTATCTATCTATCTATCTATCTATCTATCTATAATATAGTGCCTTTCATTTCTATCTATCTATCTATCTATCTATCTATCTATCTATCTATCTATCATATAGTGCCTTTCATTTCTATCTATCTATCTATCTATCTATAATATAGTGCCTTTCATTTCTATCTATCTATCTATCTATCTATCTATCTATCTATCTATTATATAGTGCCTTTCATTTCTATCTATCTATCTATCTATCTATCTATCTATCTATCTATCTATCTATCTATCTATCTATTATATAGTGCCTTTCATTTCTATCTATCTATCTATAATATAGTGCCTTTCATTTCTATCTATCTATCTATCTATCTATCTATCTATCTATCTATCTATCTATCTATCTATCTATCTATCTATCTGTCTGTCTGTCTAAACTGGCCCTCCCTCCAAAGAAGCCTGAATTGCAGTTGTAGGCCATTTCCCACCTTGGAGGCTGACAGGGCCAGTCGATTCTTCAGAAGCCCCCCGAATGCCACCATGGCACTGTATTGTTCCTAGAGTTATGCAAATGAGCACATTTTCATTTTGATATCGCCTCGTTCCCCCCAAACCCAAGCTCCTCGTCAGATAGGAAGCTACCGGAACAATGTCTCTTCAGTAATAATGAGGCTGATGGCTTATTATGCCGTATTGCAGATCAATAAGCACCTTATTTGGCGGCACTTGAGGTACTGAGCACTGGAAGTTAGCCAAGCCTACTTCCCCGGAATGAGAAGACGCAGGTGCATGGAAAACTTGTCTGCCATTTGTCATTGAAAGGAAGAATGGCGGCTAACAATGGTGGGCAGCCTCTCGAGTGTAATTGTGTGCAGGCGCTTGTTTCGAGAGGCGCTCTTTGTTCGGCAGGTGCTCTTATTCTCTCCCTGCTGGACTCAGAATGGATCCAGCTGTTTGGAGAGGTGGCTACCTGGGCAGAGCAAGCGGCGGCGGCGTCTTGGTGTGAGCGCGTGAGTGTGTCGTGTACGCGTGTGAGCGCCGCCTCCGCTTGGCAGCCAAATGTTTTGTGTTGTTTTTTTTTTTTTTTGGGTTGCACAAATACCTTGTAGGTCCATTTAGATGTGAGACATTCAAAATTCAAACCCTTTGTGCCGAGTGCTTTTCCTTGGCCAAAACTCAAACCGTGTCACCCGTGAAATGCATCAGCGTTTGAAATGGTCGCTGTTATTTCTGAGAGAGAGACACGCTGTTCAGTTGGAGGTTTCACACAACTTCTGTCCTTCTCGAGTGAAGGATATGATGGGGCCTCAGCTGCAATTTAACTGTGAACCCTTTAGGATTTAAAAATGATAATATAAGGCAGCTAAAGATTAGAATGGCCTGACACTAGGGGGCGCCAGGAGGAGGTGGACATCAACTCTGAGAAAAACCACAAGGGGAAATTAGAGGAGTATAAGCTGAGAAGACACTGCTGTCACCGAGAAACGAGGAGTAAATAAAATGGCGGAATCCATCATGGAGAAGGAAAAGGATAGCAAGGCCAGTGGGCGGAGCTGTGAGGCCATTTGGTTGGTAAACAAGCCTTTAATACGGGGGGAGCCAAAATGAAGTAGCACACGTCTCAAGGTCACTGCGCAAGGTGGAGGCAGCCGGGTGGGCGGGGGTCCTCTGATCGGTGATCCCTTGTAGTTTTCAGTCGTCCACATGCCTTGGTCCGGTGCACACCATTGCTTTCGCTGTCTTAAGTGTTCTTCAAAAACAATGACTCCACCATCACTACGTAACGCGCCTTCCAAACACACTCCAGCATTCCTCCTCAAATCGGAAAACAATTCTAAACTTAGACAGGCGGGTACAACATTGAACAGAAAATCTCCAGGCCGTCCTCGGACTGTACAAACGTCTGTAAGGGCATCCATTTTGCAGTCTCCTAAATGTCCAGCGCACCTCTGCCTTCAGCACTTCCAACACGTCTTTGATTTTACACGAGGACCTTCACTTCCATCCACGCAAAATGATGGCAGTGGAGGAACTCGCTGAGAGAGACGGGGAGAGCCGTAGAGAGTTGGGCGCCAACATTCTGCAAGCCGTTCATCAAGATGCCACTTCGATGCCTATTTCCATTTGAATGCCGGGGTAAATAAGCAACCCTTTCGCTACTGGGCTGAAACCGACCCTTGTGAACTTCATCAGAGACCCCCGCACGGTGAGCACACGTGTTACAGTTTGGTGCGGCGTTGCAAAATTTGGCATAGTAGACCCTTCATTTTTTTGAGGAGGGGGAGCAACGGTCACCGTCACTTCAGAACGCCACATTGAAATTTATTTTGTTCTTTATATCGCCTTATACAATTTCTCGTATTAGGAATTTAATAGTTTTCACATACCCCTTGGGGTCAGAGTGCAGGGTCAGCCATTGTACAGCAAGGTTAAGGGCCTTGCTCAAGGGTCCCAGCAGAGTAGGATCTCTTTTGGCAGTGACGGGGATTCGAATTGGCAACCTTCAGGATACCAGCTCAGATCCTTAGCCTCAGAACGACCACTTCACCCTAAATGCTAGAGAACTGGAAGAAATGGATGCGGTGGATGCCTGGAGCGAGAGCTCATACGGCCTGTGCCGAGATCCTTGCAAGTTTTGTTTCTGGGGATGCTGATCTCCCTGTGCGTGGCGATGTCAGGTGGCCTTCACGTTCACCTGATCTCACTACGTGCGATTTTCTTCTCAAGATGAAGGTATACACACACCGACCTCAAAACCTTGAAGCCTTCATGGACGCTTCTCAGCACAAAATGGCCGCTCTTCCCCCTTGAAATGGCCGAACAAGTCATGCGAGTGTTCAGAAATCGCCTCGAAGAGTGTATCGCTAATGATGGCCACCATCTTGTAGGCATTGTTTTTAAAACACAGTGAAAAAAGTCTATTTGTTATACCCTTTCTGGTGTCGTAATGAAATTTATTTTATCCAAACTCGGTCCTGGGGACCCACAGTGGCTGCAGGTTTTTGTTCCAACCAACTTTCGTTTTTCATTGACCTAATTACAGTAAGTGAGTCCTTATTTCCCAGTTTCTGTGTTTTAGATAGATAGATAGATAGAATGAAAGGCACTATATAACAGATAGATAGATAGATAGATAGATACTTTATTAATCCCAAGGGGAAATTCACATCCAGTAATCCCTCGCTACTTCGCAATTCACTTTTCGCAGATTCACGACTTCACGGGTTTTTAAATATAGTAGTAGTATTTCCTAGTCTAAGAACAACAAAACAAGTTCGGTGACTAAGTGCGTTGTAACACGGGCTGTGATTGGTACATGGGAGGGAGACGACAAATCACAGCTTCCCGCTTTCTAATCGGGCCCGTGATTGGTGCTTTGACTGATGCCCAGATCCCACAGCACCTCCCCTTGTCTCTCTATCGCGGCCATTTCACTTCAAGCTCTCTCGCCGAGCGGTTTACTTTACACTGTACTGTGTGTGATTTTTTTGTGGTTTCTTTGTGTTGAACTTCGCTTCAATTTTCACCCCCTACAGTGGCTCCCAAACGTGCTCCTTCTTCCAAGGCTGGTGCTGAGCCTAAACGACCATGAAGAATGATGACGATCGCTGAGAAGGTGAAATTCTGGATATGTTGAAGGAAGGGAGAACGTTCGTGGCTGTGGCTGCAGACTGGCTAAGGATCTGCAAGAGCGGTCACAGGAATGGCACGACGATATGGTTTGATCGGTCCAATTCTGCAACAAGGTCGAAGACGTCATGACCGCCTACAAGCTGCTCTTCGACCGGAAAAAGAAGCAGCAGCAGCAACTGCCGATCACAATGTTTTTGCAGCCTCACAAAAAAGAGCCAGTTCCTACTACTGCTACGGATACACCTTCGGAAACCATGGAAGAGGTGCCCCAGGAAATGGCACCGCCATCTGAAGAGACGTAAAATACACTCATCGGCTGCGCAGTAAAAGTCATCATCACCTTCATCATCATCATTTTTACTGCACAGCATATTCATCACCATCATCACGTCATATATAGGTACGTGTACTTCGCTATACAGTAACTGTAAACTTATCTACCGATTTCATATTGCTTAACAGTTGTCCCTGTTATTAACAGAGTAAAGGGTGGGTTGTAAACAGTACAGGGAAGGTTTAAAAACGTCCAAATACACGTTAAATTATTAAATAAATACGGTGTCCCTACTTCGCAGAAATTCAGTTATTGCGGCCGACCTTGGAACATATCTCCCGCGATAAACGAGGGATTACTGTACCCAAGCAGCAGCATACTGATAAAGAACAATATTAAATTAAAGACTGATAACAATGCTGGTATAACAGACAATAACTTTGTATAATGTTAACGTTTACCCCCCCGGGTGGAATTGAAGAGTCGCATAGTGTGGGGTCTCCTCAGTCTGTCAGTGGAGCAGGATGGTGACAGCAGTCTGTCGCTGAAGCTGCTCCTCAGTCTGGAGATGATCCTGTTCAGTGGATTCTCCATGATTGACAGGAGTCTGCTCAGCACCCGTCGCTCTGCCATGGATGTCAAACTGTCCAGCTCCATGCCTACAATAGAGCCTGCCTTCCTCACCAGTTTGTCCCTCTTCTTTATGCTGCCTCCCCAACACACCACCGCGTAGAAGAGGGCGCTCGCCACAACCGTCTGATAGAACATCTGCAGCATCTTATTGCAGATGTTGAAGGACGCCAGTCTTCTAATGAAGTATAGTCGGCTCTGTCCTCTCTTGCACAGATCATCAGTATTGGCAGTCCAGTCCAGTTTATCATCCTGCTGCACTCCCAGGTATTTATAGGTCTGCACCCTCTGCACAGTCACCTCTGATGATCACGGGGTCCATGAGGGGCCTGGTCCTCCTAAAATCCACCACCAGCTCCTTGGTTTTGCTGGTGTTCAGGTGTAGGTGGTTTGAGTCGCACCATTTAACAAAGTCCTTGATTAGGTTCCTATACTCCTCCTCCTGCCCACTCCTGATGTAGCCCAGTGTCATCAGCGAACTTTTACACGTGGCAGGACTCCGAGTCATATTGGAAGTCTGATGTATGTTGGCTGAACAGGACCAGAGAAAGTCCAGTCCCCTGCGGCGCTCCTGTGCTGCTGACCACAATGTCAGCCTGCAGTTCCCGAGACACACACTGAGGTCTGTCTGTAAGATAGTCCACAATCCATGGCACCAGGTGTGAGTCTACTCCCATCTCTGTCAGCTTGTCCCTGAGGAGCAGAGGTTGGATGGTGTTGAAGGCGCTAGAGAAGTCCAGAAACATAATTCTTACAGCACCACTGCCTCCGTCCAAGTGGGAGATGGATCGGTGTAGCATATAGATGATGGCATCCTCCGCTCAGACCTTCTCCTGGTATGCGAACTGCAGAGGCTCGAGGGCGTGGTGGACCTGTGGCCTCAGGTGGTGAAGCAGCAGTCGCTCCATGGTCTTCATCAGATGTGACGTCAGAGTGACAGGCCAGAAGTCGTTCAGCTCACTAGGACGTGATACCTTTAGGACTGGGGTGATACAAGATGTTTTCCAAAGCCTTGGGACTCTCCCCTGTCCCAGGCTCAGATTGAAGATGTGCTGTAGAGGACTCCCCAGCTCCAACGCACAGGCCTTCAGCAGTCGTGGCGATACACCATCTGGACCCGCTGCTTTGCTGGCACGAAGTCTCCTGAGCTCTCTGCTCACCTGGGCTGCTGTAATTGTGGGTGGGGATGTCTCACCTATGCTGGTATCAGCAGAAGAATGGGTCAGTTTCAGCATTCACTGCCCGCCAGTGGGTAAAAGAACATTAACTATTAGCACAATTTGCTTATTTCCAAATAGACATTAGAGCTGAATTGATTTTTTGTCTCGATTTTTGTCTTCGTCACTTGACTTCCAGTTTTTTGGTCCATTTTGACTTTCTCCTTGTGGCTTAGTTTCTCATCCTCAGCTACGTCTTTTTTCTGATACTCTCTCCTGGCCCCTCATGTATAAATGGTGCGTACGCACAGAAATGTTGCGTCAGAACGTTTCCACGTTCAAATCGCGATGTATAAAACCTACACTTGGCGTAAAGCCACGCACTTTTCCACGGTACCTCATGCCTTGTTGTATGTAAGTTCTCTGTTCGGTTTTGCAGACTGGCGGCACCCAGCGTCAAAGCAATGGTACTGTTCCTGTGTGGTTACTCTTTATTTTCCTGACGCGGCTTTATAAATACACTGAAACTAACCGCATATTGTTTACTAGTGTAATGCATCTGATTGTAATTAACTCGTAACAATATAATGGTAGAGGGAACAGCCATAGTATTCCAAATACCAGAACTGCTTTAGCGTTGTTACTCTCACTGCACCTTCTTCTTCTTCTTCTTCTTCTTTCAGCTCCTCCCGTTAGGAGTTGCCGCAGCGGATCATCTTTTTCCATATTTCTCTCACTGCACCACTCGGAGTATTTATATCACTGTATCTGAGTGGGAATCACAGCAGCAGCTGATCGGAAAGAGAATTATCGGGATACAGAATCAAGCACACGCCGCCTCAGCCATTTCAAAGCCTTTCCTGTACGGACCTCGCGGTTCAGAAACAGTTTCATCCCAAGAGCTCTAAACGCACTCAATCAGGTGCTCCTTGTAGAACTGTTAGGACTTATAAGTACAATCACCTCACTGTAAACTTGCACTACAGTTATAATATTACACAACCTGAGCCACTTTATAAAGTGCGTATTTACATATGATGACGATATCATTTTTAATGTAAAATACAGCAAAATATGTTGATTATATTATACAGATAAAACTTTAACTTCATTTAAATAATCTGTATTGTTAATATTTAAACATGTGAGGACACGGTGCCGCAGCGCTAGCAAATTCACGTATTGTTCCTACCTCGCGCTGTATATGTGCTGAGCCTGGCGCGACACTGGAAGGATAGACGGATAGAATAATTAAACACGTACTATGAAGATATTTCAATGTTCCTTAACAGTTTTGAAGAATCGTCATTGTAAGCTTACAGATGGCTTAACGTCTATTACAGAGCTGATCGTGTGGCAGTTGGGTACTTGGAGAAAGAAAAGGAAGGACAGGAATTGGAGGTTAGTACGTTAGAAAGAGACAGGACTGCTACAATAAATTATTTCATCGATGGTCACACACGGCACAGCAGCATCTTGAGTGAGACACGAACAATCACTGCGCCATCGTGTTCCCACGTTTAATAACATGCTTTCATTGTAATCATCATGAAAATGATATCACGTATACATCTCAGTATTTTAGTTATTCGGAGAGCTGTAATATCACGAATGTCATGGATTCTGTGTCCAGTTGGAGGAAGAGAGCCGGTTTAAGAAGCAAGTAGTGATTCACACACACAGAGCACATAGAAGATCAAATACAAAACAAAGCATTTAACGTGCGACTTTAGTTACAATGGGATTTGAGAAACTGGTAAATTAAACTATTTTAAGATGAAGTTTATGATGTTCTACTTTAATGACAAAATCAACTACGTAATTAAAGTGGAAATTTTAAGATTAAAGTTGACATTTCGTGCTTTTTTCCCAATGTGTGCCTATTTTAGCTTTCATACGACAGTCAGACGGTGGGCTACGACTCCCCTTTTCACGGCGACTTTGATATGTGACAACTTCTCTTTTTATTTCGGGCACTGTGCGACTTTGTGAACTTGAGCTTTCGAGTTTCTCTGACATGCTATGTCACTCGAACAACTTCCTTTTGTTAATTATCCCACTGTTTAAACCAATGTATAGTACGTATTTCCTTCGCCTCCACTTGGTATTCGCTGAAATTCTTCTATTTCCCCCCGTGCTTTTGCCATTGTCTTTTCACAGAATGCTGAGCTTAAGGGCAATTTATATCGATTTGCATATTCAAAGATTCGTAATTCTGGGAGGAGTTGGGGCGGGACAGAAGGCGCGTGCACGAGCGTTACTTTTCACGCTGATCGGGATTTATAGAGCGGAAGAACGTGGAAGTTGCTGTACGCACAGATTCCTGCATCTGGATTTTTCTGTGCATAAGCACATTTCAGCTTTTGTGCTTACGTCATGTTATAGTGTGAATTCTACGCATGGCGTTATGCATGAGGCCCCTGGTCTTTTGCTACTCACAAACATCCTCAGACAAATTATTGGTTTCTTAACTCCTATGAAAAGCAACACAAAGCACCATGTAACCCACTAACCTCCTTAACATTTGTCCCTAGTGCCACTCAGGCCACTGCATAGACGCGTCTCATGTAAGCGTCAGACCCTGAGGATTACACGGGCTGTGAAAGTGCCAACAGCATTAGTGCCAAGCGTTGCTTACAGACGGGTCTTGCGTGAGCGACAGGGTTACCCAGGCATCGGTGCAAATACGTCCTCTCCTAGCCTAATAATGGCGTCTCGTAAGAAACACCCAAGTGTTGCACGCTCTTGACAGCGAGACGAGTAGCGATGATGAAGTGAATCTGCCTTCAGGCGGTGAAACTGAAATGGACAGTGAAATCAAAAGTGACTCTCGTGGCGATCGCACATGTGCAGTGATCGGTCTGAAAAGGAAATCTGCAAGGAATCGGGCTACTATTGTCCTGGCTGTGACGATGGATTGTGTATTTCACCGAGATTCAAGATTTACCACACCAGCGACACATTTTGACAGTATGTACACTATTAGCATTATTTCTATTACTATTATTATTTGTATCAGTCAGTCATTCTCCAACCCGCTATATCCTAACTACAGGGTCACGGGGATCTGCTGGAGCCAATCCCAGCCAGCACAGGGCGCAAGGCAGGAACAAACCCCGGGCAGGATGCCAGCCCACCGCAGGGCGCACACTCACACAAACCAAGCACACACACGGGACAGTTTAGGATCGCCAATGCACCTCACCTGCACGTCTTTGGACTGTGGGAGGAAACCCACGCAGACACGGGGAGAACATGCAAACTCCATGCAGGGAGGACCTGGGAAGCAAATCCGGGTCTCCTAACTGCGAGGCAGTAGCGCTACCACTGTGCCACCGTGCCAACCATTATTTGTATCACTATTATATTTTCTACTCTTCTGTCTTTATACTTTTAGCGTTTTGCACATTTTACAGTAGAAAGATCGGATTTAATCTTAGATCTGGGTAACATCATTTTCCAGCCAGCGCTTTTTACCTGTTTTTTCGATAAAAAGGAGGCTACATAATAATCAGACCCATGGCTATCCCCGCTATCTTAAATAGTGACATCACTGAAAATGTCACGCATTGTAGAACTTGCAGGAGATGGGGTTGCAACGGGCAACATGAAGCTTCACATAACGCAGAAACTGAATGATAAAAACGACTAAAGGAACGTAATTCCACAAAGTAACACTAGAAATGAATTGTACAGATACCGCGCAGTCCAGTTTGACAGGAGACGGCTTAAGTCAGCTGCTGAAAAAAGAGGGATGGCGTAGTCGGCAGGATCTGATGTCCTGATCTTGCCTGGATGTCTGAGCTTTGCTGTTTTTGATCTCATCAGGTGACCACTCGTTTATTTATTTGTTCAGGGACCTGGCTGTCTTTTCTGTCATTTCTAAGAGTTCATGAATCAATGTTGTGACTTCCCAGGAATCGTTTTGTGATATGTTGTAGAATTTTTTAAATGTATTTCATTTAAGGTTACTGCATTAAAGGCACCTGGCATGGGTGAGAAGGGCAGTCACCCGGGGCCCCGAGACAAAAGGCGCCCCATCATTCAAGGTTTTTTTTTTAAGATCAACGCAAGCTACGTATCTGTACTACGAAGTTTAATGCTAAGTGTATTATCGTTGTATTTCCCTCTACTTGCCCTTTACCTGTTTCCTCAAGGGTAAGTGTTCTCGTCAAGTTCGTTATCGGGTTGGTCTACTGTTGCACTTTAAGCTGAACACACACATACATAGCTATACACAGACACAGACCCTAACCACAACAGTGCTCCATGAATGACACACACACGCTGATTAACCTCCAGTACTTTAAACCACACAAGTGCTTTAGGAATAACACAGCCTGTCACTCAGCACTTCAAGAGACTTACTTATTATCGGCACAAACAACATACGATGTTTTAGTGATATCTCAGACCTAAATACTACTTTTGGTCTACAAGAATACATTTAAACATACAAAGACTCAGCACTCTTGACTATAAGCCATTTATCAGCCAAGAATACCTTCTTTATGTACTGTTCCCTACTCTTGAGTGGAGCTCTCACCCTCAGCTTTAATAAACCTCGCAGCATGGAGCATAATGGCAAATCTCTGGCTGCACCAGGTGCTCAAATAAATCTACCTTATTACTTCAATCACTCTAGATATTAAGACAAAGCATAGAAAGTTAAAAGCAGCATGGTATTTATTACAAGAAGAATAATAATACCACTGGAACAAAGAATAATAGAAAACAGGTACTGATAGGAAAGTCTGAATATATATAGTCTTTAGGAAAAGCTTACGAAAAAAAGGTAGAGATGACAAGGATGAATGTCCTAGGGAGGCGTTTGATTTAGCAATTGATGTTCATGATGCCTTTCTGACGACCATTGCCGTCTTCGTCCGTTCCTCTTCTTCTCCTTCTTGTTCATTTTTTCTCCATCTGACGTTGCTTTCAAACCAAGGCGTATTTATTATGAAATGTCATGTCTTGGTTTCACAACACATGCACCTGATTGGCTGGCTGTCAATGTGATTGATGTTCTTTGATATTGCCTCAGTCTTCCTTTCCCAGGCTGTAAACCCAATTGTTGTCCCAGATGTCCATCCACAAAGCAATCAATAGCCTGAGGTGTCGGCTTAGTCTTCCTTTCCCAGGTTACAAAGTAATTGAGGCACCAGCATGTCTTCCTTTCAATGTTGAAACAGCTACTGTATTTTAAAAGTGAGTTGTAAGGGAAGAATTACCTGCTTTGATTTTAGTTCATCTGTTGTCTTGTCTCAAACAAAATATAATGGAAACCAAAATGTGCAGATTTTATACACCATAACACTAAGCTACCGCTGCAGCAGGGAACTGGGACTTGGGGCGTTCATTATGGTCAGGGCCCTGCGCAGGCGGAGCCCTGTTACGACACGCCCCCACAAACGTCAATAAATAGAGTGCTCTCGCCGGTGGAGACCATTCCGTTCCAGACCACAGTTGCATTGTGAGCGTGGGCGCGGACTTCTTCCCGTGTTTTTCTGTCGCTTATAGCGCTTTCTACCCTTTTTCGCCTTGGCCTTATCGTACTACGCTTGTAACGGCGTCTTATTCACGTTAGCAGTTTCGCACGTACCATATTAATATGAAATGCAGTCATCCATCCGGTGCTGCTAAACAAAAGAAAAAGGCAGATGATATACCCTTTATCGAGACGCAAAATGGAGCTTTGCTGAAATTTGTCGTGGCCGAAAAGGTGCAGTCTCCTAGTGATTCCTTTGAAAACCGACCAGCAGTAAGCAACGAGCAACATACCAGTTACAGTCGCTGCTGGGGAACGCAGCTTTTCTAAGGTAAAGATAATCAAGAATTACCTCAGGACAACCACGTTACAAGAACGATTGAATGCTTCAGCGTTAATGTCCATTGAGTGAGACGTTGTCCAATCGCTTGATTACTCGGCATTAATTCAACATTTCGTAAGCGTTAAAGCGCGAAAAGTTGATTTCATTTCTTGAGCTTTATTCTGGAATGTTCTTTAGCCCAAGTTTTAATTTGGTAGAAAAAAATGGAAAACGGTATAAAAAAACCACAATTTTTAATTGTGACAAAAAAAATAAATAAAATGCTGTAAAATGTATAAAAATATGCACCACTGCACTGCACATTTTGCACACACTGGGCTTAGCTACATACAGTGGTGCTTGAAAGTTTAGAATTTTCTGCATAAATATGACCTAAAACATCATCAGATTTTCACTCAAGTCCTAAAAGTAGATAAAGAGAAACCAGTTAAACAAATGAGACAAAAATATTATTTATTTATTAAGGAAAATGATCGAATATTACATATTTGTAAATCAAAGGGACAAGCGAAAATCTTAAACTGGGAGATGAAAACGTGTGCGTTATTTTAAGAGATTTGGCGTATCCACAGTTTCGGGTAATGAAAGGTCCTTGAGGATGTGACGTACCTGGTAGATACCAAGACAGCAAATAAACAAGCGTCAGTGGTCATGAACAAAGGGGAAACGGTGCGATTTATTTTGAAGCGTCTTCAGTAGGTGCCGAAACGAAAACAACACAACAATGTTGAAAACTTAATCTCCAAAATCAAAAACCCCAAATACAGTAGAGCCATTGATGAGGTAATGTGGACTGACACCACCTCAGACAGCTGACAACTCAAATGTATTGGGGTCTGACACAGAGAGTGATCAGCTGAGACCACCAGGGAAGTGTGCCACTCGTAACGGTCCGAGACGAGCTCTGTGTGGCTGACTGGTGGAGCTGTCCAGTTACTTCACGCTGCCAAGCGCTTACCTCCGAGAACGTGGGTTTGCAGTTCCCGTTGACAGTTCACCACCGCACTTTGAAATGGAGAAACGTCACAAGTGAATGACAGGACAGAGCGAGTGAACACAGTCGACGCTGGCGACACACAATACAATACCATTTATATCTGCACAGCCCAAAATCACACAAGGAGGGCCACACTGGGCTTTAACAGGCTCTGCCTTCTGACGGCCCCCCAGCTTTGATTCTCTAAGAAGACAAGAAAACCCTTTTAGTGGAAAAAAAATGGAAGAAACCTCGGGAAAGGCAGTTCAGAGAGAGAGACCCCTCTCCAGGTAGGTTGAGTGTGCAGTGGGTGGGGGGGCTCAATACAATACACAGGACAGAACACAAGCCATCCTCAATACAATACAATAGTACAATAGAAATATTACAAGTACAGAGCAGAATTTAACAGGAGGTGATATCCCATAATACGATTTGGATTGGTTCAGAGTCCTGGAGACCTCAGCCATCAAGCTGAGACAGCCAATCCGATGAATGCAGTGGTTCTCAACCTGTGGGGTGGGCCCCCCTAGGGGGGCGCAAAGTAACAAAAAGGGGGGACGCGAAGATGTGAAAAAAAGAAAACAAGAATCAAAAATATCAAAAACCAAAACAAATGAACTTAAACTACATTCTGATACTAGGACAATAAATATTGAGTCAGATAAATGTCGATAAAAGTTAAGTAGGTATAATAAAATATGCATCTACATTTCAAAAAAACATTAGGGAGGGGCGCGATTAAAACTGTTATGAAAACTCGGGTCGCAAATATTTAATGGTGGAGAAACGCTGGGTGAAAGGACCCCCCTACCCAAGAATTTCTGTGATCCTCCATCCGAGATGACTTTACTAGCTTGGCAGGTGGGCAGTGTCACCGAGTGCCACATTTGAGTGCCGAGAAGAAAAACAGAATACCGTATTTACGCGTGAACCACACGCACATTTTTTCCCGAAAATTAGCATTAGAAAATCAGGTGCGCGTCATACACGATGAAATATAATTCTGTAATGTTTACTTCTCTCTCTCTAAACGCTTCCTGTACAATCACAACGCGCGTCGCACACGGGGCAAAACGATTTTCGGGATTTTCTTTGTAGTAATTAGGGTGCGCGTCTTACACGAGGGTGCGTGGTACACAACTAAATACAGTAGGTGAGGGTTAGTAAAAAATTCTAACTGTCATATTACTTATGTTTAAGTAAAATAAAACAAGCACTGACAATAATCGAGGGGTGAGCGAGTCACGCCCCCACATTTCCATAGTCACCCTGTGAAGGACGCCACATGAGGACTGGCAGCTCAACTGAGGCCCTTACCCAGCCGACACACCCATGGTATGGAAGGACAGAGTGAGACAGCTTGAGTAGGGCATTGTTTCCCCCAGAACACTAGATGGCAGCCCCCTTGGCTTGTGGCATCGCCACGGATTCCCACAGTTCGTGTTGGGATTTGGAGCTCGTCAGCACAGCCCTGTTGGGTTCTGTGGTTGCCACCTTGGGCACTGAGGGCACTAGTGAGCCCTGCTGTGTCAACTTCACCCAGAAGTGCTTCTTCCAAGCCACAGTTTCAGGCCATCAGAAGTCTTTCCGGGTGTTACATAAAAGCAAGGGCACCGCTTTGATCGGGTGGCCAGAGTCTGGGAGAGGAGGAGGAGGAAGAGGAGGATAAAGTTTGCAACAGCAATGGATAAGAAGGAGGCAGAGGGCTGAAGAAATGGAAGAGTTGTGGAGTTCTTATTATAAGAATAGTGGTTGTGCTGTCGGAAATGATTCTCAGGAGGAGTTTCACGCTGTAAAAAGCCTTTGTGAAATTGTAATTTGTGTCCGAGCCTATTGGGTTGAGAATTTGGGGGGCTGTAGCGCCCCCTGGGGAGGACAACTTCTCGTTCTCTCGGTGCAGTCAAGGTTAAAAATATAGGATTTACACGCACAGGGCAGAATTCACGGCAAAGGTTTTATGAATTGTAAGATCAGCAGTGTATTACACTTACATGTTCCCTTCGGGTAATGCAGAACCTCTGGAAATCGAGGTGCAGATAACCAACTGAGGTTCTGCTGCTGCTGCAACAACTCAAATCCTTTTGCAAGACCAGGAAAAATTAAATCTAAAACAATACTTTAACTGTTGTTTTTCTGTAAAAGCACAAGTAACAGAATATCGTAAAGAGTCGGGGAGCAGTTGGGTCCCCCGTTTAATAAATGACGTCAAAACGAAGTGGAAAAAATTGCGAGTGGTCTCCCCTCGACTTTCTCGTATACTCAGATATGAAATGGATATTTGAGGATTAAACTGCAAGACAATGATAATATTTTTATATTACATGCATTAAAGAACCATCAGAAACAAATCAAATCAAATTAAAAATATATTGAACAATTATTATAAAAGAAAAGTTGAATACATCAGACTCTACAGCTATATGAATTAAAAAATAAATCAAGTATGTGTTCAGGTAAAGTACAACTTCCGGTTGATGAATTTGGCCCAAAACTTAATTCAGATCTACGTTTTATGGTGTAACGACCACATGCCAAATTTCATCCTTCTTTCTCGTTGCATGTTTGAGTTATCGTGTTTACACACACACACACACAATTCCAAAAAAACGGTGTTTTCAGACTCAGGGAGGTTAAAAACATCAAGATTCATCAAAATCTCAAAATCTAATTTTTGGACAATTACAATACTTTTGCTACGAGAAAGTAAATCGGACTCGGAGATCTCTAAGATGTCGAGATTCATCAAAATCTCAAAATCGAATTTTTGGGCGATTACAATACGCACGGCTTTCTGTCCCTACAAGAAAGTAAATCGGACTCTGGAGGTCTAAAATGTCGAGATTCATCAAAATCTCAAAATCGAATTTTTGGGCGATTACAATACTTTTGCTACGAGAAAGTAAATCGGACTCGGGATGTCCAAAACGTGGAGATTCATCAAAATCTCAAAATCGAAATTTTGGACAATTACAATATGTTCTCTACGAGAAAGTAAATCAGACTCAGGAGGTTGAACATGTTGAGATTCATCAAAATCTCAAAATCGAGATTTTTGGACGATTACAATACTTTTGCTACGAGAAAGTAAATCGGACTCGGGAATGTCTAAAACGTTGAGATTCATCAAAATTTCAAAATCGAACTTTTGGATGATTACAATATTTTTGTACTTTTGTATACTTGGTATACGAGAAAGTCAAAAGGCAGCAATAAGGAGTTCTTAACGCCAAATGGTCAGAATGGACGCCGACTTCCAATGCTATTCCCAGTTTCAGTCGCTTCTGGGATGAGACTGTAAGGGGAAAATCCCAGTCCCCAGTCCAGTTCAGCACTCCTCTAATGAACAGGTCTTAAAACTCCAGCAATGTACAAGAGGAGGCCTTTGGAGCGCCTCACATACCTGGCATTGTAATCACGGGTGGGCTGCCAGTCCTTTGTAAGGCAAAGCCTTTATAATGTATGAGTATACAAAAGTGTGTTTAACATAAAGCTGATGACATGTTAATGTAATATAAATAGGTCCATATATGGAAAATTTGATCATACTGTATTAGGATAATAATAATAATCCTTTACATTTATAGCACTCTTCACAGTGATTGGGGAGCCTCGAATGTGCAGCATCCACCTGGATGATGTGACGACAGCCGTTTTTGTGCCAGTACTCTCGCCACACATCAGCTGTTAGGTGGTGAACTACTGGGGGGGGAGACCAGGGATGATTAGGGGGCCTGAATGACCTGGTTGAGGTAATACATTTTATTTATTTGTAGGCGCCTTTCTAAACACTCAAGGACACCAAACAATCGATGAAACTTAGATTACTGACAAAAGTAAAATACAAAAGTTAACATCAGACAGAGCAATTGTCATCAAAGAGATAAAGCAGTCTTAAATAAATGAGTTTTAAGTTTAGATTTGAAAAGTGAAAATGATTCAATATGTCTAAGCTCAGGTGGTAGTGAGTTCCAGAACTGGGGAGCAGAGCAACTGAACGGTGGTAAGACGGACGAAGGGGACAGTGAAGTGGATGGAGGAAGAGGACCTGAGGGTACGGGAGGGAATGACAACATGGAGGAGGTCAGACGGATATGGAGGGGCGAGGCTGTGGAGAGCCTTAAAAGTTAAAAGAATTGAATTCGGAACTGAACTGGAAACCAATGAAGCTGCTGCAAGACGGGAGTGATATGGTGAGTAGAGGGGGCTCTAGTAATGATGATGGTGGGCAGCTGAATTCTAGACCAGTTGAAGCTTATAGAGAGATTTGCAAGAAAGACAAAAGAAAAGGGAATTGCAATAATGGAGACAAGAAGTTACAAGGATATGAACGAGGATAGCAGTGTGAGGCGAATGTGATTAACGTTACGCAAGTGGAAATATGAAGACCGGGAGATGTTATTGATGTGGGACTGAAAGAATAAGAGTACGGTCAAGGATGACACCTGTGGGGAGGGGGAGACAGAGGAATTATCAATAAGTAAGGAAAAATGATCAGTTTTGGAAAATTATGATTTTAGATAGATAGATAGATAGATAGATAGATAGATAGATAGATAGATAGATAGATAGATAGATGTAAGGCACTATATGATAGATAGATAGATAGATAGATAGATAGATAGATAGATAGATAGATAGATAGATAGATGTAAGGCACTATATGATAGATAGATAGATAGATAGATAGATAGATAGATAGATAGATAGATAGATAGATAGATAGATAGATAGATAGATACTTTATTAATCCCTAGGAGAAATTCCCACACTCCAGCAGCAGCATGCTGATAAAAAACAATATTAAATTAAAGAGTGATAACAATGCAGGTATAACAGACAATAACTTTGTATAATATTAACGTTTATCCCCCTGGTGGAATTGAAGAGTCGCATAGTGTGGGGTCTCCTCAGTCTGTCCCTGAAGCTGCTCCTCTGTCTGGAGATGATCCTGTTCAGTGGATGTAGTGAATTCTCCATGATTGACAGGAGTCTGCTCAGCGCTCGTCGCACTGCCACAGATGTCAAACTGTCCAGCTCCGTGCCTACAATAGAGCCTGCCTTCCTCACCAGTTTGTCCAGACCTGAGGCGTCCCTCTTCTTTATGCTGCCTCCCCAGCACACCACCGCGTAGAAGAGGACGCTCGCCACAACCGTCTGATAGAACATCTGGAGCATCTTATTACAGATGTTGAAGACGCCAGTCTTCTAATGAAGTATAGTCGGCTCTGTCTTCTCTTACACAGATCATCAGTATTGGCAGTCCACTCCAGTTTATCATCCAGCTGCACTCCCAGGTATTTATAGGTCTGCACCCTCTGCACAGTCACCTCTGATGATCACGGGGTCCATGAGGGGCCTGGGCCTCCTAAGATCCACCACCAGCTCCTTGGTTTTGCAGGTGGTCAGGTGTAGGTGGTTTGAGTCGCACCATTTAACAAAGTCCTCCTCCTGCCCACTCCTGATGCAGCCCACCATAGCAGTGTCGTCAGCGAACTTTTGCAGGTGGCAAGACTCCGAGTTGTATTGGAAGTCTGATGTATGTTGGCTGAACAGGACCGGAGAAAGTCCAGTCCCCTGCGGCGCTCCTGTGTTGCTGACCACAATGTCAGACCTGCAGATCCCGAGACGCACATATTGAGGTGTGTCTGTAAGATGGTCCACCATCCATGCCAACAGGTGTGAGTCTACTCCCATCTCAGTCAGCTTGTCTCTAAGGAGTAGAGGTTGGATGGTGTTGAAGGCGCTAGAGGAGTCCACAAACATAATTCTTGCAGCACCACTGCCTCTGTCCAGGTGGGAGAGGGATCGGTGTAGCATATAGATAATGGCATCCTCCGCTCAGACCTTCTCCTGGTATGCGAACTGCAGAGGGTCGAGGGCGTGGTGTACCTGTGGCCTCAGGTGGTGAAGCAGCAGTTGCTCCATGGTCTTCACATGTGACGTCAGAGCAACAGGCCGGAAGTCATTCAGCTCACTAGGACGTGATACCTTTGGACTGGTGTGATAAAAGATGTTTTCCAAAGCCTTGGGACTCTCCCCTGTTCCAGGCTCAGGTTGAAGATGCGCTGTAGAGGACTCCCCAGTTCCAATGCACAAGCCTTCAGCAGTCGTGGCGATACACCATCTGGACCCGCTGCTTTGCTGGCACGAAGTCTTTTCAGCTCTCTGCTCACCCGCGCTGCTGTAATTGTGGGTGGTGATGTCTCACCTATGCTGGTATCAGTAGAAGAATGGGTGGAGGGTGCAGTACTCTGAGGTCAGAGTGGGTTAGGGTGGTCAAACCTGTTAAAGAAGTTGTTCATTTGGTTTGCTCTCTCCACGTCTGTCTCGATGGTGGCACCCCGCTTCGAGCTGCAGCCAGTGATGATCTTCATCCCATCCCACACTTCCTTCATGCTGTTATTCTGCAACTTCTGCTGCAGCTTTCTCCTGTACTGCTCCTTCACCACCCTGAGCTGGACTCGGAGTTCCTTCTGCACACACTTGAGCTCCTTCTGATCACCGCCTTTAAAAGCCCTTTTCTTCTGGTTCAAAAGGCCTTTGATGTCACTTGTGATCCATGGCTTGTTGTTAGCGTAGCAGCGTACTGTTCTTACTGGAACTACAATGTCCATAGAGAAGTTGATGTAATCAGTAGTGCAGTCAACAACCTCCTCAATGTTCTCACTATGTGACCACAGAAGGATATCCCAGTCCGTAGTTCCAGTCTCTCACAGCCTGCTCTGCCTCAGGGGACCACCTCCTGAACGAGCGTGTGGTTGTCGGTCGCTCCGTCACTCTTGGTTTGTAGTGAGGCTGAAGCAGATCCAGGTTATCATCTGCTTTCCCAAGCACAGGCAGCAGGGCGGCGCTGTATGCATCTTTAACGTTTGGAGAGCCTCAGTTTCGTCACTTTCGTTATTTAATGTAAGAAAATTTGAAGAAAACCAGGATTTGATTTCTGCTAAGCAATCAATAAGCGAGGAGGGTGGAAAGGAAACAGTAGGTTTGCTAGTGAGATAGAGCTGAGGGTCATCAGCATAACACGTTTAATATAATAATAATAATAATAATAATAATACGTTTAGCCAGCACATTATGCTGCGGTGGTCTGGCGCCCTGCCTGGGGTTTGTTTCCTGCCCTGCGCCCTGTGTTGGCTGGGATTGGCTCCAGCAGACCCCCGTGACCCTGTAATTAGGATATAGCGTGCTGGATAATGGATGGATGGATGGAGGACGTCGGGATACCCTTTATGAAGGATGCCCAGGGATCTTGAATGGCCACAGAGAGTCAGGACCTCGATTTCACAAGGTGAGGGGATCTACCTGGAGGGCACAGCATACTTAAGTGAAGTTGTCCTGCTTAGAACTGTTAGACAAAAAGGCAATATAACGGAAAGCTTCACAGACTTAGAAATGTTTCATAAATATTTTCCACTACAGGACCTCCAAGTATGCCAGGACTCATCCTCGGGGTCTGTGGAGAGCACTTTAGTGGGTGTTTAGTGGTCTCCCCTGTCCTGCTTTCGACTGTCTTACATTGACAGAGCCCTCCAGACGCTGCCCAGGTGCCCACCTGCAATATGTTTTTACTCTTTCCTCCCAATTCCTCTTTCCACCATACGTTTTTGGATTCATCCCCTGTTTTAACTGTGACCCCGGGGTGTTGTCTCTGCCTGCGTTCCAAAGCACATTAAGTTGTCATCTGACTTGGCATTCTGAAAGCTTGCTGCCGGTGAGACTCGGTGCCGCCCTCTTCTGCTGTGCCCTTATTAATGCCAGCTGGGCACCCTGTCAGGGTCCTCCACCCGTGTGCACACTTTTCGAGGACCATCCAAGCGCACCTTATTGGGGACTTTGAGCAGAGTGGGAAGGCAGCCATGTTGTTTTAAGGACCCCCCCCACCTTATTAGACCATATTGAATAGATGGGGGGTCCGGAATGAGGTCACTTTATTGTGGGCTTGGATTTATCGGAAGTGACCCACTTACATGGCATTGCAAGCAGATTTCAAGTTGGCAGGGCTCGTTTTTCGGCGAGAAGAAGAGGAAGAAGAAGAAGAGCAGCGGCAGCAGCAAACTTTTTTTGGCAATCAGAGGCTTTCTCACTTATTTGTGCCTCCAGGCGTACATCAGGAGAAAACAGGTTTGTGCTGTTCTTAGCGGCGGTACATATTTAATGAAATTTATAACAATTGTTCTACAATCAGATTAAGTGCTTGTTTAAAATGCAAATATGTTCTTTTCTTTGACATGCTGTAATTAAAGAGAACAATGCCCTATTTTTCCCAGCTCTATTATGTGGAACTCATTAAGAGCTTTGAAAACAGAACAATGATTGACCACCTGGTCTTGTTACTCCCGTTCAATTTATTAAACTCCCTTCGTCTATAGAAAATCAATGTGCGATTGTATGGGTGGGAGAGGGTCAGGCATGTTTCGCTGTGGAGAGATATAATTAGCCCGACCTGCGTGTTGAGATTTTCATGACAGTTCTTGACGAGTTTTAATACGTTGGTCTTCTCCGTCGAAGCCTTTCGAGCCTGGAAATGGAAAAAAATTCTAACTTTCCCAGTCTGCGGCAATTGAAAGGAAAAGCTCGACTCCAGCCTCACCGTGGAATTCGCCGCTCTGACGTCTCCCACCCTGGCTGCTCGAGCGTGTAGCAGGTGACCGGCTGACCACGTCTGGGAATTCCTCACACCTGATAAAGGGGGCTGATGCTGCGGGAGTGTGGCCCCCTAGTGGCTGAGGTGCGTGCTGCACACCACGGCCTCCTTCTCCATGTGGCTCTGAGCTCTCGTTATATAGAAACACAGAAGGACTTTCCCATCATGCACTTGGGGTGGTGTTAACAGGTGGAGGCTGCAGGAGTGATACCCCGTTACTCTAATTGTGACCTGCCAATGCACACAGAGTGGAAATATGGAGCTGGAATTCTTTTTTTTTTTTTTTTTTTTATTTATTAATTTTATTACAATCAATACATAGCAATCAAGTTTTTACAAAAATAAAAAGAATTATGCTAAGAACAGATCGATCCCCACCCTTGAGAGAGAGAGCAAGCCAAACGGTGTAAAATTTAAGGCTTTTAAAAATACCTAAATCAACAAATTCTCTGTGCTTTATAAAATCATTTCAAAATATTACTGATTAGATCCTGCCATGTTTTGAAAAAAGTCTGCACAGATCCTCTAACTGAGTATTTGATTTTTTCCAATTTTAAATAATATAACACATCAGTTTCCCACTGACTTAAAAGAGGAGAGTTTGGGTTCTTCCAGTTTATCAGAATAAGTCTGCGTGCCAACAGTGTAGTGAATGCAATCACAGTTTGTTTGTCTTTCTCCACTTTAAGACCCTCTGGAAGAACCCCAAACACAGCTGTTAATGGGTTAGGAGGGATTGTGAGTCCAAGACTGTCTGAGAGGTAATTAAAAATTTTTGTCCAGAATAATGTTAATTTGGAGCAGGCCCAGAACATGTGACCTAGTGAGGCTGGGGCTTGGTTGCAACGCTCGCAGGTTGGATCATGCCCTGGAAACATTTTGAGAGTTTTAGTCGAGACAGATGTGCTCGATATATAATTTTGAGTTGTATAATTGTATGCTTTGCATATGGAGCTTGAGTGAATTCTCTGCATTGCTACTTTCCACTCCTTTTCTGATATATTAATTGAGAGGTCATTTTCCCAGTGTCCTCTTGGATCTTTGAAAGGAAGGGATTGTAAAAGGATTTTATATATTGTAGAGATGGAGTCTAACTCCTTGAAATTGAGCAATAATTTTTCCAGCGTGGATGAGGGTGCAAGATGAGGAAAATCTGGAAGGTTCTGTTTAACAAAGTTCCTGATTTGAAGATAGTGAAAGAAATTTGTAGCTGGAATGTTAAATTTGGAACGTAATTGTTCATAGGATGCAAAGACGTTGTCTATATAAAGTCTCTAAGCAAGTTAATTCCAAATTTTTCCAGATATTAAAACTGCATATGTTTGTGAGGGTTGAAAGAGGTGGTTCTTTTGCAGGGTGCCACAGAAAGAAGCTTCTCCGTCTTAAAATGCTTTCTACATTGGTTCCAGATTCTAAGTGAGTGGAGCACAATTGGGTTATTAGTGTATTGCCGATAACGTGTGTTTATTGGAGCACAAAGCAAGGAATACAAAGAAGTACTGCAGGATTTTACTTCTATTGCGGTCCATGCCTGTGTATGTTCTTCTATTTGTGTCCAGGTTCTTATCGACTGTATATTTGCGCCCAGTAATAAAACTGGAAGTTAGGTAGAGCCATGCCGCCTTCTGCCTTTTGTCTTTGTAGGGTCGCTCTTTTGATGCGTGGATGTTTAGAATTCCAAATAAATGAGGTTATTGTTGAATCTAATTGCTTAAAGAACGATTTATTAATGTATATTGGTATGTTTTGAAATAAAAAGGAGCTTAGGAAGAATATTCATCTTAACAGTGTTAATTCTTCCAGCTAGTGTGAGATGAAGGGTTGACCATCTATGCAAGTCTTGTTTAATTTTTTCCATACAGACGACGAAATTTTGTTGATAAAGAGCTTTATGTTTACTTGTGATGTTTACCCGAGGTATTTAAACTGTTCTGCAATGATAAAAGGAAGGGTGTCTAATCTAATATTATATGCTTGCGAATTCACGGAAAGAGTACACTTTTATTCAGATTAATTCTGAGACCAGAGAGCTTTTGAAATTCTGTGAGTGCTGCTAAGACTGCAGGCACAGAATTTTCTGGGTCCGATATATACAGTACCATGTCATCTGCATATAATGAGATTTTCTGTTCCAGTCCTTCTCTGCTAATCCCCTTTATCTGATCAGTATTTCGACAATGTATTGCCAGTGGTTCAATGGCAATTGCAAACAGCAGTGGTGACAAAGGGCATCCTTGTCTTGTGCCACGTTCTAGTTTAAAGTAGTCTGAGCAAATGTTATTGATGCAAACTGAAGCTTCTGGGTTAGTATACAGTAATTTAATCCATGCACAAATGTTCGGGCCAAACCCAAACTTCTCCAAAATAGTAAAAGGTATTTCCATTCAATCATGTCGAATGCTTTTTCTGCATCCAATGATAATAATATTTCTGGGGTGTTTGATTTAGTTGGTGAGTATATTACATTAAACAGGCGTCGAAGATTTGAAGATAAGTGTCGGCCCCTAATAAATCCAGTTTGGTCTTGTGATATTATTGAGGGGAGCACTTTCTCCATCCTTCTAGCTATGATTTTAGAGAGTATTTTAACGTCGTTATTCAGAAGTGAAATTGGTCTGTATGATGCACATTGTAATAAGTCCTTATTTTGTTTTGGAAAGACAGTGATTAGTGCTTGGCAAAGGTTTGTGGAAGAGATTGGTTATCTCTGGCTTCTGTAAATGTTGCTAATAGGAGGGAGCTAGCTGAGCGGAGAATTTCTTGTAAAACTCTGCAGGGTAGCCATCAGGGCCTGCTGCTTTTCCACCTTGGAGTGACTTTATAGCATCCAGTAATTCTGATAATGACAGAGGTTTATCGAGCTCCTCCACACTAATAGCGTCAATTTGTGGTATCTGTAATTTATCCAGAAATGCATTAGATTGTATATTGTCTTCTTTAAACTCAGTAGTATATAGGGATTTATAGTAGTCTCTAAAAGTGCACATTATATTTTTGTGTTCGATGATTTTATCTCCATTCGTGTTAGTAATTACGAGATTGCGTATGCACTTCTTGCTTGTGAATTTGTTGCGCTAAAAGCTTATTAGCTTTCTCTCCATGTTCATAATAATGATGTCTGGATTTGTAAATTAGTTGTTCGGTTTCTTTAGTTGTCAAGAGGTTTAATTCTGAATGTAGAGCCTGCCTCCTCTTATGTAGAGTCTCGCTTGGTAGTCTGGCATGTTCTTCATCTATTTTAGTAATTTCGCTTTTTATCTCTGCTACTTTCTTCGCTTCGGATTTATTTCTGTGGGAAAGATATGAGATAATCTGTCCTCTTAAGAAGGCCTTAAGAGTTTCCCAGAGTGTTCCTGCAGAGATCTCAGGGGATGTATTTGTCTCTAGAAAGAATTCAATTTGTTTGGATATAAATTCAGTACAATTCTCGTCAGCTAATAGAAGCGGATTGAGACGCCATCTGCGGGTGAGTGTATGGGGCTTAGTAATTTCAGCTCCAAGATCATCGGAGCATGGTCTGAAATAACAATAGCATCGTATTTACAAGATTTAATCTTAGGCAAGAAGTTATTATCTATAAAGAAGTAATCAATCCTTGAGTAGCAATGATGTACTGGTGAGTAGAAAGAATATGTTCTTGAATTTGGGTTTAAAAACCTCCAGGGATCTGATAAGTTGTGATCAGTTATAAACTTTGTAATTATCTTTGCGGTGTTAGTTGCCGTTCCCCCTGTGGAGGAAGTCTTATCTAAAAGTGGATTTAGAACACAATTAAAGTCCCCAGCCATTATAAGTTTATGAGTGTTCAGATTGGGAATGGATGCAAATAAATTTTGTATAAATTCCTTATCATCAACATTAGGTGCATAAACATTTATCAAAATCATTTTACAGTTAGATAAGTCTCCCATGACCATCACATATCTCCCTTCAGGATCCAATACTACATCTGATGCTACAAATGGTACTGTTCTATGTATGAGAATTCCCACCCCTCTAGTTTTCTTTGTAAAACTAGAATGGAACATTTGGCCAGACCAGTCTTTTTGCAGCCGGAACTGATCCTTACTTAGTAAGTGGGTTTCCTGTAAAAATACTATTTTAGCATTTAGACCTGTTAGGTGAGAAAGTACTTTCTTTCTCTTTAATTCGTGATTCAGGCCTTTAACATTCCAGCTTACGGTTAACTGTCCCATCATGGAGACACTGATTCTGAGTTTTGGTGTCATATTATAGTCTTAACTGGAAGTGAAATAGTTTAGGTCTTAATTTCCTATTCCCCAAGAGTTGTTGCCATGCAGCTTATTATTACGTTGATAGTTATAATTATAAAGATTGAGATGATAGATTAGATATAGATCAAGCCTGCTCTCTTTCTCTTCCCCTTAACCCCCACCCTCCCTTTTTGCCTCCCCAGGTGAGGCTAAAACCCACTTCATGCAGTCCCAGTCCTCTGACATACCCAGAGACAGAGCACGTCCAAAGCACATCAAGCCCCCATGCAATGGCGCTTTAAGGTTAAAAGATAGAGATATCTGTTACCAATATAGTCTTTAAAAGAGGAAAAAAAAAAAAAAAGAAAAGAATTTTGCACTTATATATATATATATATATACATATACACATATACATATATATATATATATATACATACATACATACATATAATCTTCATCAATTTTAGTGCATTAAGATGATATCCCCAGATAATAAACCCAGGTGATGGTGTTAAAGATGTGTCCAAAACAAGCATAACAAGTCTTAATGCAGTAATAGCAATAACAGCAAACCAAGGGTATGATATTGAACAGTCTCATTTAGGGTACACATGAAATAATTAGAAAAGAAAAAAAAAAAGAGGAGGAAAACGTAATTAAGCACAATAAAACACAAACATTTAGCCCTAGTAATACTAAGTAATGATAAGTAATAAGTAAGTAATAATAATATAAGAATATGAGAATATATGCTGATAAAAACCCGTATTTTAAAACAAATAGATCAGACAGTAGATTATTAATCCTAGCTTTATCATTTACCGCCATGACTCACAATTATGTATCAGAATAGTCCGGATCAGCTTTCTTAACTCATTTTCTGCCTCCTCCTTGCTAGCGAAAACATAGAAATGACCCTGCCATTCCACTTTCAGTTTTGCCGGATACAGGAGGCCGTATTTGACATTGGCTTGCCGCAGCGCTGTTTAATATTATAGAAGGCGCGCGTTTGATAGCTGTTGCTGGAGAGAAGTCAGGGAAGACGCGAATTGGCAATCTTCATATTTAATATCTTCCTTTTTTTTCCTGAGGAGTTCCATCACCTCTAACTTAAATGATAATCGTTCAAAACGGACTATAAAAGATCTTGGTCGGGTCTGACGGTGTTTGATCCGCGACGCTGTAAGCGCTGCTATCTCAGATTCTGCTTTAAAGTCGCCCGATTATTTTAGAAAAAGTTCAGTTGCGAATTTCACGGGTTTAAACTTTCGATTCTCCGGCAAGCCTTCAATTCTGACATTATACCTTCTATTCCCATCTTCTAAAGCAGCCAGTCTGTCTCCAAGTTTTTCTCCGAGTTTTTACATTCAACTGACATTTACTGCTCTTTCCTCGGCACTGGCAGCTAGATGTTCGGCTATTTCGATCCGATTCGTGAATGTCTCACTAAGATGCTCCAATCGATCAGCAAGCGTGCTCAGTTTAGCCGAGTTTTTCTCAATGCGCTCTTCAATTTTACCCAGCACCTGTCGAAGTTCAAGCTGTACCTCTTGACGAAGCCTTTCATTTGCCTGTTGGATTTCCTGTCGCAGACATTCATTGGCCTGTTTCATCTCCTGTTTCAGTCTCTCATGTGCCTTTGCCGTTGCTTTCTCATTAGCCTTCTCGCTTTTCTTTATATCTTGCCTGAGGTCAGCGAGCAACACTTTCAGTTCAGATAGCTCAAATGTGCCTTCTTGTACCGTAGATGAAGCAGCAGACTCTGCTGAAGCCGGTGTCCCGCTGCTCCAGTCCCGCGTGATTGCGTAACTGAAGCCGCGGACCTCCCGCCTTTTCCAGTTTCAGGTAATCCTCTCCAATCGGCGAGCTATCCACATCTGCACTCACGATCGCACCTTCGCTCCCCTTTTCGCTCTCAGCAGGCGACGATGTAGCGGACCGTGGTCCCGAGGAGTCTGTACTTTCGCCCATCTGATCCAGGTCTGTCTCTGAGAGGCCGTATCTCGAACTAGGGCTTGCTGATCGCAGCTTGGATGTAGCTTTAGTCTTCGATTCTTTCGGACCCCCCTTCTTGTTGGCCATGTTTATATGTGTTTACATATACTGTAGCGGTCCCTCTCGGGTTGAATAAATACAGGATATCTCAGAATAATAAGCAAATAATATGAAAAATAGCACCACTGCTAGCGGAGCTCCACTTCAGACGTCCATCTCTCGCATCGGACGAGACCAATCTGGAATTCTAAAGCAGCAAGGCGCTATATACTTAGTTGGGGTCCCTTCACCTGCTGGACCTCACATTTTAAAGATACTAGGGGGCTCTGCCCCCTGCTCACTTTGCTCGTCCTCCTCCAGGTTTGTTTTTCCAGATATAGAATTTAAAGAGATTCTTATTTTCTTGGGAATTGTTACATATGCATTATTTTCACTTTTACTTTAAAACTTTTGTAAAAACAATACTTGTCCTTTATTTCCGGCCCCGGGTGTGGTTGCATCTCTTTCTCACGCAGGGGGCGCGGATGAACTCACACTGAGGAGAAGCGGTCGGATCATCTGCTGGCTTCCTGCTGCTGCTGCTGGCGAGCTGCCTGTTCTGCTTGTCCCTTGTGGTTGCTATAAGAGCTGGGAGCTCATGATGTCTGTCTGCCTAAAGCATTCCAACAACTGCTAGGTCAGATGTCCGTGAACTTGTTTTAAATGTTGTCTCACTGCCATGTCTCATGGGACGTCAAATTGTCTTCCGAGAAGATCACGTCTCATCTCCCTGGTCTCCCTCCCAGGATTTTTTATAATAGAGAGATGGAAACGTTTAAAGGACTTCACAGTAGCACTCAGCACAACTTTCATTTGTGAAAGTGAGTGGGGTGCCATGTCGACGTGCCAACCAGGGAATGGGGGCAGCAGGAATAGGTGAAGCATGATGGGAAGGCAGATGCGTTATTTAAAGGGGCGCTGAGTCACCCCGTCGTATTACTGTGTGTGTGCCCATTTTATAAGTGTGCCAAGGCCCCTTAGTAGTGAAGGCAGGCAGGGTGCCATCAGTGAGCCATCAAAAGGGTGTGGCTCTGTGTTTAGACTTACTTTGTTACTGCCGAGATTCTGTGTAGGCTTCCTTAGTGGAGGGGGCGGGGCTATCTGTCCAGAAACACTTATTATTTGAGTAGGCGGGGCTCTGTGTCCAGTAACATTTATTATTCAAGTGGGCGAGGCTCTGAGTCCAAAAACACTAGTTATTTGAGATAGAGGGGATCCATGTCCACTAACATTTGAGGTGGGCAAGAGTCCGAGTCCGGAAGCACTAGTTATTTGAGGTGGAGGGGCTCTGTGTCCAGTAACATTTATTATTCAAGTGGGCTTGGCTCTGATTCCAGGAATACTAATTATTTGAGTGGGCGGGGCTCTAAGTCCAGAAACGCTTCTTATTTGAGTGGGCGGGGCTGTGTGTCCTGTAACATTTATTATTCAAGTGGGTGGGGCTCTTAGTCCAGAAACACTAGTTATTTGAGTTAGAGGGGATCCATGTCCAATAACATTTCAAGTGAGCAAGTGTCCAAGTCCGGAAGCATTAGTTATTTTAGTGGGTGGGGCTGTGTATCCAGAAATGCTTCTTATTTGAGTGGGCGGGGCTGTGTGTCCTGTAACATTCATTATTAAAGTGGGCGGGGCTCTGAGTCCAGAAATACGTCTTATTTGAGTGGGCGGGACTGTGTGTCCAGAAACATTTATTATTCAAGTGGGTGGAGCTCTTAGTCCAGAAACACTAGTTATTTGAGTGGGCGGGGCTCTGAGTCCAGAAACACGTCTTATATGAGTGGGCGGGACTGTGTGTCCAGAAACATTTATTATTCAAGTGGGCGGGGCTCTTAGTCCAGAAACACTAGTTATTTGAGTGGGCGGGGCTCTGTGTCCAGTAAACACTAATTGTTGAAGTTTGCGTCAGTCTAATAAGAGCATTGAGTTACATTTTTCGATTTTATGGGTCACAGGAAACACGATAAGAACAAGATGCAGCCGGCCTATGCTGTCCCCAACCTGAACCCTGTTGGCATCACAGTATTAGCAATCTCCAGTACGCTCTGTTTCATTATGGAGAAGATGCCCAATACCATCATGCTTCCATGAATTATTCATTCAGTTCGCTTCTGCCCTCTTTCCTAAACCAGACAAAGGCTGCTGCCACTCAAACATCTAGCCCCACCCAGAGGACTGCCACTCGAAATTGTTACCCTGCCCAGCCTGCTGCCTCTTCAACGTCTAGCTGTGCCCAACCTAATGCCAGTCAGTTATCTAGTCCTGCTTAGTCTGCTGTCACTTAAACATCTAGCTCCACCCAACCTGTTTCCACTGAGACACTGGGATATCCGCCCAGCCTGCTAACTTTCAAAATTCTAGCCCTGGCCAGCCTGCAATCTCTCTATCATCTAGCCCTGCCCAGCCTGATGCCAGTTGATTATTTGGTCCTGCCTAATCTGCTGTCACTCAGATATTTAGTTCTGCTCAGCCTTCTGTCAGTCAAACATCTAGTCCCGCCCAACCTGTTGTCACTCAGACATTAGGCCTGTTCAGCCCAATGCCACTCAAACCTCTTGTCCTGCCAAGCCTGATGCCACTCAAACACCTAGCCCCGTCCAGCCTGTTGTCACTCAAACATTAGCTCTGTCCAGCCTGATGCCAACCAGATATTCAGTTCTACCCAGCCTACTGCTTTTCAGTGTTGTAGTCCTGCCGAGCCTGATGCCATGCATACATCTGGTTCTGTCCAGGATGATGCCATTCAGACACCTGGTCCCACCCAGCCCAATATCACTCAAATATCTAGCCCTGCCAAGTCTGCTGTCACTCAAACATCTAATCCTGTCCAGCCTTCTGGCTATAAAAAGCCCAATCCAGCCTGATGCCACCCAAACATCTTGTCCTGCCAAGCCTGATGCCAGTCAAACACCTAGCCCTGCCCAGCCTGTTGTCACTCAAATATTAGCCCTGTCCAGCCTGATGTCAACCAGATATTCAATTCTACCCAGCCTGCTGTTATTCAGTGTTGTAGACCTGCCCAGCCTGATGCCATGATTACAGTACATACATTCAGATATCTGGCCCCACCCACCCAAGTCTGCTGTCACTCAAACATCTAATCCTGCCCAGCCTTCTGGCTATAAAAAGCCCAATCCAGCCTGATGCCACCCAAACATCTTGTCCTGCCAAGCCTGATGCCAGTCAAACACCTAGCCCTGCCCAGCCTGTTGTCACTCAAATATTAGCCCTGTCCAGCCTGATGCCAACCAGATATTCAATTCTACCCAGCCTGCTGTTATTCAGTGCTGTACACCTGCCCAGCCTGATGCCATGCATACAGTACATACATTCAGATATCTGGCCCCACCCACCCAAGTCTGCTGTCACTCAAACTTTCTGTCTCTAAAAAGCCCGGTCCGGCCTGCCTGATGCCACTCAAACGCCTAGCCCCACCCAGCCTGCTGCCACACTCATCTAGCTCCACCCATCGCCCAGCAGCTCTCTGCTCTCTGTCACAATACAGTTATGTCCTCTGTGGCATTTGTCGCACTGTGACAGATTTTTTTATTTATTTTTTATTATTTTTTAAGGGCCGCCGACATTATTGATTTTCGGGGGTTAGTCCACCTGGATTATTAAAGTATCCCAGACCCCCAATATTTCACACCTCAGTCCAGTACGTGTAAGTTGGGCCGTCATCCCGGTTACGTGCGCCCCCTTGAGGCCCCTTTCGTTCCCGTCGCCACACTTGGCATTGTCATCTCTCTGAAGCTGGCGGAGGGCGCGCTTTGTGAACGGGATAATGTCTCCTCCCCAGAGCGGGCCCTCTAATTATGATTTTTGCATCTCCATTTCACTTAATCAGGAGGCGCTCCTCTGTCTGGTCAGCGGGGACGCCGGCTGAGAAATTGAATTGCACGCCAGGATTAATTGGATTACAATTTCGCTTTCTTTGTGCGTCCAAGCTTACATCTGTTTTTTTCACCTCATCTCACTTTGCACATAACTGAATTCTAAATGTTTCCACAGTTCCCGGGAAGGTGTTGATCCTAAGCGTCAACTCATTTAACATAATCGCCGTCTTCTAATGAAACAGTTAATATTAGACTGACAACTATCATTTCGCTGAAGGCGTCCGAGAGCTGCTAGCGCAAGGTGATGGATGTGTAATTACGAGGCCTGACAGACCTTGTTCATTTTTTGCCACCTTTCGGTGTGCCGATGATGCGGTGCCAGATGATGCCAACAATCGAATGAAAATGAAGGCAGCGTGAAGACCCAGGTGAGTAATTACCAAAAGGTTGGAGACCCACTGCGGCTCGCCGCGTGCCCCGGCTGACAGGGTGCCGATTGTGTTTGGCTTCCGGCGCGAAGCACACTGACTGGCTGTTAACGGATCCCGTCTGTGAGGTTCATTAAAATCCGCGCCTCCTTGGGGGGGCTTGGGAGGGGGGGGGCGTGCCATCTCCCTGTCTGTCTCTCTCTCTATCTCTGTCTATCTGTGTCACTGGCACCGTCTGGCATCACAATAGCATTGGCAATGTGAAGGCACAGGGCAGGCTTGGACTTGTGGGACGGGCAGTTGTCCCCATTGAGGTCCCTCCACAACTTCCCCCTTTTGTCTCTAGTCCCATGTGGGCAGGGCATTTGCACCCAGGCCTGTGAGGCCTCCATATGCTTGTCTACTGGACATTGAATGGAAAGCTTAATGAGGACCACCTGACTTGTCGGTGGTCATTTTGCATTTTTTTTTTTTTTGCCCTTCAAACTCTATTTATGTGCCAGCGCCAGTCTTCCTGTCCTGATTTCATAGCTGATACCACAACTTACAAAAGGTGCCCTGACCGCGCCCTCCGTGACCAATCCAGATAGGCTGCTACAGGACTGGGCATGGCGTCCTCCTGCCATCACGCATTTGACTGACCAGAGTACCACAGGCCTGGCATTATGGGTTTAGACTGGTGGACTAAAGTGACCCAGGAGCAGCAGACGGGCATCTCCTGATGGACATGTGCACATTACTCCACTTGGGCTCTACTGATGACTGTCACTCATGACTTTATATAGCGCCTTTCACTGTATACTGTCCTTCCGTCTACTCACAGTGATCTCGATGCATCCAACATCTCTTGATGGACAAGTCCACGTTATTCTGCTTGGGCTCCACTGAAGACGATCACTCATAACTTTATATAGCGCCTTTCACGGTGTACTGGCTGTAAGCCACCCAGTTTAGTCCTGGCACAGCTGACTATCATCTCCTGCTGGACAAGTGTGAGTCACACAGTCTGCATTCATCATGAAATCTTCAGTCCATCAAGCTTAACTTTATATAGCGCCTTACATGGCATACTGGTTATAAGCCAACCCCTGCCGACAAATATCAGGTCATCTGCTACGGCTGATAACAGAATGTTAACATAAAGTAAGTCATGACTTTATATAGCGCCTTTCACAGTCTACTGTCCATACGTTTACTGGCAGTGATCCTGATGAATCCTTCTAACATCTCCTGATGGACAAGTTACGCTGCCCATGCCCAACTTGTCAATCCAACAAGCTTAACTTTTTATAGTGCCTTACATGTCATACTGGTCATATACGTTGGCCCAGGTAGCCAATGTCTTCTAATGGACAAGTCAAGTTGTACTGCTTGGGGCCTTCAGAAGGTTATCTATCACCTGTGACTTTATATAGCGCCTTTCACGGCATACTGTCTGTAGGTCTACCCTGGGCTGTGCCAGGCCGATATCTTCTGAAGGGTGAGTAGTAGTCTACAGGAGGTTATGAGTCATAACTTTATATAGCGCCTTTCACTGTATACTCTCCTTACGTTGACTCACAATGATCTCGATGAATCTGACATCTCCTGATGGACACGTCCACGTTATTCTGCTTGGGCTCCACTGAAGACTGAGACTCATAACTTTATATAGCGCCTTTCATGGCCTACTGCCTCTAAACCACCCAGTTTTATCCTGGTACAGCTGACTGTCATCTCCCGCTGGACAGGTGTGAGTTACACAGTCTGCACCCAATATCAAATCTTCAGTCCGTCAAGCTCTATAACTCTATATAGCGCCTTACATGACATGCTGGTCATAAGCCAGCCCAGCCGCCAAATATCAGGTCATCTGTTACGACTGATAACAGGATGTTAACATAAAGTAGAGTCACGGGTTTATATAGCGCCTTTCGCAGTCCAGTGATCCTGCTCAGACCGTACACGAGATCATCTGTCCGTCCATCTTAGCTTTATATAGTGCCTTTCATGGCACACTGATCACAAGCTTGCCCAGACGGACTCCACTGCACCAGACTGGCATCTTCTGAGGAACGAGTGCAGGTTACTCTGCTGGTACCCGACAGAAGGTTCTCAGTTTATATAGCGCCTTTCACTGTGTACTGGTGTGTTGATCATAAAGCCCTCCTGACCCAGCAGGTAAATTTCTTGTGAAGGTCAAGAGCAGTTACTACTGCATGGACATTATAGAAGATGACCAATCTTGACTTTATATAGCGCCTTTTACAGCAGACTAGACATCAGTCCACCTAGAGTGATCCTGAGGCAGCCGACTGTTATGTTCTGATAGACAGGCCTACAGTCCTGACTTTATATAGCGCCTTTCACAGTGTCATATCACTGTCCATATAGCGCCTTTCACGGTGCACTGACATACTGTCAGTGGTCATGAAATCTTCCTGATGCAGCAGGTATATATGTTTTAAAGGATAAGAGCAGTTAGTGCTCTACAGAAGATGATCGGTCTTGACTTAATATAGCGCCTTTCACAGCATACTGGACACAAGTCCACACAGAGTGATCCTGATGCATCAGACCAACATCTCCTGATGGGACCTACAGTAGGTTATCAGCTGTGACGTTTTATAGCGCCTTTCACACCACACTAGACATTAGTTCACCCAGAGTGATCCTGATGCAGCCTTCTAATATCTCCCGATGGACTCTCTGCATTTGGGGCCCACAGTAGGTTATCAGTTGTGATGTTATATAGCGCCTTTCACTAGACATACGTTCACCCAGCGTGGTCCTGATGCAGCAGACCAACATCTGATAGACAAGTCCACCATTTGTGCTGCTTACCATTCCTTCCATCTTAACCTTTATATAGCGCCTTTCATAGCATACTGGACACAAGTCCTCCCAGAGTGATCCTGATGCATCAGACCAACATCTCCTGATGGGGCCTACAGTAGGTTATCAGCCGTGATGTTTTATAGCGCCTTTCACGCCACACTAGACATTAGTTCACCAAGTGGGGTCCTGATGCAGCAGACCATCATCTGAGGTACAAGTCCACCATTTGTGCTGCTTACCATTCCTCCCATTCTAACCTTATATAACACCTTTCACAACATTCTTGGCCGTCAGCCCACCCAGAGTCATCCTCACTGCATGTGACTGGCAGTCTTGGCAGTATATGGCATCTTTTATAGCATCGTTACACTCAAGAGGAGGTCCCAGTCTGAGACTTCAGTATGACTGTCAGGTGGCCACCATCTACCCATGAAATCAGACCAGCATGTGATAGTGTTGGACCAATGGGATCTGGAGACCGCAGTGCACATCGCTGCCCCCTAGAAGTGATGTTGACCCCTTCGGTGTCACGTCACATCACCCGTCGTGCTCGCCCCCAGAGAGGTGTAGCGCCCACTAGGGGCCGACTGGGATGAGAGCCGCATGCGCAAGGCTCGGACTTACAAGCCCTGGCATGAAGGAAATCTCGTCAGCAGGCGCGTGGCAGGACCGAGCGCAGCGGCAAAGCTGCAAATGAAGGCTGAGAAGAGTTCTGATTGCTAGGAGAGAGCGCCAGAGGAAATGCAAATCAAATCGACGCAGGAGTGCCAAGCCGGAGAGCGAGCCTGGCGCTCACACCTGCAGACCTATGAACTGGCGGTGACAAGACGGGGCCTGACGCGACTCGCACCGCCGCCCGCTAATGAGATGCAGATGAGCTGCCGCCTGCGGCGCCTAACCCGCCGACTTCTTTTGTCTTCTGCCTCCTCTTTGGGGTCGCCGCACCGGTGACAATGGGCTTGACGTGACACCACGAAGGGGGACCCTGCCATCATCCTGTCTGAGTCCCAGTTGTGGAATCGCATGGGGCAGATGAGGGCAGGTGGGTGACAGAAAAGGTCAGCTGGGATTGTCCAGTTCATGACTGGGGGGCCGGCGCTGCCAATCACACTTGGGTCAGTCGGTATCACCCGTGGCAGCAGTTTCAGTCAAACTGCCATCATTGGTGGACTCACAACGGGACAGAGAGACCATCAGTACTGATGAAGAGGTGGTAGAGGACAGCCAGTGTTATCAGTGCTGACAGAGGGGTCATCTGCTTTGTGACATACTGTGTCATCATTATTAGCAGTTTAGGGTCAGCACTGCCTGTCACGCCTGGATCACTCAGTGTCACCCATAGCGGCAGCTTCAGTCAGTGGTCAGTGTCACAGCAGCAGACCTTCAGAGCAGGACAGTTACTGTAAATGTCACCAGTCACATCCGAGGAGAGTGTCAGCTGCAGGACTGGACCTCATCATTGGATGTGTGGTGTCAGTACCACAAACTGCCATCATTGTTGGTCTCACAACAGGACACACAAGACCATCGGTACTAATGGAGAGGTGGCTGATAGAGGGGTCATCTGCTTTGTGACATACTGTGTCATCATTATTAACAGTTTAAGGGTCAGCACTGCCTTTCACACCTGGGGCACTCAGTGTTACCCGTAGTGGCAGCTTCGGTCAGTGGTCAATGTCACAGTGCAGGACAATTAGGGGTCACCAGTCACCTCCGAGTCTTGGCTGCGAATGGAGGTGCTTGGCTTCATCGCTACATGTGGAGGTGTCATCACTAATGGCAGGATGGCGTCATTGTCATACAGCAGGACAGGCAGGGCCTGCAATACTAATGGGGAGGTGGCTGAGGACAGCCAGTGTCACAGCAAAGGGCAGACAGTGTCATCATTAGTAGTTATGAGCGTAGAAGTGGAGGAGGGGTCAGTGTCACCATTCACAATGGGTGGGGTACTTCTTTATTAGAAGGGGCAGAAGGGGACAAAGTGACATCACAAGGCAGCCAGCGTTGATGGAGGGGATGTCTGCTTTGGCACAGCACAAGACAGATGGCTTTGGCATTAATTATCATGAGTGTAGAGGTTGAGGAGAGGTTGGTGTCGCCAGTCACAATAGGGGGGCTCGCTCATGAAAAGAGATGGGAAGGGGGCAGAATGACGCCATAGGACAGCCAGTGTCATTGTTAGCAGTGCAGGAGTCAGCCCTGCCTGTCACACCTGCCATCAATAGTGACAGCAGCTACAGTCAGCGTCACAGCATCACACATTCAATGCCATCACCTGTGACCGGTGCTACTCAGTGTCACAGTGCAGGACAATTAGTGGTCACCAGTCACATCCAAGGCAGAAGTCTCTGCTTTGTGACTGGAGGTGCTTGGCTTCATCATTAAATGTGGTGGTGTCAGTGTCACAAAGTGTGACAAAGCAGGATAGGCAGTGTCATCAGTGCAGTTGGGGCATAGCTGTGAGTCATTGCAGTAAACGCAGTGCCATCATTACTTGTGATTGGGAGGAGGGTGTCAGTGTCACCACTTGCTATGGGTGGTGGAAGAAGTGGCAGTGCAGGACGGTCAGTGCCATCGGGCGAGGGGGTCTCTTGGAGTCATCAGTAGTGGCAGGAGTCAGGATGCATATGCAGGTGGTGGCCGTCATAAATCAGCATTCATGACTGAGGGGACAGTTTTGGCACCTCCATGTTCACTCATGAGAGCCACTAGGGTGACCAATGAGATGACCACATGGATACAAAACCTTCATCTGTCGACAGGCACCAAGCATCTGGAAGTTTCTCTCAGCACTTCCCGCGTCATTCCTCCAACCACCCCCCCCTTTGAGGATGAGGTCAAGGAGTTTCTGGTTGGGTCCAGTTCATTCATCTTTGATATAGCGCCTTTAGCAGCATGCGAAACACTTCACAGATTAAAGAAGTGAACAGGACAGTAAAGTGGGAATCGGCAGCAGGGGGTGCTTGGATGTGCCCAACAGCAGGGGGTAGTGGGTGGGCGGGGTCAGTCTGATGATGGGGGCACCAACAGGTGAGCAGTGCCAGCCTCGGTGACACGTCTCCCAGGGTCACATGAGAGCCCGTGATTAAAGTGGGTGGAGGAGTGCAGAAAGAGAGGCGGGGCCAAAACTTCACTGCATGAAGGGGGTGTGGCAATGGGTGTGGTCCAGGTTTTGCATCATGTGCACCCATTTAAAGGCCAGCATCTCCTGTAGGGGGCAGCGGTGAGCGCATCGTCAGTGCCACTGTCATGGTTGGCATATCCAAACTCTTTGGCGTGGCATGAAAGGGAAACGGATGTCACTCTCCCCTTCGATGCCACATAGCATAGGATGAGCCACTGTCACCCATAAACATCACAGATTTAAAAAAGGGACACTTCCCATTAAAATGGATCCTGACCTATGGGAGACACACTGGCAATGGGACTGTGGAGCCCACTCATCAGACGGAGATCATCAGGACATGGGGGGGGGTAATTACAAGTGGGACAGGGTGTTGGCCAAGCTGTGCCCACTATCGTGTTGTACTGATGCGCTCTTCATGCCCCTTTGTCAGTTGAGTGGGCTACACAAACTGTGACCACTGAAGATGCTGCAGAAGTCACCCAAATTCGTCAGAAGGTGTGACCGCTTACAAGGTCTTCAAAAAGCCTCCTAGTGTCCAGTCAAATGGGTATGGGAGCCCTGGCAGAGATTGGCAGCTTTACGGCCAAGGCAGGATCCAAACCTGGGTGGGATGCCACGCCTGAAACACACAGACCAGTCATGGGGACAAAAATCGAGGACAGTTGTTGAATCTGGGAATTGAACCCACGCCTACCGAGATGATAATCTTATATTGTATTGCCGAACCGTGCCAATCCATTGATGGGTGATGGGGGTGGGGAGCTCAACTGTTAGGCAGGACACAAACCCGGAGGGAATGCCAGTTCATTACTGGACACACCTAAAATACACAGGGAAACAAACAGACACTGGTCCAGTTCTAGGGACACAAACTGAAGACATGTGGAGAGCATGCCATATCTGCACCAGTGGTAGCCAGACTGGGATTTGAGCCATTGAACCCGTGTCCTTTGACATGTGACTCGCTGATCTGATTTCAGTCTCCCCATCACTTGTGAGCGACAGAAGCTTAGCAGTTAAGCGGGGGCCAAACCTGGAGGGGATGCCAGTTCATTACAGGACACAAAGCCCCTCACATGGCGGGGCACTGGTGCAGTTACTGGGCACACGGGAAGAACATGGCAAATGAACCTAGAGAGTGAGCAGACTGAGATTTGAACCATTGAACCCGGGTCCACTTAGTACGGCATTAATTATCACCCTGTCTCTGAACTGTCCAAAGCCATTGTATGGTGATGGCGGCTGAGCAGTTAGGCAGGACGGGACACCAGTTCACTATTGGACACATCTGAAACATAAACCCCCCTGAAACATTGGGGCCATTGTCCAATTATGGTGACAAATTTGAGGAAGGGGTGGGGGGAGTCTGGGAATTGAACCCGGGTCCACTAACATGTGAGTCTCATAACGACTACCATCCCAGATGCTAACGTGGAGCTACCCGGGTTTAGCCCAGTTAGAGCGGACAGAGACGCAAGTACCTGCGGGAAGAAGAAAGGAGGAGGACTCGCTCTCTATGACAAGATGGTGCGACTCAGGACATGTAAACGTTAAAATCTCCACTTGCTGCAGGACATCGAACTGTTGGCCGTAAGTCTGCGCCCCTATTACCTGCCCAGAGAGTTCAGACACGTGATTGTTGTTATTGTTTACATCCCCCTCGCTTAACGCGGAGATAGCGGGTGACATCATCCATTCCGCAGTTGCTAAGTTACAAACGCAGCACTCTGAATCGCTTGTGTTAATCGCTGGAGACTTTAACCAAGTGACGCTGGACAAAACATTACCTGCCTTCTCCCAGTATGTGGATTGTAACACTCAGGGAAACAGGACTATCGACCTACTGTATGCAAACGTTAAAGACGAATACAGCGCCACCCCGCTGCCTGCGCTTGGGAAAGCAGATCATAACCTGGTTCTGCTTCAGCCTCAATACAAACCAAGAGTGTGGGCGCTACCTACAACTACACGCTCATTCAGGAAGTGGTCCCCTGAGGCAGAGCAGGCTCTGAGAGACTGGAACTACGGACTGGGATATCCTGCAGGGGTCACATAGTGAGAACATTGAAGAGGCTGTTGACTGCACACTGATTACATCAACTTCTGGATGGACATTGTAGTTCCAGTAAGAACAGTACGCTGCTATGCTAACAACAAGCCATGGATTACAAGTGACATCAAAGGCCTTTTGAACCAGAAGAAAAGGGCTTTTAAAGGTGGTGATCAGCATGAGCTCAAGCGTGTGCAGAAGGAACTCCGAGTCCAGCTCAGGGCGGTGAAAGAGCAGTACAGGAGAAAGCTGGAGCAGAAGTTACAGAACAACAGCATGAAGGAAGTGTGGGATGGGATGAAGATCATCACTGGCTGCAGCTCGAAGCGGGTGCCACCATTGAGAGAGACGTGGAGAGAGCAAACCAAACGAACAACTTCTTTAACAGGTTTGACTACCCTAACCTACTCTCACCTCGGAGTACTGCATCCTCCACCCATTCTTCTACTGATACCAGCATAGGTGAGACATCACCACCCACAATTACAGCAGCCCGGGTGAGCAGAGAGCTGAAAAGACTTCGTGCCAGCAAAGCAGCGGGTCCAGATGGTGTATCGCCACGATAGATGAAGGCCTGTGCATTGGAACTGGGGAGTCCTCTACAGCATCTTCAACCTGAGCCTGGAACAGGGAGAGTCCCAGGCTTTGGAAAACATCTTGTATCACCCCAGTCCTAAAGGTATCACGTCCTAGTGAGCTGAATGACTTCCGGCCTGTTGCTCTGACGTCACATCTGATGAAGACCATGGAGCGCTGCTGCTTCACCACCTGAGGCCACAGGTCCACCACGCCCTCGACCCTCTGCAGTTCACATACCAGGAGAAGGTGGGAGCAGAGGATGCCATCATCTATATGCTACACCGATCCCTCTCCCACCTGGACAGAGGCAGTGGTGCTGTAAGAATTATGTTTCTGGACTTCTCTAGCGCCTTCAACACCATCCAACCTCTGCTCCTCAGGGACAAGCTGACTGAGATGGGAGTAGACTCACACCTGGTGGCATGGATCGTGGACTATCTTACAGACAGACCTCAGTGTGTGCGTCTCGGGAACTGCAGGTCTGACATTGCGGTCAGCAGCACAGGAGCGCCGCAGGGGACTGGACTTTCTCCGGTCCTGTTCAGCCAACATACATCAGACTTCCAATATGACTCGGAGTCCTGCCATTGCAAAAGTTCACTGACGACACTGCTATGGTGGACTGCATCAGGAGTGGGCAGGAGGAGGAGTACAGGAACCTAATCAAGGACTTTGTTAAATGGTGCGACTCAAACCACTTACACCTTAACACCAGCAAGACCAAGGAGCTGGTGGTGGATTTTAGGAGGCCCAGGCCCCTCATGGACCCCGTGATCATCAGAGGTGACTGTGCAGAGGGTACAGACCTATAAATACCTGGGAGTGCAGCTGGATGATAAATTGGACTGGACTGCCAATACTGATGATCTGTGTAAGAGAGGTCAGAGCTGACTATACTTTCTTAGAAGGTTGGCATCCTTCAACATCTGCAGTAAGATGCTGCAGATGTTCTACCAGACGGTTGTGGCGAGCACCCTCTTCTACGCGGTGGTGTGCTGGGGTGGCAGCATAAAGAAGAGGGACACCTCACACCTGGACAAACTGGTGAGGAAGGCAGGCTCTATTGTAGGAGTAAAGTTGGACAGTTTAACATCCGTGGCAGAGTGACGGGCACTGAGCAAACTCCTGTCAATCATAAAGAATCCACTGCATCCACTGAACAGTGTCATCTCCTGGCAGAGGGGTAGCTTCAGGGACAGACTTTTGTCACCGTCCTGCTCCACTGACAGACTAAGGAGATCGTTCCTCCCCCACACTATGCGACTCTTCAATTCCACCCGGGGGAGTAAATGCTAACATTAATTTTATTTTTATTTTTTTCATTTTTTCATTTTTTATTTTTATTACTATTTAATTTAATATTGTTTCTTTGTATCAGTATACTGCTGCTGGATTATGTGAATTTCCCTTGGGATTAATAAAGTATCAATCTATCTATCTATCTATCTATCTATCTATCTATCTATCTATCTATCTATCTATCTATCTATCTATCTATCTATCTATCTATCTATCTATCTATCTATCTCTCATTCACTTGCGGGTGACAGACAGCAATTAGGCCAGACCCCATTTCCTTATAGGACACACCTAAAACACCCCCTTCCCCTGTCAATTGTCCAGTTATAGGGACAAAAATTGAGGCCACGGGGAGAGCATGCCAGCCCCAGGGAGGTAGGTGCCAGTCTAGAGTCTGAACTATTGAACTCCAGTTTGCTGAGATGCGACTCTTAAATCCGTGATCCGACTTCCATCTCTCCATCACTGACCTGGCCGCAGCCATTTAAGGGTGATGGGGTGGCTCAGCTGTTCGTCAGGACCCAGGCCTGGATGGGATGCCAGTTCATTACAGGAGACCCTTGGGACACACGCTCCTTCACACAGCACAGTTATGGGGACAAGTGTGAGCACAGGGGAAGAGTCTGATAATTGAACCCTGGTCCACTTGGATGCAAACCTTATATTGGGTCATTGAACTCATTGCCAGTCTATTTGAGGGTGAGGGCGGCTCAGCAGTTTGGCTTGGTTCACACATCCCTTCACACAGTGGTACAAACAAAATTATGGGGAGAAAAATTAAGGCGTTCCAGACTGGGATTTTAACCCTGACCCACTGGGATGAGAATCTGACACTGTGCCAGCCCCTCTATTGATACAGTAATCTCTGAACTGGTCCTAAGCCCCCAGTGAGGGTCCTGGGCTGCAGTAAAGCAGAAACCAACCCTGGACTGGACACCAGGCCATCAGAAAGCCCCTCCTGTTGAGACTGGAATTGCAAATGTGGTGATCAAGACTGGGGGTGTTATTTGGGGGCTCAGCAGCTCTGCAACTGGCTAAGAATGAAAAGGCCGACACGGGCCTAAAGCACGGCCAGCACACAGTCGAGTTAGAGGCGGCGCTGCTCACCGCCACAACTAAACTTCCTTTCCCTAACTTTAAAAAGCCGTGCGATTCTTCATGGAGCGTTTGAACGAAGACCATCTTTGGTACCCCTGATGTTGTCATTTGTTGTTTAAATTAACTTTTTTATTGTATTTTTGATATGTTAAATCCTATTGTTTATGTTAGCATTGTCATTATTATTTCTTATTTGTCTAATTATGAATTCTGCTCTTTAGTTTCCATGTTGATGGTCCTGATGTCAAACATTCCTTGTATTTTATAGAAAACCGAGGAGGTGGAGCCACCATTACCTCACCACAAGGGCCTGCCCCCCAGCCTTCAAAGGCATGCTGGGTAATTGAGTTCCTTGAGGTTCATTTGACTGTGCTTTGCTATTTTGTTTTTTTGCATTATAATCAATCATTCTTTTTGTTGCCAGGGGTTGACGGTGGTCCTTTCCCTTGTGGGGCATTTTGAATGTTTGTTCTGGGGACTTTGCCAGCACTTTAACACTTTTTTTAGCCAGGTGTTGGCTACCTTGACCATTAGAGTAGGCAGTCGGGCCATCTGGCAGTGAACCTTATGTGGGCAGGCTAATAGGGCACCTTTAAGGCTCTGATTTGGGGGTCACTCCTATGTGTTGTGAATCATAAGAGAGGTTGTGATTTGGCTACGTTTACACCTTCAGATATGATGTAATATATCAGTTGTTATTTTGGATTGTTTTAGTGCTGTTGTCAGTTTGAGCTCCATCTCTCGTTCTCAGCCACATTGATGCCCGCTGCCTGTCTCGTGTGTTATGATTTTACCAGGCTCTGTCTTATTTAAGTCAGTTTATTTACGTTCTTATTTTTATGGATTGTTTTTGGTTATTAATGTTTTTTTCTTTGTTATTTTGTAGTGTGGGTGGCACGGTGGCGCAGTGGGTAGCGCTGCTGCCTCACAGTTAGGAGACCTGGGTTCACTTCCTGGGTTCTCCCTGCATGAAGTTTGCATGTTCTCCCCTTTGTCTGCATGGGTTTCCTCCCACCCTCCAAATTGCCCCTAGTGTGTGCTTGGTGTGTGGGTGTGTGTGTGCCCTGCGGTGGGCTGGTGCCCTGCCTGGGGTTTATTTCTTGCCTTGTGCCCTGTGTTGGCTGGGATTGGCTCCAGCAGACCCCCGTGACCCTGTAGACAGGATATATAACGGATGGATCTTGTAGTGTGTTTCAGGGTATACTAGTGTGCTGTACGTCAGTCCCGTACATGCTGTGTATGCTGGGCCTCGAGGGGGCGGGGCTTCCTGACACAGAGCCTGTAGGCGCCGCCCCTCCTGACACAGAAACTGAAGGCCACACCCCTGTGCTGTTTTAGAGTCATCAAGAAGACAAGATGGCGGCTGTGCTGGTGAATGTTTGTTCTGCTCTCTCTCTCTCTCTCTTTGGATTTTTGGGATTTTTGGATGAGCTTCTCTTATTTTTACTTTATGGGTGGGCTTTTTGGAATTTGGAATTTTGGATCTCAGACTTGGTTTTGTTTGAGCTTTTTAATTCTTGGATGATTTTTCCTTCTCCAGATTTCTCATTTATTCTCATATTTTTCTGTCTGGTCCTATTATCCCTTTTCAGGCCATAAAGCCTTCTTCTTGAGTTTCAGGCCAGGCCGGTTGTGCTTCTAGGCTGCATCTGGAGCCTTTTGGCTCTCCTTGCTGAAAACTACAGTTATTGATTGATTGATTAATTGATTACATTAATTGGCCGATCGATCTGAGTTTAGTAAGCCAGCAGTCGTGACTACATGATTCATTGGTCACAATAAGATGGATGGCGTGGCAGTAACGCTGGAGTCAAAGTTTATTGAGCCAACTGCTCTTCATTTTTGGGACTTTCAGCTTTGGATTTTTTCAACTAACTGTTTTTGCTCTCCTTTTTCTTCCATCCATCCATTTCCTAACCCGCTGAATCCGAATACAGGGTCACGGGGGTCTGCTGGAGCCAATCCCAGCCAACACAGGGCACAAGGCAGGAACCAATCCTGGGCAGGGTGCCAACCCACCACAGTCCTTTTTCTTTCTTTTCTTTTTTTTTTGGGATGCTCAGAATATCTGCCCCTTTGCCAACTGCTCATTTGATTTTGCCACCTTCACTTCCTGGCCCTATGAGATGAGTGCGGCCTTCAGCTGACAAGACAAACAAAAGCAATATGGCTGCGGCCAATAGAGTAAGTCCCATGAGATGAACAAAATGACATTCTTCACGCCAGGCCGGTTTACAGTCACCAAATAACTCAAGCCGATTGAGTTTAACAGCCAAGGTTTGGTGACAAATAGTCAGTTTCAGTCAAAAGTAGCCCAATTTCACAGGCAGTGACCTTTTATTCTTACCAATAGCAATGTCTCACAAACGGTAGTCCAGCTCTGTAAAAATAGGGGCTCAGTGCATCTGGAAAGTATTCACAGCGCGTCATCACTTTCTCCACATTTTGTGATGTCACAGTCTTATTCCAAAATGGATTCAATTCATTTTTTTCCTCAGCATTCTACACACAACACCCCATAATGACAACGTGAAGAAAGTTTACTTGAGATTTTTGCAAATTTATTAAAAATAAAAAAACTGAGAAAGCACATGTCCATAAGTATTCACAGCCTTTGCCATGAAGCTCCAAACTGAGCTCAGGTGCCTCCTGTGTCCCCTGATCATCCTTGAGATGTTTCTGCTGCTTCATTGGAGTCCACGTGTGGTAAATTCAGTAAGCACTGTAAGTAGCCCAGTTCAAATAAGAACAGACGGGCTCAGGAAAAGTAACCCAAATGTACCCACAGTACAGGTGTGCTTGAAAGTTTGTGAACCTTTTAGAGTTTTCTAGATTTCTACATAAATATGACCTAAAACATCATCAGATTTTCACTCAAGTCCTAAAAGTAGATAAAGAGAAACCAGTTACACAAATGAGATAAAAATATTCTACTTGGTCATTTATTTAGTAAGGAAATGATTGAATGTTACATATTTGTGAGTGGCAAAAGTATGTGACCCTTTGCTTTCAGTATCTGCTGTGACCCCCTAAATGTTTCCGGTAACTTCTGATCATTCCTGCACACCGCCATTCCTCCGTACAGAACAGCTTCAACTCTGGGATGTTGGTGGGTTTCCTCACATGAACTGCTCGCTTCATGTCCTTCCACAACATTTCCATTGGATTAAGGTCAGGATTTTGACTTGGCCATTCCAGAACATTCACTTTATTCTTCTCTAACCGTTCTTTGGTAGAACGACTTGTGTGCTTAGAGTCGTTGTCTTGCTGCATGACCCACCTTCTCTTGAGATTCAGTTCATAGACAGATGGCCTGACATTTTCCTTTAGAATTCTCTGATATAATTCAGAATTTATTGTTCCATCAATGAAGACAGGCCGTCCTGGCCCAGGTGCAGCACAACAGGCCCAAACCATGATACTACCACCACTGCCATGTTTCACAGATGGGATGAGGTTCTTATGCTGGAATGCAGTGTTTTCCTTTCTCCAAACATAACACTTTTCATTTAAACCAAAAAGTTCTATTTTGGTCTCATCCGTCCATAAAACATTCTTCAATAGCCTTCTGGTTTGTCCTCGTGATCTTCAGCAAACTGCAGACGAGCAGCAATGTTTTTTTTGGAGAGCAGTGGCTTTCTCCTTGCAACCCTGCCATGCACACCATTGTTGTTGAGTGTTCTCCTGATGGTGGACTCATGAACATGAACATTAGCCAATGTGAGAGAGGCCTTCAGTTGCTTAGAAGTCACCCTGGGGTCCTTTGTGACCTCGCCGACTATTACACGTGTGCCTTGCTCTTGGAGTGATCTTTGTTGGTCGACCACTCCTGGGGAGGGTAACAATGGTCTTGAATTTCCTCCATTTGTACTCAATCTGTCTGACTGTGGATTGGTGAAGTCCAAACTCTTTAGAGATGGTTTTGTAACCTTTACCAGTCTGATGAGCATCAACAACTCTTTTTGTGAGGTCCTCAGAAATCTCCTTTGTTGGTGCCATGATACACTTCGACAAACATGTGTTGTGAAGAGCAGACTTTGATAGATCCTGTTCTTTAAATACCACAGGGTGCCCACTCACACCTGATTGGCATCCCATTGACTCGAATTTCACCTTCAAACTAACTGATCATCTGTGAGGTTCACATACTTTTGCCACTCACATGTAATATTCAATCATTTCCTTAATAAATAAATGACCAAGTAGAATATTTTTGCCTCATTTGTTTAACTGGTTTCTCTTTATCTACTTTTAGGACTTGAGTGAAGATCTGATGATGTTTTAGGTCGTATTTATGCAGAAATATAGAAAAGGGTTCACAAACTTTCAAGCACAACTGTAGGTGCATTGGTGATCCTGAATTGTCCCAAGTGTGTGCTTGGTGTGTGTGCCCTGCGGTGGGTTGGCGCCCTGCCCAGGGTTTGTTTCCTACCTTGTGCCCTGTGTTGGCTGGGATTGGCTCCAGCAGACCCCCATGACCCTGTAGTTAGGATATAGCGGGTTGCAGAATGACTGACTGACTTTCCCAATACTAAGTGAGAAATTAGGATTCTCAACCCCCCCGAATTAATAAAAATCCGATGATGTTTTAGGTCAGATATTTATGCAGAAATCTAGAAAATTCTAAAGGGTTCACAAACTTTCAAGCACACCTGTAGCTCCATTCAGTTCAAAGTAGGCACATTTCACAAACAATGACCCTGTTCTTGTACAAATCTCAAACTTCCACAAAGAGTAGTTTAACATTTCTAAATTTCAAAAGGAGTAGCCCAATTCAGCGAAAAAAAGAGCCCAGTTTCACCAAACTGTACACAAGTTCTGTTAAATAATTGTTCAGTCGGCTTAACCAGTTAAAACTGGCCAAATTCACAAGAATTTAGAAATAGTTTGGTTTTTTGAATCTCAATCAGAGTAAGACGGCGGTTATTGTATTTGAACCAATGGCTTCTGATGGGGCTGTCAGGGATCAGCTCGGCTCATTAGCTGGGTTTTGCAAACCCCACGGCAAAAATCTTTGGGTTATCCATTGACTCCGATCTTTATTGTAATAAACAGATTTTGTCCATTGTTAAGAGCTGCTTTTTTCAGCTTAGACTGCTTACTCGAGTCAAACCGTTTCTGGGGCACTCTGATCTGAAGAAGGTATGCCATGCTTTTATTATATCGCACCTCGATTATTGTTAATTCACTTTATTCTGGAATCAGTAAATCTCATCTTTCTCGGCCGCTGCTCGTTTTCTTACCGGGTCTCAGAAAGTTGGGTCCATTACTCCAATTCTGGCCTCACTTCACTGGCCTAACCCTAACCCTAACCCTGTTAAGGACTAGGAATAGGGATATACACAAAGGACAAAAAAAAACAGGAGGATTGTTAGTTAAGTAAAGATGAGTAGTAGGGAAAGAAATATAGGAATGAAAAGGATAGGACAAAATAGGAACAATGTTGATTGAAAAAAGAGAACAGCAGAAACAGATGGGGGGAATGGAATAAGCAAACAGGGAAGGGATAGGACCAGGGATGAAACCAAGCCCATCCAGGCAGGACATCCATTGGATCTACCCGCACTGTGAGCAGAATTCCAGGGAAGATGAAACAGGTAGAAAGGACAAAGATAAGGCAGATATAGGAAGAACTAGACAAAGATAAGAAGAACTTAACATAGGAATAAGAAGGGAAGCACGTACGGAAGGAAAAGGGACAAGGGATGAACTCAAGCCCACCAAGGCAGAGCATTCCCTGGAACCACAGCTAAGTGACCAGAGATGAACTCGAGCCCATCAGGGCAGAACATCCGTTGGAGCCACAGCGCTGTACAAGCTAAACCTTCTGACAGAACAAAATAAGAAACAAATAGGGAAACCAAGGAAAGAACACAGTCAGAAAAATCGGATAGGACTTACTTGGATAGAGGGCACCAGGTAGGATGATACATAGAGAACCAATAGATAAACACAGGGACGGGACAAGGTACTAGCCCTAAACAAATTGGTATAAGATGGCCTGTGCTTCCTGAGACCCCATAAGCAGAGAGAGGCACAAAACTCCGTATTGGAGCAGTGTAATCAAAACTCATGGGGATTCTGTTTTCCCTAACCCTAACCCTCACCCAGATGAATTTAGGATTCCTTTAAAAATGTGACTTGTTCTTTATAAGTCGTTAAATGGTGTTGCACCATCCTATCTGGCCGAGTTGCTGGTTCCATACGCACCAGTCTGCTCTTTACGTTCCTCTCAACAGCAATTGTTGGTTGTGCGAAAGTCTAAGATGAAGACCAGGGTTATGGAATGTCCTGCCAATTGAAATGAGGTCAGCTTCTTCAGTTCAAATCTTTAAATCAAGACTTCAAACACACTTGTTTTCAATCACTTTTAACTGTATATGAGTAACTCTGCTGTCAATTTTATAGATAGATAGATAGATAGATAGATAGATAGATAGATAGATAGATAGATAGATAGATAGATAGATAGATAGATAGATAGATACTTTATTAATCCCAAGGGGAAGCAGTATACTGATACAAAAAAAAAAACAATATTAAATTAAATAGTAATAAAAATGAAAAGAATTAAAATAAAATTAATGTTCGCATTTACTCCCCCGGCTGGAATTGAAGAGTCGCATAGTGTGGGGTCTCCTCAGTCTGTCAGTGGAACAGGACGGTGACAAAAGTCTGTCCCTGAAGCTACTCCTCTGTCTGGAGATGATCCTGTTCAGTGGATGCAGTGGATTCTTCATGATTGACAGGAGTTTGCTTAATGCCCGTCGCTCTGCCACAGATGTTAAACTGTCCAACTTTACTCCTACAATGGAGCCTGCTTCTTAACAAGTTTGTCCAGGCGTGAGGCGTCTTTCATCTTTATGCTGCCACCCCAGCACACCACCGCGTAGAAGAGGGCACTCGCCACAACCGTCTGGTAGAACCTCTGCAGCATCTTACTGCAGATGTTGAAGGATGCCAACCTTCTCAGAAAGTATAGTCGGCTCTGACCTTTCTTACATAGAGCATCAGTATTGGCAGTCCAGTCCAATTTATCATCCAGCTGCACTCCCAGGTATTTATAGGTCTGCACCCTCTGCACAGTCACCTCTGATGATCACGGGGTCCATGAGGGGCCTGGGCCTCCTAAAATCCACCACCAGCTCCTTGGTTTTGCTGGTGTTAAGGTGTAAGTGGTTTGAGTCGCGCCATTTAACAAAGTCCTTGATTAGGTTCCTATACTCCTCCTCCTGCCCACTCCTGATGCAGCCCACCATAGCAGTGTCGTCAGTGAACTTTTGCACGTGGCAGGACTCCGAGTCATATTGGAAGTCTGATGTATGTTGATTGAACAGGACCGGAGAAAGTCCAGTCCCCTGTGGCGCTCCTGTGCTGCTGACCACAATGTCAGACCTGCAGTTCCCAAGACGCACATACTGAGGTCTGTCTGTAAGATAGTCCACAATCCATGCCACAAGATGTGAATCTACTCCCATCTCTGTCAGCTTATCCCTAAGGAGCAGAGGTTGGATGATGTTGAAGGCGCTAGAGAAGTTCAAAAACATAATTCTTACAGCACCACTGCCTCTGTCCAGGTGGGAGAGGGAGCGGTGTAGCATATAGATGATGGCATCCTCCGCTCCCACCTCCCACCTGGTATGCGAACTGCAGAGGGTCTATGGCGTGACAGACCTGTGGCCTCAGGTGGTGAAGCAGCAGCCGCTCCATGGTCTTCATCAGATGTGACGTCAGAGCAACAGGCTGGAAGTCATTCAGCTCACTAGGACGTGATACCTTTGGGACAGGAGTGATACAAGATGTTTTCCAAAGCCTTGGGACTCTCCCCTGTTCCAGGCTCAGGTTGAAGATGTGCTGTAGAGGACTCCCCAGCTCTAGCACAGGCCTTCTGCAGTCGTGGCGATACACCATCTGGACCCGCTGCTTTGCTGGCACAAAGTCTTTTCTGCTCACCTGGGCTGCTGTAATTGTGAGTGGTGATGTCTCACCTATGCTGGTATCAGCAGAAGGATGGGTGGAGGATGCAGTACTCCGAGGTGAGAGTGGATTACTGTGATCAAACCTATTAAAGAAGTTGTTCATTTGGTTTGCTCTCTCCACGTCTGTCTCGATGGCGGCACCCCGCTTCGAGCTGCAGCCAGTGATGATCTTCATCCCATCCCACACTTCCTTCATACGGTTGTTCTGCAACTTCTGCTCCAGCTTTCTCCTGTACTGCTCTTTCGCCGCCCTGAGCTGGACTCGGAGTTCCTTCTGCACACACTTGAGCTCCTGCTGATCACCGCCTTTAAAAGCCCTTTTCTTCTGGTTCAAAAGGCCCTTGATGTCACTTGTGATCCATGGCTTGTTGTTAGCATAGCAGCGTACTGTTCTTACTGGAACTACAATGTCCATCCAGAAGTTGATGTAATCAGTAGTGCAGTCAACAGCCTCTTCAATGTTCTCACTATGTGATCTCAGCAGGATATCCCAGCCTGTAGTTCCAGTCTCTCACAGCCTGCTCTGCCTCAGGGGACCACCTCCTGAACGAGCGTGTGGTTGTCGGTAGCGTAATAATGTATTCATTTTTTTTTTCTTATCCATTGTATTCTGTAAATTGTTTATCTTCTAATCGTTTTTTTTTATCTTATTTTGTTTTAGTATTTATGTATTTTTTGTACTTTGTTTGTTTTACTGATTTATTATTGATATATATATATTTTATTTTATTGTACAGCGCATTGATCTTACATTTATGGTGTTTTAAAATTGTGCTTTATAAACAAATTGTGATTTTTTTCTTTTAAAGAAGCAGCCTAGCTTCACAAAACATTGCCTGCTTCAGTAAAAAAAAAAGAAAAAATATCCCAGTTCTGTTATAATTAATCCACTTCAGTTAAATGTAGCAAATTTTTGTTTAAAAAAATGACAGTTTCAGAAAAAAAAACAAAAAACACAGTTTACTTAAAAGTAGCCCAATTTCTCAAAAATGGTGTGTTTTTGGGGAAAAAAAATAGCCCAAGTTGATAAAATGTAGCAAATATCTGTTTAATAATTGCTCAGTCTGACAAAAAGTAGCCCATTTCTGTTCAAGTAGCTAAATTTCATGGAAAACTAGCGTAGCTCTGTAAGAAACATGTTAGGATCCACCAATAGTAGCCCAATTGTGAATTTCCCCTTATTAATAATTAATAAAGTATATATCTACCTGTCTATCAATTTCAGAAAACATAGCCTTCAGTTACATGCATCCCAGTTCAGTTTAAAACTAAGCCAGTTCAGTTATAAGGTGGCAGTTTCACTAACAACAGCCCAATTCACTGAAAAGTAGCCCAATTTTACAACGATGATATGTTTTGACTAAAATGAGCCCAGTTCAATCCCAAATAGCCCAGTTCAGATAAAAGTAGGCAAGTTCTGTTGGTATCACACACGCGTGTGCATGGGAGTGAGCTTAGGGCTTTGGTGATGGTAATTATCTGCCAGACCAGGTGCTGGCGCTGTGCACCAATGCCTTTGTTTCCTCCCTCTGCAGAACAGATGATTGACAGCCACTACTTTGCTGACATCACTTCTGTGTCCATCCGCCTGGACTCTCCCCTTTCTAACCCAGAAGTCGGCCATCTTGAGTCAGTTCCGTTATGAACTCGCATCTGAATTGGTGTGTGTTTTTCTTTTGATTTAAGCCTTTCAGTTATTCGGGGTCACCAAGGTGGGGTCCCAACTGTTTATCATTGTTTGTGTCCTATTTCACTGTTTCACAAAAAAGTAGCCCACTTCATTTAAAAGTAGCCCAATTTCACAAAAAAATATACAGGGTGGGCCATTTATATGGTCCCGGGACATAACAGCGTTTTAAAAACGTTACAGTAATGTGTGCATGCCCATCTGCCATGCATCTCGACATACTACCCATCAAATGAAACTTCAAAGTCTCGTCTTTCCGATGATATAAACCATTTTGACACACAACAACCACAGCACTGACACTAAAGCCTTTTTTACAGAGAAGTACATACTTTTAAGAGTTGACTTTCCCTACCTTTGAAGACCCCCTGCAAGTCAAACATCAATATTTCCGAGCAGTATTGATCCCATTCTGTCCGTAAGGCTCCAGCGAATATAATCCAGTAAAACGATTAGGTCCAAAACACCCGATATATCCTCAAAGGGACAAAAACTCCAGAAAACGTTTCATAACTTGAGACCACCTACGTAATTTTTTTTCATTGATATTGATCATATCAGACATAATTTGTTTCTGTCGGCGATAACCATGCTACCGCATGAAACACGGAAGTGTTAGCTTCTGATCGACACCTAAGTTGGCCAATTACGACGGGTCTGGGGTTGACTGGCACCTCGTATAGCCAACGAGTGTCACAGACAGCTGAAGGATGACGTACAAGTCAAAACCCTGGTAGAATCTACCAGTTTGATTGGACACTGTGACTGACACTCAAAACCTACAGCCAATGAGCAGCCGAGCATTTTGATATGTAACTTGCCATACTAACTTGTAAACAAAACGATCGGAGCTGCGCAAAGGTGGCATTTGTGCCAGTCTGCAGAGTTGGTGCGTGGTTGTTTATTGTGATTTCACCAAGTTTTTTCGCATTTTAAATATGAATAAACGTACCGATAAACGTAAATAAACGCTCGATTAAATAATAGATGCATGTACGCGGCGTGAAAGTAATCAATCGGCCCAGGTGACGTCTAATGGCAGAGAGCGACATGTGCCACGCCCTTGTGCTTTCTGCTTGCTAGTGATTGCTGCCATCAAGTGGCACATGGAAAAACGCTGAGCTGTGTTGTAACAGTTTGTAAAAGAAATGTATATAGTTTGTGTGCATTTTATAAAAAAAAGTAAAAAATAAAAAATATAAAAATATATTTTTGGCCCATAAGACTTGTATTGACTATTTTTACATAGAAATGTGTATTTTTTATTGTTTTTATTATTTTTATAACTAATAGAGTGACACTGTGTGTAGATATACATTCCTTTAGGTGTAAGCTTTCAGTAGAGCCCTCATTGATATCTGTGGGTTGAAGCATTCAAAAGTTATTACACTTTTAACATACGGTCCAAAATGTGGATAATGGTCCCTCTAAAAAGCCCTGGACATGCCCACATAAAAACTGGTGTACAAATGTCATTTTGACTGGTATTCTTTTCAAATTTGAAATGTGAGTAGTCAACAAGTTATTCTGTTGGTACATAGTGTGTTTCTGTCCCCACCTACCTACTGCAGCTATAGAGGCCTTTATTTTCACAAAAAAACTTAGGCGAGAACAAAAAAAATCATTTTCATTTCTAATGTGCATAACTTTTGATCAGTCACACCTACAGTGATTCTGACTACTAAGGGTGAAACTAGAGAATGTGACCTTTACAAAGAGACCAGACATGTGTTGATACTCCAGATAGTTCAATAACAGCAATGATTCGAATTTGGAGAGGTCGACTTACAAGCGATTTAGCAAAAATGACCCCGCTTGATATTTAATAAAATGGGAATGGTTGGTGATATTAACTTCCTGTTTGTGGCACATTAGTATATGTGAGGGGGGAAAACTTTTCAAGATGGGTGGTGACCGTGGTGGCCATTTTGAAGTCGGCCATTTTGGATCCAACTTTTGTTTTTTCAATAGGAAGAGGGTCATGTGACACATCAAACGTATTGGGAATTTCACAAGAAAAACAAGGGTGTGCTTGGTTTTAACGTAACTTTATTCTTTCATGAGTTATTTACAAGTTTCTGACCACTTATAAAATGTGTTCAATGTGCTGCCCATTGTGTTGGATTGTCTTCTCCCGCTCTTCACACACTGATAGCAACACCGCAGGAGGAATGCTAGCACAGGCTTCCAGTATCCGTAGTTTCAGGTGCTGCACATCTCGTATCTTCACAGCATAGACAATTGCCTTCAGATGACCCCAAAGATAAAAGTCTAAGGGGGTCATTCAACAGGCCCACGACGACCAATCCACTTTCCAGGAAACTGTTCATCTAGGAATGCTCGGACCTGACACCCATAATGTGGTGGTGCACCATCTTGCTGGAAAAACTCAGGGAATGTGCCAGCTTCAGTGCATAAAGAGGGAAACACATCATCATGTAGCAATTTCGCATATCCAGTGGCCTTGAGGTTTCCATTGATGAAGAATGGCCCCACTATCTTTGTACCCCATATACCACACCATACCATCAGTTTTTTTGTTCCAACAGTCTTGGAGGGATCTGTCCAATGTGGGTTAGTGTCAGACCACTAGCGCTGGTTTTGTTTGTTAACTTCACCATTCACATAAAAGTTTGCCTCATCGCTGAACAAAATCTTCTGCGTAAACGGAGGGTCCTGTTCCAATTTTTGTTTTGCCCATTCTGCAAATTCAGGGGTCATCCTCGTTGAGATGCTGCAGTAGCTGGAGTTTGTAAGGGTGCCATTTGTGAGTAGCTAATATCCGCCGAAGGGATGTTCGACTAATGCCACTCTCCAGTGACATGCGGCGAGTGCTACGCTGTGGGCTCTTGCTGAATGAAGCTGGGACAGCCACTGATGTTTCTTCATTAGTGACAGTTTTCATGCGTCCACATTTTGGCAAATCCAACACTGAACCAGTTTCACGAAACTTAGCAAGCAGTTTTCTAACCGTAACATGGGAGATGGGTGGTCTCGTTGGGTGTCTTGCATTGAAATCTGCTGCAATGACCCGGTTACTGCGTTCACCAGACATCAACACAATTTCTATCCGCTCCTGACGTGTTAACCTCTGCGACTTGTCAATGGCTGTAAACAAAGAGAAGCTTGTAAATAACTCACAAAAGAATAAAGTTACGTTAAAACCAAGCACACCCTTGTTTTTCTTGTGAAATTCCCAATACGTTTGATGTGTCACATGACCCTCTTCCTATTGAAAAAACAAAAGTTGGATCCAAAATGGCCGACTTCAAAATGGCCACCATGGTCACCACCCATCTTGAAAAGTTTTCCCCCTCACATATACTAATGTGCCACAAACAGGAAGTTAATATCACCAACCATTCCCATTTTATTAAGGTGTATCCATATAAATGGCCCACCCTGTACTATGACATGACTAAAACTGCCCCAGTTTGATCAAACGTAGCGAATGTTTGTTAAAGAATTGCCCAGTCTGACAAAATAGACCAATTTCATGAAAAAGTAGCCAAGCTCTATCAGCAAAATGACTCTGTTTCACAAAAAAATAGCCCAATTTCACAGGAAGTCGCCCCATTCTGATGAAAGTCGCCACATTTTACCAACAGTGATCCACAAATATCAAAGTTCCACAGAAAGTAGCCAAGCTCTATAAAAGAAATTGCTCAGTTTCACAAAAATAGCCCAATTTCACAAAGCATAGTAAGGTTCAGTTAGAAATAGCGTAGCTCTGTAAAAAAAGAAAATTGTTTGGTTTCACAAAGCATAGCCTTCAGTTAGATGAAGCCCAGTTTTATTGAAAATAGCCCACCCAGTTTAAAAGTAGGCCAGTTCTGCTACACAATGGTAGTTTCACAAAAAATAGTGCTCTTCACTTAAAAGTAGCCCAATTTCACAAAATTAGCATGCTTGGCTATAAAAATAGCCCAATTTGATCAAATGTAGCCAAGGATTGTTAAATAATCACTGAGTCTGACAACACATACCCCGCTCCTGATAAAATAATAATAATTGTTTGTATTTATATGGCGCTTTTCTCACCACTCAAAGCACTCAGCAATTACAGGTTAAGGGCATTGCTCAAGGGCCCAACAGAGAAAAGTCCCTTTTGGCATTTACGGGATTCGAACCTGCAACCTTCTGATTGCCAGTGCAGACCCCTAGCCTCAGAGCCACCACTCCACCTGTTAAAATGGGCCAACTTCATGAAAAACAACCAAACTCTATAAACAAAATTGCTTGGTTTCACCAAAACTAGCCAAGTTTCACATAAAAGTAGCCCAATTCAGATCGAAGTTGGCACAGTTCACAGGTAGTCGCCCAGTACTCTTAAGCCGCTTTTCCACTGCATAGTACGGCACGACACGGTTCAGTACAGCCCACCTTGGTTCGGCTCAGTTCAGCTCGGTTTGCGTTTCGACTGTAGTTTAGTACCGCTTTAGAGTGGGGGGATTATTCACGTGTCGTTATAGTTGCGCCGCCTCTACTGCTCGCTCTTCATTTTTTTTAACTTGTCCCTACAGTGTTTGTAAGTCCGATGGTAGCCGTGTGCGGCCAAGAGCTGAGCGACCTCCTGGAAAATTTTACATTCGCGTCGCCCCATCCAGCTCTCGCTGGATCCGCTCCTCGGCTACCAACGAGAGGAACGTCTGTACTTCCTCAACAGACCACGGAAGAGCCATTTTTGGTTAAAACCAGTTCGAACCTTCGCGGGTCTGTTGTGTCTCGTGTCGCAAGTTCAGTGACGCAGTAATGAGGATTTTCTCCGGCCAATCAGTGACCAGCAGAGTTTACACGTCACATTTTGGTAACGGTTTGGCACGCTTGTAACCTCGGCTGAGGTGGTACTAAAAAAAGGACCAGGTACCAGGTACTGTTCCCAGTGGAAAGCCCCGCAAAATTGAGCTGAACTGAACCGTGTCGTGCCGTACTATGCAGTGGAAAAGCGGCTTTAGAAATATCAAATGTACACAAGACGTAGTCAAGCCCTGTAAAAAAACTGCTAATTTGCACAATAAAGTAGCCTAATCCAATTAAAAGTAGCCCAGTTTAACAAAAATAGCCCAATTCAGTTAGAAATAGCTGAGTCTGATAAGATTTGTTGTATTAAGTGGTTTCTCAGTTTGATTTAAAGAGTTCAGTTTCACAAACTAGCCCAATTTTCACACACTGTAGGCCCCCATTCAGTCCACGCACAGCGAGCCAGTTGTGTTCAGAATGGCCCAGTATGTGAAACAGTAGCCTAGCAAGTGGCCAGCAGATTGGTCCTCAACATGCCTGACGCAGACATCTCCACTAAACTGACGGGGTGGCCACCAGACAGACGGGCAGTAAGACGGCTGATTTGATTGTCCACGGCCAGCCTGGTGATGACCCCTCTGCTCTTTGAAATTCCCAGTGGGCTGTGAGTCCTTCTGATCAGGTGGTCTGAGCTCCTGTTGAGTCCCACCCACTGGCTCCCCTTCCACCCTTCCATCCATGAAAGACTCTTTGCCTCGATGTGTGAAAGGCGCTATATAGCAATAGCTTCTATACCCCAGATGCTTCTCACAATGCCAGCCTCCAGCAGCCCCGTGAGCTCGGCCCTCAGCCGGTGGGATAGCCGAGTGCAGCCAGGCGTGCGCCGTTGGGTGCGTCCGCCTCCTCGTGTTTGATAGACTCGAGCAACGCGGTGAGTCCCACCAAATCAGCCGTGTGATGATTTTTTTTCTTCTTTACACATTACGCCGAAGTCTCATTTAAGAGGTCCGCTTTCAGAAGCAAATCAAATCCACGGCGTGTCACGGCTAAGCGTTTTCCATGGAGAATCATTGCTTTCACTATAATTTCTGCAGACATTTTGTGTGCAAATGCTGTAATAGAGACATTTATAACATCAAAAGGACTCAATTTTCTTTTCAATCATCGCCGAGTATGAATCGCTTTTTCCATTGAATGTAACAATGAGGCGCCATCGCGACACTCTAAAGGATGGCTCTGCTGCCGCCTGCGCTCCGTGTCACACAATTTAGTGCCGCTGACATTTGTTCAGAACTAACTGGCCTGTCACACGCGTTTGTTTCCCATTTACGTCAGAAAAAAATGTCATTTTTTATTTAAATTTGCCAGACCAGTCACTGGGGAGATGCTCCCTAATGGCAGTGGGTGATTCACTGGGGCTTTAACACTTGGCACCAGGCATCTTCACGGGCATCAAGTGGGACCTCAAGCAGACGGGATGTGGTTACTGCAAAGAGTGGGGACATCACAGTTAAGTGGATGGTGGCTTCACATGCCCAGTGACAGTTTGTGAGATTGTGACACAATGGAGACCACCAGGCTCAACGAAGCCACCGGGTCTGAATCAGCCTGAGGACTCAAGAAGGGGACGGAGATGAAACAGGGGACAATGACAGTGCCAGGGACACTCTGTCTGCCTGTGGTATAGCACTTCTCACATCTGTCTGTGTGTGCATTGAAAGGTAAAGACCATGACTACCAATTAATCAGTAGATAGAGCCTTTAACATTGGTTATATAGCGCCTTTCACATCCCTCTATCTATCATATAGCACCTTTCTATCTGTCTATCTATCTATCTATCTATAGTGCCTTTCTATCTATCTATCTATCTATCTATCTATCTATCTATCTATCTATCTATTATATAGTGCCTTTCTATCTATCTATCTATCTATCTATCTATCTATCTATCTATTATATAGTGCCTTTCACATCTATCTATATCTATAGTGCCTTTCATTTTTATCTGTCTATCTAGTATATATCTATCTATCTATCTATCTATCTATCTATCTATCTATCTTTTTATCTATCTATCTATCTATCTATCTATCTATCTATCTATCTATCTATTATATAGTGCCTTTCACATCTATCTATCTATCTATCTATCTATCTATCTATCTATCTATCATGCCTTTCATTTTTATCTGTCTATCTAGTATATAGTGCCTTTCACATCTATCTATCTATCTATCTATCTATCTATCTATCTATCTATCTATCTATTATATAGTGCCTTTCACATCTATCTATCTATCTATCTATCTATCTATCTATCTATCTATCTATCTATCTATCTATCTATCTATCTGTTATATAGTGCCTTTCACATCTATCTATCTATCTATCTATCTATCTATCTATCTATCTATCTATCTATCTATCTATCTATCTATCTATCTATCTATCTATCTATCTATCTATTATATAGTGCTCTGGAGTGGCCACACATTGATCAGCCCCCTGTGAACGCGGTCACTTTTGCTGAAGCACAGCTGACTTGGACAGTTTGACGCCCCACTGCTCCACTCAGCTCTGTCCAGCACCCCAGACACGCTGACCACTAGCATTTCTCACACACAACTGTCCATCTCCTCAAGTGTGGGTCTAGCAGACCAATGCCAATACTATGTGGCCATGTGGGTCCTGCAGGGCCACTGTATGCCAGTGTGGTCACCCCTTCACATACATTTATTACTTGTAGACTTTTGGACCACCATGATCATGATGAGCTGCTTATGGAAAGTAGATTGTCCATGGTGGGCTTCATTTGTCTGTCAAGAAGATCTAAAATAACTCCTAAAATGAAGAATCCCCTCCAAGTGCAGCACGCAGGGGGCCCTAATGTTTACCAGCATATCCATGGCCTTCAGGCAGTTCATTGTTTCAGTACCTTATGAGACCAGAGGGAGGTGCTGCTGCACCACAAGACCACCCACCTACATATTCATTAGCCAGCGCTAACAAAGGCCACCCAGTCAGCATTGGGTCGCAGAGCCAGTGAGACACCAGTTGGTCACGGCCCTTTGGAATTAGTGGTGACACAAATGATCATGTCGAAGTGAGACCCCCGCTCGACCAGTTGGATTAACCCGCTTACTTGCAGCTTTGACCCCGCCCTTTGGCCCTCCCACTCAGATGTCTTCCTGTTGCCCCCTGAGCAGTGGTGCACATGTCTCAAGAGGCTCAAGCAGCTCATCCAGGGATGTGAGTTCAGATCCTTGATCTCCCAGAGCCACTTACGACCTATCACAACGCTGCTGTCGATGCTGCGGTTCCAGTGCAGGATTTACGTATAAACTACACAAGCTTTAGCTTAGGGCCCCCGCCTTCTTGGGGGCCCCCAAAACAAATTGTCCGAGTGAGCAATTGTCATATATACTTATAAAGGGCCCCATGTCTCAAATAGCTTAGGGCCTTATCAAGTCTAAATCCGGCACTGTGCGGTTCCCATTTTGATTATTCGTTTCTTTTTCATAGATTGCACCATGCAGCTGGCGCTATAAAGCTCTCACTGTCCTGTCTTATACCGTGCAATGTTTCTGGTTTTCTCCCACTGCCAGTGTATGAAGCAGCGTTGGATATAGCGCCTTTCCAGAGCCTCTCATGATGTCAGATGTGTTGGCTTTGTGGGTGTGTCCAGCATCGATAATAACACATGCCCACCTTAGCACTGGGATGAATGAAGGCGGGGCAACTGACAGACAGGCCAAGTTTTCCAATAAGCTCCAAGCTTGGACTGTGATTGGCTGCTGCCAACATTGTCCTGCCCACATGAGACACTTAAAGCTGACCCAGTGAGCTGCTAGCGCCACGTGGACGGGATTAAGTGTCACGTGTCCGACTGCCTACAGGGGGCACAAGGGACCTTCCGTGAAGCCATGGAGAGCCATGAAGGAGCAGACAGGAGGTGACAGTCCAAGTGAGGGGACAGCAACCCCAGTGGCTCCCTGTTTGTCATTTTCTGGACTTTTAGACATGGAGGACATGTATAGTTCTAGTAAGAAAGCACAGACAGTTGGGGGCTATGTTACATGATGCCAGATATCACCCCCTGCTTTATAGTGCCTTGCAGGGTCAGCCCAAGCTCTGCATGCTTCACACTTACTGTTGGACAAGGCATGGCAGAGTTAAAGTGCAGTGAACATTCTGCATTTTGAACCCCAGTATTCTGCGGGTGAGGGCAGGTGGCATTACTAGGTTGGCAACATATTGTGGGCATTTGGATGAGTTGAGAAGGCAACTAAATGTAAAACTGCGCTAAGGTGGGCACTGACCAGTAGCTGCACCCTTACTTAGTAAGGACCACTGGCACCACTGCCACAGAAGGACATATCTGGTTTCCTGACACCTTCAAATAGTTGGCACCCAACGTATGCCACTTGAACACTTCACACCATGACAGAAGCACCTGTAGGCAGACTGGACCCATGAACTCATGGTGTTTCTCTGTATCCTGGTCCTCCTTCTGCCCACCTGTGCCCAGACCCCTGTGTGTGGTTTGTCTTTACATCCAGGTGAGACCTCCAGCTTCATGCCATTGACACTGCTGGTTAAAGTGCCTGAGTAGCGCATTAAGTGCCACTTTATAGTGCCTTGTATTGTCAGTTCACAGAGCTTAAACTGTGGTAGGGGTCAAGCAGAATACTGGGTTCAAGGTGGGAGACCAACATCTGGGAAAAGAAAGGTGGAGCTGCATTGTGAAGGGGGTGGGGTGGGGGCTGCACCTTATGCCAGGCTGGCATCAGATCTTCCTATACTGAAAGCATCACTGCCAGTGCTTTCTGAAAGTTGTGCATTGTGGCCCAAAATGGCAAAAAAAACATATGTGCTTCCATTATGGGCACCAAGATGGGCACCTCTGACTCTCCTCCACATGTGGCGGGTGCAGGCACAGGCGTACAGCAGGCTGGCAATTTTTTTTTTCCTTCATTCGCGGTCTGTGAACTCCCGCCGTTCGGCTTGCCGCCTGCCCTCTGATGAGTGTTAAAAGTAATTTGTTCTGAGGAGCGCGTGTGTGCCGAGCGTCGCTCATGAAACCGAGAGACAAGACGCAGAGCTCGGGGTTCATTAAACGGTGGGCATGCAGACTATGCATGCCCCCACTGCCCTGCTCCTGTAGCCCTCCTTCCGATCCACCAGTGAAAACTGGGTGCAGAAAATGGAAGGATGTGGCACAGTGGTGGTGGGGAGGGGGGGTGAAGTGCTTGTCACTTTGTAGAACATGGGATGCCAGTTCAGTTGTCCCTATGCCAACTGGCATCCCCTCTGCAAATGGTTCCTACATTGCAGTCAGTGCTCCTGCAGTGGACTGTTGAACCTGGGTACTGCATGGTGGCACAGCGGTTAGATGCCACTTCAGTTCCCAGATGGGATGCCATGCCAGTTTTCTGATGTGTGCCATGTGATGACCTGGCACACCATCCAGGGTTTTTTTTCTGCTCCTTCTCAGGGTCCCCAACATCTTGTTTGTCAAGAAAGTGGCTAGATGACCCCAAGCTGCCAGTCACTTTTAGGGCCACTAGGGGTGCCACCAGCATCACTGCAGCAGGATGATGACATTCCTGTTTCTTGTGTTGCCTGCCAAGTGTCATTCACATCCGGAAGAAGAAGGCAAATGTCAACACCTGATGGGCTCCCAGGGAACTCAGCCCCTATTTTGTATAGCGCCTTGCAACACAGACTAACCAATGTGTCTGAGCCCCCCCACGACTCCCACCACACACCCTCTGACTGCACCCCTGAACTCTTAACAGCCTTAAAGGAAATGGTGCTGGTGGGCTGCTTGTTCCTTGGATGTCGTGCCATTTGGGGCACCCACAAGACAAGTAATGGCAGTTGAGACCCCCCCAAGGAGAGCACAGTCACTGATTGGTCATGATGGCACCTCACTATGAAACAAGTGACACGTGCCCTACAGTGACACAAATGACACATGCCCTACAGAGGCACTTGTTGAGTGTCCATGTCATCTCAGCAGCCGTGGGCTCAACGAGGTGCCACGTGCCTTACGAAGATGCCAGTCCATGTGGACTCCACACCAGCTTACTTGTTCCATCTTGTCCCAAAGAGTTCAGATCCAGGGACCAATCCTGAATTTTAGAACCCCTGTGGTATTGACCAGGAATCTGCAAGTGAGGACCACCAGCACCACTAGATGGGCATTTGGGTATTTCTGAAATGCAACTAAATGTCAACATAAGCAAAAAGTTTATATTTACTGAGTGTTCATTGGGTGGGCAGGTGACTCTTTTAAGGGGCACTGCCCTTCCCTGCCCATTTGTCACCAGGTGTGTGGCCTCATCTTCCCAAAATCAAGAACAGTGAGACCACCAGGTCCATGGTGAGGTTGTCCACACAGCTGACTCAGTCTCTGAGGTGAGTACAGGTGGTCCTAAATACCTGAAAAGCTGGTGAGCTCTCAGGAAATCCACAAAGCCCCCCAATGCCACCCCATTTGTATAGTGCCTTGCATAGACAATCCAAGTTTACTGTTAGACGAGGCATGGCAGAGTTAAATAGACTCAGCTCAGGTGCGATCCAGCGACCATTCTGAACTTTGAACCCCAGTGGCACTGACCAGTATTGTGCTGGTGAAGACCAGTAGCGTTACTAAAATGGTGTCTTCTTTGGGCATTTGGACTTCTAAGGTGGGAAACTGAATGCCAAAATAAGCTAAAATTTTACATTTTACAGCTTTTATTGGCTGGGCAGATGAACCATTTTGGTGGGCACACCCTCAGTAAAGACCATTGCCATTACTGCCCTGGAGGGATGTACTTGGTTACCTGAGGCCTTCAGATTGTTGGCACTCAATGTTTGCCACTTAAACACTTCACACCATGACAGTGCCCCCTGTAGGCAGGGTGGTCCCATAGACTCATAGGGTTTCTCCATGCCCCAGGCTTCCCTCTTCTGTCCATCTGTGGCCCCTGCATGAGCCTCATCTTCACGTCCAGGTGAGAGCTCCAGCTTCATGCTATTCTGGGCAGATCAGGACATCCAAGAGACCTGAGTGGATGGCAGATGTCATTTTTTTATAGTGCCTTGCTCAGTGCTCTGCATTTACTGTTGGGCAAGAGGTGGCAGAGTTAAAGAGAATCAATCCAGTCGAGATCCAGTGACCAACCTGAATTTTGAACCCTTGTGGCATTGACCCGTATTGTGCTGATGAGGACTAACGGTATTGCTCAGATGGCACTCTATTGTGGACATTTGGATATGTTGAGAAGGCTAGTAAATGCCATATTAAGTTAATTTTACTAAGTTTTCATCAGGTGAGCAGATGATCCTCCAAGGTAGGCACTGCCTGGTAGCCACTCCCTTAGTAAGGATTTTACTGCCATGGAGGGACATACGTGATTACTTGAGGCAATCAAACACTGGCACTCAATGTGTGCCACTTTACACCTCACAGTGCCCTCTGTAGGCAGGATGGATCCATGGACTCATTGGGTTTCTCCATGTCTCTGTCCTGCCATCAACACATTTCAATTGATCAAACTTCAGTGCCAGCATCTGCCCACCTGTGTGTCTGACCAAATGACCAACATTGGCTCGTTGCTTTTGACTGATGGTTTCTTCATAACACAGATGTGCGCAGAGTTGCCATTCCTGCTTGACACATGCCAATCAGGCTGGTGCCCCTAACATGTCACTTCAATCTGTCCACTTTGTGCCACATTGTCATCAGTGGCCATCATTTTAATGGCCGGTTGTGTACAAATAGAGGTCATATGTCAGCCTGCTACTGACCATTAAGACAAATTTCTGACTCCGCCCACGGAAACCCCGTCTGCTGAAGCCCTGTCGCTTAGCCCCGCCCACGGAGGCCCCACCTTTTCGTTCCGCCCCGCCTCCTGTAGCATCCGCCCTGAAGTTGCCGACTTCTTCCTCCGCCCGGAAGACAGTGGCCCACAATAAGCAGAGCTTCCTTTTACCATCTTGGGATCTGCCAGGTGTTTCTTTTGTTTCACGGCAGGCGCGCGCTGACATGACCTGGACGAATGAATTTACCACAGGTGATGGTGGCAGTGGGTGGGCAGGCGGACCAAAGAATGATTGTAAAGACGCTATACTGGTGGCCAAACTGCGTGCCGCTGCAGTGGGACATCAGACTCGATCTGAAGTTCCCGTCAATTGGAACAAGGTGTGAGAGATTTCATGTCACCAGCAGCTTGGTGGTGTCACACTCGTCACTCCCCCTTATTTCCCAAAGTTTTGAATCCGCTGGTGGGCAAGCACGTCCAATTTTAGGCGGCAATCACATTATTGTGAATTATGAGGAATTAGGAGTTTTAAAAGCGGGGATCAGAGAGCGCCTGGCAGATTACTGTTATCGGCTGACTTGCTCACAAATAAGCTGTCGCCTGAGAGCGGGCGCGGGGACAGCTGAAATTACACAGTCGGGGACTTCGTGACGGCGGCAATTTGAGCAGGTAGGCTCGGCGAGCGACGGAGCGGCGGGTAATTCAACAATTGGCAAAAAATAAAATGAAATCTCCGTTATGATTATTGAAGTGTCATCCGCCGCATCCATCAATCGAGAAAAAGAAGAAGAAGAAACGACAGGCGCAATCACGGCAACGAGCGGCCACCAGCACACTGAGTGACCAGCACCCCCGGGGGGCACCTCCCGCCCTCCTTCTAGAGTCGCCGTTCTGCTGGCCATGCCAGGGCACACCGTGAACGCGCACCATGACGACATTGGCAGTCACCTTCTTATTGTAGGAGGGCAACAATGAGGGATGAGAGACCTCCGTGATAAGGCATTGTTGGAAAGGGTGGGGCATAAGTATGGCAAGAGGCATCTCGCTGCCCGCTGCCAGCCTCAGGAATCCAGAGGGATATTCTGAGAATGAGAAGAACTGGCTGAATCTTTTCATAGCGCCTTTCCTGACTATTCCTCTATTGTAAGATTTCTTTCTTTCTTCCGATCCTTTTATAGCAATTTTTAAACTTTCTTTCTAGCACCTTTCATGACAATTCCTCTTTTTTAAATTTTCTTTCTTTCTTTCTTTCTTTCTTTCTTTCTTTCTTTCTTTCTTTCTTTCTTTCTTTCTTTCTTTCTTTCTTTCTTTCTAGCCTTTCCAAGAGGACAAATTGAGATGGATGGACCTGGAGACGGAAAAATAGCGCCTTTGGCATAAGATACAGTGTCTTTCCTACGCTTACAATATCTGTCTGTTCATCTACAGAACATCTTGCACAGCTTTCCTTTAATGTATTCAGTGTGTTTCCTATCTATTAATCAACCTATTATATAGTGCCTTTCATATCTATCTATTATCCAGTGCCTTTCATTCATAGATGCCTTTCTGTAGTGATGTAGAGCCCTTCTTGTCTGTCTATCCATGATATTGTGCCCTTTCCCATATTTAATCCATTCCTATTTCTCATGGCGCCGTATCCCGGTTAGTGTCGCCGTGACTCGCCCTCTCCTCTGCACACGAGACAGCACAACTTCCACTACACGGGCAAGGCGCCATGGATTGGCAAGTGTCCATTATGAAAAGCGGGAAAGACATCGGAAGTACAGCTCAACCCCCGGACCCCCGTACCCCTGCCTGGACGGTGCTGTGATTAAAGTGAATATCCAAGCAGAAGCAGCGCCCCCCAGGACTGCCCCGAGGCCATTCCTACACATCTGAAGATAGAAATGGCCAAAGTCCCCCTCAGATCTCAGCCCAGAGCCCGGGCCTTCACTCGGTTCAGCGTGGTGTCCAGATACGAGCAAGACGAGGCGACCACCCGCGCGGGGAGTCACGAGACACTGCGGCCCCCAGCTGGCACGCGTACAAATGTGTTTTGTTTCATTCAGAGTAGAAACAGTGGAACAAGCGCTCTCTGAAGTATACAAAGTCGGCCATTAAGAAGCTCAAGCGGGGAGATGTCATTGAAGGAGACAGGTCATTTACATTTATGATAAAATTATCTTGCATTTTTTATTTGTCTTGAAAATTAAAGACTTACTTAATCACTTCGGATCGAAAGGGATTAGCTGATGTAGTCATGTGTTTCTGAGTGCATTAAGACTGATGCGCGCTGGCATGATGGAGATTTAATACGCCGCTGTCCCTCCGCATCATGTCACACGAGGAGCCGGCGGGCGGGCGGGCGGGCGAGAGAGCGAGCGAGAGAGTGCGGGGACAGAAAGAAAGAAAGAAAGAAAGAAAGAAAGAAAGACACGGCGCCTTAAAAAAACATTTTATAGCAGCTGTCATAGTAATTGAAGAATTACCACATAAGGAGCCTTAGCGTAAAAAAAGAACTGCATACCATGAAAGTCACTAAAAAGAAAAAGATGACTTAAAATGCTAACGTGAAAGGCGCTATATAACTGTAATAGTGTCGAATAGGGTTGATCAATATGAAGAGTCATTATAGAAAAGAATATACTTAATGTGAAAGACACTATATAACGGTTACAACGGTGCACTGCAAGAAAGAAAGAAAGAAAGAAAGAAAGAAAGAAAGAAAACGAATTTTATAATAAAATAATGAAACGGCGCTAAAAAAATAAATGTCATGGCGGGCGGCACGGTGGCGCAGTGGGTAGCGCTACTACCCCGCAGTAAGGTGACCTGGGTTCGCTTCCCGGGTCCTCCTTGCATGGAGTTTGCATGTTCTCCCCGTGTCTGTGTGGGTTTCCTCCCAGGTTAGGTAGATTGGCGATCCTAAATTGTCGCTTGTGTGTGTGTGATGGCACCCTGCCCGGGGTTTGTTTCCTGTCTTGCACCCTGTGTTGGCTGGGATTGGCGTGACCTTGTGGTTAGGATATAGGTTGGATAATGGATGGATGGATGGATCTTTCATGGCGCTTTAAGAATTAAACAAACAAAGAAAGAGCCCTTGTATGACACAGGAATGACCATGAAATCAAAAAACCGATCAGTGCCCACACTGTCGAAAGGCGGAAACGAATACACCGCATGAAGTGCATTGGAAAGGCGCTATATAAAATTAAACGAACCATCCTCAGTAATTGACGTGCTGCCATTGTAAAGCCAGTTGTACTCTGTTTTTAAAATACCTTGGAGTGGCGTTCGGTACGGAAAAGGCGCTATATAGAGTCACACTTTTCAAAGCTACTGTATATACAGTTACAAGGACCTTGTTACTCCATTAGAAACACGGAGGCAATGGAATCCTGCCTGTGAATCGTCTTAAAATGATAATTAGACGGGAAAGGCACTAAATACAATTATGGGCATCAGTCTCAGTAGAGCACATAACAAGGGCGTTCAGTATGGAAAGGCGCTATATAAAGCCACAACAGTCAGACTTGTCAAAGCTCGCACTCTATAAGTACTCCAGCTGTGTCAGCATGTAAAGGCGCTATACACCATTAAAGGGTGATAGTTTCAGTCAGACCCACCATCGCACTGCGTGACTGTCAGCGCCTCGCGTCACCTGCCATACCTCGTGGTCTTCGGCTCTCGGGATGCCCCAAATAAGGAAGCTCAGGCCACGTTGTTACAAACGTCCGCCTTCGCGCTCCCATTCCCAGTCTATAGCGCCTCGCCCTTCCTCATTGGCTGTTTGGCTCAGCGAGCGGCGGGAAGTGACAGCCGCGCCTCCGAACTTTGGCGGGACTTTGAGCTTTGATGAGCGTGCCGCGTCGGCGGCAGGTGTCGCCCGCCTGATCAGAGCCGCCTCGCCTGCTCCCTCACGTTGATGTACGGATAACGAGACGCCTTTTGATTTGGGCTCCGCAGCGAGCGCCGGGGGTCTGAAGTGTCTCGTTCGCTCTTCAACTTTTGGAATTCATTACGCGTCTTCAAGGGGCCTGTCAGCTGTGTCGGGTGGGGTGGGGTGAGGTGGGATGACGCCGACAACCGTTATCTGCCGGGGTTAAGTCTCCGTGCGCTCTCGTTATGTCTGGACAGGTGGACGAAGTCCGAAGAGTTGCTGAGGTCTTCAGGCGCTTCTGGGATTTGATCGAAAGAAGGAAAAAATCAGGAGTGAAATCGGGGGTAGCGCCACCTGCCGGTCCCACCAGTCAACTCGAAAGACTTCCACAGTCAGGACAAGACGTGAATGCGACCAGCAGGAGCCCGCGGGCAAAAATGGAGGGCATCGGGAGAAGGAAAGGAGCAGCACGAGGTAAGTGTGTCATCAGGTGACATCGAGTGTCCAGTCAGGTGTGTCATCAGAGGTGGGCTCACCAGAAGTGCACGGTGAGGGGCGTCAAAAAGGACATTTGATCTCACTTCCCTTCAGAAGGTGGGCCATCAGGTGTTTCATTAGATATACTCATAATAAGAGTTATGGCAGGTGTGCTCACCTGTGTGCTGTCCAGCATTCTCCAAAGTGGGTAATCAGGTGTGCCATCAGGCATTCTAAGTGACATCTCGGTGCTCCATTTTGTACCCTCACACGTGTCTGATTAGGTGTCCCATCAGGTGAGTGAGTGTGTGCACTCAGAGATAAAATTGTCATCAAATGTGTGCTTACCTCCGTGTTGTCGAGGATTCCCAAAAGTGTTTAATCAGGTGTTTCATCAGGTGAGATTCGGGGCACCACTGAGTTCTCTCACGTGATCTGTGTGCTGTCAAGCCTACTCAGAGATGTGCTAGGAGGGATCCCAGGGCACGTGTTCTCATGTGTGCTCTCATGGATACCCAAAGGTGTGCAATCAGGTGTGTCACTATGTGCGTGTCATCACAGAGGTGCTCACCTGTGTGCCATCGAGCAGATCAGCAGTTTGCTATCAGGTACGGTTTGTCGACAGCCACGAGATTTGTGGTCAGGTGTGTCACCACGCACATCATTTGAGATTCTAAGAAGTATGTCATCAAGTGTGTCATTTTGTTTTCTCAGACTTGTGTAGTCAGGTGTGTCACCTGATGTGTTCATAGGTGTGTCATCAGGTCTAGTCAGGCATGTCACGGGCGTCACCAGGGCTTCATTTCAGGGAGGGTGAGAAAGTGTGTGAATTATAATTTCATCCATGATCAGACCTTTGGAACTGTCAGAAAAGACTTTTCAGGTGGGATTCAAATATGAATCCCTCCACTAAGGGGCAACACCTACCAGGCCTGTCATTAGCTACACCCGGGGTTGTGCCATAAGATCCGCTCCAAGCTGTTTAATCAAAGTCATCTTAGAGGTGTGGTGTCAGGTAGAGTCAGAGGCTTGTTATCCTGTATAGTGAGATGTCCCTCGGCAGGTGTCCTCAGAGGTGTGTCATCATCTACACTGAAAGGCACCTTATCAGGTGTGTCATCAAAGGTCCCAGGTGTGTCATCAGCGAGACTGACCGCTGGTATCCTTACAGACGTATTATCTAATATGATCTCAAATCTCTCATCAGATACGCTCACTGGGGTGTCTTCAGGTATATTTCTGAGGTAGCGTATCGGGTGTGTCACCAGGTAGACACAGAGTTGTTCCCAAAGGTGTTTTGTTCGGGGTGTCTACAGGAATGTCACGCCAAGGCAGTTTATCTCAACTTTTCTCCCAGATTGTTTTTAGCCAGTACCAATGGAGGTGACCCCTCAGACGTAATCCCTGGTGCCATCAGGTAAGTCTGCTGTATCATCAAAGAGACTTCAAGATGGAGCTCAGGTGTGTCAGCAGGATCATCCATGAGGGTGCCAGCAGGTGTCTTTCACAAATGTCATTTCATGTTCTCAAAGGTGTGTCATCAGGTGGACTGACAATTGTTCCATTAGATGTAATCCCAGACGTGCTCACAGGTGTGTCACTAAGATTATTTCCAAAGTGACATTAAGGGGTGTTTCACAGGTGTCACTTCATGTGCACTCACAGGTGTGTCATCAGTTGGATTCACAGCTGGTTTCTAGGTGTGCCATTAGGATTATCTCTAAATGTGCCCTCAGGTGTGTTTCACAGGTGTCCTTTCATGTGTGCATTTCAAGTATCACCCCAGGTGTACCCAGATTATCAATCAATGTACCATCAGGTGTGTTTCACAGGTGTGTCATCTGAAACATTGACAATTGTTTAATCAGGTGTAATCCCAGATGAGCTCATTGGCGTGTTATCAAGATTATTTTGTAAATGTGCCCCCAGGTGTGTTCCTGAGTTGTGTCATCATCTGGACTGGGCAGGTGTACCCACCGGTGTCTCTTCAGGATCATCCCTAAATGTGCCCCCAGGTGTGTTTCACAGATGTCATTTCATGCACGTTCACAGGTGGTTTGTCAAGTATAATCAATGCAAGGTGTATCCATTTTAATCCTGAATGTGTCACCTGGTGTGTATGTTCTACAAGTGTCATTTTACATGCAATCACGGGTGTGTCATTAGGAGTATCCATAAGTGTGTCATCAGGTGTGTTTCACAGGTGTTATTTTATATTCTAATCTGGATCGACAGCTGTTTCATCAGGGATAATCCAAGGTGTCCCCAAAAGGGTTTCATTAGGAATTTCCATAAATGTGCAATCAGGTGTGTTTGACGGGTGTCATTTTACGTCATCAGAGATATGGATTCAGGTGGGCTCATAGGTGTCATTCATGCATGTCCACTGGTATTTCATAAAGCGTAACCCCAAGTGTACCCAGATAACCCCTTAGTGTGCTACAAGGTGTGTGTTTTACAGGTGGCACTTCATATGTGCCCGCCAGTATGTCATCAAGATTACCTGTTGGCGTGTCATCTGGAATGATTTCAGGTAGTCAAAGGTGTGTCATCATCTGGAGTGACATCAGTATAATCCTAGGTGTGTCCATAAATTTTATCATCAGGATTATCCTTAAGTGTGCCATCAGGTGTGTGCGTTACAGGTGTCCTTTCACACACGTTTGCAGGTGTGTCATTACGGTTGTCCATAAGTGTGTCACCATATGTGTCTCATAGGTGTCACTTCATATCCGCTCACCAGTAGGTTATTAAAAGTACCCATTAGTGTGTCATCTGGAGTGATTTCAGGTAGTCAAAGGTGTGTCATCATCTGGAGTGACATCTGTATAATCCCAGGTGTGTCCATAGGTTTTATCATCAGGATTATCCCTAAAGGTGTGTTTCACAGGTGTCCTTTCACATATCCTTACAGGTGTGTCATTAGGGTTGTCCATAAGTGTGTCACCATATGTGTCTCATAGGTGTCACATCAGCTGGATTGACACTTGTTCCCTCAGGTATAATCCCTAAGTGTGCCCCTGAGTGTTATTCATGGGTGTCGTGTCACATGTTGTGTCACTAGGGTTATCTGTAAGTGTGTCACCATGTGTGTCCCATAGGTGTCACATCATCTGGACTGACACTTGTTCCCTCAGGTATGATCGCAGGTGTGTCCCCAGGTGTGATTAACCTGACGAAGCTCTTTGCTGTGACTGTTCCGGCCTGGCAGGCCCGACACCCGTGTGTGTGTGTGTGCGCACACACGTGGGGAGCCGGCGGGCACGCGCCGTCGTGGAGATGGAGATAAATCGGGATTCATTCGGCGAGCAGTCACACTCAATGACATATTCACTGACTGCTTCAACAGCTCATTTGAGGACGCTCCTTCTGCGCGATTCATTTTTCTGAAAGATGAAAGGCGGCTGAAGATCTCATCTGCTCACTGAGGCAGGGAAGAGAATTTGATTTTAACGGCAAATAAAAAAAGGAGGGAAGTACTCGGTGATTAATTAACGCTTTCTTGGCCCTGACACGGCAGGCTAAACGCCCCGCCTCTCTCGGAGTGGCTTCAATTAGACATGTGTCATAATTAAGTCGCGTGTCACCGGGCCCGCAAGGACCACCAGGCTCATTAATCATGAGCTTTGTGTCTTTGCAGTCCGGGCGATGTCACACGGCCGAGGTGGTCTGCAGTGACCCCGAGGCCCCAGATGTGACTGCATGTGTGTGTGTCAATCATCACCTTTGCTCGATGTCACCGATAACACCGGTGTCCCCATAAGACTGGGGCTGTCGAGGTGACACTCTGCAATGTGAGCAGTTTTGATGTCGGCGCTGCTCCTTCAGGGCAGAATTCACTCAAGTGCTTGGAGTGTGCAGGGTGACAAGGCCATGAAGGTGGTGACAACCAGGTGAAGCCAGAGTCCTACCACAATGAAAAGAACCTGATCACCAAGTCAGGTGACTCTAGTAGCAGTCCAGGTGTCAAATCCATGACGATAGTGATAATGGGCAGGTGACTTAGCAATGTGCCAAGGTGACAAAGCTGTTATTCTGGTGGCAGGTTGGTGACAATGGGATCTGCAATATTAAAAACACCCTGAAGACAGCAGCTGGTGACTCCAGCCACTGAAAAGGTGACACAGAGCCAGTCACATGACTCTAGCAGCTGTCTGGATGACAAGGCCATGATTTTGGGCAGATGACTTTGAAAGTTGCCAAGGTGATAGACTGTGATGGTGGTGGCAGACAGGTGACACCCAGGCCTGCCACACTGATAAGAACCTAACGACAGAGACAGGTGACACTAGCTACTGTCCGGGTGTCAAATCCATGTTGGGGGTGATAGTGGGCAGATGACATAGGGATGTGTCAAGGTGACAAAGCTGTGATGGTGTTGACAGATTGGTGACACTAAGATCTGTGATTTTGAAAAGACCCTGACGACAAAGCCTGGTGACACCAACATCTGCTAAGGTGACACAGTTATGATGGGGAGGTGACTTGGAGGTATGAATTTTCCAAGTGGACAGACTGTGATGGTAGTGGCAGACCAGGGCCACTGAGATCTGCAGTACTGAAAAGACCCTGATGACCATCACAGCTGCCATGACTCCAGGAGCTTCCCAGATGGTGGTGGATGTGGGCAGAGTCTGCCAAGGTGACACAGCCATGATGGCAGTGGTACCTTGTGTAGGATTCTGAAACTGACTCATGTGACAAGAAGCTGCTAGTCATGGCTATTAGGTGGCATTAGGACCTGCCAGGGTCTCAAGCATGTGACAGTCATTTGATTCCAAGACCTGCTGGGATTTTCAGCTTTTCATGATGGTTGGTGAGTAGGTGACTTGAAGTCATGCCAAGGGGACAAAGCTATTATGGTAGTGACATTCAAATGACTATTGAAGATGTGCTGTTGGTGACAGGCCAGTGACTCTGGAATGTGCCCACTCATGCCCACTGCTCACTTTCCTTATTCCAACAGGTGGCTTCACCTCCTTAAGTCCCAATGACATCCTGCTGACTGCCTATTTGAAGTCCCTTTGACACGATGGTGGCCAATGCAGACTGTGGTTGACTGTTGCCCTCACCAGGCCACCTTAAGGTTTAATCCATTAATGTCATGCTGTCCCTGAAGGGTCCATGGGGGGGTGGCAGTGGTCAGCACTGTGGTGTCAACGATGGCTGCTCAGTGGATGGAGATGTGTGATGTTTACATGACGTTTTGATGTCCGATTTGAATATGTAGGACCATAGGGGTGGTTTGACAGCGTCACATAAGGCCACACCATTAAAGGCCACCATGTTTGATGATGACGGCTGATGTACAGAACTGGCTGTCCCTGACATTTTATTTCTTATGGAAAAGTGAAAATTAAGAATAGGAGCTGTGACATATGTTGACTGTCTTCAGATACGGTCACACTACCTTCCATGTCTCAGCAGGAGTGCCACCAGATGTCTCGTCATGTATACTCAGGTGTGCCATCATAGGTGAGCTCACCTGTTTGTTATCCAACATACTCAGAAGTGAGCGGGTATCATCGGGTGTTGTCAAACCTGTGCCAGGAGGACAGTCACTAGGTGTGTCATCAGGTGTCTCAGCGGGGTGTGCCATCAGGTGAGTCGCCATGTATACTCAGATGTGTGCTGTCATGCGTGTCTTTGGGTGTCCTAAAAACAGGTGTTGTCACATCATGTCCAGTCAGAGGTGTGTCATCCAAGGTGTGCTCACCTGTGTGTTGCCAGATGTGCCCAGATGTGAGGTGATAGGTGTGTCATTGGGGCATCCTAAAGAATGTGTGTCACCACATGTACTTTGTGGTGTGCCATCACGTGTGGTCAGAGATACGTTCTCAGATGTGTCATCAGAGATGTTCTCCCCTGGATCTTGTCGAGCATGCTCAGAAGTGTGCTGTCAGGCGTGTCATTGTGTGTCCTAAGAAGATGTCGTCACATGTAGCACAAGGCTTACTCAGAGGCCGCTTATCAGGTGTGTCACTGTAGATGTGCTCACCTGTCTCTTATCAATCATAGTAAGAAGTTGTCATCATGCATACTCATTCTCACCTGTGATCTGTAAAGAGAACTCCTACATGTGCAACCAAGTGGGTCACTGGGCATCCAAAGAAATACGTGTGCCATCATGTCTACCTAGAGGTGTACCATCTGAGGTGTGCTGCCACGAATGCCCCAATGTGAGATGACAGGCGTGTCATTAGGGCATCCTAGATATGTGTATACTTGCAGGTGGGCAATCAGGTGAGTCACCATTTATACTCAAAAGTGTGGCAGTCAGTGTGTCATTGGCTGCACTAAAATGATGTCATCATATTATCAGGTGTACTCAAAGGTAAATTATCAGGTGTGTCGACAGGTAAGTCGCCATTTACATTCAGAAGTGTGCTACCAGGTGTGTCATTGGGCATCCTAAACAAATGCTATTCTGTCACCTGGGCCATCAGGTGAGCTCAGAATGGTGCAATCAGGTGAGCCATCACCAGTGGCCAGAGGTAAGTTATCAGGTGTGTGGTCTGAGATGTTCTCACCTGTATCTTGTCATTGAGTATCCTAAAATAGGCCATCATGTGTAGTGTCACGCGTCCCCAGATCTGTGCACTCAGGTGTGCCATCATGTAAACGCCGAAGCAGGTTGACAGGTGTGCTCTCACCTCAGAAGTGTGCTATCAGGTACACCGTCAGTTTTCTTTACCCAGAGCGACTCAACCCCTTCTTGTCATTTCTTCTTCTCCATTCTTTCTCCTTTCAGCCCCCCTCGGGCCACAACAAAAGGCGCTATATAGCGTGCTGCCCCTCACTCTGTGGTAGCCAGCACATTGAGGTCAAGGCGCTATATGGCGCGCAGAATGGAGGTGCAGCCCCGCTCCGTCACTCTCCGGCTGAGCGGCAGACAATGAGCGTGGCAGTGGGGCGAGGCGGGCTGTGTGTTCCTGAGCTTGTCGCCTGTGTGAGGGAAGCAATTTACACGGAGACATTAATGTAACTGTCATGTTCCATCGCGGTGCACTGAGGCAGAACTGCTCGGAGACAGCAGCGCCACAGTATTGATGCTCATGGCAGAAGGCACTGAGCTCCTCGCACCGGCTAATGGAATTAAAGGCAGAAATCCCCAATTTGCAGCATTTCAATAAGCACCGGCGTGGAAATAAATGGCCGAATCAGAGCTGCGGCAACAATTTGCAAATGCAATTTGAGAACGCAGGAGGAGAGCATCTTCAGTGGGACCTGGGAGCCATCAGTCAGTCACTGGAGAGCCCGTCCTGTACCGTCGATGTGCCAGATGGAGACCCCCAAGACTCCTTCGCGAGTCTCTTTTGTTAATCAAAAGTTTAGCCGTGACGAGGGCATGGCATGGGGGCGTGAGGGGGGGGTTTGGGATTACCCGCCTTATCCTGCCTGAGTTGACTCTTGGGGGCTTCAGTCCTGTCTGCTCTTACAAGCCTTAGATTGGCCCACTTGAAGCCCACTCATTTAACAGAAAGACGGCTTTCAGGACTTGTGCCCAGCAGCTGGAGCCGAGTCACCTCAGATGTTCTTAAGTGACGAATGGAGCGCCACCAAGAGGATCTGCTGGAGGCAGAAGGTGGAATACTCCATGGAGGGATGATCACAGGAAGGAGATTTAAGCAGCAGTGGGAGCATTGAGTCCCTCTGGGCCTGACACTACCTCGATGGTTGTGGGGGGTCCACACTAACTCACACCTTTACAGAGCTGGTAATGGGGGTCCACTTGTCCCCCTTACTACACTCCACTCATCCTGCTCCCTGTTTTGGTGCTCCACTTGGCCTGACAACATTGAGATGGTAGTGGGGGTCCACACTAACTCACACCTTTACAGAGCTGGTAACGGGGGTCCACTTGTCCCCCTTACTACACTCCACTCATCCTGCTCCCTGTTTTGCTGCTCCACTTGGCCTGACAACATTGAGATGGTAGTGGGGGTCCACTCGTCCGCCATAACTCCTACCAAGTGTCCCACTGGGCCTCACAAACAGTGATGGTAGTGGGGGTCTACTTTAACTCACACCTTTACATTTGTCCTCTTACAGAGCTGGTAATGGGGGTCCACTTGCCCCCCTTACTACACTCCACTCATCCTGCTCCCTGTTTTGATGCTCCACTAGTCCACCATAACTCACACCCTCGTAACTTGTCTCTTCTGGTGACAGTGGTGCAGGTCCATCAGTCCCCCAAACTGCATAGCTCTAACTCTCTCTTGTTGTCCCACTCAGGCTGTCCATACATCAATGGTAGTGGGGGTCCGACAGCCCATCATAAAGTACGGCTCTAACTCCTCTTTGTGCCTCATTAGGCCTCACATTGCGTTGGTGGTAATGGGGGTCCAGTTGTCCACCTTAAAACACCCTACTTACCGTACACCTCCCATTTGTACCCCACTGGGCCTGTGATGGTAGTGGTGGGGGTCCTCTGGTCCATAATAATTCACAACTCAAACCTTTAATTAATGTCCAACTTGGCTCAACTATATAGAGATGATGTTTGGGGTCCACTTGCCCACCCAAATACACGGCACCCTGCTGCTCGTTTGTACTTAGCTGTGCCTGACCATATTGTGATGGCAGTGGGGGGCCACTAGTGCATCTTATTTAACTCACACCCTCTCATTTGTGCTCTTCATGGTCCAACCACATGGTGATGGCAGTGGGGGTCCCACGTGTCCACCATACTACACTCCACTCTACTCATTGCGCTCCTTGCCTTTCTGCTCCATTAGGCCTGACCATATTCTAATGGTATTTGGGGTCCATTTGTGCTCTCCTGGCCCTGACCATATGGTGGTGGCAGTGGGGGTCCACCAGCTCAACATAACTGTAGGTCCTGTTATTCCTGACCAGGCCTGACTTTACAATGGATGTAGTGGGGGTCCGCTTGTCCACCTAGTCCCAATCTGCTCCCCACATACCCCCCTTTGTATTCCTGACTGTACACTGATGGTGTTGGGGGTCCCTACACTGCACAACTCTAACAACCCCCCTACAACTGTGCCTCACTAGCCCTGACCTTACACTTATGTCAGTAGGGGTCTGCAAGTTCAGCATAAAGCACAGCTCTGAATCCCCTTGTGCCTCATTACCTCTGACCCTACATGGATGGCAGTGGGGGTCAACTTGTCCATCTTAATAAATACCCCCCTACCACATCACCACCCCTCTTCCTGGCATCGACTCATCTAGAGACTCATTGTGGCCATTTCTGCCTCCTCCAAAGAGATCTTCTGGTGACCCCCAAAGCTTGCGGTGCATTTGCATGGGCCCTCCAGCTGGTGCCCATATAGAATATGTGAGCCCCTCATGCCACCTTACTCTCTGTGGACATCCTTGGGATGGCAGCATTGCATTCACTCTTTGCTTGGTTTTCAGTGTTGGGCACAAGATGCCTGTTATTGCCTCTATGCTGTGGGCAGCCTGCAGGTTGCTGCTTGTGCCCAAGGTGAGCTCAGGATACTAGCGCTGGCATGAGGAAGCTGCAGGACTGGCATCAGACAGGAACTGGAGCTGAGGGAGCGGGGCGGAGGGGGGGGCCCTGACGTGCACAGTTAATGTACTGGAGTTGACAGGGGAGCCGTTAAAACAATTTCCTTCCGCTCCCCTCAGACTTTTAAGTGAAAATAAAGGAATTCTGACCTGGTATCCTTACAAGAAATGTCCGGTGCTTTGGACGCGGGTACATGCACGCCGAGTAAATGGAGCGCACGCTGTGGCGCTGCTCTAATGGCGATTAACTCGGCGGACACACAAACCGCGTTTGTCTTTCAGGGTCGGCCAAGTGAAACAAGAAGAGCAACGCTCTCCAGGCGACGTCTAATGTGCCACGTGGAGCTGTTGGCGCTCTCCGAGGGAAACTTCAACCTGGTAAACATGGCAATGTGCTTTAATTGTGATGCGGACGGCTCAAAGGCAGACCGAGCGGGCTTCACTCACAGGCTCTGACTATCTCTTGTAGCGCCACCTGCTGGAGCGGCGCTGGGCCAGCGGGCCAAGCTGCCACCCACTTCGTTGGATTTGCCTCTTCCCCGAATGGATCCTGGTGACTTGACTTTTTGACTTGACTCGATGGCTTGAGACCCTTGGCTGTCCCAGTGGTCCACATTGGCGGTCCCTGATGGGGTCAGGATTAGGAGGTGCTCTGCACATTAATCAGTCAATTAGTGCCAACATAAAATAGCACCTTTCATAGTGGGCACACAAAACAAACAAAAATACAAGATAAGGCCAGGGACCAAATATTACTTGATATAGCGCCTTTCACAGCAAACACCATCAAATGACTCAAAGAAGGGCAGGATAACGATGTCATTTTGCAACAATGCTTAGAACAGCTGTGCCACTGATGCTGGGCCCTGGGTTCAAAGTCTGGGTTGGCATGGAGTTTGCACATTCTTCCCGTGTTCCTGTTTGAGGTGTCTCAGTGTACCCTCTCCAGGGTGAAACCCACCTCAGTCTCTCTTCACCAAATGCCAACATATTACAGTGCGGTCCAGACAGAGAGCTACCTCAGACCAAACCCACAACCCCTCTGCTGGCTGCACTGCACTAGCGTCCAGGTAGATATTGAATCCTTTTTCACACCCTCATATGGTGGTCTCCTCTCATCCAGCTCTCTATCTTTGTGGATTCATTGATCATAATATTAAAATGAAATTGCACCCCATGCCACCCCTTGGCATTTTATTCCTGGATAACAGCAATGGACTGCTACCCGACCCAGAGCTGGCACTTGCTTTGTGCCTACTGCTGCTCAGATAGGGAGTGTATAGCTGAGCCCTGTGATGGATTATTGCCCCCTCCAGATTTTGTTCTTTCTTTGCATCCAAAATTCGGATTTGGGTTGAGCTGTTTTGGAAACATAATGTTGGCCTGCAAAAATTCATGGATGGATTTCAGAAGGACTGCCAATGCAAAGCTCTTGACAAAGGAAAAAAAGAGCACAACATGTAGTAAAGCAGCAAAACATCAGAGCCTATGGCACATTTTGTCAGTCGTCATTGTGTAGAGCAGCTTACAGATGAACAGGCCGGTGACAAAGCAAACAGGAAGACAGTTGAAAGAAATAATAATCAGAGTAGTACTAAAAGTAGTAACAGTGCTGTGTCACCAGTGTCCTGCATCATGACAAACGAGAACGGATCTACAGTCACAGAAGTCAAGGGTCCGGTTTGGAGGAACTCACCAGGAAGACTGAGGGTGACACACAGTCTGTAATTAACTCTGCCCTGTTACTGCCCCATATGTGCCCCCAAACCCCCACCCCCCGCCCAACTGCAGCAACAAGAAGTGAAAGAGCAAAGGTGACATCACTTCTGTCCCGCCTCCAAAGACCCGCCTCCTACAAGACATCACACCCAGAAGTCAACGTTCAGTGTGAACCAACTGGCAAGAAGAGGAGACCCCATCCAAGGCATTACAAGAGCCTCTCCGGGTGGTCCCGGGCCAGAGTGGACCTTTTTAAAAAAAGGCTTCGCTTTTGCTAGTGGCAAATAAATTGCATTTTTCTGTCAATATATAGATAAGAAAGACACTATATAATGGAGGCAATATAGGGATAGATGTGAAGTGCATTACAGAGACAGAGAGGTAAGAAAAGCATGATACAGTATATAGTAATAGACAGATAAATAGGAAAGGCGCTATAAAATAGATACAGAGAGAGATCTGAAATGCTCCATATGGATAGACAGGTAGGAAAGGTGAAATATAATTGAAGGATAGATAGGAAAGGCACTATATAATAGATGCAGTATATGGATAGAAGAGAAGTGCATTACAAAGATAGATAGGTAGGGGAAGTACTTTGTAATAGAAAGATAGACATGAAAGGCACTATATAGATAGATAGATAGATAGATAGATAGATAGATAGATAGATAGATAGATAGATGAAAGGCACTATATGATAGATAGATAGATAGATAGATAGATAGATAGATAGATAGATAGATAGATAGATGAAAGGCGCTATATAATAGATAGATAGATAGATAGATAGATAGATAGATAGATGAAAGGCGCTATATAATAGATAGATAGATAGATAGATAGATAGATAGATAGATAGATAGATAGATAGATAGATAGATGAAAGGCACTATATAGATAGATAGATAGATTTTGCTCTACTTTCCCTGTTGTATTATTAACATGTAGCCTTAGAATACCTAATCTCACAGACCTACCACTGTTTATAAGGTATTATTGTATATAACTTCTCCCCACCTTCCCTTCTAGATCTAGAACCTCAGGCAATTAGATGTAGTAAAAAGACAGGCAGGAGTTAAGTTACACATAAAATAATGTATTACTGATAATATTCATAAATAATCAACAATTGCCATTCACACTCACCAGCTTCTCTGCCTTGTATTTGATCTCTTTGTCCTAAATCAAATTTCAGTGCAGCACTGGTTACCTTTCTTAACAGTGGTGAAATATCTATGGGTGTGGCATGTTCTTTAAATACTGGACAGGCCTCAGAATCACCAGGGTCCTCATGTATAACGGCGTGCGTAGAACTCGCACTATAACATGGCGTAAGCACAAAAGCCGAAATGTGCTTACACACAGAAAAATCCAGATGCAGGAATCTGTGCGTACTCCAACTTCCACATTCTTCCACTACATAAATCCCGATCAGCGTGAAAAGTAATGCTCGTACACGTGCCTTCTGTCCCGCCCCAACTCCTCCCAGAATTACTCCTCTGTGGAAAGACAATGGGAAAAGCACGGGGGAAAATAATAGAATTTCAGCGAATACCAAGTGGAGACAAAGGAAAAACATACAATTTGTTCAAATAAACCGTGATATAATCAACAAAAGGAAGTTGATCGAGTGACATAGCGTGTTGGAGAAACTTGAAAGCTCACATTCACAAAATCGCACAGTGCCGGAAATAAAAAAGTCGCCATGAAAAGCCGAGTTGTAGCCCACTGTCTGAGTGTCATATGAAAGTTTATTAGGGTACAGAGAAAAAAGCCACACGGTGGGGAAAAAGCACGAAATGTCAACTTCAATCTCGACATTTCCACTTTAATCACGTAGTTTATTTTGTCATTAAAGTAGAACATCATAAACTTCATCTTAAAATCGTTTAATTAACCAGTTTCTCAAATCCCATCGTAATTAAAGTCGCACGTTAAATGCTTTGTTTTGTATTTGATCTTCTACTCGTATGTGATCTGTGTGTGTGAATCACTACCTGCTTCTTAAACCGGCTCTCTTTCTCCAACTGGACACAGAGTCCATGACATTTGTGATATTACAGCTCTCTGAATAACTAAAACACTGAGATGTATACGTGATATCATTTTCATGATGATAGGAGTTAAAGCACGTTATTAAACATGTGTTTCACTTCGATGAAATAATTTATTGCAGCAGTACAATCAGGGGCGGCTCTAGGCTTGTGGTGGCACTGGGCAGAGGAAGAATCGGTGGCTCCTTCGCCCGCCCGTCAGTAAGGTAGCTTATGCACGGTGGATGGCCTCGTCCGTTGCAGACACTGCATAGCCGCCTCGTGCTCATGACACAAGCATTTAACTTTTGTCGAAATTTGTCGCTGCGTTTTTAGCTGTGTTGTTATTTTCTCTTTCTGTTTTATATTCAATATATATTGGCGTAGCCGTCACTGCAGTCAGTGCTTTTCTTTCCCCAAGTAACCGATCGCCACACAATCAGCTCTGTAATAGACGTTAAGCCATCTGTAAGCTTAGCGCCGATTCTTCAAAACGTTTAAAGAACATTGAAATATCTTCGTAGTACATGTTTAATTATTCTATCCTTAACGACACTCCCAGTGAAGAATATAGATTATTTTAATGAAGTTAAAGTTTTATCTGTATAATATAATCAACATATTTTGCTGTATTTCATCTTAAAAATGATATCGTCATCATATGTAAATACGCGCTTTATAAAGTGGCCCAGGTTGTGAGATATTATAACTGTAGTTCAAGTTTACAGTGAGGTGATTGTACTTATAAGTCCTAACAGTTCTACAAGGAGCAGTTGATTGAGTGCATTTAAAGTTCTTGGGATTAAACTGTTTGTGAACCGCGAGGTCCGTACAGGAAAGGCTTTAAAACGTTTTGCAGTGGCTGAGACAGCGTGTCCTTAAAGCTGTATACCGATAATTCTCTTTCCGATCAGCTGCTGCTGTGATTCACACTCAGATACAGTGATAGAAATACTCTGAGTGGTGCAGTGAGAGTAACAACGCTAAAGCAGTTCTGGTATTTGGAATACTATGGCTGTTCCCTGGACCATTATATTGTTACGAGTTAATTACAATCAGATGCGTTACACTAATAAACAATATGCGGTTAGTTTCTGTGTATTTATAAAGCCGCGTCATGAAAATAATGAGTAACCACACAAGAACAGTAGCACTGCTTTGACGCTGGGAGCCGCCAGTCTGTAAAACCGAGCGGAGAACTTACGTACGACAAGGTATGAGGTACCGTGGAAAAGTGCGTGGCTTTACGCCAAGTGTAGGTTTTATACATCGCAATTTGAACGTGGAAAAGTTCTTACACAACATTTCTGTGCGTACGCACCGTTTATACATGAGGCCCCTAGAGATTGTGGTGCAATGGAGAATAATGGAACGAAACAGCCTTGCCGTTTTCCCATCCTTTCATCCCTCACCTTTTCTCTTTATCTGGGCACTCATCTGTCTCATGTAAGTCACCCACCCATGTTTAGGGTTCCAGTCCAATCTGGTTACTATTGCCCTAACTTTCACCATGTGGTGGTTTTACATTTTTTTTTTCCCCTGCTTTCCACTTCAGCAGCGGGTGTTCTACATGCTGACACTTCACAATTATCACACCAACTGTTACATCTTTCAAAACTCTCACACAACATTCCATTTTCACTTTCATTCACTTTGCTATTTTCCACCTCATCAAGATCTTCCTAATCACCAGCTAGTAAACCTCTTATAACAGCAGCTGTCCCATTTAAACCTGATCTCTTTTTTCCTGCTTTTAATCCTTCCAGCCCCCTTCCATTTTGTGGCACACTCTGCTCGGCTTCTGCTTTCTCTACCTGCACTACATGTTTGCCTCTGCCTCTCCACTGGAAGATGGCTGACTTTATTATAAATTTAGGCATTTCTGAGTCTACAATTTACTCTAATACAATTTGTCAAATTCGTTATGGGTTGGCCTACTTTTGCCCCTGTAAGCAAACATACACATACATACACAAAGATCCTAAACAAATAAGTACCGCATGAATGACGAATGCATGTCCCATCACTCCCTAGCACTTTAACCACTTAAATGCCGTATGAATGACACATGCATCTTTCACCACTCCCTGGCACTCTAAGTAGGGACTAGATACAACCAGCACTAACAAACATGCAGGTGTCCTCTTTACACGCATGAAGTCTCTACACTTTGTTGGTTTTATTCCATTCAGCAACCAAACAATGTTTGACTTCCACCGCATTTGTACACTGGGTGCCCTAAAATTCACATACATAAACAAACACACATATTAAAACAGTATTTGCAAACAGGGTACAAAACTTGGTTACCCCAAAATCCTGCCGGCTACGCCAATTGTTTTATCTTGGTAGAGTAATATATATATTGCTCTACTTTCCCTGTTGTATTATTAATATGTAGCCTTAGAATGCCTAATCTCACAGACTTACCACTGTTTATAAGGTATTATTATATAACTTATCCCCACCTTCCCTTCTATATCTATAATCTCAGGCAATTAGATGTAGATAAAAGACAAGCAGGAGTTAAGTTACACATAAAATAATGTATTACTGATAATATTAATAAATAATAACAAAAAGTAAAGTACATTTGAATATTGGCAACCATACAACCTGATTAAATGGTGATGTGTAATTCAGGTGGCACACAGACTTGTAGTTACTTCAAATGTCTCTAGTTAAGGCATCATTGGTGCTCAACTTTCAGCCACATGTCTGTTCAAAATGGCTGAAGCTGTGCTCTTGATTGTGTTGTCTTCAGTTCATGGTGTGATGGTCTTCTTCTGTTGTTAGCAAGAGAAAGATACTTCTACATCATCACAGGTTAGCAAGAGAGATGCTTCTTCATCATATGTTGGTTAGAGAGAGAATGTGGCTGAGCAAGCAAATTTATAGGTTTTCTGTCCAACCCCTACAGCCAATCCAGACAGCCATATCTCAGACCAATAGGGGAAATAGTACATCTTAACACCTGCAACCCCCCCAAAACCATATGTTAAGCTAACCTGGCTTTGTGTGAGAGATGAGAGAAAGACTTTAGCAAAGAAACGCTCATCAAACTGGTTTAAGACACATCCCCCAAATCCTGTTGTAAAATTACAAAGAAAAGTCGAAAACGGGGGAGGGGGGTTCGGGGCAAACACGAATGCCTCTCACCAAAGTAACACTAAATTACAAATAAAGACATACAAAACATTTATCAAGTTATATGCAAAATCTTACATTACAACAATATTCTTGTGAATATTTCCTGCTTTGAAGGTGACTCGGGTTGCACCTTGGTAGCATTTAGTGAAACATTGTCAGTCAGTAATTATTCACTTTGTTGTCATTGAAATGCTCAATTTGATTGTCACAATCAGGAATTGAACTTCACTCCCTTAAAGTATTGTGTCATCGTCCCTAATACTGTGCCACCAACGCCAGCTGACCAATCAGATTGCTCAGAGGTACTGGACACACACAGAGACAGACCCCCACACCGACACACACACGCACACACACAGTGTGTTTTATTATATAATAGGAGTGGATTTCTCTGCTGCGGTTGTTTTGTCTGTTCGTTTTATATCATCGCCATCTGCTGGTGATGCCCTCTCTTGCACTTTTAATGATGCACTGACCTCCATTGGTGTTGAGCCCAGGGGGTGGGGCCCCCTGAAGTTGTAGGCCCCACCCCCTCAGTGGTATTGATGCCCGCCCAATTTATCCTGGAAGGTAAAATGACATTAAGAAGTGTGAAGATCGCAAGCATGTCACCCACCCTGGAATAAAATAAACAAATTGAAAAATAAAAAAGGGAAACCTTCATGTCTCAAAACATTGGAAAAAATATATATATATTTATTTATATAAGGGCAGAGTGGTGGCTCGGAGGCTAAGGATCTGCGCTGGTATCCCGAAGGTTGTCGGTTCGAATCCCCGTCACTGCCAAAAGAGATCCTACTCTGCTGGGCCCTTGAGCAAGACCCTTAACCTTCAATTGCTCCAGGGGCGCTCACTGTACAATGGCTGACCCTGTGCTTGGACCCCAAGGGGTATGCGAGAAAACCAAGTCATTTCCTTCAAGATTAATAAAATACAATAAAAATAAAGAGAAGCAAGGACTCCTACATGGAGGATGAAAGATCGATAGATAGATATGTGATTGTGATTGGCTGCTCTCTGTCACTTTGTCCCTCACCTGTGCTGTGCTCTTCTTTGGGATGCTCTGCCATGCTTTGCTGGTATACTCTTTAGCACAGTGTGCAGCACACTCTACTATACTTTTGATGCTGCCATTCACTACATTACACTCTGCTTCAATACACCGAACTCTACTTTGCCAGCCGTCACTCCCCAATAATGCACTCTTTTTTTACTGTTGTACACTTGAGTGTGATTTGTTCTACTCGTTGTACTGCTCTGCCCTACTTTACTAGCTGGTACTCCGCTCTGCAGCACTACGCTTCAAGGCAGCATACTATTCTGTACTGTACTGTACTATACTATACTATGCTATACTATACTGCACTATACTATACAATTCTATACTGTACTGTACTATAAGATACTATACTACTCTACAGTACACTACCCTATACTGTGCTATACTACACCATACTGCGCTATACCATACTATTATATACTATACCTCCAATTTGTCAAACTGTGTTATGTTCACTTTGTCATGTCACTTTACATTTGCCTGTCACTGTGTCACTGTGCTTTACTGCCACACTACACTACACTACAATGTTCTCCATTTATCTGTCCACTGTGACTATTTGACGGTGTTGTGTTGCTGATTTATATTTCTCTGTTTGTGTGTCACATCAGCCATGTCATGTTGCTGTGGATTTGTCTGTCACTGTGTCACTATAACCTACTTTGCTGTCACACTACACTACAGCGCACCGCTGTCCATTTGCCTGTCACTGTCACATCAGCTCTGTCACATCTATTCACCTGTCACTATGTCACGTTGACGGTGTCATGCCAATGTCCATTTACCTATCACTGTGTCGTGCTGCTGTCCATTTGCCCGTCCCTGTGACAATTTGAATGTGTCATGTAGCTGATTTATATTTATCTGTTACTATGCCATGACAATTGTGTCATGTTGCTGTCTGTTCACCTGTCACTATGTCACGTTGACGGTGTCATGCCACTGTCCATTTAGCTATCTCTGTGTCATGCTGCTGTCCATTTGCCTGTGACTGTGACAATCTGACTGTCATGTTGCTGCTGTCCATTTGCCTGTCACTGTGTCACGTCAAGCATGACATGCTGCTGTCCCTACACTACAGAATGCCATTGCCCATTTGCCTGTCACCGTGTCATTGTACCCTGCTTTGCTGGCACCACAGACCCCTGGTGTACGTTTACATGCGAGCCCACCATGCGGCTGCGTCCTGTCACCCTGGTATTGTTCCCAGCTCTTAATCGTTGTCACTTCTCTTTGACTCGCCTGCTCGTCGCTATCAGGACTCGAGCGCCTTTTAAGTGTCTCGCTTTGAAGACGTCGCTTAGGCGTAATGCTCTGTTTTAGGGGGGCTTATTCTGAATTAAGCCTAATCATCTGTGTGCGTTTCAATGAGGCTCACGCGTCTGACAGGTTTGACTTCAGAAGCTCGACACTTCCCACTTCAGAGCTGTGGCTCAGGATCTGAGAGGCTTAACATGCAGGCACACGATCGATTTGGGGGGCTTACCTGTGCAGGTGCTGGGGTCTCACTGTACACCTGCCATATCACTAACCTGTGCAGCTCTAGGAGTGGGAGAAGTCAGGGTGGGATTTATATTTGGGTCCCCTGACCATGAGGGCAGCAATGGCACCCCTCACATCCCCCTAATGAGAGTTGTATATAGCGCCTTTACCAAAGCTCATTCTGACTTACACTCTCACCTTCTGTCTCTCCTGTTCTTGCTGTCAGTCATTGTGCCCCTTTGGCCCAAGGCACTATGGCCCCTACAGCACTGATGGGTATGTTGTGCCACCTGGCACTCCTGCAAAGTGCCCACCATGAGCCCTCCAGTCGGTGTTTAAAGCAGAGACACCCCAAAATAATCAGCCATTGTGCTTGTGGGCAAAGACACTGAGGGTGTAGAAACGGCAGAAATCGCTCAGAGGCACCCCCTGCTGTCCTCGCTGAGGATGACCACTCTGGAATATGTGACAAAAGTGACGTGACATTTTGATTTTTTGTTGTTTTTCCATGGAGATTTTTCACATCGTCTGCCATTACACATCATTGGTCACCGTCGCCTCGTATTTTATCATTAACTTTTGATTCTCTCGTGAGATGAAACAATGTTTTCTTAGTTTATTCTTGGGTAAGTAACGTATGAAAAAATACAATTTATTCGGTGGGGTATTCCTTTAACCCTTTGAACCCAGCAGGCTAGTTTTCGGCCCACCACATAGTGGGCTTTTAATGAGAGTCCGGCCCACCCATCTGCTGCCATATCCCTGATTAACGGCCTACGTGTAGCTGTTACAATCTAAATCTTGCAGGCCCATTCCCGAAAGACCACCACTGACACCCGTCTGCCACCATAACCCTTCGCTCTGCCACTAGGGGGGGGGGTGTTTTAGTGGACTGATGCTTTGTATACAAGTTGACGGACATTTTATTGTCTTCATTGTCTTCATTTGTACGCCAGACATTCATGCCATTGGTTTTAGGGTCTCACTGGGCATAACTTACCTTCAGGTCCAACTAACTAACCCCCTAGTCTTTAGGGCTGATGCAGGATGTGAAAGGTATTGCAGGGTTAGGGGTTGGAGTGGGGGGCCTCAGGTTTAGCAAGGGGGCTTCAGTGCAGGAAATTCTATGGAATTTCCCCACAAGAAGACCATAAAACTACTTAGCTGGTGAGCTTCAGCTAAATAAGTGGGGGGGCGGGCACCGGCTGAGGGCAGGTGTGAAAAGCAGCGTGTGCCCCTATTGGTCTGAGGTGTGCCTGCTTGGGATTGGTTAGGAATCAGAGGCCAGTCTGTAGCACGGCGCCCTATTGGCTGAAGGATTTGGACTGGAATGTGTAAAGTTGGTCGCTTTACCCCCACACACACCTCTCTATCTCTCTCTCTCTCCCCTCTCTCTCTTCTCTCTTTTTCTGTCTCTAACCCCCTCTCTCTCTCTTTCCCTCTTCTCTGAGGTCTGTCTGTAAGATAGTCCATAATCCATGGCACCAGGTGTGAATCTACTTCCATCTCTGTCAGCTTGTCTCTAAGGAGCAGAGGTTGGATGGTGTTGAAGGCGCTAGTGAAGTCCAGAAACATAATTCTTACTGCACCACTGCCTCTGTCCAAGTGGGAGAGGGACTGGTGTAGCATATAGATGTTTGACAAGAAGAATTCATCGTGAATTGCAGAATTCCAGTATTTGAGGGTACTAAAGCCTTCTCTCTCTTTCTTCTCACTAAACCACAGAAGACTAAGTAACTTTTCCTTGCTTTCTGATGACCTCACTCCCCTACCACCTTGATGACCTCACTCTCCTACCAAGTTGATGACCTCACTCTCCTACCAAGTTGATGACCTCACTTCTGTCCCACCTTGATGACCTCACTCCACTACCACGTTGATGACTTCACTTCTGTCCCACCTTGATGACCTCACTTCCCTCCCACCTTGATGACCTCACTTCTGTCCCACCTTGATGACCTCACTTCTGTCCCACCTTGATGACCTCACTGCACTTCCACGTTGATGACTTCACTTCTGTCCCAGCTTGATGACCTCACTTCCATCCCACCTTGATGACTTCACTCCCCTCCAACCTTGATGACCTCACTTCTGTCCCACCTTGATGACCTCACTCCCCTCCCACCTTGATGACCTCACTTCTGTCCCACCTTGATGACCTCACTCCCCTCCCACCTTGATGACCTCACTCCCCTACCACCTTGATGACCTCACTTCTGTCCCACCTTGATGACCTCACTCCTCTCCCACCTTGATGACCTCACTTCTGTCCCACCTTGATGACCTCACTCCCCTCCCACCTTAATGACCTCACTTCTGTGCCACCTTGATGACCTCACTCCCCTCCCACCTTAATGACCTCACTTCTGTCCCACCTTGATGACACACACACAAGACACAGACAGAACTGTCATTGAGATATCAGTTGCAGAGATTGAAATTTTTGATGAATTTAAAGTTTTGGCTCCTCCCCCATAGATGATAGGATAGGGTGGGGGGTGCAAAGCAAAAAGAAAACAGAAATGTCGAGCAGCGAGTTGTGTCGTGTTACCAGGCAGGGGTGGAGAGGGTTCTGGTGATAAACAACAGCAGAGAATGCAGCGATTCACTGGCACACGCCAGTGGGCACAGAAAAGTACAAGCAGGTGAAGCAGTGAAGCAAGCGACCCCAGGAGCCGAAGACAAGGACCTGCCCTAAAACTGTGCCCTGGTGAACATGGCGTGAAGTGCTTCTTGTGCGTGGTGTCTGGCACTTTGAAGCGAGTCACTCGCGGGGGCCGTTTTCCCCTTTGGGTGTTCGCGAAGGATGCCATCCAGTGATGATAGCTACAAGTCTGTACGTGATAGGGCTGCTTCTGAAGTCTCAATCTGTTGTTATAACATTGTGAGTTTCTATCAATAAATTGTTGAGGATTGCTGGGGACGGCAGGGTGACGATGCCCCAAACGCTGCGGAGGGGAGGTTTAAAGGGTTGACGTCGAACACGAAAACGGCAGAGAAATAAACGGCAAAAACTGACAAAACAGGCGTAAAGACCTGCTAATCTGAGCTCACTCACTCAACTCTGGCCTTAAATACTCTGAGGGGCGGGCCCAGAGGGTGTGATGTCACAGTGGCCACACCTCCCGGGGGCTCCACCCACAAAGTGTAAGGTACCAGGAAACACAGAAAAATATGAAAAGGAATCACAAAGATGACAAAAGCAAACCCCAGAGCCCCCCACCTCACCGCCGGTGGCACGCTGGACTTTCTCAGCTGCCCCATTGTCTCTTGGCATTTCTTCCTGCTGTAAAGTGTCTTCACCTCCCACTTGAGGTCACATGACGTGATGATTCCAAGGTATGGTGGGCTGGTGGGGGCTCTCGTGAAGTTCACTGTCACTTCCACCATATTGAACGTGTTCACTTCCAGGTGATGCTGCCACTCCAGACGACGAGCTTCTCCACTTCCTGCCTGTAAGCAGACTCGTCCTTATCTTTGATGACAATGAGGACTGTTGTGTTGTCTGCAGATTTCAGCTGGGGGGCTCCCTGGAGATGCAGGCATAGGGGGTGAAGCAGTGGCAAGGAACACAATGGTGGCTGGTGCCAGTTATGTCAGGTATGCGCTTAGCTACCCATACCTGCCACTGATCCAGTGACTGGCAGCACTTTCAGTCAGAGAGGAGGAGGTCTAAGGTGACGGTGACAGACGCTGAAGCTGAAGTTGACCAATGGTGTCCTTGCAGAAGTTTGGGCTCTGTTTTTAACACCATGATGCTGCACTGCGGACTTCATCGTGTCTGCTGATGCTTTGTAAATGAAACACGGAACAATGATGAAGGGCTGGGGCATCCACAGGCAAACCTCATATAATCAAGAGCAAAAAAAAAGACAAACATAAATAAAACATGGTCACAAACGTGCAATTGGGGACAGCCAAAGGGTCCAATTCAGGGTGTGTAACCACCGGTAATAAAGGTTAGTAAAAGGGTACTAATGCCTCTCTCTTCACACAGAACCATGGAAGATTAAGTAACTTTTCCTCACTTCCAGATGACCTCACTACCATCCCAAACTGATGACCTCACTACTGTCCCACCTTGATGTCCTCACTACTGTCCCAAACTGATGACCTCACTTCTGTCCCACCTTGATGTCCTCACTACTGTCCCACCTTGATGACCTCACTACTGTCCCAAACTGATGACCTCACTTCTGTCCCAAATTGATGACATCACTACTGTCCCACCTTGATTACCTCACTACCATCCCAAACTGATGACCTCACTTCTGTCCCAAATTGATGACATCACTACTGTCCCACCTTGTTGTCCACACTACTGTCCCAAACTGATGACATCACTACTGTCCCACCTTGATGTCCTCACTACTGTCCCAAACTGATGAAATCACTACTGTCCCACCTTGATTACCTCACTACCATCCCAAACTGATGACCTCACTTCTGTCCCAAATTGATGACCTCACTACTGTCACACCTTGATGACCTCACCCCACCTCCTGCCACCTTTATATAAGCCCTCATTCTTTCACTTCTCCCGTATTTTTTGTTGCTAACAGGGGGGTTTCAGTCCTTTGTTATTGCTCTGCAAATTCAATATGTGGGGCCAATCCCCAAATCTTAATTTTGTCAATTTGCAATTCTTCTACAACGTGTATTGTGTGCAACGTCCTCACAGATGACAAGTCTATCAGTAGACAGGAGAAACTCAGCAGGGCGATCTGAAGAGCAGCGTTGGGGGTATCACTTCTCTCCTCCCCGTTATGTGGTCTGATTAGTTTTCAGGGTCTCGAGTCACCAAACGCACGACACGTGTCACTGAAGTCAAACTGCCTGTGTGGTTGTTGTTATCCCAGCAGCACTGAGTGTCAGGCAAGAAGCCCACGTATTGATATGGCGCTCCTAAGAAAAGAGTGCGCTGCAGAGCCCAGACCCCTCTAGATGAAGTGTCCAGTTAGTGCTGACCCCACTATTTGCTACTGAAGTGACATCAAGTCAAGGCACAAGTTTATGTCACACGATTGGGTGACGTGGTGGCCCGTTGTTGATGTGTAAACTAAATGTCTGTGCAACAGCAACAAAATTATTAACAATGTCCTCTGCTGACTGGGATGGACTCCAGCCCCTCAAATGACCCTGATCAGGATTAAGCTGGTTTAGAAGGTGGCATGGCATGGCATGGTGTGGTGTGGTATGGTCATTGCAGCTGCTCTGTTCTAATTTGGTGGCTTTTTGATTGACTGATTATTACGTCTTTGACCGTCTCCATCATTTTTGAAGACAAACACAGAGGGACCCCCATGTCTGTGCCATCAGTGTATGTTCTTATCTGCTCTGTTGGCATTAATCAGAGTTTATTTGACTCCAACAAAACATGATACCTTGATTTTCTGTTTTCCTTGCCCCATATATTTTGTAGCGATGACCAACAACAAATTTTAATGTCACGTTTTCATGGAAAGCGAAGATAAAAAAATGTTTATGACAAGTAATACAAGTAAATGGTTAACACCATTTGTACAATGACAGATGACGTGGAAAAAACATCAATGAGAAAAAGAAAATAAAATGACACAATGACGCAGCAACCACAGATCAGACATCCAGATATGCAGTATACTCACAATGTGCAAAAAAATAAAATCAAAATTAAACCCTAAGGCCTGTGTGCCCAGGCATTTAGAGCAACCTGATTGGTCAGTTTGACTTTGGTGTGATTGGTTGGTTTGTCTCTGATGTCATTTGTCAGTTTAGGTTTGATGTCATTGGTCAGTTTAGGTTAGAAATGATTGGTCAGTTTGGCTTTGATGTCATTGGTCAGTTTGGCTTCGATGTCATTGGCCAGCTTCACTTTGATGATGCAATGAAAGAGAAAGTGTTCATGTGAGACACACAAAGAGAGAGCCGCCTTCAAAGATGGCTGCTATAAAACACAGTTGTGATGACATCTTTGGTCAGCATAGAGGACAGGGGGTCTCTGTTCACCAACAGCTTTTGTGTATGTGCTGCCCCCAGCTTGGCCTCCCCTCCTGCCTCACACTGTATTGAGCTCAGGTGACATCATCCAGTGACACCCCACCTCGTACCATCAAGACATCTGAAATAGGTGGAGCTTACTGCACCACAGAGAGAGTGCTGCCCCCTGCTGAACCTGTTCTGCATACCACTGTATTCTGGCAATAAGGCGAGGGGGCCTAGTGACCGAGTCACCAAATGACCCCCCAGTCACATACTGCTCAAGTGAGGAATTATGGAGAGATACCTGGATGGCAAACAGGATGGACGTCTCCACTCACCTCCTGCCTTCACCTTGTGTGGCCATCTTTAGTGTATGCGCTGCCCCCTGCTGGCCGTCTTCTGCATTTCATTGCATCGTGAGAGTAAGGGGGCACCCCACCTTTTACTGCCAAAAAGAGCAGTCGTTGAGACATTTTTGATCAGCAAAGAGGATGGGGGTCTCCATTCATCCCCTGTCCTCACCTTATGTGGCCAGTTATAGCGCACGTGCTGCCCCCTGCTGGACCCCACCTGCCTCACAATGTATTGAGGTAGTTGTCTCAGGTGACACCATTGAGTGACACCCCACTGGGTACCATGAAGACATTTTCAATACATAGGTTGGGCTTGCTGTACCATACATAGAGTGCTGCCCCCTGCTGGTCCTGCCCTGCATACCACTTTATTCTGGCAATAAGCTGACCCCCCCACTCACTTACTGATCACATGAGGAATTATTGAGAGACACCTGAATGGCAACCAGGATGGACGTCTCCACTCACCTCCTGCCTTCACCTTGTGTGGCCAGTTTTAGCGTATGTGCTGCCCCCTGCTGGGCCTCACCTGCCTCACACTGTATTGAGGTAGTTAGCTCAGGTGACACCATCGAGTGACACCCCACAGCTTACCATGAAGTCATTTTCAATCATTCGGATGAGCCTGCAGCACTAAAGAATGTGTGCTGCCCCCTACTGGGTCTGTCCTGCCCGGCACTGTATTATGGTAATGAGCTGCGGTGACACCTGACTTCTTATTGGAGGGATACGTGGACAGCAAAGGTGACAGGGGTCTTCATTCACCTCCAGCCCTCACCTCATGTGTGGAGTACTGCCTCCTGCTGGGCCTCTCCTGTATCTCTGTACCTCTTCTGTGTCCCACCGCATTGTGGTGCTAAGTTGAGATGACACTGTCTAGTGACACCACACACCTCAATGGCAAAGGTAGGTGCCATGAAGACATTTTTAAGCAGTGACGAGGAGGAGGAGCCACTGGCACCATATAGTATGTGCTGCCCCCTACTGCGCTTCGATTGCATACCACTGTATTTTGTTTAAAAGCTGTGGTGACACCAACCAGTGACACCGGACCTCTTATTAGTGCATTGTTGGAGGGATACCTGGACAGCAAAGAGGACCTTATGGCCTCACCTTGTCTGTCCTGCTGCACCGTATGTGCTGCCCGCTGCTGATACCCATTGATTCCTGACAGGGGTGAGCTGAAGGGAGTCACATGGTGGTGCCATGATGGCTGAGCCCTCTCTGCTGAAGTGAGGCATGGTGCCCATCTTACTGCATTCTACTGTTGCCCGATGCATGGCAGGAGTGAGCTGAGGTGAAGGGACCCTGCTGGTGGTGGCACTCCCGACTTACTGTTTCCGCCCATGGCGCCCCCTGCTGGCACAGGGCGATCTGCTCAGCTCCTTGTCTGCTTGGCATGCTCAGCAGGTCGGCTCGCTTGTGGCGGTCCCAGCAGACGCAGCTCTTTCCACTAACAAAATGCAAAATACAAAATTAATAAAAACACCCTTTGAAACTGACAAATACGCCTCAGGCAAACTATCTACCCGTTGGCTGCTGAAAATTTAATCAGTTTGCTTTTCTTTCTCTTTTTTTTTTTTTCTTTGCCAAACTCGGCTGATCTTCTTAATACGCAGACGTCGGGCACTCGGCACTCCGATCGTAACAAAACCTGACAGGCTGGGCCACTGGGCCCGTCTGAGCGCATGACATCGACTGTGTGAGTGAGGGGAGATGTCTGTGTCACCTAGCAGGCATGACACGTGACAGATCTCCAGCTCTGACCTGCTCAAGTGACCAGAAGTGGATCAGTGGCCCAACAGCTCCAGATCCACCAGGCTGAAGAAGCCCACCTCCCGCAGTGGTGCACACAGGCCTCGTAAAATGAGGAGTCCCACCTTCAGCACATCGAGTGCCACTTTGCAGTGAAGTCTCTACTGTGGCCTCCGTGGCACAGTCACAGAGCAGAGCAGAGCTGAACCAACCTATGGTGCCCACACCAGAGTGTGGCACAAGTGAGACACCGAGCCATCACAGGGCACGAGGACAGACTGGGGACAAGGGGATGTGGGGGAACTTGGGGGCAAGCAGCCTGGCAAGTGACTTTCACCAAAAAAAAAAAAAAAACAAAAAACAATCCCAGAATTCCCAGCTTACAGCTTGGCACTGACCATTGGACAGAAGGTGTGGAGAAGAAGGAGAAGGCGCTATATTGTGAGTGAACACCTGTGACCGAAATCAGGGGCACTTGGATTACTTTTTTATATTTTGAGATTTCCTTCACATTGATGAAGAGGCAGGCGACAAAAGACTGAGAGAAAGTGAGGGAACGAGAGAGACGGAGACAGAGAGACAGGCAGACAAGAGAGGGAATGAGAGAGATGAGGATGGACAGACAGACATGTGGACAGACAGATGAAGGACAAGAAGGGACAGACAGACAGATGAAGGAAGGCAGATATGTAGATAGGCAAACAGACATTGACAGACAGACAGACAGACATACAGATGTGCTTTTGGACAGGCAGACAAGAGAGGACAGAGAGGCAGATTGATGAAGAAAGACAGACAGAAACAGACAGAGAGACAGGCAGACAAGGGAGGGAATGAGAGAGATGGGGATGCACAGACAGATGTGGACAGACAGATAAGAGAGGATAGAAATGCAGACTGATGAAGAAAGACAGACAGAAACAGGCAGACAGACAGACAGACAGACAGACAGACATACAGATGTGCTTTTGGACAGGCACACCGTTAGACAGGCACACAGACATACCTGTGGACAGGCAGGCAGCTAAGAGGGGACAGACGTGTGCACAGAAAAACTGAAAGGCAGAGGGAATAAGATGGGGATAAGGAGACAGACATGTGGACAGACAGACTGACTGAGATGAAGACAGAAAGACAGACAGACAGACAATATGAAAGACAGTGTGGCAGGGACACCTGGAAGGACCGGGAGGCGGACTATACGTCCCCCGAGCTGCGAGGGGGCAACCGGCCTGGTTAGTGTGGGCACCACGGGAACAGAGCATGGAGGCTCAAACCCACTGGGGCCCGTGGCCACCACGAGGAGGCGCCCCGAGTTTCATAGAGCCCAGGATGTCTGAACTTCCAGGTATGCCCGAAGTGCTTCCGGGTGCTCCGGCGGCACTTCCTGGTGTGGAGGACATCAGGGAGCACCTGGAACAGATCGGGGGGAGAATAAAAAGGGGCCGCCATCCTACAGTCAGAAGCCAGAGTCGGGTGGAGGAGGACGAAGCTCAAGAGTGAGGAAGAAAGGCAGCCCAGGGACATTTAAAGGCCCGTGTAAAGGTGATTGGTGCAGGGGCACAGTGTGTGTGCGGTGATTTTGATGAAAATAAACGTGTTTTGTAGAACTGCCGGTGTCTGTCTGATGGTGTTCGGACAACGTCTCACAACAGACACATAAGAACAGAAGTCAGGTGGACAGGCAGACAGAAACAGGGAGAAAGACAGACAGACATACAGACGTGCGGACAGCCAGACTTGTGTACATCTGAAAGATAGAATGAGACGGGGTAGACAGGCAGGCAGTGGGACAAAAGAAGATATGTGGAATAAGTGATGACGGACAGACAGACCTGTGGGCAGACAGACAGACAGGAGACACATGGACAGTCATATAGATAACAGACAGGCAGAGAGACAGACAGACAGATGGAAAGACAGAAAGCAGACAGGCAGACAGACAGACATGAGGAGAGAGCAACTAAAAGACAAGGGAGAACAGACAGACAGGCAGGCATGCAGACAGAAACAGAGTGACAGACAGACAGACAGGCGGACGCGTGCCCAGGTCAGCTGAAAGACAGAGGGAATGAGACGGGTCAGACAGACAAGCATTACTCTGGCATGCTGAGACAAAAGAAGACCAGCTGGAGATGATGAAGCAAAGCAAGAATCTTAGGAAAGGGGAAATCCAACCGAAAAAAGTCAAAATCCACGAGGGCCAAACGAGAAGCAGAAGCCGAAGGCAGAGAGAAGTTCGGTAGCCAAACACAAAATTTGACGGCAGAGCCTTCTTGTTATCTAACTCCAGAATTGAGATTCGGGGTGTTCATCAATGCAATGGAATCTCCGCTATAAGTGAAGTATGTGCCAGTCGCGGTCACATGACGTCCTGTGGCTCACGTGAACAAAGAACAAAACGGAACGGGAAAAAAAAACAAACTCTGTCAACTGAATTCAGAGGCCCTCAAAAACGGGTTTGACATGATAAAATAAAAATCCACACAGAAAACGTGTTGATTATTACAGATAGACAGACGAGGAGGCTCAGAAACAGACAGACAGACAGACAGACAGACAGACAGATGGAGAGATGAGGCACAGACTGACAGACATGCGTCACCAAGGTATGGACACACAGACAGGCGTGTATAGACTTATGGCCAGACAGAGACTGAGATGGACAGACAGAAAGAGACAGACAGACAGACTGGTGCAGATAGGCCTTTGTCTGTCTGTCTGTATCTGATCAGCAGAATGAGGGGCTGACAGACAGACAAAGACAGACAGACATACAGACACACAGACAGTCAGGGATCAACATACTGAAACTGGCAGAGAGAGAAAGACAGACAGACACAAATCTACAGGCTGACTGAGTAGGCAGAGACTGGCAGACAGACAGACAGAAGCGGACCGACATACAGACAGGGAAACTGACAAACATAGAGACATGCAGACAGACAGATGGATGGACAGATGCTTGCAGGTGGAACAAGAGGATAACTATGATGACAACAATCAGAGGGCAGGCAGACAGACAGACAGACAGACAGACAGGGACTAATAGATGGACAGACATACAAACAGACTCTGACATATTAACACATACACAGACAGACAGACAGACAGACAAGTGTATCAGACAAATATTGACAGAGCAACAGACAGAACAGACCAGATAAGGAAATGCAGACAGACAGATGGACACACCAGGCCGGTGACAGTCGACTGCTTTGATGCCAGTGATTGGTCACTGAGACTGACTGACAGACAGACACACAGAAAGACCGAGCTCCACCATTACTCCTGTCTATTTCTGGCTGTGGCTGTTCATTTTTTTTTTTATGGCACCTTTCATACTCATCTCTGCCCGATACCCCCTTGATGCCCAGGGTCTGTCTGCTGGTGCAGTGAGTCCTAGCGACTGATGGGACATGAGGACAGTGCCAGAGCAGGCATTAAAAAGTGGCAGCCCCGGCGGCTGTTAGGCCTCTGCTGCATCTGGCATTGATTTGCTTTTCAAACTTACATTTCTTATAAAGGTTGAAGACGGACAGCCATGTCCACCATGCAGGCCTTCTAGAATATCCCACGTGTGGGGTCTTCTATAAAAGCAATCAAGGTGTGTCTGCAAGGAGAAGAGTCACCCACCTACAGTATACCCTGAATCCTCCTTCTGAATGTCACCTAACTTGGTCACTTGGTCTGAGTCTGAATGCCCCTTTATAGTGCCCGCTGGCACACACTGGTTCAGCCTCCCTCCCCCTCTCTCTTTGTGCCCAGGGTGCACAAAGGTGCCTACTCTTGATCCAAGCTCACCCAGCATCATTTTGGTGCCTCTCCATTTTGCCTCATGGCACTCTGTTGGATTGCTTGATTGGCTTGAAATGTGCCACATGGGTTGAAGAATCAGATTTGAAAGATTTGAATGAAGAAGACGTAATTCATTGGCACAAGGTGCGGCAAGTGGGTAGAAGAAATACACCAGAAAGGCATTATATGAAGAAGAGGTTGAGTGACATGGAAGAAGTTAGAACATGGTTTGAACGATTACTTTGGAAAGGTGCTATATGAAGAAGAAGAAGAAAAGAAGAAGAAGCTGAAGTTGTTTGACTTGAAATGTGGCACCTGGGTCAAATAATTACTTTGGAAAGGCACTATATAAAGAAGACGTCGAGATAGAAAAATTACATCAGCTCAGCGCTATATGAAGAAGAAAACGATTGAAATGGGTTGTGACTCATAGAAGAATCACATTGGAAAGGCGCTATATGACGATATTGACTGACATGGGCCGTGGCACACATTGGAAAAATATCATTGGAAAGTCAGTATATGCAGAAGACGTTCATGGACCCGGGTTGCAGCACATGGATTGAAAAATGACAAGGCAACAAATGCAGAAGACATTGATTGACATGAGGAGCTGCATGTCTGCTGTTTGGTGGTCTGTGATTTCCAGAGACCCCCCTCATCTGTTCCCGCTGCCCCTTCTCCTCTTGCTTCATTTCACCAGTGTCCCCTTCTGAGCCACCTACAAGAAGATTGCTCATCAATCCCAATATAGCATCTTTCACCCCAAAGCAGCCCAAATGGTGGCAGCGGTGGGATTGAGCTCCTCCACTGACCTGTCTGCTGCAGGTCATTTATCGGCGAAGGCGAGGGTCTTACACTCTACACTTTCCAGCCCCCTCCCTCATTTTTTTTGGGTTCTCTGCTTTTTCTTCTTTTTTTTTTTTCTTTTTCGTTTCTCCCGTCGTAATTGAAGTGTTGAAAGTCAAAGCTTTCAGTAGCAGTGTAGCCTGGGACAAGAATCATTTCAAGTTCCTGTTCATAAATATTCATGTGCAATATATTATGCATATCATTCTTTAAATACCACATAAAATGTCTTTTTTGTGACTGATCTTAATTTTGCATATGCTTTTAAGTAATATACATTAAATAATAATTTCCATTAAATTGACGCGAAGAAGATCTTTCGTTGTGTCACTGAAGCCTGTGCAAACCTGCTGTGACATGTGCCCCCGTCCTGTGACTCATTGTTTCTTCGCATGTCGCATTTTAAGGCCCACCTGGGCACTCAAAGCTGCCCCCTTGTGGTTGAGTGCCACTGTGCCTTCTGTTGTTAGCTGAGCTCCCTCTAGTGGTTCCTGGGGTCCACTCATCCTCCTGATATTCTGCTCCTCCTTTGACATATGGTTGTGGTGATGGACTTGCCCCCTACATGCTACTATATGCCAGTGCCTGCTCCCCTTCAGATTGGTATGGCGCCTCACTTAAAGGATGAGCTGCCCGCTTCTATGGTGGTATGATTGGCAAAGTGGCTTTCAACTTATCTCACTGGGAGCAACAAAGATGCCCAGCAAATCATTCTGGTTGGACCAGTCATCAAACAGGTCAAGGGCACCAGCCCTCCTGAATGTTGTGCCACTCTTAACAGGTATGAGGTAACATCAGTGCTCTCCCATTGTTTGAACTGGGCACTGGGTGCCCTCCGTCTCTCTCTCTCTCTCTTCTCCTCCCCCAACTTTTTTTTCAATCGGTTGGTGCTTTTGAATGCCAGGCAGATGGCAAGAAAAGAATATTGTATTGTCAGCCCCTAAAAACACTTGGCAGGGTGACGCTGGCGAGATGCTCCCATGTGAAATGGCCACCCGGGCAGACTAATCTGGGAATTTTGGAGCCTCCTGACGCATTGTTGGCAACACAAAAGCCGTGGCTTCGTTTCAGGAGGCGCTGCGCGGCTTTTAATGTTTTATGCAGAACAAACCTTTCTGTGTAAAACAAAAGCAGATCGAGTGGGCTTCTTCTTCCATTAGGGGCTCCACGCTCTGCTCCTCTCAACCCCTGTTAGACTTCACTCAATTTATTTATAACCTCTCCCCTTACACTGCCTTATGAGAAGTGGGCATTACAGCTTACACAGTGCAGTGCCCACCATTAACCCTGGGTGCATGCAAGCATTGTATGGTGGGGGTGCTGTATTTAATAATCCCCCCATATAAGGCTGAGTGAACAAATGGCAGACCCACCCACTGTAAAAGCTATTCTGTATAGTGCCTTTCCTCAATGCTTTGTGACCCACTGTTGTGTGGCAAGATACTGGCACAGCTTGGCTCACCATAACCTCCACCTACATCTGCAAGGTGCTGGTGTGCAGTCGTCCCGGTGCCACTCCCCAATTTACACTATGAATGGAGAAAAGCAGTGGTGTGAAAAAGTATGTGCCCCCTGTTTGTGCACATTGTACTCAGGCAATGGCCCCCATATGCTGGACTGGGAGGACGTGTCCCCTTTATGGCACACCTGACGGTCATCCACTGTATTCTGAGCTTCCAAAGCCTTTCACAGAGCTGACGCCTGCCTATCCATTTGTGTAACGGAGTGCACACGTGTTCACATGGACACCCATGTGCCGCTCCTCTCCCTGCCTAGGAATCACATGCCCCTCGGTGGTCTGTCATTCTCTTGTGCCTTGTGTCTCTAGTGCCTTTCATGACTAGAGTGCTGCATAGCAATTGTCACGTTCCCTCCAGTTATCCGCTCTAAGGTGTTTCATTTTCAGTGCTGTGAAAAAGTAATTGCCCCCCACCCACCACCGATCTTCTCTATTTTTGTGTATTTGACACACTGAATGTCCTCAGACCTTTTAACAAGATAAGAGATCTGGTGGAGGACACAAAGTCCCTTTTTGTCATTGCTTTTTAATCCACACTCCCGCTCATGTGAAAAAGGAATTGCCCCCTAGTTTCAATACTTGGGTGCAGCACCTTTAGCAAGAAGAATCACAACCAAATGGCTCCTCTTATTTGATGTCAGTCTTTCCCATCGCTCACCTTCTGGTGGGAGTGCAAGAGCCAACTGCTCACCTCCAGTCCTCTGTGCTGAGTTCAGTTCAGACCTTTGACGCTTGTGAGCCACTCGGCTGTCGACTTGTTTTCGCATTTTGTCTTCTTGTCCTGCTGTGTAACCCAGTGACACTTCAGCTTCATGCCAGATGAGTGGCCATTGTCCTTAAGAATATTCTTCTCAAGTGCGCCATTCCTGGTTCCTTCATTAATGTCAAGTCCTCACCTCATGACACAAGCACCACCATGTTCGACTGCAGCTCTGATGGTCTTACTGTCCCTTACTGTCATACAAAGAATCCTACTTTTGACTTGCCTGTCATTATTCCAAAAGGTTTGGGTGGATTCTGATATTTCTTGCAGATAGCATAGGTTCCCCACTTTGCTCCTCACCCATTTTCCACATGGAGACCTGAACACCAACCTTAGATGAGGCTGGAGAGGCCTGCAGTTCCTTGGATGGTCTTCTGGGACCCTCTGTGACTTCTTGAATGCGTTGCCGCTCTGCCCTTGGGGTTATTTTGGTGGGCTGGCCTTTCCTCTGAAGATTCCTGGCTGTGCCCAAAGTTCTCCATTGGAGGTGACGGCTCTGAAGTCCCAGAGGCTTTCAAATGACCATTTCTTTTTATTTGGTTCTTTACACTTCGTTTCTTGGTCATTTTGACCATTTTAGAAGGTTTCAGACCTCAGAGCACCTCCTTGTGTTGTTATTTATGTAAGCCATTGTCTCTTGGCTTATGCCAGTGATAGTTACTGTTATATGTTTCTTACATTACACCATTTTTGATGCCATTCTGCATAGCCACTTTTAGGAGGTGTTGGTAGGCCATGCCCCCGGAAGTCACATCACGTGATGACATAACCGATGTGAAGTGTTTCAAGTCAGTGACACCTGAGACTGGTGTGGCAGATGTATGATTTTTGGTTAGAGGACTGACTAACATCTGAAGACTAACAATGGAGGAGACCAACACTGGGAGAGCAACTCAAGTCTGCTGACATATTGGAGAAATGCAATGAAAGTAAGAAACAGGAGTGAGTATCAGTCTGGAGTAACACTGGGGCGAGTACTCAAGGAATCGAGGAGTAACATCGGGAGAGTAAATATGGAGTAAATAAGGCAGGGGGCCGACACTGAAACGGAGAGTAACACAAGAGTCCCAATACGTTGGAGCTGTGCGGTCAAAGTAACACACAAGAAGTCATGTGACGCTGGGGTGAGTGACACTTGAGGGTGAGGCGCACACACACTGGGTGAGTAACTCCAGGTCATTAATACAAGAGAGCTGAACAAAGTAAGACATCACATAGAAACACAGGGGTGGGCATCAACTGGTACCACCAGCATAAGAACAAAGAGATCAAAGAGCCAGCAGAAGAGACAGAAGAGGAACACAGCAGGAGTGACAACGGAGTAAATAAGAGAAAGGACCAACACTGTGGAGGTTACACTGGGCGAGTAACGCAAGGGTCAAGGAAATCTGAGGAATGTCACACAGTGCAGGAACATGGGGGGCTGAGGAACACATGGAGACCTCCACCCCAGGAGAACAAAACCAGAGGAGACGACACAGAAAGCAGCAACATAGGGGAGCCTTGACACTGGTACAGTTGGAGGGGCCCTAGCCTAAATAAAATGTGGAGACCCCTGAGGAAAAAGAAATACTAGGAGGTCTCACAAATGTTGGGGCCACACTAGGAAAAGAAGTGGGGTCTCCATTGGAATAATCAGTGCGATCACATATTGAGGGGTGTCCTTTAGAGTTTTGAGTGTGATCAAAGAATGGGGGGGGGGTCCCCTGCTCTTGAATGTGCACATACAAAAGGAGGGTGTAATTGGGTAGGGATCCCCCTTAGAGTTATTAGTGCGATTTAAAAGCAGGCGGTGTCCCCCTTAAAGTATTTCACATGATCAAAGAATGGGGGATTCCCCTTTGACAGATTCTTTCCTAGGCCACACCTCTTCAGACACTGCCCCCCTCTCTCTCTTTCTTTCAAGCTCCACCCCTTCTGACAGTCTCTCTCTCTCTCTCTCTCTCTCGCTCTTACTTTTTCAAGCTCCACCCATTCTGACAATATCTCTCTCTCTCTTTTCAACCTCAACTCATCATTCTGATAATGTCTCTCTCTCTCTCTGTCCCTCTCTTTCTTTCAAGCTCCACCCCTTCTGACAATATCTCTCTCTCTCTCTCTCTCTGTCTCTCTCTATCTCTCTCTCTCTCTTTCAAGCTCCACCCCTTCTGACAGTCTCTCCTTCTATATTTTTCAAGCCCCACCCCTTCGGACAGTCTCTCTCTTTCAAGCTTCACCCCTTCTGACAGTCTCTTCTTCTATATTTTTCAAGCCCCACCCCTTCAGACAGTCTCTCTCTCTCTCTCTCTCTCTCTCTTTCAAGCCCCACCCCTTTGGAGAGTCTCTTTCTCTCTCTCTCTTTCAAGCCCCACCCCTTTGGACAGTCTCTCTGTCTTTCTTTCAAGCCCCACCCCTTCAGACTCTCTCTCTCTCTTTCTTCTGACGTTGGGTGGGTGGGGTGTGAGATGAGTATGAATGAAGGGCAGGAGGTATTGGGGGTCTCCCTTGAAATAATCAGTGCTGTTGAAGAGCAGAGGTTGGGCCCCATTTTGCAGTTCTGAATGTGATTGAGGAGCAGGTGGATGTGGGATGAGGATAAATGAAGGGTGGTGGTGGGCTTTTCCTCATTGGAGTGTTCTTTGTAATCAAAGACCACACTCACTGAGCCTAGTCGTCATTTGTCAGCCATGACAGGCTGAGCAGATGGGGGTCCCCTAGGGGTCATGGGCCCCTTATCAGCCACTTACTCCACTTGCTGTATGCAGTGGAGTGAATGCTGAGAAGATAACATCAGGAGAGGAACACTGGGGTCAGGCGTACGACGAGGTGCTCCAACTGGGAGTGTGACAAACGCTTACTGACACAATGGAAAAATAGAACCAGGTAGGAAATGAAGGGATTAAAGGCATGAGCACAAGAAAAAGAGGAGTAACTATGGAGTAAATGTGGAATATTAAGACAATGAAGTAAGAAATCAAAAGTGTAACCAAAGGCAGTGCAGCCACAGAAGCCACTGATGCCCTTCAGAAGAGTAACGCTGGCATAAGAAAAAGGAGTTTGACGCAGAGGGCAAGAAAGTGACAGAAAACCAAAAGAATGTCACCAAGACGGAGGAGCAACACAGAGGATGTGAAGCGTAATAAGACCTTGAATGAGGACAACAATGGAATAAGAGAAATAAGAGCCGAGAACCCTGAGCAGGGTGAGCAGCCCCCGAGTGTTAACAGCACGAGACTCACCAGAAGGGTCTCGGGGTGACACTGAGGGAGACGTGCTGAGGCCACAAGGGTGACATCCCGCGCTGGGAACCAACAACAAAGGGGACCTCATAAAGCACCTTTAGTGACATTGAGTGTACTCCACAGCAGTGACATGCGCAGGGCTTTTGATGTCAGGAGGGGGCGCTATACAGGACAGCATTTGTCATCAATACGTTTCATGCCCAGTCTAATTTCTGTGATATCTGCTCACGTTAGATCATCAGAATGGACGTGACGCCACCTCGCCTGCGCATATTCTTAAAATCAGACGTCTTAGTAAGACGAAAGAGCAAATAAAAGAGTGACATGAAACACCAAATGGGCCTGCGCAGCAGGCGGCCGCATCACAGCACGGCAAATCAAAGATTTTTTTTCTCCCCTTAAAGTGCCTGTTTTGGTTCAAATGTTCAGGGGGCCTCTGGGGCTCATCATCTGCTCTCCTCGATCACCAAGGCTTTTTATGCAAGGCACTGACATTTTTGTGATTTAGAGCCGTCTACCTTTCCGTAACAAAACAAAGAAAAACGCAAAAATAATCAAATTCGTTTGCTTTCCAGGTGGTGTCGGCTTTTGGGTTTTATAGCAAAACCTTCCTTTTGGATCCTGTCCTGGGATAGAGCAGAGCAGAATGTCTCCATCTTTGTTAAAAGTCATCAGCATTTGGAATCAGACATTCTGGTGGGGCCACATGGACTGGGGGGCAAGAGAGGGGGAGGGAGAGAGAGAGAAGGAGACAGCCAGAAGGGGTGGAGCTTGAGGGAGAGAAAAACATTGTCAGAAGGGGAGGAGCTTAGAGAGAGAGAGAGATAGAGAGGGAGAGAGAGAGAGAGAGAGAGTCAGAAGGGGTGGAGCTTAAGACACAAAGAGAGAGACAGTCAGAAGGGGTGGAGCTTAAGAGACAGAGAGAGATAGACAGTCAGAAGTGGCGGAGCTTGAGAGAGAGAAAAACATTGTAAGAACAGGAGCTTGACAGAGAGAGACTGTCGGACGTGGGGGAGCTTGAAACAAACACTGAAAAGGAGTGGCAGTTGAAAGAGAGAGAGAGAGAGAGAGAAAAAAAGAGAATATCAGAAAGGGTGGTGCTTGAAGAGGCAGAGCATGGGAAAGAGACAGTGTCAGAAGGGGCGGGACCAGTGAGAGGTGCGTTTTCTGAAGAGGCAGAGCCTATTAGGGAAATACTATGAGAGGAGGTGGAGCCCTGTTAGACTTGACTTTCCCTTTTCTTGATTTATAAATGGCCAGCTTGGCCCATCCAATGAGGGAATTCCCAATCAGGCATTCCTCCTGATTATTCTGATTCTGGTAACATCATAAATAAATACACAATCACAATTAAAAGGCAAGTTAAGAACACTCAGAGAGAGAGTGAGGAAGAGAGAGAGAGAGAGAGAGAGAGAGAGAGTGTCAGGTGGGACGGAGTCTGAGAGAGAGAGAGGATGTCAGGTGGGGCGGAGTCTGAGAGAGAGAGAGGATGTCAGGTGGGGCGGAGTCTGATCTGAGTCCGTGATTGAGGACCCCTGCTCTAGAGACTGAAGATGAAGAATCAAATGTGGTCTCTCCATAGTTTGTACACATGATATGTACACACAGGGCTGTGGTCAGTCCCTAGCAGTTGTTCCTGCCTCTTAGAGAACCTCACACAGGCATCCATCCATCCATCCATTATCCAACCCACTATATCCTAACTACAGGGTCATGGGGGTCTGCTGGAGCCAATCCCAGCCAACACAGGGCGCAAAGCAGGAAACAAACCTCGGGCAGGGCGCTGACCCACTGCAGACAGGCATACATAGAGAGACAAAATCAAAAACAAAGAATATTGCATATAATAAAGAGAAATGTTAACACAAACAAGAGAAAGAATAATGAAGAGAGATGGCAGTTAAACTCCAGCCAGGGGAGGAATCCTGGCTCTCTGAGTGGCAACTCCCCACAGCCCACTGTACAACCCACCGCAATCCACTACAATTATAAGCAACAGCCACTTGTGACCCACCAGCAGCAGCCCCTTGTGGTTGAGAAAAACTGTCTTGGGTGACCATTTGCATCACGATTGACAGGGCATGACTTCTGAGGACACACCCACTTTGGGGCAGTCGCTCGTCAAAATGGTGCCAATAAAATGGCTCAAATCAAACATCAAAATGAAAACCATAAGTATATTTCAAAAATAAAGGATTACTTAGGGTATAAAACCCCCAACAGATTCAAAGAATATTCAGTTTAGGAGACCCTGATTTGAATCCCCTCGCCCCCATCAGTTTTACATGAGAATCAGACATGGAGCAGGTTTCAATGACCGAGAAGTGTGTAATGCAGTGTAACGCCCCCAATGCCCGTCTTCAGGGTGGTAGCCTTTCCAGTCCACTAGATATTCCACATCCAGACCCACCTCTCCGGGAGTCCATAATATCGTTAATCTCAAACTCCTTCATGCCAGTCCCTGACACCACCCTACGAGGAGTGGAAGGACTGCAGTGAGGTCTCAGACGAGGTACGTGGAAAGGCTGATGGATTTCAACATTTTTTTTCAGTCTTCTCCCTGCAGGCTTTATCCTCTTCCTCCAGACTCTGGCCCCCCAGAAGGACTCCAGGTACCCAACAAGCTTCTTCCGGACCCTAAAAACATCCATGCGGAGGCAGGGTTGAGCTTCTATATTCTGCTGGTAACTAAGGGGGCTGCCCCCTCTGTCGGTCGGGGTGAGGGGGGGAACTGTCCTGGAAACACTCTCACCCCCGGTCCTTCAATAGTCAGGGCATCCAGGCTGGGTAAGGGCCACTGCTGTTCGCCATAATGGCTATTTAGCCCCCTCTAGCCCCCCACCATTTTTCATCCCCAGAGTTTAATTGCCAGAAGTTCATGCTTACCCACGTTGTACTCCTCTCTCTGGCACTCGATTTCTTAACCTAAAAGGCCCAGAGTTGCCTGCGCCCCAAGTGTTTGCCCTTTATAGAGAGAGAGAGAGAGAGCTGCCCGACTCCAGCACTGCCTGCATCTCCCTCGATGATAAACGCCCCTCCGGTATCTGAATATCTTAAAACGGGCGCCTGTAGCCAAAGATCTGAAGTGTGCCACTCTGATCTGTCAAGTTTACCTCACAGTGCCTGACTTCACGCAAACTTAAAGCAGCAGAATCCGTTGTGACCACAAGGGGGCGCCAAACCACAGAGCCAGTACAGCACCACACATTCTTAGAATAAAATACAAGGAGTTTATCACAGCGGGCGCCTTTCCAATAATCCTCTCCGGCTATAAGCCACAAAGACACAATAAATGGACAATAAAGCACAATTCTTCTTCCTTCTCCCCTTCACTGAGTGTTGCCGGCTGCCCCCTGATGCTGATTTGTCCAATTGTACCTTCCCTTTATACCAGACCTGGGAATGCCCCTGGGGCCACACTACGTCACACCATAAAAGTAGGGAGGTCCCTCCTTGAGAGCACCTTCTGCTGGTACTTATGGACTCCATTTCTGGACTCCGCATCCCACGCACCCCTGTGGGTGTCCCAACTGGGTTCTCACATGCAGACCACTGCCACCTGGCATATGGGGAATGGAACAGCTCCCGACTCTCGGCTTCTGCTGGTCCGTACATTATTATATACCTGCCGGGCACAACCTTATCTTTTCATCCAGTTGGCAATACATCCATCGTTCTTCTCGTGTCCCCCATCCAGGTAATAAACCATGCTCCTCCCTCGCCAGGACGCCCGCTCTTATCTCACACTATCCAAACTATAAAAGCCAGCTGTCAGAGAGAAAAAAACGATACTACCATGCAAGCAACCCGATGAAGAGATGAGAAGAGATAAGTGGGAGCAACTCAAGCAGGCTGTTAAAGGAGAGCAGGTGTGCCCCCCAGTGGTCTAATGGTCAGTTTTTGATTTGCAGTAACCGTGTGCTATTTTTCTATTCATGCTATGCCAACAAAAGATTATACCAATTGTGAGGGACGGCCAGCATCCTTACCCAGCCAGGACGCCTTCAAACTGGGAAGAACCAGGTGAGATGACATACACTGGACCACCAGATGGCAGCTCCCTCGGGTTGCGACAGTGCCACGTTTACCCATAGGGCAACATGGGAACTGGAGTTCTTCGACTTCGACTCCATGTGTGCTTCCGGGGGACGCTGTGGGGACTAACGAGCCCTGCTACACTGGTGGGCTCTCGCCTTACCCAAAGTGCTCCCATGCCAAGACTTTGGGACCCCAGAAGTAGTTCCAGGGGATTAGTTAGGGGAGACAGATAACAGAGCAAGATGCAGAAGACAGGAAGATATGGAAAAAGATGATCCACTGTGGCAACCCCAAACGAAGAAGAAGTTAGGGGAGTCAGCGATGGGAAGGAGGATGACGAAGCTTGAGGAGGCAGTGACCAGGAGAGAGAGAAGGAGAAGACAGTGTGTGGATTGCCATGTACCTTGTTCTGTTTGTACTTGTGGCTGTGGCATGGGAAACGCTTCCCTGAGAAGAGGTTCCCACAAATAAAAACCCTCTTGCACTTTTATACTTGTGTCTGTTTGTGCCTGTTTGTGCCGGGATTGGGGAGCTGGAGCGCCCCCTACAGTCCACACCATGTTTGGACGTTGGCATCAAGGTTATTATAGTTTTGCCTTTTTATGTTAGTTTTTATTTCTATATTTTTTCTGACCTTACTTGGAAATTCAGTTTAGTTTTAGTTTTCCTTCATCATGTATTTTTAGTTTTAGTTTAGTTTTTATTTCACAAAGACATTTCTATTTTATTTTTATATATATTAGTTTCAGTTTTAGTTTTAGTAATTATGGCATGGAGCGCCTACGGAGTTAGATTTATGTCACAATCAGACAAACTGTACACTTAACAGATTTGGATATGAGATTAATGTTAGTGGAAGCTTACTGTACTGCCTGGTTTATTATCTGGTTTTATTTTTGTCTGATAAAAGCAAGCATAATCAAAACTAGACACTGAATATGAACAATTTTAGACAGTTTTATAATTTTTAAAATATTTTCTCATGAAAATCACATGGGCTTAGGAAGAACAGGGCTCTTAGACTTGAATCAGTGTGCAGACCCCACCTAGCTGTATTGAGGGAAACAAAGAACAATAAGCATGTAGTTTCAAGGTTAAGTGTGGTGAGTCTTGAATAGCCCACCATAAGAACAGTAAACCCATAATGAGCAGGGCAAGAGCAGGTAATAAGAGTATGGACAGGCACAAAACAACAGAGACAGCGTCTGAGATTAGGAACAATATATACATTATCTAAACCTGTTTATCCAGAGGGATTTCAGAAAACCTGGAGCCTACGCGCAGGTTTGGATGCAAGGCAGGAAAAATCCCTGGTATGCAATATATATGATAAGGCTGATGTTAAAACAAAAGAATATGATATTTCAACTATCTATTTTGGAGAGAGAGAAAAACATTGAAAAATATTTTAAAATATTCTGTAATGGATTACTTTCACAATATTAGGATTTTGAGTTGTGAATATGAACTAAAAAGATAAATTAATAAATATGGAATAAATACAAAACCCACTAGTAGTTTTTCATTACTTGTCAGACTCCCTACCTTTGTTTGTATCGCTTCGTTTTTAAACAATGTTTTTAAAGCAAAAGTGATTGGTCAGTAACAATATGCTGATCTTGTATGAAGACCTAGTCAGTCTCTCGATCGGCGCATTTTATTTTAAAATCCGGAGTGGTCTCCCTCGATTTTCTTGTATACTCAGATATGGGGATGGATATTTGAGGAGTAAACTGCAAGACAATGATTATATTTTAATATTATGTACATTACCATCAACAACAAATCAAATTAATAATATATTGAACAATTATTAAAAAAAGTAAAGTTGAATAAATCGGACTCTGCAGCTGTATAAAAAAAAAAAAAAATTGAGTATGTGTTCAGATAAAGTACCACTTCTGGGTGATGGATTTGGCCCAAAAGTTAATACAGATCTACAATTGTGGTGTAACAACCACATGCCGAATTTCATCCATCTATCTACGTTTTTGAGATAACGTGTTTACACACGCACAGAGACGCGCACACACAATTCCAAAAACAGTATTGTTGGACACTGGTTAGTCTATAACGTCAAGATTCATCAAAATATCAAGGTCGAATTTTTTCATGATTACTATACTTTCTGTATACTTCGTATATGAGAAAGTAAAAACGATTTCTCCTGTGCTAAGTGGCAGGTGAATTGCTGTCAACAAATAGCAGACACCTGAGAAATAAACTGAAACGTTACTCACTTGTGATTTTTCTATGGTAAACGTTTTATTGACCAGCACATTCTGATTTCAGCCATTTGAATTACATCTTGATACACAAAAAGCACAAAGAAAGGCGGCACGCAAATCGCTTTCTATTTCACATGCTTTATGCACCCGCACTCAGCTTGCTCTGTCACCACAAATGCTGTGTGAACTGCCGCCCTCCTTCACCAGCTGCCGTTCACGGCTCGTGGTGGATGACTTTCTGTTTTAGAGTTAAACTTACAAGGGTTAAAGACTAACGGCAAGAATATTCATTCAAAAACGAAAACTACAAATATTTTAGTAAATTATTATTTTATTTCAGTTAGTTTTTCCAGCTACTTTAATAGTTTAGTTTAGTTTTAGTTTTTCATTTCGGTTTTGTTAATTATTTTATTTCAGTTTACGAAAATGTTTTTTTAATAATAGTTTCAGTTTTGATTTTAGTTTTCGTTAACTATAATAACCTTGGTTGGCATGCTCATTTTTCGGGAACTTTGAGCTGTAGAGAAAATATAAAAGTTCTGACACCTGCCCTGAACATGGAAGCTCATCTACGGATGTGACGGGTGAAGTCGCCGCCTGTGCCTACAACGCGTTCTGCACTGCCGATGTTTGACGAACCCCAAATCTTGAGACCCCACTCCCATATACCCATATAGTTCTTATATAGCTGACATTAAACAGAAGCTAAGCGTATTTCTCCTAAGTGATCCGTTTCTTCTTTAGGGTGAAAAAGGCATACAGCCTTTTATTTTATATCTGTTGAGATTCTGGATCAGTAACACACGGCAGTCACTAATGAGCCCATTCCCAGGGAGAGTGCGCCCCCTGCTGAATTCAGAGCCGAGGAGAGTAACAGAAGCCATAAGCCTTGAGCTTCTTTACTTCAAAAAAAGTTTCATGTTACTTTTCCTAGTAATGGAAGTGATTGGGGGGGGGAGTCGATGACAGAACTGAATCCTGTTACGACTCTCCAGTCGTAGTGAATTTACAAATCCCACAGACCTGTGATGACAGATGGAGGGGACCAACCTAAAATGGCCTTGATTTGGGCCTTGTCCATTGGTCGACTGCTCCCTGTTTCAGTTATTCTATCGGACTCTATGCCAAATGCCTGGCACCTGCTTTATGGGAGTTTGGAAATCTTTGGAGAACATCAGAGTATCAGCCATGTTTACCATTAGACAGACCAATCAAAATCCTGAGAAATCTCATTGACGAATGATTGAAACGCTGCCAGTCCAACATGGCACGATCTGATATCCCGTTAATGCCCAGCATGCCGCCTCCCACTTGTCTCCTTCATGGATTACGAGCACTCAGGAGGTCAGGACCTCAGTCAAAGCAGGTGAGCCAGTAATCTGATTGAACAAGGAAGAAGAGTTATTTTATTAAACTTGCATCAGTTGACACATGGATGCCACCCTCCCAATCTTTCTTTTCAACATAGATAAAGCCCACCCTGTCGGACTATGTGGCAGTGCCAGCCACCCATTATTCAGAGTTTCCTCTATCTATTCTTCCATTGATTTCTCCTCCGTGCACTTGGTCTTTTTGATCGAGTCGGCTCCTGGTAGCGACTCGATAGGACAATCGTGGTCTCGATGAGCACTGTGAACACGGACGCCTCCAGTTTAGAAAAGACGTCTTCATGAGAAGATTCACGAGGCAGGACGGTGGGACAATTTTTAAAAGACAAGTCTTTTATTTTATGAAGATCCTGTCTTTGCCCATTTACAGTTAGCCAGGGTTTGACGGTGATATCCCCCTCTAGTGCCCATTGTTGGAAGTGTTTGGAAATAAGTGGGTGGGAACTCTTGAGCTCTTTGGGGCTCCTAATTCACAACGTGACCCTTGAATGCACTCTGGAGTTGGTGGGCTCTGTGTTTTATGTTTTTAGTGATTTTCCGGATTTTTGACCTTCTGCTCCGTTTTCTTGACCTCACCTTTGGTGAACCATTTTGAGACTATTTTGCCTTTTGTATTCTACTGAACTTTTTTTTTTGTTACAGAACAATTTTTAAAAAGATACATCTTTTTTATTTTATTAGGATCCTGTGTTTACCTGTTTATATATTTAACCAGGGTTTGACGGTGAAATCCCCCTCTAGTGGGCATTTTTGGAAGTGTTTGGAACTGCTTAGTGCTTCAAGGAGAAAGACAAAAGTCATTGAACCGCAGGCTCAAAACAAAATGTCTATAAAGAGCAGAAGTTTATTACTTGGAGTCACACTAAGAGAGTACGGACATTCAATGCTCTCTCTTAGACATCGTTGAGCCTGCGGCGCCAGTTTATAAGTTGCCATGTCGATGATGCCACGTAATGTGACTTGTGGGACACGCCCCCTAGCTGCTGTTCACAAAATGAATTTCTAGGCCCCACTGGGTTATATTTTTCTTGTTATGACAAATCATTTAGGGTGGGGGTTTTGGTGTCCTGGGAAAAGTTCTTTTTTATTATTGTGTAGCGGGCACAGTGCCACTATTATTCACACCATCAAAGAGATGTATTTATTTTTTTGGTGGGGACCCCAAACTTGACCCGACTCACACACAGCTGCTCACCGAGACACGGAAACAAAAGGGCTTAACCAATAATCGGACTGAAGATATTACACAAAACACAGAAGAAAAAGTCGAAGTACTCAAGAAACAAAAACACAATCCCCCCCGGCATCCGATCGGAAGTAACCGGTAAGTGCCTTATTGACTTCTTAGCAATTTTTTTCCAGATTGACCAAAAGGCAGGGAATTAAATTGATGGAAAGGCGCATATTAAATGGCCTTAATGACCTCATCACTATCTGCCAGGCTGATGGAACGGCGCCATATTAAAAGGGATCAGTGACTTTTTTATCAAACGATGCCTGATGGAAATAAAGGCACTATATTGGCATCTGTATGCCTTAATGAAGACTAAAGGAAAGGCGCTACATTTAATGAAACAATCCTAATTGAAGTAAAGGCACTTCATTAGATTACCTTAACGATCTGTAATCAATGTTTCCTGATTGATGGTAAGGCGCTATATTAAATGGATTTAATGCCCTTGTATTAAATAATACCCAACCGAAGTAAAGACACTACATGACTATACATGTCATCTGGCTGACATAAAGGCGCTATATTTAGTGCCTTCTCTGTATCTTAACTTCTTATCAATCAGCCTTAATGCATTCTTAACAAGGCTCTATATTAGATAGATAGATAGATAGATAGATAGATAGATAGATAGATAGATAGATAGATAGATAGATATGAAAGGCACTATATAATAGATAGATAGATAGATATGAAAGGCACTATATAATAGATAGATAGATACTTTAATAATCCCATATTAAAGGAGGTTAGTGACTTTTTTATCAAATGATGAATTTGCATTGTAAACCTTAATGACAGCTAAAGGAAAGGCGCTATATTAAATAGCCTTAATGACCTGTTATCATTATCTTCCTGACTGAAGTAAAGAAATTACATTAGATAACATCTGTATACGTTAGTGCCGTCTAAATGTCAGAAAGGCGCTATATTAAGTGCCTTCTGTGTAGCTTAACTTCTTATCAATCAGCCTTAATGAATTCTTCTCAAAACACTTTATTAAAGGAGGTTTGTGTCTTTTATTACCAAATGATGCCTGATTGAACTAAAGGCACTATACCCTGTATATGGGCATCTGTCAGCCTTAATGAAGGCTGCAGGAAAGGCACTATATTTAATGTACTGACCCCTAATGTCCCTAATCGATGTAAAGGCACTTCATTAAAAAGCCTTAATGATCCATAATCATTGCCTCCTGATTGATAGAAAGGCGCTATATTAAATAGTTTTAATGGCCATATATCAAATGTTGCTTGACAGAGTGTATCTCAGCTTCTTATCAACCTGCCTGAAGTAATTCTTATCAAGGCGCTATATTAAAAGGGATCAGTGACTTTTTATTACATGATTTAACATTGAAGTTAAGGCACTATATTGGCATCTGTATGCCTTAATGACATTTAAAGGAAAGGCGCTAAACTTAATGTACTAATTCCTAATGTCTCTAAATGATGTAAAGGCAATTCATTAGATCCGTAATCAATGCCTTCTGTTTGATGGAAAGGCGCTATTTTAAATTGATTTAATGCCCTTGTTTCAAATATTGTCCGACCGAAGTAAAGACACTACATGACTGTACATGACGTCTGGCTGACCTAAAGGCGCTATATTTAGTGCCTTCTGTGTATCTTAACTTCTTATCTATCAGCCTTAATGAATTCTTCTCAAGGTGCTATATTACAGGGTGTTAGGGTCTTTTTTTTTTATCAGATGATGTCGCATTGAATTAAAGGCCTTATCAAGGCACTGTGTTAAAGGGGTTTAGTGAGACTTTTTATCAAATGATGCCTGATTGAAGTAAAGGCACTATATCAGAATCCGTACACCTTAATGCAGCGTTTCCCAACCTCGGTCCTGGGGACCCCCTGTGGCTGCAGGTTTTTGTTCCAACCAGATTCCTAATCAGTGACAACACCTGATAGTGCTGATCTCGTTTAATTAGCTGCTATTATTATTCTTTTATTCTAGATTCAGAAAAGCACAGCAGCTTGATTTTTACATTTAGAAGACATTTAGAAATATTTCTGCTTTTGCTATTGACTTAAAAGCTTAACTCTCTTTAGTTGATTTCATTATATTTTGCCCTTTCTCTGTGCAGATTTTCCCCTTTGTTGTATCTTATTAATGGAAATTTAAAATGAGCAGAGCAGACACGCTGGCAAACGGCACTGAATAATCAAAGACTGCAACTACTTTAGCATCAGACCCACAATTAGTGAATAATGGATTAGCTAAACAATTAGAGCACCTAGAAAAGTAGAATGAAAACGAAGATGAAAATATTGTTAAAGAAAAAAAATACTCCCATATAACTGCTTGGTACATTTATATATATATATATTCATCCATTATCCAACCCTCTACATCTAATTACAGGGTCACAAGGTCTGTTACATCCAATCCCAGCCAACACAGGGCAGGAAACCAACCCCGTGCAGGGTGCCAGCCCATCACAGGGCACACACACGGGACAATTTAGGATCACCAATCCACCTGACCTGCATGTCTCTGGGCTGTGAGAGGAAACCCACGCAGACAAAGGGAGAACATGCAAACTCCACGCAGGGAGGACCTGGGAAGCGAACACCCAGGTCTCCAAACTGCCACCGTGCTGCCCTCATTTCAATATATATATTTGGGAACAATATAGAAATTATAAAACTAAGTTTGCTAAAAAATATATATATTTACACACATATATATATACATTATATATATATATATACATACATATATATATATATATATATATATATATATATATATATATACACACACACATATATATACATATATATATATAATGTATGTATATATATATATATATATATATATATATATATATATATATATATATATATATATATATATACCAAACTTAGTTTTATAATTTCTATATTGTTCCCAAATCACAGAACTTAGGAAATAACATCCATCCATTATCCAACCCACTGTATCCTAACTACAGGGTCACGGGGGTCTGCTGGAGCCAATCCCAGCCAACACAGGGCACAAAGCAGGAAACAAACCCCGGGCAGAGCGCAAGCCCACAGCAGTATCACCAATGTACCTCACCTGCATGTCTTTGGACTGTGGGAGGAAACCCACGCAGACACGGGGAGAACATGCAAACTCCACAAAGGGAGGACCCAGGAAGCAATCCCAGGTCTCTTCACTGCGAGGCAGCAGCGCTACACACTGCGCCACCGTGCCGCCCTCATTTTAATATATATATATATATTAATATATATATATATATATATATATATATATATATATATATATATATATATATATGCTTTTAACAAACTTAGTTTTCAAATGTCTATATTGTTTCCAAAACACAGAACCTGGGAAATAACACATGACTTAATAAGCCCAGGAGTCCAATTAAAAACAGAAGCTGGTTGGAACAAAAACCTGCAGCTACGGTGTGCCGCCAGGACCGAGTTTGGGAAACACTGCCTTAATGACTGCTAAAGGAAAGGCGCTATGTTGAAGAGCCTGTTATCGATGTCCTCCTGGCTGAAGTAAAGACATTACATTAGCATGACATCTGTACGCATTAATGTTGTCTGAGTGGCAGAAAGGCGCTATATTTAGTGCCACCTGCGGGCCCCTAATCAATTCTTATCAGCGCGCGTTTCCATATCCCGGCTGGGGAAAGGCGCCACATTAGCGGGGTCCTTCATGAGCGCCCCTCAGCATCCCCTTGACTGACAGAAAGGCGCCATATCAGCGCGGGCTGAGCGTGGCAGCGGCAGAGGCGACGGCGACGAAGGCTGAATGGCGGCTGATGAGCGGGCGTCGCCGCCGCTGTGATGTTCAATGATCGTCGGTGACTGCGCTTTTAAGCGGGCGTGCGCGCCGAAGAATGCGCCGTTTTCCGCGCACATCAAGCCGCTAATGACTTTAATGAGAGCGCCTTCTGGTTTCATATTTTTTTCATAGAACACATCACACTAAAACAAAATCAATGAGCAACATTAATTAAGGTCTTTTTAGGCGCCTTGTGCGCTGTTTTTGTTGAGCCGCGCCAGATGAAGAGCGCTGTGCTTTATTTAAACGAACTTATTTGACATTTAGATGTAAGAGAAAAAAGCAGGAAAAAACACTAACAAACACAGGAACAATTTCTGACACTTCTTTGTCATGCGAGCGAGAAGAAAGGGCCTGACTGTGAGCCGCCACTTTGAAGCCCTGGAAATTTGTAATGAAAAATTTAAGATACAAGAGAGAGAAAAAGATGAGCCATTCATTTGGCTCTGCATACATTAGCGCTCGCGATTCAAAGGTTTGCTGTGTGTTTTTGTAATTTTCGCTCTAATAAATATCTTAGAGAATCGCTTTGATATTCCGAGATTGTCTCTGCGGCTCGCATCCATTAAGAGAAAAAGGCGAAAAATAATCATCAGCCTCCTGGCTCTAATGAGAAGGTCACCGCCGTCTAATTACCGGCCGCGGAGGGCTCCCGGGCTCATACCGCTGAGCCATCCGTCGGCAAGAGGGCGCCGCGCCCTCACCTGCCTTTGAATTGGGGACTCCCTGTCACCCGCTTGCACCTGCGACCGGCCATTTAGTGACGAGCATCCATCACTTTCCCTGGCATGGACTAGCAGCTAGAGGGCGCCACACCTTCAGCAGCCTGGCAAGACAGCTCGATGATGAAGAACCTCAGAGTCAGTCACCCACTTGGACCTGTGACTGGTCAGGCAGTGAGTGTTCATCACCTTCACTTATGTGGATGGGCAGCAAGAGGGCGCCAGACCTTCAGTGTCATTGACCCAGCCGTGTATCCCGGAGGATTCCTTACCTTCACATACCCTGACCAATAGGCTGCCAATGAGGGATGCACTTGGACCTGTGGCCTGCCATATAGTAGCCATTTTCATGGACTAGCAGCTAGAGGGCATCACTCCTTCAGTGGCTAGGATTGACACTCTGCCATTGAAGGACCTCAATGTCACCCACTCAGATCTACGACCGGCCTTGTAGTGATGAAACATCAGGGAGCGTCCATTACTTTCACTGGCATTGACTAGCAGCTAGAGGGCACCACACCTTCGGTAGCAAGGATTGACAGTCTACCATTGAAGGACCTCACAGTCACGTGGACCTGCGACTGGCCAGGCAGTGAGTGTTTATCGCCTTTACTTGCATTGATGGGCAGCAAGAGGGTGCCCCACATTCAGCCTCTTTAGACCAGCTATGTATTCTTGAGGACTCCTTACCTTCATCCACCCAGACCATTGGCCTGCCATTGAAGGACCTGAAAGTCACCCACTTTGTCTCCAGTTCCCTGGTATTGACTAGCAGCTAGAGGGTGCCAGTCCTTCACCAGCTTGGAATGACAGCCTGCTGTTGAATGATCTCATTGTCACCCACTTGGACCTGTGACTGGCCAAGTAGTGAACATTCATCAATCTCCCTAACATGAACTAGCAGCTAGAGGACACCACACCTTCAGAAGCCTAGGAAGACGGCTCAACGATGAAGAACCTCATGGTCACCCACTTGGACTTGTGACTGGTCAGGCAGTGAGTGTTCACTGCCTTTACTTTCATGGATGGGCAGCAAGAGGGTGCCACACCTTGAGTGTCATTGGCCCAGCCGTGTATTCCAGAGGAATCCTTACTTTCACATACCCTGACCAATAGTCTGCCAATGAGGGACACACTCAGACCTGCAGCCTGTCACGTAGTAACCATTTTCATGGACTAGCAGCCAGAGGGCGCCAGTCCTTCAGTGGCTAGCATTGACACTCTGCTATTGAAGGACCTCAATGTCACCTACTTGGACCTATGACTGGCAAGGTAGTGCTAAAATATCAGGGAGCATCCATTACTTTCACTGGCATGGACTAGCAGCTAGGGGGTGCCACACCTTCAGTGCTATTGAAGGATCTCACGGTCACCCACTTGGACTTGTGACTGGCCAGCTAGTGAGTGTTCATTGCCTTTACTTTCATTGATGGACAGCAAGAGGGTGCTATACATTCATTCAGCCTCTTTAGATCAGCTGTGTATTTTTGAGGACTCCTTACCTTCATCCACCCAGACCATTGGCCTGCCACTGAAGGACCTGAAAGTCACCCACTTTGACCTGTGGCCAGCCACATAGTGAGCATGTCTCCAGATACCTGGTATTGACTAGCAGCTAGAGGGTGCCAGTCCTTCACCAGCTTGGGATGACAGCCTGCTGTTGAAGGATCTTATTGTCACCCACTTGGACCTGTGACTGGACAGGCAGTGAGTGTTCCTCACCTTCACTTGCATTGATGGGCAGGAAGAGGGCACCACACACCTTCAGTGTCACTGGTCCAGCTGTGTGTTCTTGAGAACTCCTTACCTTTATACACCCAGACCAATGGCCTGGCACTGAAGGACCCACTTGGACCTGCAGCTGGCCGCATAGTAACCATGCTTCATCTTCACTGGCATGGATTAGCAGCTAGAAGGTGCCACACCTTCAGTGGCTAGGAATGTCAGTCTGCCATTGAAGGACCTCACAGTCACCCACTTGGACCTGTGACTGGCCAGGTATTGAGTGCTCATCACCTTTACTTGCATGAATGGACAGCAAGAGGGTGCCACACTTTCAGACTTACTGCGTATTCTTGAAAGCTCCTGACCTTCCTGACCCTTAGCCTGCCATTGAGGGACCTGCTTGAACCTGCAGCCGGCCAAGTGGTGAAAATCCATCACCTTCACTGGCATGGACTAGCAGCAAGAGAACACAACACTTTTACCTTGACTTGCCTAGATGGGCAGCTAGTGGGCACCCCACCTTCATCTCATTGGGCCAGTTGCGCATTCTGGAGTGATCCTCTCCTTCACCTTTCTACCATTGAAGGACCTCAGTGGCTTGTCAGTGACCAAACATCTTCACCCACTTGGACCACCAGGATGAAGGCACCACAACTTCATCTGACTGGACCAGGAAGAAAAGGGCACCATACACTCTCTGTTTGGACCAATGATCTGTCATTGATGGACCCCATTGTCATCTGCTTGGACTGGCAGCCTGCCAATGAGTGCTGAAGGGGCTCACCATCTTCACCCACATGAACTGACATTGAGAGGGAGCCCCAGCATCAGCAGCCTGATCCATCAGGATGCCCCTGAAGGCTGCTCGTTTTCTCATCTTCCCAGATTTGCTGCCCACATCTGAGGGCACCTGTCCTTTCTCCAGTTAGACGACTGACCAACCACTGAGTGATCAGCACCAGCATCCTACCACTGAGGTCCAGCCTGCTGTCACCCAGACTGGCAGCAAATCCTCAAGTCCTTGTCACTTTCATTTAGCCAGGCCAGCTGGGTGTCACCGTTGTCACCCAAACAGACCGTTGACACATTCATGAGGGTTCCTCATCTCCATTACCCAGACAGGCACACTGCCATGCAGTGCTGCTCTTCTTCATCGATTCACCCCTTCATCGCTTGAGGATGATGACACTTAAGACTTACAGAAGCCAGAAGCTGAATCCCAGAGTCAGGTGATCAACACCTTGGCAGCCATTTATCCATCCTCATCTCTCTCAGATGGTTTTTCACTTTCCTCCATCACCTATGCCAACATCCACCCACTATTAGACCCGCTCAATCGAGCTTGAGATCAAAGGTCATCAGCCACCTGGACGCCATGCTGCCCGCTCCACACATACAGGGGGCCAATCCAGAGAGGTCATTCATGCAGAAGACTGGCAGAGGATGCCATTTCTCACTTTGACTTGCAGCAGGTGAGTGCCAGGAGCCTCTTCCACCCTCCATGGCGTGCTCAAATCATCCATTCTGTCATTGCCATTGGCAACGGGTGGCTCTTTTAACCAATGTCTCATAAGGTGCCGTATAGATGGAAGTCCAATTGACCAGATTTCATTTATTTTCTCCCCAGAGTTACACATGTGGCCTTGTGTGCGCCAGTTTGATTACAGTGACCCCTGGTGGTCACCTGATTTGACCTATGGTGTGCCATGTAACTCCTGACCTCCGCTTGCATTTTCACACACTCTGTGGTACCCAGCTGGCACTGAGTGACTGACCTTGCTGTTGAAAGGCACAGCTAAGTGCAAAGGTGGACCACCCTGGGGTCAGCCTTCTGCATGGCGTGTGCAGTGGATGTTAATTCCTTGCCCGCCCTTATTTACTCTGTCAGCTTCATAAACCAATCCTGATTGATTTAGCGCCTTTCTCTACGAGCACAAGGAACACAGGAGCAGATGGCAATGAAGTGGGAGTTGAGAAGATGCTCTGGGCGAAGGCTCTGAATTGCAATGGCATCCACATAAAAGAAAATGACAAAATGTCAAAGATGCTAACAGAACGGCCATCAGGTGGTGCCACTGAGCAGAGTGACGTCAGAGTGCAAATTCACAAAGTGGCAAGCACCTACCACAAGAGGGCGACATCTGTGCAGCATCCTAAACTACCACAAATGAGCCACTTGAACACCTCTCTAGTGCCACCCCAACCATGGATTGGCACTTGTGACTCATTCCTCAGGCCAGCCACTTGATGGTGCTATGCTTCATTGTTCAGACTCTAGTGGGCGCAGGCCTCCTGTTACTTCTGCCCTCCGTCTGTCCATAGTGGCGCTGCTTGACAAGGATCCTTACAGAATTTTTCAAACATTTGACTTTGATTTTCATTGAGCTTCATGACACACCAGTTTGTGTAAATCTTCCCCTTCGGGTCACCCGTACTAGTTGTCCACCCTCAATCTTTTCGGCCATTCTTACCTAAGATGGTTTTTGGTTTGTCCCTCTGCTCATCAAATCACCAGGCCATACCTTTGAATGTGCTCATCTGTGCCCATCCACCTCAGCACCTCTGTATTTGCCTGCCATTGATTGGTTTGGGCACATATTAAGGGGCACAAGATCTGCCCACCCCTCTTAATATCCACTGCTCATCCTTAGTCACATGTAAAAGGTGCTATATACTTTCTATATAAAGTTTCATTGATTTGAATTCCTGCTTCTATCCTGTCCCACTGCTTATATCCATTGACACCTGTGTACCCTCCCTTTGTCCTTGTTATCTGTTCCGTTGCCCTCCTTTGCCTCCAACCCTGGTATCTGTCCAATATCACTGTGTCCATAGTTTCCAAGACATGTGGCACTTGTCCCTACCCCTTGGTATCTCTGTGCTGCCCAGTGCTATCTGCCCCTCCTATCTTTATCTGTCTCTTATCGCCTTGGCAACCCCAGTGCCTCAATATCTGCCCATCATCTCTCAGTCCCATCAATCTTTATCTGACCACTGGTCTTCTTCTATTGCCCCTTTCTTCTTTAGCATCTGTCTCCATTTTTCAATATGTGCCCCTTATTTCATTTTCACTGCCGTTTGACTCCTGGACTGTGCACTTTGTGGCTTTTCCCTTTGGCACTTGCCCGCTATCACCGTATGCACCTTTTTCTCTTGGCATCTTCCCCTGGCTTTTCAATATGTGTCCCTAAACCCATTTTCCCTTGGCATCTGTCCCCTTGTCTCTCAGTATGAGACCTTTATTGTATCTCTTTCTGCCTTCTGGTCTCTGTGCATATGCCCCATGTGGCTTCTTTCCCTTGGTACTTTCTCCCTTATCCCCGCGTATGAGCCCACTGTTACATTTTCCGTTGGCATTTGCTTCCAGTTTATTGATATTTGCCCCTTGTCCCATTTTTCCTTGGTATGTGTACCCATGTCTCTCAGTATGAGCTTCTTATCTCTTTAACCCATGGCATCTGCCTTCTGGTCTCTGTATATATGCCCCATGTGGCTTCCTTCCCTTGGTACTTGCCCACTTATCTCTGAGTATGAGCCCACTGTCCCATTTTTCCTTGGCATTTACTTCCAGTTTATCCATATTTGCCCCTTATCCCAATTTCCCTAACATCTGCCTTCTGGTTACTATATATATGCCCCTTGCATTTTTTCCCCTTGGCACTTGCCCCCTTATTTCTCTGCATTGTCACATTTTCTCTTGGCATTTTTCTCTGTTTTGTTCTGTATGTGCCCCTTGTCTCATTTTCCCTTGGCATCTTGCCTTGGTTTTCCAATATTTGACCCTTATACCATTTTCCCTAGGCATCTGTCCCTTTGTCTCTCAGCATGAGCTCCTTATCTCTTTTACCCTTAGCATCTGCCTTCAGGTCTCTGTATATATGCCCCCTGTGGCTTCTTCCCCTTGGCACTTGCCCACTTATCTCCGAGTATGAGCCCACTGTCCCATTTTTCCTTGGCATTTACTTCCAGTTTATCCATATTTGCCACCTTATCCCAATTTCCCTAACATCTGCCTTTTGGTTACTATATATATGCCCCTTGCATTTTTTTCCCCTTGGCACTTGCCCTCCTTGGTATTTGCTTACAGTTTATCGATATTTACCCCTTATCCCATTTCCATAGCAAATATGTGTTTGGCCCTTGTGTTTTTTTTCCCCTTGGCACTTGCCCCCTTATCGCCCTGCATGGTCCCATTTTCTCTTGCCATTTTCTTCTGTTTTGTTCTGTATGTGCCCCTTGTCTCATTTTCCCTTGGCATCTTCCTTTGGTTTTCCAATATTTGCCCCTTATCCCATCTGCCCCCTGGTTTCTCTCAGTATGAGCCCCTTATCTCATTTTCCCTGGCATCTGCCTTCTGGTCTCTGTGTATATGCCCCTCCTTGGCACCTTCTCCCTTGACTCTCAGTATTACTTCATTTTCTTTCCACCGGTTTCTCATTTTCTGCTGTCATCCCCCATGTGGACCCGGTGCTTGACACCTTGAGCACACAGGACAGATGGACCAACCCTTTTAACTTTCCTGCATGGTGGCGCTGGGTCTGAGGGATGCGCTAACGGAGAATGAAGTGTGTGTGTGTGTGTGTGTGTGTGTGGAGGAGCAAAGCGAATCTGATCTCCAACTGAAAGGCGCTATAAGCAGGCTGGTGCACTTACTGATGCCAGTAGGGGCGGTGGCGTTTGTGGACAGGTGCGCAGGGAGCGAGAGGGTTACTGGTGTCTTCTGCTAGAGCGCGTCCTGATTAAAGGGGGCCGTTTAATGGAGACTAATTAGCCCGGCCTAATGATCAAACGAGCTGTCACCGGCGCGCTGATACAATGACGCGCTCACACTTGATTTTATTCCGTGGCAATTACACTCCCCCAGTCGCACTGCGTGTGTTTATTGCCTCGAGCACACATGTCAAATTAAAGAGCAGCTTATGCACCTGATATTTAATTATTGCCTAACTGCAGCGCACAATGGGGAGACGTCAAAGCGAAGAGCCGAGGAGGGGGGTGTTGGGGGAGAGAGAGAGAGAGAAAGAGAGAGAGAGGGAAAGGTGGGGGGAGCGTCCCACCACCGCCTGCACACATTGGCAAAGTGTCTGACCAAGTGACCACATGCCCACCTCCTCCATCCTGTAGATGAATGAACTTCACCAGCATCCTGGTGTCTGACGTCTCTGTCCCCGGCGGTCTACCTGTGCGGCTCACCTGCACCGTTTAACTGAGGCTGGCAGTGCCATCAGGAGTGCTAAGGTGTGTGCAGGTGTGTGTCACGCAGGTCTCTGCATTTCTGTTCGTGTCTGGAGGCCGCCACAAGTCTGCAGGGGTGCATGCAGGTCTGCACAGGTATGCGAAGGACTGCACAGGTGCCTTCTGGGTAAAGGGGGCGGGGTCTTCTTCTGTGCCTGTCTCTGCAGACACCATCTGTGACCCACATTCATGACACTCAAACGGCATGAGTGTGTCCTGTGGGAATATGCCAGGCCAACACAGGTGCGTTTTTGGGTTCCAACAGGTGTGTACAGGTGTGTCGCTGAGGTTTTGTGTAATGTGACATACAGCTGTGTGAGTGTGTGCCATTGTGTACTAGTCCATGTGGGCTCCTGTGTACCAGGGTGTGCAGGGCTCTGCTGACGAGTTCAGGTGTGTTTGGGTCTGAGCAGGTGTGTGTAGGTGTGTTCTGTGCCTCTGGAGAAAAGTGTGTTTGAGCCTGCACTGGTTTCTGTGGATGTGTACAGGTGTGTGTTAGTCTCTGTGGGTCCCTGCAGGTCTGCTCAGGTTTGTGTAATTATGTAAGTACTGTGTACAGGTATGCGCACACCTCTTCTGTACTGTGCCTCTGCGGATGTGTACAGGTGTGTTTGTGTTTCTGCAGGTGTGTACAGATGTGTGTGAACCTCTGAAGGTTCCTGTAACTTGATGAACAGCTGCATGCACACCTGTGTAAGTCTGTAGTACTTAATGGAGGCCTCCATGTTCAAGTGCGTGCAGGTGTGTACAAGTGCATGTAGGCCTTTGCAGATGTGTACAGGTGTGTTTGCGTCTGCGCAGGTGGGTACAGGGAAGCATGTAGGCACCTGGGGAAAGGTGTGTTTAAGTCTGTACAGGTCTCTGTGGACTTCTGGGGATTTGTCCAGCTGTGCCCAGGTGTGCATTGGTGTTTACAGGTGTATACGTCTTCAGAGACACTTGCAGGTCTTCTCAGGGTTGTACATTTAAATCAATCTGTGCACAGGTATGTGTACTCTGTTGTCATGTACAGGTGCACCTGTGACTCAGAGTGCAGGTGGCTTTGGGTTTACAGGTGTATTCAGTTTTCTGGGGGCCAATTCAGACTGGTGTTGTTCTGCACAGGTAGTCCTCTGCGCACAGACATGTTTGAATCTGCATCCTGTGGGCTTCTGTAGGCCTCTACAAGTGCATCCAGGTGTACTTAGGTGAGTGCCTGTGTTTGCACGTGTGTATGTCTCTGTGAGCTCCTGCAGGTCTGATCAGGGGTGCTTATTCAGAAGTATGTGTGTAGGTGTGTGTCTGGGTCTGAGCAGGTGTGTACAGGTGCATTCTGGGAAGTGCGAGTACATGCTGACCTCTCTGCCCAGCTGCCACTGAGTTTTTGCAGGTGTCTGTAGGCTTTTGCAGACATGTGAAGGTGTGCTCAGGTATGTGTCGGTGTTTACAGGTGTGTCGGCTTTTGTTGGCCCTTTCAGCTCTATTCAAGGGCACTTAGGGCACTGGGGACAGCTGTGTTTGGGTGACAGCAGGTGTGTGTTCACCTCTACAGGTGTGTTTAGGTCTGTACCGCGGTGTACAGGTGTGTGTTCACCTCTACAGGTGTGTTTAGGTCTGTACCGCGGTGTACAGGTTGTGTTCACCTCTACAGGTGTGTTTAGGTATGTGTCGGTGTTTACAGATTCATAGGTCTCTGTGGGTCCTGCATGTGCTTGAGCCTGTGGAGGTCTCTGCAGGCCTCTGAGGATGTGCCCAGGTGTGTAAACCTGCAGGTTTTCTCACTTGCATGTATTTATATAAGTTTGTGTGCTCCACTTCAGAAACGTGAAGAGTGTGGGTGTCTTTAGGACCTTACAGGTCTCTTCAATTGTACCTGAGAAGTGCTATATGGTGGTCCTCACATAGCACCTGAGATGTGTGTATGCCTGAAAATTTATGAAGTTGAAGACAGGACGCCACTCTGGGTTTCCAGGCCATGCTGAGTTTCTTCTGGGAGTCCTGGCTGAGTGCTAAGTGAATGTGCGGCACCACATGAGGGCTGACATGGCACACACAGAGTGACCTCAGTGGCCCTCCACATGTTGTCTTCATAGTGCGTGGTGAGACCCTCACAGGTGCTCCTTGTGTGCAGATGCTATAGGATGCCCTGAAAGGCGCTATATGCAGGGTATTGCCCTTATTTTTTTCTTCTTGTGGACTGAGGTGGCTGCCCCTCATATTGAATTACACACCTGTGACAGTCTGCCCTATTAAAGGTGCTTTATCTGATGGTGAGCAAGTGGGGGGATCTGAGTTGGCTCCCCCTTCCCTCAGATTGAATTACACACTTGTAAGGGTCAGCTGTATGAAAGGCGCCATATCTAGTCCTGAATGACGGAGAGCCAGCTGTAGGACTGGAGTTGGTGTCCCCACTCCTTATACACTTTTGTTAGGGTCACCCTTGTGAAAGGCGCTATATATCCATTGATGACAGATGAAGAGCCAGTAATGGTATCTGAGCTGGTGCCCTCATCCATCATATTTCATTACACACTTGTGAAAGGCGCTATATCTAGTCATGAACACTGTAGTGTCAGCAGTGGGATCTGAGTTGGTGCCCCCAACTCTCATATATCATTACAACTCTTCTGAAAGGCGCTATATATCTAGTTAAGACTGATGAAGAGTCAGCGGTGGGATATGAGTCGCTACCCTCATCATTAATATTGCATTACACACTTGTGAAAGGCGCTATATCAGAAATGATGAATTGATTTAAAGCGATGCAAACCCCCCCTACCCACCCACGGGCACCTGCACACTGAGGCTAAGCTGCTGGGCCAACATGACGGCACCGAAGGCCCCGGGTACACCAGACGCAGTGCCACATCTCTGCACACTCTGCACACGGCAGGTTTAAAAACCAAATTGCTCCGTCGTCTTGTGACAGCCCTCAGAGCGTTGGCAGCGCGCCCGGCGGAGGTATCAATGGAGGCTCTAATGACTTCAACGTGTAAACAAGTGTTTTGTTTCCGCTGATAATTATTAACAACCGCTGGTGGCTCACGGCTCCCACTCTTTCTTTCTATGCGTCAACGAGGCGTCCGCTGGCTTGTCACTCTGCCACCCATCAAATGTCAAAATGAATGGCTGGCCAGCCCTTCAGGTGCTCACCTCCCTGTGACAGAAAAGCATGTGGACATCGGCTTCACCAGCAGAGGGCACTGCACCTTAGACGTCATCTGAACTTGTGCCCTGGCACTGTGTGTTGGACAACATGAAGAACCCAGTCCACCAATGAGCTTGATACTCACCAGAGTACCACCTCTGAGAAACATCCCTTCTTAAACCTGTAGGGGGGGGGGCACCTTACCCCAGTGGGAGACATTCTCAGCCTGGCAAAGTCAGAATAAACGCTGGAATTGTCCTGTCCACTTGGCTATCACAATATAAGAGCTGAGAAGTGTAATGCTGGTGACATTACTAGTGACATGGTTTAGTGACACTCGGGTGACTGGACTGGCACAGCATCCATAGTTGACCTTTTCAAGGGTAAGTCACTGAGTTTCAAGCCCCAGTCTTCTGGAACAACATGAGTGACCCTCAGGTGAACTGACGGGCATCAGCTTGATAAACAAATGTCCAGTCAATGTCCACTGCCAGAGTCAACATGATGACCCAAAGCAAACAGCGGTCAGTAGACAAATGACCAGCAGACCAGTTGGCACAGGTGTGGGGCATGAGAAGGGTGAGAGCAGGTGAGTGACCAAGTGTCCAGTAATGTAAGTGTCCAACAGGGTCATCACAGCCATCCTTGGGATCAGGCGGCCAGTACTACAGGCATTAAAGAGAGTCGCTGGTGCTGGTGACTGGCCAGGTGTCCAGTAGTACAACATGTAATGAGAACGATGAATGTAGCTGAGTGACCAGGTGACTGACCAGGTGTCCAGTAGGGCCATCACAGCAGCCAGAAGACCTAATGTCCAGTACCACAGGTGTGGTGGTCAGTACTTTAATGAGAGTTGTGAGTGTCGCTGGCTGACCAGGTGTGGGTCCACTTGCCCACTGGATGGTCTCAGGCCCACTAAGCTGGGCTCCTTTCCTATTCCACCTTTTCCCATGAATGCTGAATGCGTTCAGGAAATAAAAATGACCCTTCCCAATCAGGGGGCCGATTTCTGAGTCTGTAAAACGACTCCTGAATAGGCCAGTGGGCAGTTTGGGTCGGGGGGTGCCACTCTTGCTGTGTGAAGCCCATCTAGCGGGACCTGCCACTGTGGATGTGGTGATCACAGATGACTTCAGTCTGGTGGGCTGTGGTGGTGGCAGTGCCACCAATCCTTACAGGCCATGGCACTGCCCGCAGAACTTGGTGCAGGCCAGTTGTCTCCACACCCAAGTTGGATGTTGAGTGGACACACTTCATGTGAGTCCTGTTCCCAGTGACTTTGTGCCAGGCAGAGTGTCTGGGCACCAAAGGCTGATTGATGAAGAGATGGCAAACAGCAGTTTATGCCAGCCGCTCTTCTACAATCAGGCCTTCAAGGTCTGTGAGAAGGAGGTGGACACACTGGGCACTCCTTAGAGCTCCCCATCTCTGCTGACACTTCATAAACCAGCATGGCCTTGGCAAGCCTCTGATGCCTGCTTCATTCAGTGTAATAGTGTGCCCATGCCTGCAGTGCAGAGCCTATGGATGGTCACAACGTTTCTTTGAATGTACCAACTCAAAAATGGTCAGTGGGTCCTTTGTCTTGGTGCCCGTTGTTCAAAGCACTTCAATAGGTGCGTGAAATAAATTAGACAAATCCTGACCACACCTTCAGGTGCCCACCTGGACCTTTCAAAATGGCCAGACCACCTTATTAAAGGCGGACAACAAGACCCATCACCACTCTATTTTAAAGATCGAAGCACAGGCTCCCTTTGCAGGCACGTGTGCCCACTCCCTGGCATGTGTCTTTGCTCAGACCACCTCTCATTCACATTTCCTGTCATCTGTTTTCCTGTCCCATTTTCAAATATTGCTGACGTAGGTGACTTTCTTTCTAGCCAAGGTGTCTCATATAGCGCCTTTCTTTCAGCACTCCATCACAAGGTGCAGTAGGGAGCAAAGCTTCCTAAAGCTGCCCATGAGATGCCACGTGTGCCACTGTGTTAGGGGGACTGCACAACTGTCAACTGGGACACCAATTCACACATCTGAGTGGCACTCTGACTGGTCACCATTCATGTGCCACTTCACAAAGCTTTTCTTCAGCACCTGCTGTCCTGCCCACCGCTATTGTCATATGGCAACTCTGAGCTGGTCACTCAGGAGAGGCGCTATATATTAATAAACTGGAGCTCAACTGGCCTTTCTGGAAGCTTCAGGCTTGTATGACATGTTCTACCACCTGTTTTGTGTCACACAATGGCGTGGCACACTGTCCCTTTGACTGTCACCTCACTTGGCCTCCCATAACGATCCCTTTCGCTTTTATCCGCCGTATCGCCATTGCTTGTTTTTGTTTCCCTTTGTAAGATGGAGTGAGAGCGCCCTCTCGTGTTCAAAACTGCTCACAAAAAGATCGTCCGCCAGGAGCGCCTTTCATGCACAGCCTGCGTACCTCCGGGTGCCGATCAGCCGCGCCTCATACGGTGGTGATGAGAGAGACCCTCGACCACGCCCTAATCCAGGGTGACATACGTCACAGAGGAGCAAGTGACGCTCGATTGGGTCAATGGAATGACGACACCCTGCGACAACGTTGTGAAAGGACAGTCATGTCATGGGACGAACGGCTCTACTCCACCTACCCTCGGTCAACCCAACATAAACCTTTTCGTCGTTCTATATAGCGCCTTTCAATGGTTCCTAAACGGGATTATTCCTGAAAGACACAGTCTTTATTCATTGAAACATTGTGCTTTCTTTAATATAGCGTCTTTCATCAAGCTGTTTCAAGGACAGTATGAAAAATCTTGTTTTCTTTGAAAGTGATTACAGTTTATAAAGTGCTTTAGCACAATCGCTTTCTATTTTATCATATAGCCCCTTTTGTAATTAGCATTATTACGATGTATATTATTACATGGCTTATCATATACAGTATCCATCCATCCATTTATTATCCAATCCGCTATATCCTAACTACAGAGTCACGGGGGTCTGCTGGAGCCAATCCCAGCCAACACAGGGCGCAAGGCAGGAAACAAACCTGGGCAGGTCACCAGCCCACCACAGATATACAGTATCATCTTACATAATAATCACCATTGCAAAAGAACTTTAATACCGTCACCTTCTTGTTTTAAGATATTTTAAGTAAATATTCTCGATTTTTAAATATAGTGCCTTTCAAAGTGACTAATGTTACAAAGTACTTTAACACTATCACTATTATATAGTGCCTTTCAAATTAGCTATTTATGCAAAGTGTTTTCTTTTATATAGAGTCTTTTCATATTGACCACTTTCAACACTATTACTGCCTTGTAGCGCCTTTCATATTTTCACATTAACTTTCTTTCTTTCTTTCTTTCTTCCTGTGATCATCAGAGGTGACTGTGCAGAGGGTGCATACCTATAAATATCTGGGAGTGCAGCTGGATGACAAATTGGACTGGACTGCCAATACTGATGCTCTGTGTAAGAAAGTTCAGAGCAGAATATACTTTCTGAGAAGGTTGACATCCTTCAACATCTGCAGTAAGATGCTGCAGATGTTCTACCAGACGGTTGTGGCGAGTGCCCTCTTCTACGCGGTGGTGTGCTGGGGTGGCAGCATAAAGATGAAAGACGCCTCACGCCTGGACAAACTTGTTAAGAAGGCAGGCTCCAGTGTAGGATTAAAGTTGGACAGTTTAACATCTGTGGCAGAGCGACGGGCATTAAGAAAACTCCTGTCAATCATGAAGAATCCAATGCATCCACTGAACAGGATCATCTCCAGACAGAGGAGTAGCTTCAGTGACAGACTTTTGTCACCGTCCTGCTCCACTGACAGACTGAGGAGACCCCACACTAGCGACTCTTCAATTCCACCCGGGGGAGTAAATGCGAACATTAATTTTATTTTAATTCTTTTCATTTTTATTACTATTTAATTTAATATTGTTTCTTTGTATCAGTATACTGCTGCTGGATTATGTGAATTTCCCCTTGGGATTAATAAAGTATCAATCTATCTATCTATCTATCTATCTATCTATCTATCTATCTATCTATCTATCTATCTATCTATCTATCTATTTGAATGCTTGATTATTTACTTAGAGTATTGTGTATCATAAAAGGCATTACAGTGAGATGCAAAAGTTTGGGCAACCTTGTTAATAGTCATTATTTTCCTGTATAAATCGTTGGTTGTTATGATAAAAAATGTCAGTTAAATATATCATATAGGAGACACACACAGTGATATTTGAGAAGTGAAATGAAGTTTATTGGATTTACAGAAAGTGTGCAATAATTGTTCAAACAAAATCAGGCAGGTGCATAAATTTGGGCACCGTTGTCATTTTATTGATTCCCAAACTTTTAGAACTAATTATTGGAACTCAAATTGGCTTGGTAAGCTCAGTGACCCCTGACCTACATACACAGGTGAATCCGAGTATTTAAGGGGGTCCATTGTAAGTTTCCCTCCTCCTTTAATTTTCTCTGAAGAGTAGCAACATGGGGTCACAAACCAACTCTCAAATGACCTGAAGACAAAGATTGTTCACCATCATGGTTTAGGGAAGGATACAGAAAGCTGTCCCAGAGATTGAAGCTGTCTGTTTCCACAGTTAGGAACATATTGAGGAAATGGAAGACCACAGGCTCAGTTCAAGTTAAGGCTCGAAGTGGCAGACCAAGAAAGATTTCGGATAGACAGAAGCGACGAATGGTGAGAACAGTCAGAGTCAACCCACAGACCAGCACCAAAGACCTACAACATCATCTTGCAGCAGATGGAGTCACTGTGCATCGTTCAACCATTGGGCGCACTTTACACAAGGAGATGCTGTATGCGAGAGTGATGAAGAGGAAGCACAAACAGAGCCGCTTGAGGTCTGCTCAAGCACATTTGGACAAGCCAGCTTCATTTTGGAATAAGGTGCTGTGGACTGATGAAACTAAAATGAGTTATTTGGGCATAACAAGGGCGTTATGCATGGAGGAAAAAGAACACAGCATTCCAAGAAAAACACCTGCTACCTACAGTAAAATATGGTGGTGGTTCCATCATGCTGTGGGGCTGTGTGGCCAGTGCAGGGACTGGGAATCTTGTCAAAGTTGAGGGACGCATGGATTCCACTCAGTATCAGCAGATTCTGGAGACCAATGTCCAGGAATCAGTGACAAAGCTGAAGCTGCGCCGGGCTGGATCTTTCAACAAGACAACGACCGAAACACTGCTCAAAATCCACTAAGGCATTCATGCAGAGGAACAAGTACAACGTTCTGGAATGGCCATCTCAGTCCCCAGACCTGAATAGAATTGAAAATCTGTGGTGTGAGTTAAAGAGAGCTGTCCATGCTCGGAAGCCATCAAACCTGAATGAACTAGAGATGTTTTGTAAAGAGGAATGGTCCAAAATACCTTCAACCACAATCCAGACTCTCATTGGAACCTACAGGAAGCGTTTAGAGGCTGGAATTTCTGCAAAAGGCGGATCTACTAAATATTGATTTCATTTCTTTTTTGTGGTGCCCAAATTTATGCACCTGCCTGATTTTGTTTAAACAATTATTACACACTTTCTGTAAATCCAATAAACTTCATTTCACTTCTCAAATCTCACTGTGTGTGTCTCCTATATGATATATTTAACTGACATTTTTTATCATAACAACCAACGATTTATACAGGAAAATAATGACTATTAACAAGGTTGACCAAACTTTTGCATCCCACTGTAGTGCCTTTCATGATAAACAATACTCTAAGTAAATAATCAAGCATTCAGCTCTTGAAAGAAAGAAAGAAAGAAAGAAAGAAAGAAAGAAAGAAAGAAAGAAAGAAAGAAAGAAAGAAAGTTAATGTGAAAATATGAAAGGCGCTACAAGGCAGTAATAGTGTTGAAAGTGGTCAATATGAAAATAAGGGCTATTAACAAGGTTGCCTAAACTTTTGCATCCCACTGTATATACCAAATTCTTTCTTTCTTTCTTTCTTTCTTTCTTTCTTTCTTTCTTATAGTGCTTTTGACATGATTACTATTTTAAAGTACTTCAATGTTATCACTATTATATAGTGCCTTTCAAATTAAATACCCCCACAAAATCCATTCTTTTATACTAGCTGTGCTACCCATCTAAGACAGATTGAAATTTAAACAATCAACATACACCTTAACATTAACTTTTTCATGCAGTATCTGTGGAGATGTATTTCATAATGCAGTTAGCAATAAAATGCTTCACATTTGTCATTCCAACAGATGGCTCCTAAAAAAATTTGCATTAATAAAAATATTTGTAATGAACCAGCTGTTGGAATAACAAATACAATGTATTTTATTACTAAAGTTCTTGTGATGCGCCATCTGTTGGAATGATAAATGCAATGCAACGCATATGTCTCTGTTATATGGCATTTGGAATGGGATTCATAAAAGCAGCTTTGATGTTTGTGATGTGCCATCTGTTGGAATGACAGAAATCTAGTATTCGGATGGACACGCAGATACACAGGCACTTATTCTTTCATTAAGGTGGATAATGCATTTTCACACTGACCACAGTCTTATATCACCTTTATATTTTCACATTAAATTTTCTTTCTTTCTTTCTTTCTTTCTTTCTTTCTTTCTTTCTTTCTTTCTTTCTTTCTTTCTTTCTTTCAGACAGCCTCATAGATTTTGTAGACCCCACCACAGGGTGTTCTGGACAGATACCATTAGTAGTTAAGCTAAGGTCACCATTGTATGCATTGGGCAGGTGATCTCTTGCATTTTCTAAGGGCCACCAGAGGGCGCTCTGGGCAGACAACCTCAGAGGTTTTTGCAGACACCACCAGAGGGCGCGCCTGACAGATGATCCCAGACGTTAAGCGGAGGTCACCAGAGGATATGCTGGGCAGATGAGCACAGGGGTTTCGTAGACCTAAGCCTGCCCTGGAAGTGCTTCAGTGGAGATCAGACGTGTCCTCCAAAGTATTCCCTGTGGTCAGACTTAAAGGAGGCCACTGACCTCTGGACAAAAGTCCATGTGGCAGGAGGCAGGCAGGTAGAAAAAGTAGCCAAAGAGAGGACCCTCATTAGCTGGCACCCTGCTGCATTGATATTTTTAAAGTTGCTTCCTTTTATTTTTGGGTTCCTTTCGGTTTGGAGACTGCAAGAGCTAACCAAGGCCACAATGGTTTTGATTCTATCAGGTCTGACCTGAGCTGCACTTCACTTAACTCAACACTACGTGTCACTGTGGTTCAATTTCCAAGCCAGCTTAATCCAGTTTAGGGTCACAGGAGACAAGAAAAGAACCAGCCCTGGGGGGGATGCTGGCCCATTGCAGAGCAAACTCAAGCAGGCACCCAGTGGGTGTGACACCCGGGTAGAAGAATCAGCTGAGTGTCCCAAGATTACTCACAAGGTGACCTCATGCGGTACCTTGAGTGCCACATCTTTCCACCGTCTTACATTAATATTAGGTGTCACCTCTCCATGCTGCACTCTGGTGTGCCAGCACTCATACAGGTGACCAATGACCTCCTGGAGTCGGGTGTGGAGGACGGACAAAGCTCACCTACCTGGAAGGAGTGCAGGAGGCGCAAGAGAGGGAAAAGAGTTTGGACTTGTGTTGGCGTTTATTTAAGAAGCCTTTTGTAAGGGAATTTATAATAATAAACCTGGGACTTGTGTCTGTCGAGTTGTGTCTGGGGTTTGGAGTGCTGCAACGCCCCCTGGTGGTCATAAGATATATATATATATATATATATATATTTCTTGTAGACATAGCATACTGGGGAAGGAATTGTTCTGGATACACAATCTCCTCCTCTCCATCCATAAGAAGTAGGCAGATGGTGACTAGTGGGGTATCCTCCCAGACCTGATCAGGGCATCGTTGACCTCCTGGACAGTCTGTGGCACTGCTTGGTGGCTTCGGATGCACCGATATGTAATGGATTTTCCAGAGGTCCTCATTTGGATTCAGGTCGGAGGGACTTGTGGCCCATTCAATGGCATCAATGGCTTCATCATCCAGGAACTGCCTACACACTCTGGGCACATAAGACTGGGCATCAGCCTGCACCAGGAGGAACCCACTGCACCAGCGTAAGGTCTGACTTTGGCTCTGGGGATTTCATCCTGGTACCTAACAGCAGTCAGAGTACCACAGCCTAGCATGTGGACCCCCTAAGGATGTGCCTCCCCAGACCACCACTGACCCACTGCCAAACCAATCAAGATGGATGATGTTGTGGGCTGCATAACGTTCTCCACGGCTTCTCCAGACCCTTTCACGTCTGTCACATGTGCTCAGGGTGAACCTGCTCTCATCTGGGAAAAGCACAGGGTGCCAGTGGTGGACCTGCCAATTCTGGTATTCTATGGCAAATGCCAATCGAGCTCCCCGGTGCCCACTAGAGGACATAGTCGGGCCCTCAGGCCACCCTCATGAAGTCTGTTTCTAATTGTTTGGTCAGAGACATTCACACCAGTGGCCAGCCTGTCTGTTGGAGGTCGTTTTGTAGGCTCTGCCAGTTCTCATCCTGTTGCCCAAAGGAGCAGATACCAGTGGGTCCTGCTGATGGGTTAAGGGCCTTCTACGAGGGACCCTGTCCAGCTCTCCTAGAGGAACTGCCTGTCTGTCTCCTGGAATCTCCTCCATGCCCTTGAGACTGTGCTGGGAGACACAGCAAACCTTCTGGCAATGCCACGTATTGAAGTTGGACTACCTGTGCCAGCTCTGTAGGGTCCAGGTACGGCCTCATGCTGCCAATAGTGACACTGACCGTAGCCAAATGCCAAACGAGTGACAAAACAAACGAGGAGGGAAAAATGTCAGTGGCCTCCCTCCACCTGTTAACTCATTCATTCCTGTTTTTGGGGGTCATCTCATTGTTGCCTCCCCGGGACCAAAGAAGCTGAAACTGATGAACAAGCCCCCCTGCTGCTTCACTGACCAGATCCACAGCCCACAAGTGTCACTGACTTGATGCTACACTCGGATTACAAAGGGTTCCTTTAATTTTTTGAGCGGTATATATATAAATAAATGACTAGTAGGGGGTCCTAACCCTAACTCCTTTAACCCCAAACACAACTCAACTCACACAAGCCTCAGGTTCTAATATGCTTCTTTTATTAACTACAGTGCCTTTTAAACAGGCTTCTTCCACAATCAACTCAAACTTCTGCCCAACTCCAACTCACCTGGATGAGTCTGCGTGGCTTCTTTCAGGCCTGACCCCAGAGTACTTCTGGTTCCACCATTTTGCATCCAGGAAGCACTTCCTAGTCAGGACTGAACCTCCTTCAAACCTCCTTTCTGCAGCCGAACTGCACCTTTCCCAAAACTGGAGGTCCTGTCTTCAATTGTAGCCCCCTTCTTAGACAAAAGGGCGCCTATGGGTTTTCATTTTTCTGCTTGCCCGTGTGCTTGCCAGGCTCTCAGAACTTGGCAAGAAGGCTTCAGTACAAGAGGCAAACAAGCAAAGAAGTGGGCTTCATGACCAGCAGAGGCCAAAAAAAAAAAACACAAAAGAAAGTTGTGGTATTCTCTGTCAATCAAACTGCATGGTCGTGTGCTGTGAGCACAGGTGCCACTAGATGACCCTCGTGTCACCCTCATGGAGTCTAATTGTGACAGTTTGATGAGAAACCTGCACATCAGTAGCCAGCTGGAGGTCATTTTTTAGGCTCCTCACACAAAGGATCAGATGCCAGTCCTGCAGCTGAACTAATGCCCCTCTTCTGCCCTGTCCATCTCTCCTTGCGTGACAGCCCATCTCCTGGTATCTCCTCCATGATCTTGATACTGATACACAGGAAACCATCATGTGATGGCACGCATAGATGTGCCACACTGGAGGAGCTGGACTACCTGTGCCACCTGAATTGGCTGCATGCTAAGAAGGCTTCAGTACAAGAGGCAAACAAGCAAAGAAGTGGGCTTCATGACCAGCACAGGCCAAAAAAAAAAAAGGGAGAGGGGGGCCATTCTGGTTCAGCGAGGATTCCTTCTTTAGCTGGAGTTCGGGTCTTTGTTTCATGCCCATTTGTATTCTTTGGGTTTTCATTTTGACGGCCGGGACACCCAAGAGATAGAAGGATGGAGGAAGGCAGCTTCTTTAGGGCACTGCCTCCCCCAGAACAATAGATGGCAGCAACCCGGATTCCCACAGGGCACCTTGGGACTTGGAGTTCTTTATCTCAGCCCTGTTGGGTACCATGAGGGCCGCCAGGGGGTGCTGTGAAAATGGAGGAGCCGTATGGCATGGGGTTTCCGCCTAACCAGGAAGTGTTTGCAAACCACGTAGGCGGAAGAGCAGAAGCACTACCGGGTTGGCCAGCATAAGAGGACTTGCCAGCCTCACAAAAACAAGATGGAGTCGGGTGGAAGGTGGATAAAGACGACTGAGACCAAGAGACAGAGAGAGAAGAATAACTGTGTGCCGTGCCAGTTACGCACTTGTGGCTGAGGTGCGGTGGGAAACGCTCAAGGGAAGAGTTTTCAGGGCTAAATGAGCTCTTTGTGCTTTTAACTTGTGCCCCGTGTCTGTGTTGTGTTGGGTTCGGGGAGCTGGAGTGCCCTCTAGTGTCTAACATCATGTGTTATGTTCTGTGTGTTTTGTGACTGGTACTCCCCCAAGAGGCGGGGCTACCTGCCAATCACTGACAGGACGTGCCCTCCAGCCTATAAATCCTGAGGGTCTCCCACCCAGCCAGGGGGGTTCATTTCGATTTCGCTTGGGAGTGCTTGGTGAGTTCTCATTATTCATTTTTTGGATATTTGAACCCGTGCTCCGTGTTTCAACTACAGTCCTGGGACTTTGTTCTTCTGGGGTGCCTTGTGTTGCTGCCAACGTCTTTATGCCTTTGGTGCCCTCCAGAGCTTCACAGTACAGCAGAGCTATTTTTATGAGAATAAACGTTTTACTTGATGAAGATCCTGCACTTGTCCATATATTTAGCTGGGGTTTGATGGGGAATTCCCCCTCTCCCGGTAAGCATTTTTGGAAGTGGTCTTGGGACTTCACACACTTTGGGAGGGTCCCCTGCGGCTCATTTTGAATACGTTTGGGAGTTTTGGTGACTTTGTGTCACTTCTGGATTTTTGACCTTTGGCCCCGTCTCTTGACCTCACTTTGGATTTGTGACTTTTGGGGGACGGTGTTTGCTTGCGACTGCCTTCTCGTCGAGACTAATCCTTCATGCCCTTTGTGCTCCCCTGAGCTTCACTGTTTGATGGTGGAAATAAAACCTTATTACTTTTTATAAATGTTGTGTGGCTGAACATGTTACTGGCTGGGTTTGATGGTTTTCCACTGTAATGGCCCATTTTGGAAGTGCTTTTTGGGGTCTTAGGTGTTTTGGGACTCCTAAATCACAACAGGAGCTGTGAAACCCCTGGCCCACAATAACATTACAGTTAAAGACGTTATTACAAAATACGATTTAAAAGCAAAGCCAAACCAAAAAGAAGGCAAGCTGGCCACATTGTGACAGCCAATTAACGTGCTGCCCGATGGCACTGGACATTTATTGGGTACGGCGATTTCCGTTGACTTTTTCTTTCTTTCTTCCCGTCACAGTATGACAAACATGGCAAGCCACGCAGACCACCCCTCTCTAATGTTTTGGCAGTCCAACACACCTGCACCTGTCCTTTCCTTGTTGCCACATGGTACCAATTGTTCTACCAGCTGGACGCTGACTGGGCAGCACTATGGTTGAGGAGCCTTGGGGGCGTTACACCCCACGACTGGCATTCACAGTGGGCACTGCCCCAAAACCTGCTCAGATTATGTCAATGAAAGCTATGAGTCATGAAATGTGAAGGGGGGCTTAATGGCCAGAAACTCCACTTACAAAGAAAAGCAATGAAAATAATTCAGGAGCCACGTTGATTACTGGCAGTGGCACAGTGGGTGGCTGTGAGGCTGGAGATCTGCGCCAGTGACTGAAAGGATGCTGGTTTGAATCATATAAATGCCACTCCACTGTATTGGGCCCTTATCCTGCAATCGCTCCATCTGGGGTGTGATGCCAACTTGCATCCATGCCTGCAAGTGGGTACTCTAACTTACAAGGAAAATTTCAGGGTTTCTGGCAGGACTGGCACTGTAAAAAACTTCACGTTGTTCCACTGCATTCAAATGAGTGTGGTGCGGAGGCGTCACCCGTTGCATGGCTGTACTCGGGTCCTAATTTGGGGTCCTGAGGTGGTTCGTTGTATGGAGGGTGCGGCAATGCACTGTATCGGTGCCAGTTCTCACCCCCTTTCTAATGCCACAGTGCTGGTAAGTGACAACCGTACCGACCAAGTGGCAAAAGCCGACACCATGGATTATTGTAATTGATGAGGAATTATGCCACGTTCTGTCCCCAGGGAGACTTTCTGCATCATATGGCTGTGATGACTTCATGGTACAGTTGGCACCCTGACTGGCATCTAACAGACGAGGCTAGTCAAGTGGCCAGTAGAACTTCACACTGTGGCACGTCAATGAGCAGAGTGTCAAGTGTCAGACGCCATTGCTGATCAGCTTCATTGACTTCAACGAGGCTTTTGACGGAAAACATCACGACTCCATGTGGCAATCGTTATCTTACACGTGGCTTTGATTATTTCATGTACGCTGCTGCAAAAAATAATGGAACTCTTAAATCACCATCAGATCTCGATGGGCGAAATATTCGAGTGGAAAATCTTTACTGAGTAATCCTGGGTAATTCATTCGGAACAAAATGACGTAACAATAGTCAGTGGGCACCAACATCACCAGCCCACCGAGGGCCGACACAAAAACACACCAAACAGCCAACTTGTGCAGATCTCAACATGGCAACTCCTCATGTCAATCAGTCGTGTGTGTGGACCCCGACAAGATGACACGGCAGATGGTGACTAGTGGGGTATCCTCCCAGACCTGATCAGGGCATCGTTGACCTCCTGGACAGTCTGTGGCATTGCTTGGTGGCATCGGATGCACCAATATGTAATGTCCCAAAGGTCCTCAATTGGATTCAGTTCTGGGGGACTTGTGGCCCATTCAATGGCATCAATGGCTTCATCATCCAGGAACTGCCTACACACTCTGGCCACATAAGGCCAGGCATCACCAGCACCAGGAGGAACCCACTGCACCAGCGTAAGGTCTGACATTGGCTCTGAGGATTTCATCCTGGTACCTAACAGCAGTCAGAGTACCACAGCCTAGCAAGTGGACCCCTTAAGGATGTGCCTCCCCAGACCACCACTGACCCACTGCCAAACCGATCAAGATGGATGATGTTGTGGGCTGCATAACATTCTCCACGGTGTCTCCAGACTCTGTCACGTCTGTCACGTGTGCTCAGTGTGACTCTGCTGTCATCTCTGAAGCACCAATGACGGAGCTGCCAGTTGTGGTATTCTCTGTCAATCAAACTGCATGGTGGTGGGCTGTGAGCACAGGTGTCACTCTCATGGAGTCTATTTGTGACAGTCTGATGAGAAACCTGCACATCAGTAGCCAGCTGAAGGTCATTTTTAGGCTCCTCACACAAAGGATCAGATGCCAGTCCTGCAGCTGAACTAATGCCCCTCTTCTGCCCTGTCCATCTCTCCTTGCGTGACAGCCCATCTCCTGGTATCTCCTCCATGCTCTTGATACCGATACACAGGAAACCATCATGTCATGGCACGCATAGATGTGCCACCCTGGAGGAGCTGGACTACCTGTGCCACCTGAATTGGCTGCATGCTACCAGTACTGACACGGACACCAGCAAAACTAGAGAAGAATCAGATGGGAAGGAGACGGAGAGAACAACTGTCTGTGGCCACCATTCCCTTTTTTGGGGGTGTCACCTCTTCAGGTCACCTGTTGTCACTTTCATTTGCACCAAGGCAGGTGACGTTGATTCCCAGTCACTTGTGTTTCCTAACTGGACACAATGACATTCCTGAAACTTCACTCTCTTGGTGTCACACTGCGATGATTACGCGTCCCCTTCATTTTTTTTGAGCAGTGTTTATTATTTGGGTGCTGAATTCAAAATAAATCTTTTTGACAAAACATACATTAGAGCTGTCAATCGTTTTTGCACTCTAATTAATTAAATGCCAGTATTTTACTTTACTTTTAATTTGTTTGAATTTAATGCCCACTAACATTACAATCTCGAACCCTTCTTTGGTAGTGAGGTGAGAATTGAGCTGGAAGTGCCATCTCTGCTCACCCTACTTCATCTTTTTCTGCCTTCATGCCAATCAGATCCTTTCTGCCACCCACTCTGAGCCTGGCACCACTGACACTGCCCTAAGGTGGTCTGAGTCCTCCCTCCTGGGCAGATCCCACTATGTGCCAAAGCCTGGAAAGATGGCATCAGGCAAGCACAGGGTGCCCCAGGGTTCAGTGCTGGGTCCTCTCCTCCCCTTCTCTCTTTACCACCTCCTCAGTAGGTCCTACCGTCCAGTCTTATGGTTTTTTCTGATCACAGCGATGCTGATGCTGTGCCCGTCGTTCCTTCCAGAGGACCACACGGCATCAAAAGAGTCTCTGCGTGTCCCACTCATACTGTAAAATGGAGATAAGCCTGGAAACCTTCTTGTTATCTCTGCCCGCCTGCCAATTCAGTTCAACTCAGCACATGATCACTTACACCCACCATGTCGGTACGCCACCTTGGGCTGGAGATTGAATCAATCAATCAATCAATATTTATTTATAGAGCACATATTCATACAAAAAAATGTAGCTTAACGTGCTTTACAAAATGAATAGAAAAATAGAAGACACAATAAAAAATAAACATTAATTAACATAGAATAAGAGTAAGGTCCGATGGCCAGGGTGGACAGAAAAAACAAAAAAAAAACTCCAAATGCTGGAGAAAAAAATAAAATCTGTAGGGGTTCCAGACCACGAGACCACCCAGTCCCCTCTGGGCAATCTACCTAACATAAGTCAAACAGTCCTCTTTGTATTTAGGGTTTTCATGGAAGGACTTGATGATGATGGTCACGTAGACTTCTGGCTTTCAGTCCATCAATGTTGGAGCATCATGAAGCTTTGAGTAGGTGGAGGTGGCGCAGACCACCACAAAGAAACCGGAAAAAGAAACAGAAGAGAGAGTTGGGGTCAGTACGGATTTTAGAGCCACCATGAATAGTTATTATGATGAATTGAACATAGAGTATCAGGATTAAGTTAAAGTGAAGTTAGGAGAAGGCCATGTTACAGTAATGTGTTCTCAGCCGTGTTTTAAACTGCTCTACTGTATCAGCCTGGTGAATTCCTATTAGCAGGCTATTCCAGATTTGAGGTGCATAACAGCAGAAGGCCGCCTGCCCGCCTCACCACTTCTTTTAAGTTTTGTTCTTGGAATTCTAAGGAGACACTCATTTGAAGATCTGAGGTTACGGTTTGGAATATAAGGTGTCAGGCATTCCGATATATAAGATGGAGCAGATTATTTAAGGCTTTATAAACCATAAGCAGAATTTTAAAGTCAATCCTGAATGACACAGGTAACCAGTGTAGTGACATCAAAACTGGAGAAATGTGTTCGGATTTTCTTTTCCTAGTTAGGATCCTAGCAGCTCCATTCTGCACTCATTGCAAGTGATTGATGTCTTTTTTGGGTGGTCCTGAGAGGAGTGCGTTACAGTAATCTAGTCGACTGAACACAAACACGTGAACTAATTTCTCAGCATCTTTCAGTGATATAAGAGGTCTAACTTTACTTATGTTTCTTAAGTGAAAAAATGCTGTCCTAGTGGTCTGATGAATATGCGATTTAAAATTCAGATTACAGTCAACGGTTACCCCTAAGTTTTTTACTTCCGTCTTAACTTTTAATCCTAATGCATCAAGTTTATTTCTGATGACCTCATTGTATCCATTATTGCCAATTAAAAAAGGAAAAGGATCTCAAAACTCTTCCAATGTTTCCTCTTCATCTCTTTAAGGCTCGGTTCTTTAAATATTTCCTCATAACTCACCCCCCGTAGCCCTGAAGTCAGCTGAGTCACTCTTCTCTGGACCTTCTCTAGTGCTACTATGTCTTTAGGACTCCAGATGAGGCCTCACCAGTGTGTTACAAAGCTTGAGCGTCACCTCCTGTGACTTGTACTCCACACATCAAGGCGCTATATAACATGACATTCTGTTAGCCTCCTTCATGGCTTCTGAACACGTTTATAGTGACAAGTCCACTACGACTCCTAAATCCTTCCCCTGAGCTGGACTTTCGATTTTCAGACCTCCCTTTGTGTATTCAGACCTCCTGTTTTCACCCCTTACGTATAACACTTTACATTATAAGCCGTACTTGAGGTCCCTCAGACTTGCAAATTCAATCTTTAGAAAATCTGCAAGATCAGATCATACCTGACAGAACATGCAGCACGACTCCTGGTCCAGGCTTTGGTCCTGTCACATCTCTGCTAGCAGGAGCACTGGTGTGTGTGTCACCAAGACACTGTAGATGACTCAAAAAACAGCAGCAAGTCTGATGGTCAGCCAGCCGAGGCGGGCACAGGTCACTCCTCCCTTCAGATCACCACACTGGCTTCTTGGAGCAGCAGCAGCAGCACATATCAACTTCACGCCCATGGTGGTTACCTACAGAGGAGTCAGTGGCTCAGAACCTACACATATGGAGACACTAATGAGGTCCTCGGCTCCTTCACGGCCACTCAGGTCTGCCGTTGAATGGCGTCTGGTGATGAAACTTCTGTGTGGTGTCAGATCTCAGTCCAGACTGAGGACCAGGGCAGGAGAGTCTCCTTAGTTCATATAATGGCCACTAAAGGTCGTGGCTCTCTATCTATCTATCTATCTATCTATCTATCTATCTATCTATCTATCTATCTATCTATCTATCTGTCGTTTAGTGCCTTTCATGCTATCTATCTATCTATCTATCTATCTATCTATCTATCTATCTATCTATCTATCTATCTATCTATCTATCTATCTATTATTATATAGTGCCTTTCATCTATCTATCTATCTATTATTATATAGTGCCTTTCATCTATCCATCTATCTATCTATTATTATATAGTGCCTTTCATCTATCTATCTATCTATCTATTATTATATAGTGCCTTTCATCTATCCATCTATCTATCTATTATTATATAGTGCCTTTCATCTATCCATCTATCTATCTATCTATCTATCTATTATTATATAGTGCCTTTCATCTATCTATCTATCTATCTATCTATTATTATATAGTGCCTTTCATCTATCTATCTATCTATTATTATATAGTGCCTTTCATCTATCCATCTATCTATCTATCTATTATTATATAGTGCCTTTCATCTATCTATCTATCTATCTATCTATCTATCTATCTATCTATCTATCTATTATTATATAGTGCCTTTCATCTATCTATCTATCTATTATTATATAGTGCCTTTCATCTATCTATCTATCTATCTATCTATCTATCTATTATTATATAGTGCCTTTCATCTATCTATCTATCTATTATTATATAGTGCCTTTCATCTATCCATCTATCTATCTATCTATCTATTATTATATAGTGCCTTTCATCTATCTATCTATCTATCTATTATTATATAGTGCCTTTCATCTATCCATCTATCTATCTATCTATCTATTATTATATAGTGCCTTTCATCTATCTATCTATCTATCTATCTATCTATCTATTATTATATAGTGCCTTTCATCTATCCATCTATCTATCTATCTATCTATTATTATATAGTGCCTTTCATCTATCCATCTATCTATTATTATATAGTGCCTTTCATCTATCCATCTATCTATCTATCTATTATTATATAGTGCCTTTCATCTATCCATCTATCTATCTATCTATCTTTGTTACAACCCACAACAACACCTGACCCAGGAAGTCTTCGTCATTTCAAGCTAGGACTTTGATGAATACAAACACGTAATGTCAGCCTTGATGTTCTCCTTCTTTCCACTGGTGGTGGACGTTAAACGGAGTTTCCCACCGGTGCCCTCGGCTCTCCTTTAGTTTGTCTGCCTGTCTTCATTCACAAAGCTCAAGCTGTCCCCAGACGAAGACGCATTTGGAATGAGAGACTTGGGTGTCATTCAGAGAAGTCGTTTCTAACTCTTGAGGTGACAATGACAATCCAAATTGTGAAACGTGTATTCGTGAAGTTCAAGAAAAATTGAATTGCAAGACGAGGCTCAGAAGTTCACTTTGTAGATTCATCCATCAATCCATCCATCCATTATCTAACCCGTTATATCCCACTATATCTGCTGGAGCCAATCCCAGCCAACACAGTACACAAGGCAAGAAACAAATCCCCAGGCAGGGCGCCAGCCCACTGCCGGGCACACACACACACACACACACCAAGCACACACTAGGGACAATTTAGAATCACCAATGCACCTGACCTGCATGTCTTTGGACTGTGGGAGAAAACCGGAGCACCCGGAGAACTTGTAAACTCCATGCAGGGACGACCCGAGAAGAAAACACCCAGGTCTCCTTACTGCGAGGCAGCAGTGCTACCCACTGCGCCACCGTGCCACCCTTTGTGGATTCAGGTTTGGATTTTTTTTTCATTGGAAATCTTGGAGCGGAGAGTGAGTGAAGAGCAGCAGGGTGAACGATTCCATCAGGATATCAAGGACATGGAAAGAAGGGAGCAGGGTGGACCACTGCTGGATGATTGATGTACACTGGGTCCTCCCCTTTGAAATATTCCCATTTTTTTTGCTTTACAGCCTTAAATGTAAACACACAAACTAATATTTCTTCCCAGCATTCCTTACTCAATGCCACCTCTAACATCCAAGTGAAAGAAATCACAGCTACAGTTCAGAAGAATTTAAAAAATCAAAACCAAGACCTACTGAGTCCTCATTTTGCACTTCGTTGAGGACGGACGGAAATCTCTGAAAAGCAAACACTTCACCTGACATTTCTCTCCATTTCTTGACATCCAATCCTATTGGGCGATGACACTACGTAACACAATTTTTGTTCCTGGATTCCAAGAGTTATATTTCAACATGCTTATGTCTAAAGCCTAAGGAAAAACGACTACATTCAGCACAAACTTTGATTTTATGACCACAGCCCAGAAAGTTTTGTATTCATAGTGACAAAACAGGGGCATCTTGATCTTTGCGTTCATGCGGTCTGATAAAGAACAACACTTGCATGGTAAATAGACAAAGACAGTCAAACCACTCAACAAGGTTCACAAATGAGTAGGTTTTCTAGACTTGCGACTGTGCTGCAAATCGCTTTCTCGAAGAAGCCCCCAAATGTAGTCCCCCATCATGTTTTCGTTATGCTGTCCTCGGTAGCGACGTTCAAAGTCCAGTATATCCCAATGAAAGCACTCGCCTTGCTCCTCTGAGGAAGCTCCCGTGTTCTCCTTGAATTTGTCAAGATGAGCGTCAAGGATATGGACTTTGAGAGACATTCTGAATCCCATTTTGCCGTAATTCTTTAGGAGAGTCCGAACCAACTGCACAGTTTTCAGCCTTGTGATTACCCGGGAAGCCGTGGACCACTGCAACGAAACTGTTCCAAGCCGTTTTCTCCGTCCTGTTTGGCAGCTCGGCGAATTGGTAGGATCCACCATGCAGAAGTAGCAGTTGCTTGAGTGGTCGGTCGGTTGGCGTCAAATTCGTGGGATAGCAAACTTCATGGCTCTCTTTTCTCCCCTGTGCCAACCTTCAAGAGTTTTTTTGCAATATTCGCATGTGAAATGAGGTGCCCAGGGCTTGTCTTGATTCCCCGGCAGGCATGCCGAAGTGTGCCTTGTAGGCCTCGCACATCTTACGACATGCTTTCACGGAATACTTTCTCGCTCTTGTCTTTATAAATTGTCCACAGATGTAGCAAAATGCATCTGCTGGGTGCAAGCAACCTCTTGATGCCATCTAAATCAAATCCAAAAAGTAACATAAACCCAAATGTCGGTGCGAGTCATCTGTGCTTTTATACCTGTATGACTATTCCGAGAACGTTCTAGAAAGTTTCTTGAAAGTTCTAGATAATTCCGGAAAATTCGAGAAACTTCTGGACAATTCTAACAGTTCGAGAATATTCTAGAAGACTACTCAGTATTGAATGCGAATCGAGAATTTTCTCGAAAACAGACACATTTCAAAATATCGTTGTCCTGATCACAAAAGTAAAGTTTTTGTGGAACAACGGCTATTTTCTATTTTTTTTTTTTAGGCATAACGGGTTAGGAAAACACACTTTGTACCCAGGAGCAAAATAAAAATAAAAATGTCTTACACAGTGTAATCGGAGTTACCCACCGGTGCCCTCAGCTCATCTTTAGTTTATCTTGAGCTTTGTAAACGAAGTCACCAACTTGTCCCCAAGACACAGACGCACCCCCCTCAGGGACGCAGCCCTGGCACTGAACGCTTGAGAATGCGAGACGGAGCAGGGAGATCGACGCATTAAATAATTAAGAGGCGGACGAGATTTGTGTGGGGTGGAACAACAAGGAAAACTGTCACCTCCTGCCATCTGGGTGTTATTAGTGCCGATGCCGACAAGGTGCCACTGCTTTAAAAGGGTGATGAAAGCAAGCAAGAAGAGCCAGCCCACCGCCTTCTCCGTCTCCCTGGCTCACCCATAACTCGCGCAGCTGGCGGAGACTCAGCAGCTTCAACCCCCGGCCACCGTAGGCTGCCTCCTCACAGCGTGACCAGACCAACCGAGGTTGGCAGTCTGCCCGTCATCCTTCACGCACCCGCAGTCGTAATTCGGATTCCTGCAGGTCATCCGTCATGCTCTCACCGTTCCACAGCAATGATCGGGGGGCAAACCAGCCCCCTAGTGCGCCACAACCCACGATCCTTCGCGAGATCCCTAACCGTGCCGCCTTTCCCCTCTAGGTGGCCGGATTGCCCTCCCCGAGACTGCCCTTCACCTGCCTTTTAACCTCTGCTCACTTTTCTCATCCCTCTCCATCATCATCATCGTCATCTTTCTTTTTTTCCGTCTCGCACTCGAGCTTCTCCTTTTATTTGTGAGGATGTGGCACGGCTGTGGCACTTCGGTGTGGAAATGCCGGCGCCCCAATGCACCCGGGAACTGCTCCAGCCACACGACCACAGCCCCTCCGTAAGCCGCGAGAGCAGCGATTATTTATTTTAAAAGGCAATGAGAAGCGGATGTCACTTTACCACACGGGGGCTCAGGTTACATCCTTGGGACCCCTGGCATAAACCCGTGTGGCAGACGACCAGGGACCTTGACCCACCGGGACGCCTGGAGAAGGAAAAGACTGGGAGAGGGGCAATGTCTCCCCTGGTTTCCATCTGGGAAGTTCAACCCTGTGGGGGTCTGTGGCCACCACCAGGGGGCGCCTGGATAGTTCCGGAGCCCTGGAGCACTGCACTTCCACCACACCAGGACGTGCTGCTGCTTCAGGAACTGTTTACACCCGGAGTGCTTCCGGGTGCAAGGGCAGCACTTCTGCCATGCTAGGAATTGCTGCCAGGAGACCATCACAGAACACCTGGAGCACATCCGGGGTGTTATAAAAGGGGCCGCCTCACTCCATTCGAAGAGCCGGAGTTGGGAGAAAGAAGACGGAGCTTGCGAGAACGAGGAGTGGAGGCAGCCGAAGAAGAGGAAAAAGGACCGAGTAATCGTATGGATTAGTGGGGACAGGATTGTGCACGAAAAACTGTAAATATTGTAAATAAACCGTGTGTTGGGGACTTCTGGTGTCGTGTCTGTCTTTTATATCCGCCTTGATGTGGGCTGTGGGGACACTCTGCTCTTAATTAAGCAAAGCGGCCATGATGTGCCCTGGGATGATGAGGTGTGCCCACTTTAGCTTTATGCTTTACTATCCCTCTCCCACTTGGACAGAGGCAGTGGTGCTGCAAGAATTCTGTTTCTGGACTTCTGTAGCGCCTTCAACACCATCCAACCTCTGCTCCTCAGGGACAAGCTGACAGAGATGGGAGTAGACTCACACCTGGTGCCATGGATCATGGACTATCTTACACACAGACCTCAGTATGTGTGTCTTGGGAACTGCAGGTCTGACATTGTGGTCAGCAGCACAGGAGCGCCGCAGGGGACTGGACTCTCTCCGGTTCCTGTTCAGCCAACATACATCAGACTTCCAATACAACTCGGAGACCTGCCACGTACAAAAGTTCACTGACGACACTGCTATTGTGGGCTGCATCAGGAGTGGGCAGGAGGAGGAGTACAGGAACCTAATCAAGGACTTTGTTAAATGGTGTGACCCAAACCACCTACAACTGAACACCAGCAAAACCAAGGAGCTGGTGGTGGATCTTAGGAGGTCCAGACCCCTCATGGACCCCATGATTATCAGAGGTGACCGTGCAGAGGGTGCAGACCTATAAATACCTGGGAGTGCAGCTGGATGACAAATTGGACTGGACTGCCAATACTGATGGTCTGTGTAAGAGAGGACAGAGCCAACTATACTTCATTAGAAGACTGGCGTCCTTCAACATCTGCAATAAGATGCTGCAGATGTTCTATCAGACGGTTGTGGCGAGCGCCCTCTTCTACGCGGTGGTGTGCTGGGGAGGCAGCATAAAGAAGGAGGATACCTCACGCCTGGACAAACTGGTAAGGAAGGCAGGCTCTATTGTGGGCACGGAGCTGGACAGTTTGACATCCATGGCAGAGCGACGGGCGCTGAGCAGACTCCTGTCAGTCATGGAGAATCCACTGAACAGGATCATCTCCAGACAGAGGAGCAGCTTCAGAGACAGACTGCGGTCACCATCCTACTCCACTGACAGACTGAGGAGACCCCACACTATGCGACTCGGGGGGTAAACGTTAACATCATTCAAAGTTATTGTCTGTTATACCTGCATTGTTATCACTCTTTAATTTAATATTGTTCTTTATCAGTATGCTGATGCTGGAGTATGGGAATTTATAAAGTATCTATCTATCTATCTATCTATCTATCTATCTATCTATCTATCTATCTATTATATAGTGCCTTTCACATCTATCTATCTATCTATTATATAGTGCCTTTCACATCTATCTATCTATCTATCATATAGTGCCTTCTATCTATCTATCTATCTATCTATCTATCCAAGCCAGTGATGATCATCAGGGTCACCCTGCACTTTAGAAGGTGTCCCCAGATGTCTGCTCAATCATTAAGTTGACAAAAACAGGACAATATAGCACAAAACACACACACACACCAGTCCCCCAGTGACTCGGGAGCATTCAACTTGAACTTTTTTCAATTCTAATTAATAATTCATACCAGAATTTTCTCCCAGGTTCTCTGCCGTCATCAGAAGAGCATTGTCACATCCCAGCCCTCCTGTAATGGAGAAATGGCATCTATTAAAATCCAAAGGTTCAGAGCTCTGAAGTTAATTAGTAAACACATCGTCCTGCGTGCGCGGCGCGTTTGATCAGCGACTCGGTGCAGAATTGGAATTGACAGCACAGGGGGATGGTGGGTGGTGGGGGGGGTCTGCTGTTATGAATCCTTCAGTGTGTAGTCATGCCTGGTGAGGTCTTTTTTAACATATCATTGTAATATGGGTACTTTGAGCAGAGAAAAAAGGGGAACGCTGAGTTGATGCCTCTACGTTTAGGGGATCACATGAGAAGGGCAGTCATACCTGGAACTGAATAAGCAAAACGACGGATGGGTACTTGAAACCACGCCCCTTTTAAGCTAGTCGTAGAGAGGACACGCCCTGTATAATCTGCATAAGGCCACACCCTCTGTCAGACCAAACTTCTGAAAGATCAGCACTTCCTACTACAATTTGCACGAAGCCACACCTCCTTCCCAAAGAAATGCCTCAAATCGTCACAATATCTTGCTATAATTTGCATGCAGACTACACTTTTCAAAGGTCAGGATGTCCAGGTCTCAGACCACACCTCTGGCTATAAATTGAATAAAGCTACACCTACCTGCCAATCAAAGATCTCAAGGGGTCTCTATTTAGTGTTGTAATTTGCAGGCTCTTATGCCCCCCTTTCATACTAAACATTTCAAAAGTCATCACTTCCAGCTATAATGTGCAGAACCCTAGTGGTCTCCCCCAAATCAGATCTTTTGAAGGACTACTACTTACTTGGATGATTTGCATATCACCATATCCTGTTTCAGACTCAACTTCTCACAGGCTCAGCACCTCCTACTATAATCTGCATACAGCCACGCCTCCTCCCTACTTATATGTTTCAAAGGTTCACCATTTACTGTAATAATTTGCATACTGCTACACCACCTTACAGACTAAAGTATTCAAACATTAGGACTTCCGGCTATAATTTGCATAAAGCCACATGCTCCCCAGGCCACACCCCAAAAACATTCAATACCCCGGCTGTAATTTGAATAAAGCCACACCTTCTTCCCAATCAAATCTCTCAAAGGCTCATCATTTTTTTGTCATCATTTTCTTACAGTTACACCCTCTTTCAGACTAAAGTCATCATTTCCAGTTATAGTTTGCATAAGCCCTGCCGCCCTCTTCCCATTCTGATTTTTCGATTGGTCATTACTCCCTGGGGTAATCTGCATATCAAAATTATCAAACTTCTGCTAATTTGGATAAAACCCCATCCTTCTCACCATTCAATTCTCTCAAAATGTCATTATTAATTTTCAGACTGCCATGTCTCTTTAAGATCAAATTTCTGAAAGGATTGGCACCTCCTACTATTATTTTCATAAAGCATCCCCCCCTTTCCTATCCTGAGTAGACTGTCAAAGGGTCAATATTTTCTGCTCTAATTTGCATAAAGCCACATGCTTTATCAGACCACACCCCTCAAAGGTTCTGCAACTCCTGCTATAATTTCAATAAAGCCACACCTCCTTCTCACTCAACTCTTTCAAAGGATCATCAATTACCGTTATAATTTGCATACTGTCACACCCTCTTTTAGATGAAACATTTCAAAAGGAGATCACCTCCAGCTCTAATTTCCATAAGCCACGCCCTCTTCCCCCATCAAAGTTTTTTTGAAAGTGTCATTGCTTGCTGCGGTCATTTGCATTCCACCACAACCCCTTCAGATCAAACATCTCAAAGGACCTGCACCTCCTACTATAATTTACATACAGCCCCGCCTCCTCCCTACTTACATCTTTCAATGGGTCATCATTCACTGTAATAATCTGCTTACTGCCACACCACCTTACTGACTAAACTACTCAAAGATCAGGACTTCAAGCAATAATTTGCATAAAGCTATATGTTCTCCCAGACCACACCCCTCAAAACATTCAGCACCCTGGCTATAATTTGAATAAAGCCACACCTTCATACCAATCAGATCTCTTAAAGGCTCATTATTTTCTGTCATTATTTGCATACAGTCACACCCCCTTTCAGACTAAAGCCATCACTTTCAGCTATAATTTGCATAGGCCCCACCCTCTTCCCTATTCTGATTTTTCAATGGGTCATTACTCCCTGGGGTAATCTGCATACCGAAATAATCAAACTTCTCAGAAGACCCTCTGCTAATTTGCATAAAGCCACGCCCTTTTCACCATTGAGCTCTCTCAAAAGGCCATCATTAATTTGCAGACCACTGTGTCTCTTTAGATCTAATTTCTGAAAGGATTGGCACCTCCTGGTATTATTTGCATAAAGCTCCCCCCCACCCTGTTTCCTGTCCTGAGTGGTCTGTCAAAAGATCATTGCTTTCTGCTGTAATTCGTATAAAACCACATGCTCTATCAGACCACACGCCCTCAAAGGTTCAGCACCTCCTGCTATAATTTGTATAAAGCCACACCTCCTTCCCACTCAAATCTTTCAAAGGGTCATCAATTACTGTTATAATTTGCATACTGCCACACCCTCTTTTAGATGAAACATTTCAAAAGGAGATCACCTCCAGCTCTAATTTGCATAAGCCACACCCTCTTGAAGTTTTTGAAAGTGTCCTTGCTTACTGCGGTCATTTGCATCCCACCAGACCCCATTCAGATCAGACTTCTCCAAGGAGTAGCACCTCCTGCTCTAACTTACATAAAGCCACGGCCCTCTCTAACACAACACTCTCTCTGGGTATTACAATAAGCAGGCACTGTGCCGTAGTCATTATGGCTTTGGATTTCAAACCCTGCGTCTGTGGGTGAAGATCCCACTATTGACTGTGTCACCCTGACTAAGTCACTTTGCCTGCCTGGGCTGCAACTGAAAAACTAAAAAGAAATGGGGACCAGCTGTTTCTTTACAACTTGGATCTTTAGTCGGGGCTGTCTGGGTGATCTCATCCTGTGACAAACTCACTGCTACCCCAGGAGTCACCTGAATTAGGGGAGTGGACCCCGAGCTTGTGTTCCTGGTACAGAGGACCTCAACAAGTCGCATGCCAAATCTCAATCAAATAAAGTTACTGAAATCCATCATGGGGCCATCATCTCCAAATGGAGAAAACATGGAACTGGGGTAAATCTACACAGGAGTGGCCAGCCTAACAAAATGACAACAAGAGAGCACAGGAATGGCCCAGATGAACATTTAAGGACCTGCAGGCTCCTCTCAGCTCAGTCATGAAAGACTTTGAGCAAAAATGAATTGCGTGGGAGGGAAGCCCCCCCAGCTAAACAAGAGGAACATAAAGACTTGTCTATCATTTGCCACCAAAGCGTCTGTGTGTTCTATTCTGTGGACTGATGAGTCCAAAGTGGAACTTTCTGGAAAACGTGGATCCCCTTACAACCCGGCATAAAGCTAAAAGAGCGTCTAATAATAAGAACATCAGGAGTACAGTCTCAGATGGTAGTAGTCGTGTGACGGTGCGGGGACACTTGGTGCTTCAGGGCCTGGATGACCTGCCATAAATGAGGGAAAAACAAGAATTCAAGTCCCCACCAGAAAGAACTGAAGGAGAACGTCCAGCCATCAGTCCGGGACCTGAAAATCAAACGCAATGGGGCGGCGCAGCAGAACAAGGACCTGAAGCATAAAATTTAATCAAAGTCCTGACTTGAACCTCCATTAGGATGTTGTGGTAGGACCTTAGATGGGCACTACACAGTCCAAGACCCTCTAATGGGACTGAATGAAAACAATTTTGTAGAGAAGTTGGGGTTAATGTTTGTCCAAAGTGATAAATTTAATGAAACCCACAAAACAAGGGACTGTTGGCCCTAACATCTCCAAAGATGTCCACTTCTTCACATACCCTGGGTCAGGCTCGGGGGGTCCAAAGGAGATGCCTCCTCTTGGGGGAGTCCCATCTTATAGAGCCCTGAGCTGAAGGGGTGGGGTCTACTTTAGGAGTGGTGGGCGGGGTCGGCGGGCACCGTGGGCATCTAGAGAGCCCTGAGCACAGCATTTGACACCACAGACCCCAGTACTCTAATAAGTCAATAGGTGGGCCTCTCCGGCAGGGTCTTAAACTGGATTCAGTCTTATTTAACAGTGTGACGTGATGCAAATGAGACTGGAAAAAACGTTTGTGGCAGCCACCCAGTGTACTTGAGAACTGGCTGTAAAAAAGGCAAAGGTTTGAACAATTGGTCTTTAAAGATATGCAGTCCAAAGCAGAACTGAGGTTACGGGCAAAATATGGTGGCTTTAAATCTGGACAGGGGAAATGACGTCATCTGGCAGGAACCGGAAGTGATGTCATCACAAGAGCCAGAAGTGATGGCATTGCCACACACACACACGCACACACTAACCAGAAGCGATGTCATCACTTGAACTGGAAACAGAAGTGACATCATCACACGGGCTGGAAGTGATGTCATTGGTCCCTCGGAACCGGACGTGACCTCATCAGAACCTGGTAGAACTTCCCATAGTTGGCCTGCAGAGGACAAAAAGCAAAGGATGAGTGTACTCTGCCACCCCCTGGTCTGGCAAGGAAGTACCACCTTTTCAGCCCTTTAGCTGCCCCCTATGTCCTCGTGTGTGATGACAGGTAGAACTTCCTGATCCATTGTCGTGGGGACCTCTGAACTGCAATTGTTTAAAGTTCCGGCCCTTGCTTGTTTTATTTAATGTTATACCGTTTATTCATATTAATGTTTATTTTAATGTTAATTTTACTAGAAATTGCCTTCTAGACTGTGTGGTTTGAGTGTGACATTTTTACCTTCACCAAGTGCAGCCTAAAAGCGAGAGCCAGTCCTGACCATAATGTAACTGGACAAAACTCTATTGGTGCCCATTAGAGTCAGCATGGAGGCACCAAGTCTGGTAGCTCTGCCACCTAAAACCTCCACCCTAGAGCTCCCAGTCGGTGGCGTTGACCTAATGGACTTTCATCTTTTTGTGATGCAAATCACCCACCCACAACCCTGGAGCTCTGGAGGTCTGCAGCTGGACTCTTTTGGCTCACATTAGTGCAAACCCCACCTACTTGGAGCTCCAGTATGGAGACTCCAAGTCTGATGTCTGTAACCGTGTGGAGCTCTGGAGGTCTGCAGCTGGACTCTTTAGGCACTTTTTAGTGCCCACTCCAACATTTGGAGCTTAAGTGTGGAGGTTGTGAGTCTGGTATCTCTGCCACCGACAGCCTCCCACCTGAAGCTCCAAGTAGGTGCAGTTGACTTGGCATTTGTCATTATTTGAGTCAGATAACCCATCCACAACCCTAATCTTAACCATAGTGTGACTGGGTGGAGCTCTGGAGGTCTGCAGCCCCTCTCTATCGTCCCACATTAGAGCAAACCCCACCTACTTGAAGCCCCAGCATGGAGGCTGGAGTCTTCTATAGCCCGGAACTTCCACTTTGTAGAGCACCAAGTAACCGTGTGGAGCTCTGGAGGTCTGCAGCTGGACTTTGTAGGCACTTTTCAGTGCCCACTCCACTTATCTGAAACTTGAGGGTGGAGGTCTGGAGTCTGGGGTCTCTCCCTCCTAGATCCTTTGCACTGGAGCTCCAGATACTTTAAATGGAGTTGACTTGGTAGACCTTTATCATTATTTGATTCAAATTACCCACCCACAACTCTAATCTTAACCATAATGTAAAGTTTCTGGAAATCTGGTGGTCTGCAGGTGGACTCTGCTGGACCCACATTAGAGCAAACCCCACCTACTTGGAGCTCCAGGGTGAAGGCTCCAAGTCTGGTATCCCAGCAGCCCAGAAGTTCCACTCTATAGAGCTCCACATAACCGGATGGAGCTCTGGAAATCTGCAGCTGGTCTCTATAGGACCATCTATCTGGAGCTTAAGTGTGGAGATTCTGAGTCTGTTATCTCTGCCACCGACAGCCTCCCACCTGGAGCTCCAAGTAGGTGCAGTTGACTTGGCATTTGTCATTATTTGAGTCAGATAACCCATCCACAACCCTAATCTTAACCATAGTGTAACTGGGTGGAGCTCTGGAGGTCTACAGCTGGACTCTTCAGGCACCTTTCAGTGCCTACTCCACCTACTTGGAGCTGCAGGATGGAGGCTCCAAGTCTGGTATCCCTGCAGCCCAGAATTCCCACTCTATAGAGCTCAACATAACCTGATGGAGCTCTGGAGATCTGCAGCTGGACTCTATAGGCCCACCTATTTGGAGCTTAAGTGTGGAGGTTCTGAGTCTGTTATCTCTGCTGCTGAGAGTCTCCACCAGTGCAGGATTTACGTATAAGCTACACAAGCTATAGCTTAGGGCCCCCGCCTTCTTGGGGGCCCCCAAAACAAATTGTCTGAGTGAGCAATTGTCATATATACTTATAAAGGGCCCCATGTCTTAAATAGCTTAGGGCCTTATCAAGTCTAAATCCGGCACTGGTCTCCACCCTGTGGCTCCAAGTAGGTGCAGCTGACGTAATGGCCATTCGTCTTTATTTAAGTCAGATAACCCACCCACAGCCCTGATGTTCACCACAGTGTAACCGTACGAAGATCTGGAGGTCTGCAGCAGGACTCGGTCTCCATCGGAGCCAACTCCATGTACTTGAAGCTCCTAATCGAACTTCTTCCAGCGCCTCCCTTTCCTCAGTGGGTGTGGTCTAAGACCACGCCCCCATCTCATCCTAGAAGGCCCGTCCCTCGTCTACTCGGCACCGGCTCGAATGTCGGTCTTTGCTGCCTTGGGTGCTTGACGCGGGCTCACTTTTCCGGCCCACGGCGGAGTTTCTTTTTATTTTATCACCGAAATGCGAATCAAAATAAAACCCAAGCAGTCCCGGCAGGATTCGAGTTTCCTGCTGCGGGCGCCGCGCCTCCTCCTGCCGGGCTGCAGCTCTTTGGGCTCCCCGTTCCCTCCGTGCCGCCGTATAAATTCTTAATGTTATTGTGTGGCGGCTAATTAAAAGAGCGACGTGGCGGCTAATTTGTCAAAGCCACGAGCGCAGCTCCGCTCTAAATGCTAATATTTGAAAGTCAAATTCCTGTTGAAACGGCCCCTAATAACTCTTAATTAACTCTTGTTTTGTGCCCCCCACTCCCCTCCCCAGCCGCCCCCCAAACTTGAGCCGATTGCTGCATTGCTCGGCTTGTCTAACATTTCGGACCATGGAGATAAATTTCAAAGCTTCGAGAGGAGCCTTTGATGTTGCTATTCTCTGCAGATTAGATATTATTTTAAGATCCCTTTGTTTAAAAATTCATTTTTATTATCCCTGCATGAAATTTATGGCAATTCCCCAAATAACCAACCATCAGGGCAATTAACATCTTCGATCGAGAGCACATTCCTGATAATTAATACCGACTTTGTACCTCCCCTGCGATGGCTCCGAGGCTTTGCTTTTTTCCGAGCGACTGTTCATTTACAGAATCAGTTTCATCCTAATGAAAATGGATTGTGAAACTTTAATGAACAAGACCGCGCTGTCATAATAATAAAGACTTTGAAAGAACACCAAGGCCGGCTTAACGAGCCTCCGACTCCGACATCAAACCAATTAGGCGAGCGCCGAGCGGCAAGTAAACACGCCGGACGTCTGGGGCCGTCGGACGGACGTTTTGCTCGCCTGCGTTCGGACACGCGCCTCGCCTCGCCTCGCTTCGCTTCTCCATCTTGTGGAAAGCCTGCTTCACCCCCTCTCCGATCGGCCAAAGATTAGGTGGGCACTTCAAGAGGCGACCTGCCGGGTTTGAAACACCCTGCTGGTAGAAGACAGCGCAATTTCGAGTCTCCGCCACTATGTGGCGCACTGAACACTCGCTTTCACTTAACGGTTTGGAGTCTTCTCGTCCCAGCAGGCATTGCGCCCCCTTGTGGCTGCGGCAAGTTCGGGTCATCATCTGCACTGTCCCCCTTTCAGTAAAGTACGATATTCATTGTGAAAGGCGCTATATCAAACACCTGCATTAACTTACTCTTCAGTCCTGAGCCAATCGCCTCACCTTCTGGGTAATGTGTGATAATCTCAGGGCACCTGTAAATATTTTGGAATGGTATGACACTCTATAAATTTCAGTTCCTACAACTAATTTCCTGTGTGGCCACCGGGAATCGTACACAATTGAATGCACTGTATAGAAAGGCGCTATATAACGTGATCCAATCAAATAACGAAATCTAACATTGAATCCCTGTGTGACTCTGAGTGGGTAACATCACCTGCTTGAACTCAAAAAGGAAAACTGAAATTAAAAAATGCACTGCATGGAAAGGCGCTATATCAAATTACAAAATCTAACATTGATTCTCTGTGTGACCCCAAGTGAGTAACATCCCCTTTGTGAGCTCTAAATTTAAACATACACTGCATGGAAAGGCGCTATATAACATGAACCAATCCATCCATCCATTATCCAACCTGTCATATCCTAACTACAGGGTCACGGGGGTCTACTGGAGTCAATCCCAGCCAACACAGGGCGCAAGGTAGGAAACCAACCCCGGGCAGGGTGCCAACCCACCGCAGGGCACACACATACACACACCAAGGATAGGATCACCAATGCACCTACCTAACCTGCATGTCTTTGGACTGTGGGAGGAAACCCATGCAGACACGAGGAGAACATGCAAACTCCACGCAGGGAGGACCCGGGAAGCGAACACCCAGATCTCCTAACTGTGAGGCAGCAGCACTACCCACTACGCCACTGTGCCACCCTAACGTGAACCAATCAAATTATGACTTGCAACATTGAACCCCTGTGCGAGTAACATCACCTGCTTGAACTCAAAATAAAATACACTGCATGGAAAGGCGCTATATAACATGAACTAAACCCAATCATCGACTCCCAGTGTCACCCTATAGCCAGTGACATCACCTGTGTGTGGGCTGAATGGAGAAAGGAATAAGCAAATGCACATGCATGGAAAGGCGCTATATAATGAGAACCAATGAAGCTGCAATACCAGACAATGATTCCCTGAGTGACCCCGAGTGAGTAACATCACCTGCTTGAGCTCTAAGTGGAAAACTGGATTTTAAAAGTGCACTGCATGGAAAGGCGCTATATAAAGAGAGATGATTAAATTTCAAATACCGAACACTGACTGGTGGTGTGACCCTGAGTGCGAGTGCTTCCACTGTAGTGATTCAGTTGTAGGTCTGTAGTATTACTGATATAGAGCTCTTTGACGGGTTGTTTGTTTTGGAAAGGCGCTATATGATGAGAGCCAATCAAATTGTAGGATCTGCCACTGATCTCCCAGTGTGACCCTGAGTGCTCTCATCATACGGATACTGAAACATGTGTGTATATCATAGCTGTGAGGGCTCTTTGACTGGATGTTTATTTTTGGAAAGGCGCTATATAAAACTCCAACTCAGATTTGCTCAGACTCTCCTGTCCCCAACACTACATGTGTCACCCAGACTGAGTGGCCTCTTCTTGTAACCCTTAGTCTGCAGATAGCATGCAAGGTATTGGGATGATATTCACTTGGGAAAGCCATTCAAACTGCAACATCTAAAACAGATCCCCTGGGTGATGCAGAGTGAGTAACATCACTTCTAAATGACAAAGTAAAGATACAATGTGCGATATATGACAAGGCACAATCCAACGTGAACCAATCAAACTGCAATGCCTAACTCTGATTCCTGATGTGATCCCAGGTGAGGAGCAAAACCTGTGACACCTCTAATTGGAAAACTGGATTTCAAAAATGAACTGCATGGAAAGGCGCTATATAATGTGAACTAATCAAATGGTGTCATCTATAGAGCACTGACTCCCGGTGAGACCCTGAGTGCAAGTGCTCACAATGTGGCAGGGGGTCATTTAGCCAGGATTGGGTGAAGCGTTCATTTTGGAAAAGTGAAGTAAAGGATTCATCCACCCTCGACACTGCGTGTGTCACGCCATCTGAAACCCTTGGATCGCTGGTACCACGTAAAAGTGTGGGATGGCATTCACAATGGAAAGGCACTATATAAACTCAAGCCATTGAAGTTGCAATATGTAAAACTGTGTGACCCCCCAAGTGAGTAACATCACCTGTGCAAGCTTGTAATGAAAAAGCAGATTTAAGAAATGCATGGCACGGAAAGGCGCTATATAGCACAATAAGTCTGAACGCCCTCTTCCACCACACCATGTGAAGCACATCAACTTGAAGTGCTCACATAGCAGAGATACTGAAACGAATATTCAATATTAGAGTTGTAAAGCTCTTTGGAGTGGGGTCTTCATTGTGGAAAGGCGCTATATAAAACGACAGCACTCAGACTCCCCGATGTGTCACCCATCTTAAGTCTTCGTATCCTGTAACCGCCATAGTGCAGACAGCACATGAAGTGTTGGGACAGTGTTCATGTTGAAATGGGACTTTATGACACTGACATGTTTTAAGTACAAACCACCATCCCCATATATAAGTCAGTCAGCCAGCACAGGGCGCAGGGCAGCAACAAATCCCGATCAGGGTGCCAGTCCACCGCAGCCATATATAAGTCGCTATATCGTATATAACAAATGAGATGTACATGTAAAGGGGAACTAAAGGGACGACGGGATCATTTTGTAAAGTGTCTTTCGACCACATGGCACTTTACAGGTGAGACCATTAAATCATTTAAAGCCACACACGTGCTGGTTATACGTGTAGATTTTATATAGTGCCTTTCTGCACCAATAGCGATCTAGAGGACAATGCACTTGTTTGGGTTTACGATTACTCACTGGGCACATTTGAAGTCGCCCTTACGGACCCAGGGACAATGACAGGGCTCGCTCGAGGTTCAAATGCACGCTCGGGATTAGCGAAGTGGCAGCAATAAGCACTGCGCCACTCAGCCCGCCTTGACATTTAACGTTTTGTTCCGTTGTGTTCCCGACATCCGGGCAATTAAACAACTGAAACTAAAAAGCACTGTATTGGTATTTCATTTATTTATTTATTTTACAATGCTGGTAAATCAACATAAAGAAGATAGATTAAAAAAAAAAAAAACGAGAATTAAAATAAACACAAAGGTCAAGGTGACCACCGGGGACAGTCCGTCTGAGGCTGTCACATGATGTGTTTTTACAGATTCCACCCTGCGACCCGCTCAAGCGGCTAGGGTTCAAATCCCGACTTGGGCGTGGCCGTTGTGCCCCCTGCATGTCCCCACCCCGGTGTGTGTGTCGTGTGTTTAACGCTTCGCTCCGTGCTGCGACACCCGTGTCTGTGAGCTCGACGGCGCCCTCTGGTGGACGGCCGCTGTGTTTTGGTTGTCGCCACCCGACAATGCGCTGCCGCCGCTCCTCCTCACTTCTTTGTCTCTCGAGAGGCTGGCTCGGCACGACAATGGGGTCAGAGCGAACATTACATTAGATAACGAGACAATAAGTAAAGGCAGACAGCGGGGGGCACTTCGACGAGCGCCGCTCCGCCCACCCCCCTACCCCCCCATCCCGCACCGCACTGCTTTTGAAAAGCGCCGCCCGCTGGGACGCCTGAGGAGCGCAGAGAAGCCGTCTGTAAATAAAACATGCCGCTGCCTTTTTTGTTTCAAAAGCAGACCCGCTGCCGTGTTGTGCCGAGGACCCCCAGTTCAAATCCCACCGAGCGGCTTTGTTTAATAAAAAAAAAATTTGCTTTGCAAGTTTGCCTATTAGCCGCCGGCTCGTGACGTCTCCTGGCGCGGACTTCCTCGGTTTGTCACTTCGGAATAGCGGAAGTCCCGGCGGTGGTGGCCCCTCCATCTATTTGGATTTGCCTCAGGATCGAGTGGCTGCTGCAGCGTCTCCCGACGGTACCGAGTGCAGAGCAGGAGGCAAACCCCGCGATCACGCCCACCCCCAGACACGCCTCGGGACCGCTAGTTAAACTAACACGCGTGTCATTTCAACAGGAGAAGAAGACCCCTCCACAGATAAGAGAAGCAGAAGCTGAAACAAATGCACGAGAGCTGTCTGGTGTATTGGTCATGTTGGAAAGGCGCTATATAAATCTGTAACAGCCAGTCCCCAACACTCTGGGTGGCCCGGCGATGTCACTTTACCTTCAAGTTCCCCAGCCACGTGACTTTTTTCTCAAATTCCCTGACGCTGTGTAAGGCTTTGTATTGCAGCTATGACGCATTTCTCACTATGGAAAGGCGCTATATACTCCCAAACAATTAAAATCGCATTACATTAAACCGTGGCGATGGGTGAGAAACATCACCTACATAAAGTAAAGTGAAGAAACACGTGCACTGCATGGAAAGGCACTATATAAAGCGACCCCAATAAAGTTACCATGTGACTCCGAGTGAGTAACAAGGCAAGTGTGAGCTCTCAATCAAAGGCTGGATTTTAAAAAGTGCATTACATAGAAAGGCGCTATATAAAATAAAATGAGTTCATAAAATTGTGATTCCTAACACTGATGTGCAGGGTGACCCCCTGAGCACAGCATCACCTCTAAATGGCAAAATGAATTGACTCGGTGGAAAGGCGCTATATAATGTGAATCAAGCAAAGTTCAGTAGCTAACACAGTGTGACCCCGAATGAATAACATCCACCTTTGATGGAAAACTGCATTTTAAAGGGAATTGCATGAAAAGGCGCTATATGAAATGAGGCGATCAAATTGCGACACCCAATATCCGTGAGACCACCGGTGCGGGGGCTTACACTGCAGAGATACCGAGAGACGTAAATGATAGCAGGTTGGCATGTTGCTCAGGATGGAAAGGCGCTATATAAAACTACATCAGCCAGTCCTCCAACATTTTGGGTGCCCCCGCTGTGTCACTTTATCCTCAGACTCTCTGATGCTGTGTAAAGTTTTTAATTGCAACTGTGATGCAGTTTAGCGGGGTAATTATCCATCCATCCATCCATTATCCAACCTGCTACATCCCAACTGCAGGGTCACGGGGGTCTGCTGGAGTCAATCCCAGCCAACACAGGGCACAAGGCAGGAAACAAACCCCGGGCAGGGTGCCAGCCCCCCGCAGGGCACACACACGGGACAATTTAGGATCGCCAATCCACCTAACCTGCATGTCTTTGGACTGTGGGAGGAAACCCACGCAGACACGGGGAGAACATGCAAACTCCACGCAGGGAGGACCCGGGAAGCAAACACCCAAGTCTCCTAACTGTGAGGCAGTAGCGCTACCCACTGCGCCACCCTATATAATATAATATAATATAATATAATATAATATAATATAATATAATATAATATAATATAATATAATATAATTACCTCCGGGCAGCACGGGTACTCCAGTTTCCTCCCACAGTCCAAAGACATGCATTGACGATCCTGAATTGTCCTTGGGTGTGCTTGGTGTGTGGGTGTGCCCTGCGGTGGGCTGGCGCCCTGCCCGGGGTTTGTTCCTGCTTTGCACCCTGTGTTGGCTGGGATTGGCTCCAGCAGACCCCCTTGACCCTGTGTTAGGATATAGCGGGTTGGATAATGGATGGATATTATATTATATTACACTAGCAAAATACCCGCTCTTCACAGTGGCGAAGTACTGCCTTAAAATTTTTATTAAGAAGAAAATTAAACCTTTTTAAACTGAGAGAAAATATCCCAATAATGATTTGTTAAGGATCTCTTTGTATACCACGTTGTCAGTTCGGCCCTCCGGTTGTAATATGACCAAGCTGTGCGCTGAGCTTACTCTTGAGCATGTAACGTACAGTCGGCCATGTGAACAGTAATCTTGTCTCAAATCTCACAGCTTGGATTGCTGCTGTCATAATCGGTTTGAGTTTCATGGTTTGTTTCAATGACGACAGTATTTATAGGACTTGTGTTGAAGTGACATTCAGCATCTGTCAAGTGTTGTAAGCATACAACGAGTTTCATCGATAACTTCACATCCAGCTTTTGAGAGTTTAAACATTCATAAACATCAAAGTGTCCACTACTGAAATCGTCACCCGTCAATCTAAGATGTTTAAGAGGCATTGGCGGTTGTCCAAAGGTGTAAAATATTTGGCCATTTCGGTACACTTGAAAGCGACAACCAAACAATTCAGCGGCAGCCATCAACTCACATGCAGATCCACAGGTGAAGGGCTTCAGCATTTGACTCTTCTAGTGCTCCTGTGTAGTCTAATTATCTCCTGTACGTCATCAGTCCACACCTTGAACCTGTCCAGTCATTCAATACATAAGACACAATGGATATCAAGAGTGAGCCTGATATGGCCGTGCAATATGTAACACAGAGAATGGAAAAGGCAGGTGGCATCTCCGGGCATGGAAACCACTCAGTAAGTGACAGTTCTTTGATCGATGGTGATCACCTCGATAGACATGTTAATGGGGGTACGGTTGGAATGATAAAGGAAATGGGGACCTGAACAATGTAAAGTAAGTCTAAAATACCTACACAATAACTATAATCATAATAAATGAACAATAAAACAGCGGAGAAGCCGTGGATTAAATAAAAAGGCTGTAGTTATCAGCAGGGAGACGGGAATCACATGACGAAGCTAGGAAGGGAATGTAGAGACCGGAGCGACAGATGGCCTTATAAAGGCAGGCAGCCAACAACGTGGGAGGCGTTGGGATGGGGGACCCAACGCCACCTCACACGGTGACCGAGCTGCAGGCTATGGACGTATATATGTACGTAAGTAGGATTCAGTTAGCGTTGGGAACCCGCGTACCAAATTTCTTGTAGATGGGCCCATAAGTAACAAAGACCGTTGAAAAGTTCAATATGGCGGCCGATAGTGGCGTCATACCACCGAAATAAGTACGTACATTGGTTTCAGTTAGCGCAGGGAAGCCGCCTACCAAATTTCGTGAAGATGGGGCCATGAATAAGAAAGTTCAACATGGCGGACGTTGTTGACTGTTATACATAGAATTTCGAAATGAAACCTGCCTAACTTTTGTAAGTAAGCTGTAAGGAATGAGCCGGACAAATGTCAGCCTTCTACCTACACGGGAAGTTGGAGAGTTAGTGATGAGTGAGTGAGTCAGTCAGTGAGGGCTCTGCCTTTTATTATATTATATTATTAATCTATCTAAAAAAAAAAAATGTGAATTTCCCCTTGGGATTAATAAAGTATCTATCTATCTATCTATCTATCTATCTATCTATCTATCTATCTATCTATCTATCTATCTATCTATCTATCTATCTATCCTTATATAGTGCCTTTCACTCCATCTATCTATCTATCTATCTATCTATCTATCTATCTATTATATTATATTATATTATATTATATTATATTATATTATATTATATTATATTATATTATATTATATTATATTATATTAGGGGACTTCACCACCTGCTCGCTTTGCTCGCCAACCCCTGTGTTTGGTTTTCCGGATACGCTCTTGTCAGATTTTTTTTTTTTCTTTGAATTGTTGCTATTTCGTTATTTTCATTTTAATTTCAGAACTTCTGTATAAACAATATTTGGAATCTTTCGTGTCCCAATGTGCTGAATCTTTTTAATGAGGTCCGTGAGATGTGTGTTTAATGACTTTGGACTATAATTCG